>NW_004567133.1:5353857-5389043 GCF_000260355.1 Condylura cristata
GCCTCCGGGGGCGGCCGCCGGCCTGCCATTGGACGCGCCGTCCTCGCAAAGGAAAAGCACCCCGCGGAGGGTGGAGCGGCGCCCTCGTAAGGCCCGCCCCCCGGGAGTGAATAGGTTGCGTTCCTCTTGGAATGCGCCGCAGAACTGGGGTTCTGGTGACGACTGCCGCGTTCGCTCCCGCAGTCCACTCGCCAGCCCGCCGCCCAACACCGCCGCGCCCCTCAAACCCGCCCCCCTCCGGTGCCAGGTGAGCGCCCCTCTCTCTGTGCGAAGTTCTGGGATCGTAGAGAAGGATCGTGGGGGCGGGTGGGGGTGCCGGACGGCGGCGCGCAGCCTTGCACCCGGGTCCAGCATCGCCCTCTGACCACCGTCGGCTCACACACATCTGCGTCCAGCCCAGACTCCCCGGCCCTTTCCGGCTCGAGCGCCCCGGGGTTGCTGCGCAGTGCACTGCCGGCCTCGCTGCCCGAGTCATGGCGGGGAGGAGCAGAGTGAGATGGAGGCCCTTTGCCTTTTTCTTGCTGGAACCACTGGTGTAAAGGGTCACGACTTTGCCTCCGCATAAATCCCCAGAGGCAGCGAGGGTGTGGGCCGGCTCCTGTACTGTCTCTGAGTTTCCGAAAAGGGTGGTTGGCCCCTGCCCTGGTGGCAGGTGCCCCCTGCTAAGAAGGGGCACCCCCTTGGCAGTGCCCGATGCCCCATTAACATTTTCCCTCTTTCCTTATCATCGGGTGACCTTGATTCGAGGCCTGGAACAGCTGCAGTCCAGCCAGCAGAGGAGCATTTTTCGGGGAAGGGGTGGGGCGCTTGCCTCCTCCCCGCTTACCCTGTATGAGCAGTGAGAATGGCAAACCTCATCTCTTTCCTCCACCTTGGTTTGGGTTTCCTCTGCTCTGTACTTTCCTGAGCTTCTGGTTACCCTCTCACCCCCTTTTTCCTGAAACCCCTCCTCCACCCTGGGGGAGAAGCGTGACCTTGGGATGTCCTTGAGGCTCTGAGGCCTGGGACACCCCTGGGATCTTGGGTGGACTGGAAGGAACCACCCCTATGACAAGATCTGGGTTCTAACCTCAGATCTGGTCCTGTCAAATGAGGGGATGGGGCTCCTCTGCCTTACCTGCAACCTCTATAAATTCTGAAATGTTTTGGTTCGGTTTTGCTTCTAGGCAAAGCAACCCCATGGCAAGGAGCAAGCCAGAAGGGTCCAGCTTCTACATGACCCACCTGTCCATGGCTCTGGCTTATTCCTTTACTCCAGATGCTAGTACGCAGCCCCACCCCCAGCTGGGCAACACCCAGCAACAAACAGAGTTAGGAAAGGTACAAGAGACAGCCTAGTATAGGGAAGTTGGTGCAGGGGCCAGGAAGAGTCCCGAGACCTGCTGGGTGTGGGGCAGGGGAGGTAGGGAACCTCTGTCCTCACCTCCAGGCAAGAGGCCCTGCTCTTTGGGAGGCTCAGCTAACCAACCACTCTCTCATCTGTCCTCTGCCCAGGATCTGACCGGCACCATGCCCTACCAATACCCAGCACTGACCCCGGAGCAGAAGAAGGAGCTGTCTGACATAGCTCTTCGCATAGTGGCTCCAGGAAAGGGCATCCTGGCTGCAGATGAGTCCACTGGTGCGGGCAGGACACTGTGGGAGGGCTCAGGGTGGGGGTGACAGTCTGAGTGTCTGCTAGCCCCTTACTCTTGTGCGTTGCTCTCTTCAGGGAGCATTGCCAAGCGGCTGCAGTCCATTGGCACTGAGAACACCGAGGAGAACCGACGTTTCTATCGCCAGCTGCTGCTGACTGCAGACGATCGTGTGAACCCCTGCATTGGGGGTGTCATCCTCTTCCATGAGACACTCTACCAGAAAGCGGATGATGGGCGTCCCTTCCCCCAAGTTATCAAATCCAAAGGCGGTGTTGTGGGCATCAAGGTGAGGGGGCTGAGCCTTTGGGCATGAGATTTGAGATGGGTAGGTGGGAAGAAATCAGTCATAGACTGGGGATGAACACAGTTGGGATCCTAGAAAGTTCTCTGCTGCTGTCACCTCGGAAGCATATGTGAGAAAAACTAGAAACTTCTGGGACTCGGTTGGCATTTGTAATTTTTGCAGTTTTAAGAACAAGATATTATCCTGATTGTACAGATTAAAAACCAGAAGTTCAAGGCAATGAAATGTTTTGCTCAGGGTTGTGGTAGGAGCCCATGCTCTTATCAGATAACACCCCATGTGTCCTCCCATAAGACCAGATACTGTACCTAAGGGCCAACATTTCCAAACCATGAGATGCCCCTTGAGAGAGTAAGATGGGGCAGATTGAGACTACAGAGGACAAAGGATACCAGAGGTCATTTCCTCTCTCTTAAGATGTATTCCCCAACCCCACAGGTAGACAAGGGTGTGGTGCCTCTGGCAGGAACAAATGGAGAGACTACCACCCAAGGTGAGAACTGCTGACAAACTCCCCTTCCTTACTGACCCAGCTTACCCTATCCATTACCCCTCTGGGTACCCTGGGTGGAGGGAGTGACCTGCCCCCTTCTCAGCCATGATCTGACAACTCTGTCCCCCTCCAGGGCTGGATGGGCTGTCTGAGCGCTGTGCCCAGTACAAGAAGGACGGAGCTGACTTTGCCAAGTGGCGCTGTGTGCTGAAGATTGGGGAACACACCCCCTCAGCTCTTGCCATCATGGAAAACGCCAACGTTCTGGCCCGTTATGCCAGCATCTGCCAGCAGGTTGGCCTGCAGTCCCCAACAAGCCACTCCCCACCTCATTTGGTTCCAGAGCGTCAGCTAGCTTGCCACCATCTGCCAGGATACCCACCTCCCCCAAGACAACTGTTGCGGATCCTCACCAGGCCTCCAGCCTGGTCCTGTGGAGGACACTCAAGGGCTGTTCGAGCAGATAGGGAATCCGGGTGGTTCTGAGGAGCAGCCTCTCCTACAAACTGCTGAGGGCTTGGAAGCCAATAGTCTGTCATCATGGAGATAAGATCTTGGTTGATGGTTGTGGAGGGCTGCAGGTGGGGTATTGTTAGGAGGCCTGATGGCTACCCTATTCCTTGCCCCACAGAATGGCATCGTGCCCATTGTGGAGCCTGAGATCCTCCCTGATGGGGACCACGACTTGAAGCGCTGTCAGTATGTGACTGAGAAGGTAGGTTGCCTGCCTGTGCAGTGTGGTGGTCAAGGCAGCTAGGCCTGGGACCTTGGGTAGACCCCTGTCCCCCCTACTCTGTCCTACCCCATCGTGGCCTTGCCCTGCTCCAGGTGCTGGCTGCGGTCTACAAGGCTCTGAGTGACCACCACGTCTACCTGGAAGGCACCTTGCTGAAGCCCAATATGGTGACCCCAGGCCATGCCTGCACCCAGAAATTTTCTCATGAGGAGATTGCCATGGCAACCGTCACTGCACTGCGCCGTACAGTGCCCCCTGCCGTCCCTGGTGAGATCATACCCTCATCTTGACCTCTGCATGGTCGATAAACTACACTCACAATTCTCATGTCCACTGGTCTGATTTCCAGGTCAGCTTTCAGGGGTTTCTACAACCCTGGGTCTCTGACTACAACTCCTCCCCTCATTCCGCCCCTTGTTCTACAGGGGTCACCTTCCTGTCTGGTGGCCAGAGTGAGGAGGAGGCATCCATCAACCTGAATGCCATCAACAAGTGCCCCCTGCTGAAGCCGTGGGCCCTGACCTTCTCCTACGGCCGAGCCCTGCAGGCCTCTGCTCTGAAGGCCTGGGGCGGAAAGAAGGAGAACCTGAAGGCTGCTCAGGAGGAGTATGTCAAACGAGCCCTGGTAAGGCAGGACTGGGAGAGGGTGGGATGCAGGGGTGGACAGGGCTCTCAGAAGAAACCTCACTCAGGCTCCTCTCCCCTCTTAGGCCAACAGCCTCGCCTGCCAAGGGAAGTACACACCAAGCGGCCAGTCGGGGGCTGCAGCCAGCGAGTCTCTCTTCGTCTCTAACCATGCCTACTGAGCCGTAGTGTTCTAAGGCTGCCCCCTCAACACTCCAGGCCCTGCCCCTCCCACACTCGAAGAAGGGGCATCATCCAGGGCTCCAGGCTGCTTTTTCCTACTCTTGCCTCCCTCGTGACACTGGTGTGTGGTGTTGTCTGTGTATGCTAATAACTCCATCGCCCTTTCCAGCCCACTGCCAATAAACAACTATTTAAGGGGGCGTCGACTGTCCATGTCTGTAGTGTTTGGTGCAGGGGAGGGCCAGGGAAGGTGGGAGGACCTAGAAGAAGAAAGAGTCCTTGTATTGTGCTTTTCCTTCATAAGCAGGAAGATGGTGAAAGGGAGGTGTTTAGGACCTTCCTGTTTGGTTTTATACTTGCCCAGAGCTTTGAGAGCAGAGCTTGTGAATTTTCTTCCAGTTACCAGGTGCTCCACCCCTTTACCAGCAGCATCTGATACTGCAGCTACAGACAAAGGCAGCCACAGACTGCCCAGTGCTATGAGTCAGGAAACATAATGAGTGTTCTGTGAGCAGGTGCTGTTACTCCTGGTTTATGCTTAAGGCTATGCTGCCCTAGATAGCACTGTTTCTTGGTGGAAACAAGGTTATGAGGGCATATCTCCTTCCGTGGCACTGTTGAGCTGGTCTGCCTCCCCATATTAATGGCAGATGGGAACAGAACTAGCTTCTTTGGGCTGTGGAACCCCTTGAAGTACTGGAATCTTCAATATACCCCCTTGACAAACATGCACACAGAGAACTGTGGGGGCTCAGATTCTTGGCTAAGAACAGAATCTCGGTAGCTGTTGCATTCCACGAAGCACCTCCTCCCAAGCAGTGCCTTGTATTGTTTCCTAATTAACCAGGCTGAGGCGTAGCAGTACCTAGGTCAGGTCTTTTCAGTTACCAGAGATCCTAGTGATCAGGGAACAGTTAAGTCCTGCCATATCCCAAGTTTCTTCCATGAGCTCTTTCCTCTTCCCTTTTAGAGAGGGAAAAACTAGGATTTTCTGATCTCTCAGCATCTACTGACACCGTGTAATGATCCTCCAGAACTGACTTGACTTATGCTCTTCTAGGAATTTAAGAATTCAGTCTTTTGCTTCCCTGCGTATTTGCATTTTTACCTATATACAAAACCAAACCTATTTTTAGAGCCCTTTCAACACTGCACTCACTGCTGTGCCTAATCTCAATTTTGTGAAGCAAAATCTAAGGTACAGCAAATAAAAACTGAAGGTCAATTGAGGATAAAAAGGACATTCCAAAAGGAAGGAGAAAGCGCAAAGATACCAGGAAGTTTCCTTAAAGATCAGCTGCTTCCTCTGCGTGAAGCAAGAGAGAAAAAAATAGAGGACTTCAAATGCCACCTTGGGGACTTTGGGATTTACAATGGCAGAGTGGGTTCCAGAAAGTGGAAGTGAGGAGCAAGATGCTTGAGGACACAACTTTACTGGGTTCAAATTCCAATCTTGGTTCAAACCCAGGAATCTTTGTTATGTAATCGTGAACTGCCTCTGGGCCAGTTTCTTCCTCCTAAAAAACAATAAAACTTGCCGACAATAGGCGCAACTGGAGGCTGTCAAGGATCTAGGAAAGGGGTGGTCCTATGGACAGGCATACATAAGCTTGTATGAGGAACTCCTTTCTGCTTCGAATTTCGGCGGGCCTCCATGCAGAAAGTCTGGAGCCATGGAGACATCTGGACCCGCCCCTGCAGACACTGAATGACGATTTATGGAAGCTTACTGTGCCCTGCGGGCCTTGTTCTGAGCACTGGGGCTATAATGGGGCGGCCGACCAAGACCGGTAAACGAAACCGTGTGACCAACTTACACGGCGAAGCCTGGCTCGGCTTCAGTTTCCCTAAGGGAGCCAGGAGGGGCCCGGATGGGTCTGTACAGGCCTCATTGCACCAGTGGCTCACGACTTCCGCCCGCACGGCGCCCACATCCGGCTCCTTGGGCTTGTTTCCATTCTTTGGCTTGAGAGGTGGGGTTGAGGGCGCGGCGCGGGAGGGGGCGGTGTGTATGACGCCACTACCGGCGCGCGGCGGAACTGCTCTCCGTTTGCTTCCGCGGCGGGGCCGGAAGTAGAAGCGGCGGCGGCGGCCCAAAGCGGATTGAAGGAGCAAGGCAAGGAGCCAGAGCGCCGGAGCCGGAGTCGCAGCGGGGGTAATAGTCTGAGGCCCCTCTAGGCCACCGTCCCTAGCGCGGGACCGCGGGGTTCGACGGGAGTTAGCTGGGGGCCGCCAGGGCCGTGGGACGCTGGGGGTCCTGGGGCCGATGTGAGGGGGAGGTCGGGGGTGGGGGGGGTCAGCGCCAGAATTCAATCGGCCCCCCCTCCCCGACGCCCCCTGATCCGCGGGCTCACCTTCGCCTTTCCCAGGAGACCCCTGTGCGGAGCGGAGGGGGCGGCGGCCCCGGCTCTGACCCGCGCTGGGGGTGGGTGGGCCATGGCGGAGATCAGTGACCTGGACCGGCAGATCGAGCAACTGCGGCGCTGCGAGCTCATCAAGGAGAGCGAAGTCAAGGCCTTGTGCGCGAAGGCCAGGTGAGCCGGCCACCTCGGGGAGGGGAAGCCCAGACCTCGGGGAAGGGCGGACGGACTCCCGGTTCCGACCGAGCAGACCAGCGCAGGGGTCTGGGGTCGGCCCATCCTGTAAGTTTCGCAGAGGAGCGGAGTAGGGTCACTTTTGTCGGGAGCAGCCAGCCTACTGGGGAAAGATGGACCTGGATAAAGACACTTAGAAGTATGAGATGATGTGTTTTCAGTGGAACAAAAGAGTTATAGAAAGTACTTGGAAAGCTCAGGGAAACAGCCCGGTCTGGGGGGAGCCACGGAAGACTCCTTGGAGAAACTGGATTTTGAATAAGTCCCGAAGAGAGAATAAGTTGATAAAAGGGAGTGGCAGCAGCAGAAAAAACGGTTGAGGCAAGAAAGCTAAAGACTGATTTACAAAATTTTGCTAGTTCTAACAACAACCCTTAAAGATGGGTGTATTGTCCCCGTTTTGCAGGTGAAGACTCTCATGGTCAGAGTCACCAGCAAGTAAGGAATGGAGCCTGAAGCCAGTTTTGTATGTCCTTTTCCTTTCGGGGCCTTCCTGTAGGAATGTAGAGTCAGAGTAGGAGCCTAAGAAGTGGCCGGCACATAAGCCGCCACAGAAGCAAGCACGGTATGAGAGGTGCAGCTCAGACTTCCACGGAAAGTAGGAGGATGTAGTGGTTCGGGCCCCAGGCTTTGGATATGATGACGACTCTAGCTGCGAATTTGAACTCTGCCGCTTACTCTGTTGGTGATCTTGAGGTCACTGAAACTCGATTTCTTCGTCTGTAAAGTGAGAATAATCGTACTTGGTGAGGTGGTTGTGAAGAGTTGGCGCTTAGGATGAGCTCAGCGTAGTGTTTGGTAGAATGTTAGGGTACTGGAGGTGTTGTAGGAAGAGGGCAGTGCTGATGCGGGTTGAAGGCATCAGAGAAGGCTTATAGGGCGGCCTTGAAAGGTGAAGGTAATGTGAGCAGCTGTGGGCAGGGTGAGTGAGGAAGGGAATTCCAAGCAGAATAGGATAAGAGTGGAGGCTGTGGGATGTGTGGGCAGCAGTGGAGCCACCAAGTCGCATGTCTTCCCTGAGAAACTGTTCAAGTGTGGCTTCCACCGAGCTCAAGCATTATGGGAAAAGAGCCAGCCGGGTTACCCTGCGTTTACTGGACAACAGGCAGTGATTAGCCTGTCTTTGTGCTGGCAGACAACTGAAATCCATTTTTCTTTGCTTAGCAGACCTATGGGGTTGGAATTACTTGCTCCATTTTAGACAACAGGAAGCCATGATTCCTAGAGGCCTAGCGACCTGACTGAATTCTCCCACCGAGAAGGTGGCTGGCCACATGAGTTTGAACTTTCAGCCATCAGACACTTTGCTTGGCTTTGACTCCCACAGACTGAGCCTGTAGGGGGGTGGCAAGGCCCCTTTTAAATGCTTATCTGTGACTATTGTGCTTTGCTAACTTAAGAAAATTTCACTCACCAGACAAGTCCCAAGATTTTTTAAGTCTTGACTGCTAATCGCCCTTGACTAGCATATTTTGGGAACATAAAGCAGTGCTGACTGGCCCTATTTATTTCCCCATGAGGTCTCATGTCCCCCACCGGGCCTGAATCGGTGTTGATGGTGATGAGAGCTGATGTGTGGATGGCTTGATGGTGTTTTAGAAGAGAAGCTGTGTTCAGTTTCTGTTGCCTTCTGCAGCAGCCCTGTGAAGTAGGTGGGACAGGAGTGAGTTTTCACTGAAGAGGAAACTGAACCTCAAAGAAGAGAATGTCTTGCCCAAGGTCTTCTAGTTTAGTTAGAGGGAGATTGGTTTTATATGCAGAGCTTGACTAAACTCTGTGCTGATGAACAGCCAGGCGGAGACATAGATTGTGAGAGAGGCAGCAGGAAGCTGGGAGATGTGAGTCCTGCCCAGTTGAAACCAAGATGAAGCTAGGAGATACTTCACTCGGCTGTTACTGTCCCAGGCCCAGTCTGAGGGGGGCAACTCTTGCTCCTGGCCATGGCCTCCTGGGTTACTCTCTGGGGGCCCAGGACAAGGTTGGAGTATCCACAGCTTCAGCTTGTTCACAGACTCAAATCCTTCAGACTACAGATACCTGAAATGTGTGACCTGAACTTGCCACAGATGAAGAACAGATGATTTTGAATCAGGTGCTCTCTAGGCTGCATCCTAGCTTTGTCACCTATGAACAGCGTGGCCCTAGTTATGTCATTTACCTCTGCGTCTCTGTGTCTTTTAAATTATGAGACTGCAGTGAGATTCTGCAGATCTAGGGACTGATACTTCAGCAAGTTTACTAAAGGTCGCATTGGTTGTGGAAGTAAAAGTGAGCAGGCACAAGCATCAGCAGGCTGTTGGCATGCTGCAGGTGACAGTTGGGCTGGACAGTGAGCTGGCCCAGAATGACAGGTGGAGTTTTGATCTGAGGTTGGTGGAAGGGGCTGGCATAGATTCTCAGGAAACTGGGCTCCTGGGTTCTGGTTCACCCAATCTCCAGCTTTGTGAGCCTGCCCTTAGTCTATTGAAAGGTTATTTTAAACCATTAGTGTGGAAGGCGTTCAGCACGAGATGCAGGAGAGGTCGCAAGTCCCACCGCTCTGCGGCCTCTCATGCTATCGCCAGTGCCTCTTTCCGTTCCAGGATAGCCAAGGTACACCTCCCGTAGGCCGTCACGAAACCCCCTTTCCCTGAGCTCAGGGAGCTCTCAGTCGAATGCACAGAGAATGACAGTGATAACTGGGTCTGGCTCTCCCACACCAGAATAGTGCAAATGGGAGAGCCTGACCATGGAGCCAGGGCACCTTCGTTCAACTCCGCTGGAATGACCACAGCCGCTGGCTTTCTCTGAGCAGCAGGAACCATCACAGGGCCTGCCTTTGAGGTGGTGGTTTGATTGTCCATATACAGCTCTTGCTGCAGGCCAGGCACATGGTGCGAGCTGGAGTGTTCATTGCTGTCATTTTCATCGAGGCCAAATTTTGGGTGGATGGTACTACTGAAGCTGAGGGTCTGCAACTGGCAGTGGTCATTCTCACGCTCACTGAGTGGGAGTAGACTGCACTGCAAGGTCAAATGAGAGAACAGAGTCTTCCTTTTTTTCTAAATGAACAATGAAAAGGTAGTAAAGTATCCTTTTGAAGATGCACCTGATGACTGGCCCCCACACCGACCCCACCCCACCGCCTTTGGACAGCCTGGGGAATTTCCTTGTGATGGACAGAGACTGAGAACTCAGCCAAGGGCCCAGTCTTGACATCCAGGCTGAGCAGAGAACTCTGTGTGGACAGGATGTGTGTTTTCTGGGAGTGAGTGCTGACGTGAGAAGGGAGCGGCAGGGCGAGTCAGGCCTGGGATGGCACAGCTTTCTTGGAAAGACCGAATGCTGGGATGAGAGCTAGAGCTCTGATCTGTTGGCCACCAGGAGCTTGGAAGGATGCTGAGCAGGCAAGCTGCCGCCAGCCTGTCTGGGGAACTTGCCTACTCACTGCTGCCCCCTAGAGGTGGAAGGACTCCCTCCTACCCTGCCGCCGCGGAAAAGTCAGGGATTGGGCTGGGCTGGGCTGGGCTGGGCTGGGCTGCGCTGCGCTGCCTGGCTGTGGTGACCCTGGTCTTCTCCTGTCTCCAGAGAGATCTTGGTAGAGGAGAGCAACGTGCAGAGGGTGGACTCACCAGTCACAGTGAGTAGCTTTTGTCCCTCCAGAGCCTCACGTGGTCTTTGGGGCACATGGGCTGTCCCTTTAGGCTTGCACGCTCCCTCTTCCCTGGGGACCCAGAGAGCCCCATGTAGCTGTCTCCCTCCTCCCTCTTCAGGGGAGCCTTATTACAAGAAGTGGCTGTTCCTGGAGGAGTCTTCCGATCTGTTGGATGGGTGCTTTTGGCCAGGGCAGGACTGTTAGTAACTACTGTGAGAGCTGTAAGGGGAGTAGGGAGAGGTGGTGGAGCCTCCAGGAGCTGCAGGTCTAGCTGGAAGGACCTGGCTCTAGCTCTTGCCCACAGAACTCGCTGTGGGAACAGGACGGGAAGGGATGCCCCACCAGGCTAATGTGGGGGGGCATGCAGACTTTTGGCCCTTGGAAGCAGGGGCTGCTCCATGAATAAGGATCTGCTAGCGCAGAGGCTTTTGGGCCGTGACTTCCCACCTACCTTTTCACTTCCCAGGTGTGCGGCGACATCCACGGACAATTCTATGACCTCAAGGAGCTGTTCAGAGTGAGTGTGGGGAAACACTGGGGAGATGACCTGGGGGTGTGACTGCAGGACCCGCTAATTGAGAGTGGAAGCTTGAATCCGATGAGTGAATGGGGGCAAGAAAGTTCTGGTTAGGTTGGCTCATTGTGAAAAAAACGGCCCCAGCTTGACTGGAAAGTGAGCCACCTCAGTGGTTAGGGGACAGTTGAAGAACAGATCCTCTTCTCCCTCCAGGTTGGTGGTGATGTTCCTGAGACCAACTACCTCTTCATGGGGGACTTTGTGGATCGTGGTTTCTACAGTGTTGAAACGTTCCTCCTGCTGCTGGCACTTAAGGTGGGAGCCCTTGACTTCTGGGTCGTCCTAGCCTGGCCTGTCTGCATCCTTCCCGCCCTCACCTCCTTTCAAGCTGTGCTGCTGGTGCTCATAGATTCTGTGTGTGGAGGTGGTCACAGGAGCTTTCCTTCACTTGGGGCATTTGATTGGGCTCCTGGAGCAGGAGGTTGGAGTAGTGGCATTGGGGGGGGAGGGAAGAGAGGCTTCCAGAAAGTAGCAAGGGCTGTGTTCAGCTGAACTCAGTGGTCGTCAGCAGAAGAGTGGTTGCAAGGGGCCAGCACCTGGTGGCCATGCTGTGGGCTTGCTCTGTGTTGGTAGGTGAAAGAGAAGCCATTTCAGTCGATGGGTGGGGGTCAGCTTTGCGTCTGGGGGCCTGTAAAGTAGATGAAGTGTGATTCCAGGAAAAGATGACCTGAATCTGGACTGGACAGTAGGGATGTGGATGGAGTAGGCTGCAGATGGGAGGTGATCGGAAGGGGGAAAGAACCTAGACCCAGCCCGGGCTTGCTTCAGGTTCGCTATCCAGACCGCATCACCCTGATTCGGGGCAACCATGAGAGCCGCCAGATCACCCAGGTCTATGGCTTCTACGACGAGTGCCTGCGCAAGTACGGCTCCGTGACTGTGTGGCGCTACTGCACGGAGATCTTTGACTACCTCAGCCTGTCGGCCATCATCGATGGGAAGGTAGGCCATCCACAGGGCTCCGCAGTGCTGGACGGGGTGGGGGGAAAGTTTCTGGGCCTGACTCTCAGCTCTTCTTTCCTGCTCTCCCCGGTAGATCTTCTGCGTGCACGGGGGCCTCTCTCCCTCCATTCAGACCCTGGACCAGATCCGGACAATTGACCGAAAGCAAGAGGTGCCTCATGATGGGCCCATGTGTGACCTGCTCTGGTCGGACCCTGAAGGTAAGGGTGGCAAGCAGGCAGGTAGCCTCTACCCTTAGTTGAGAGGCTGAGAGGTGGTTCTAGCAAGTTCCTTGAAGGAACAGAAAGCCAGGTGAGTTTGGGGAAAGGCAGAATAGGCAGGTTTTCACTGGCATCTGTATTTGACCTGCCCATAGCTTGGCACCATCAGGAGGATGGGGAATGTGGGAAGCAGGGTGCTCTGAGCCCAGAGAGGGGGTTGAGACCTGTATGTCATGGCTCAGAGGCTTTTTTAGGATGAAACCATTGGTTCCCTTAACATTTAGAACTTACCAGTAGTTTTTACCAAGGTCAGATTCCCAGAATGGTAGCCCCGGGAGGACCCCTTTGTTAGAGGCTTCTCGGCCAAGATAGAGCAGGGCTGAGGTGAAAGCTAAGTCTCCCAAGTGCCAGTCCGGGACTGCCCCGTCGCTGCCATGCCGGCTTAGTCTGCCTGCCTCCCAGGGCTGGGACTGCCCAGTCACATCTGCTCCGCTGGACTCGCGCCTCCCTTCACATGTGAGTGCCTGTTGTTTGGACAGAAAACCACATGACTCTGCTGCTTATGTAGTGGTTCCAGCTACCAGGAACTTCTTTCTGCTTTGGAGCTTATCTGATCCAGCATTTGCCATCCTCTCCCTTAGAAGCACCCAGTACACATTCAGGCCCCTGAGCTCATGTCCCCTCCGGCCGATTGGTTGGGGGGAGGTGGGGGTCAAGTCATTTGCCTTTAAAAGGCAGTGGACAGAGAAGCCTTGACACCCTTACCCCATTCCTACCTTCATTTGCCTCAGACACGACAGGCTGGGGTGTGAGCCCTCGGGGGGCTGGCTACCTGTTCGGTAGTGACGTGGTGGCCCAGTTCAATGCAGCCAACGACATTGACATGATCTGCCGCGCCCACCAACTGGTGATGGAAGGGTACAAGTGGCACTTCAACGAGACTGTGCTCACCGTGTGGTCAGCACCCAACTACTGCTACCGGTGAGCAGCCTGGACCAGGAGGTCAAGATGGGGGAGGGGGTCCAGGACGGCCCATTCCTGTAACACTGCTACCCTCTGGCTTCCAGCTGTGGGAATGTGGCAGCCATCTTGGAGCTGGACGAGCATCTCCAGAAAGATTTCATCATCTTCGAGGCTGCTCCACAGGAGACACGGGGCATCCCCTCCAAGAAACCCGTGGCCGACTACTTCCTGTGACCCCTTCGGCCCCTGCCCCTCTCCAGCCCCACTGGCCCTCGGACCACTGTGACTCTGCCCTCTACTCCAGATAGAGGCTGGGCAGCGGGGTAGGGAGTGCCCCCGACTCTGCTCGCCCTGTCCCAAAGAGGGCACTTCGAGGGTGAGGACTTTGGAGAGGCTCGGAGCCTGCGCTCCATGCACTCTCCTTTCTCCCCACTTGAACCATGACGTTTCCAATAATTTTTTTGTTTTTGTTTTTCTTTTTGTTTGTTTGTTTTTAGATAAAAATTTTGAGGAAAAAAGGAAAAAAATTCTAATAAAAGAAGAAAAATGTCAGACTGGATTGGGGATTTGGGTTTGTATCACACAGATTGGGAATGAACAGTGATGCTAGTCTGGCACGTTGTGGTGGGGGGGGCTTTTGGGGGTGGACACAGGCCCTCCCTTAACTATCCCAGAGCCTGGCTTCCACTCCCTGACTAACTGCTCCCCAGAGGCTTCCTGGGTGCTAGGTTCAGATCTGGCTTCCCAAAGGCAGCCTTGCTTTTTCAAAGTTGGTCAGGACATTTGGACAGGCCCGTTTTCCTGCAGCGAAAAATGATCTATATGCACAGGCCAAGAGCTGGAAGCTGGCAGTCTAGACCCCAGCCTGCGTCTCCCCACAAAACCTTTGCTCACCCAGCCCTGCCCAGGGCCAGACGCCATAGTCCAGTGTTTCCAGAGCACAGATGTCTTTGGAGTTTTATTAACAAAAATACTCTGGTCTTGAGAACAGACTGGTGTGGCTTGCGCTGGGGCCAGGGGGCAGAACTTGGAGAGCCCACCAGTGAAGCGGGGTGGGGGTGCTGGTCCGGGGCCCCATTTGGCCAGGCAGAGCCTCCCTCCATTCACACAGAGGTGAGAGCCGGGAAGGGGAAGCAGGCCCCAGCTGGACTCCAGCAGCTTAGTCAGAGCTTTGAAGCCAGAGGGGGGTGGGAGTAAAATCAAAGTGTGAAGTAGGGGTGGGGGGAGGCCCAAGGCTGCCATTTGGTGTGGGGGATGGGACCAGTGGAAGTGAGGGGGCAATGGGCTTGGGGGAAGGGAACTGGAGTTTTGTGATGGAAGGCAGGGAGGGGGACAGAGGAGCCCAGCAATAGGGTCAGTACATTGGTTTGGAGCCCACATCCAGGTAACCCCCAGGCCCAGGATAGGGGAGAGGGAAGGGGCCCCCTTGGAGGAAGTGTGAGGCAAAGGGTCCTGGGGGTGCAGCTGCTGGGTATCCTGAGCCCCCTGGCCCAGGCTGCAGCTCCAGAAATGCAGCTGAGTAGGGCGCTGGTCGCCCAGAGTCTAGAGTCTCAGAGAAGCTGGGGTTCCTGAAAGTGAAAAGAGGTAGTCAGGACAGGGGAGGGGAACCCTCATCCCAGAACAGCCCCATCCCTTTGTCCCACTCACCTAGTGGGCAGGTGACCGGGGGCCCCATGAAAGGCTGCAGGGTGCAGAAGGTAGGCTTCGGCACTGGGGCCACCACATGCAGGAGCTGCGGCTGGAGCTGCTTCCTGGGGCACTGGGGTCTGCTCTTGATCTGACTCACGAATATCCCCACCCAGCGTGGAGTCACAGGGACCACCTGGTGCATCTGTGGAGAGAGGGGTAGGTTGGGCCCAGGACAGTAAGCATCAGACGTGGTCCCGTCATGACTGGGACACTCACCTCCACTCCCGTAGGCCTCTCTGGCTACTGGCTCTGGGGCCCGCAGTTTCCTCTTCACACGGGCTTCTCGCTCCCTGGGGAATAGTGATGGTGATGATGATGGTGATGATAATGGCAATAATAGCACTTTCCAGGTGACAGGTATTTCACCCTCCCAGGGATTCTTACCAGGTAGGTGCCATTATACCCATTTTACAGGTGAAGGAACTGAAAACCAGAGGATTCAGTGACTAGAAAGTGGCAGGGCTGGGATTTATTCCTGACTTCAAACTTCAATGGTTCCTATTGAGTTTAGAATCAATGGAAAGTCCTGCAAGACCAGAACACGGTCCAATCCCAACTCGACCCAACTCGTCCCCTCTGCCGTCTCTACTCCGGAGCCCTTTTTTGTCCCTTTTACCTGCTTAATGTATCCTTCTTGTCCGTTCAGTTCAAGTATAACTGCCGGGGGAAGTCCTGACCTCCCATGGCACACGGCCTTGCCTGATAAGGTTTGCCAGCAGCTACCCTTTCATGCTGAGGGTCATCTGTCTCTTGCGCCTGACTTACTCCCTGAGCAGCCAGGGCGAGCTCCAATGGGCAGGACTAACAAGCCAGAGTCCTTGGCAAATACTC
This sequence comes from Condylura cristata, assembly GCF_000260355.1. Lineage (NCBI taxonomy): Eukaryota > Metazoa > Chordata > Mammalia > Eulipotyphla > Talpidae > Condylura > Condylura cristata. The sequence goes on from NW_004567133.1 coordinate 5,369,286, forward strand.
GCCAGCATAACCTGGCTCCCAGCACCTCTGACTTACCTCTCCAGCCTTACCACAGGCTACTGCCACCTCAGGGCCCTTGCTTGTGCTCCTCCCTGGTGCACGTTTCACAAGTCTCCATCATGCCCACGCTCCATCACTCCCATGCTTGAGGTTCCCCCCAAATGTTCGCTTCTCAGACCTTTCCAGGTCTCATTGAATAAAGACCTTACCGTAGTCCTTCCTATCTTCCTTTTTCTCATTAGACCTCAGCTCTAACATTGATAAATATATATTTCTCTGGTTTACTTGTCTCCTCTGCCCACTAGAATCACCAGTTCCAGAAAGGCAGGGTTTTGTTTACTGATGGATCTCCAGTGCCTAAGCTTGTTCTGGCCCAATGCAGGTGCTAAATATTTGTCAAGAGTCAATAAATGTTTTTATTTATCACTATGTCCTTGGCATCCAGCACAGTAACAGGTACATAGAGGGTGGTTACTAATCGCCACTTTGTTGAGTGAAGGAGTGAATGAACCAGCAATGCCCACCTTTTACAGTTTCTGCCATTCTCCCGGAAGCCTTTGGCAAAGGGGTTGGCTGCAATCTTCAGTTGTGTGATCTGGGGAGCACACATCCAGGCAGGGTTAAGGCTCCTGCAGCCTGGCAAGGCACCAGCCCGCCAGCCCCACCTATAAGCACGGTTACTCACTCGCGGGTTCTGGTAGGCTGTCACAGAGATGAACGTGGTCTCGGGGAAGCGGAAGGAGGCAACGCCCCCCCAGTGTTGGCTGCAAAGCTGGGCAGCACGCACCAAGTGTATGCGGGGCTGATACTTGTGCATGGAGTGCAAGATGAGCTAGGAAGGAAGAAACACCAGTAACTCCCTACCCTGGGCCCCACCCCACCCTTCAGCCTGGGGTCCCTGCCTGGGCCTCACGTGGCCATGGGGGTCCAGTGTGCTATTGGTGAGCTTGACACGATGGAAAGACACGGGCTGCCGCATCCAGTGAGCACCAGTGGCAGGAGAGTCAGGGTGGATGTAGACCCGGTCAGGTAGGCGGGGCTCAGCCTTGCCACTGGGCTCCCAGCGCCGGCCCTGCCAGCGGTAGCGAGCCCCGTCCACTGGAACCACATCCAGAAGAAATAGGTATCGGGCCTCAGGGTCCAGGCCGGTGACTGACACTCGGCAAGCAGGGAACATGCGCCTGTTAGGGAGGGAAGGGGAGAGGCCTGGAGCTACCCACTGGCCAGGGTGGGCACTGCACTCACATCCAACCTGGTCATAGCCACCGCTCACCCATTCTGTCAGAGAAACGTGGAGGGAGGTGGAGTTAGAACTCAGAGGACAGAGTCATAGAGCTGGAAATTGATCTCATTCCATTTTACAGTTGGGAAACAGGTCAGATGATTTGCCCAGAGTCATACAGCAGACTGGAAGAGTCGGATTCGACACCTAGTCCCTCAAACTCCATCTCAAAACCAGAGGTCGCCTTACCTGAGCCGTGGCATCAGAATCTACAGCTGCCAGCTGGACAAACTTCGGTAAGAAAAAACAAAACAAAACAAAACTGCCTTACCTTCCGCAGAGAACTTTCCATGTGAGGGCCTTGGCTCCTGGCCTCAGAGATCCCACGCAGACCATTTCCCTGCCTCTTGGACCTAGCCACATGTTACCCCTGATCCTGGCCAGATTTCTTGATGGTGGTCACTGATTGGCCCTTGACCTAGTCATAGTCTGAACCCAGACTCCAGCCACAGACTTCTGATCTAGGCCACCTACTAATCTGTCACGCAGTCAGACTTCCAGAACACAGACTATACTGACCTGTGACCCTTGCACAGGTTGTCCTTAAACCAGCCACAGACTCCACAAACCGAGCCCTGACCTGTACCACAGAATGACCCCTCATCTAGTCACACTAAACTTAGACCGCTACCCCTAGCGCCCCAGACTTACACCCATCACCAAGAACTCTGCCTTTCCCAAGAGACCCCCTGCAGGAACACTGGCTTCTCTGACCCTGGCCCAGCCCCTCACCTCCCAGCTTTGGTGATGATCATCTCCGTTCCCACAGAGTTGAACTCTTTCCACAGCTCCCGGTTCTCCAGGCTCAGGCTGACTCCAGGGAGCGAGTGAAGGGTCTCTGAGGCAGAGGGGGGTGGCTCAGTGCCCAGGGCTGGGGGCAGTGGAGGCAGAGGTGGGGGAGCAGTCAGGGTGCGGGGAGCAGCGTCAATCCCCGAAAGGAAGCAATCCAGTTTGGGAGTGTCCAGATCTGGAGATGGGAGAGAATGAGGGGCCAGTTGAAGGACACAGCCACCCCCAACCCCTATTCCAGAGCTAGTCTCAGCTCACCAGGGTAGCGATAGCTCTCTGCCAGGGCAGGCGGGAAGCTGGAATCTGCCCCTGGCTGGGGGGGCCCAAGGCGGTAGCCAGTCCCCAAGGAGGGGTATAACTCTCGCGGATGGTACATGGAGTACTCCTGTCCGGCCTCAGGTCACACTGCCCAGAGTTCCCCAGTGCTGAGAAATGCCCCCTTTATAGCTCACAGCTCAGCCCCTTCCAGACCCAGGATCACAGCCCCTCCCCTCTTTGAGGCCCAGGAGTTGGGCTGAGGTGGAGACCCCTGGGGCCTGGAAGAGGTCCAAGAGGGGGCCGGATACCTGGGTACCCTCCCTTTCCCCCCTCCCCCCTAGGCTTCATTAGCTCCGACCCCCTGCCCCCTCATTACATAATTAACTCCTCGGCCTGATTGATCCCCAGGGGCTCGACAGGGACGCAGTTTGGCGCTTCCGGCCAGCTGGTCCCCTGTTCCCACGGGGAGAGCCCCAGCTAGGATAAGCTACTGAGGGGCGGGGCCTGGATCCTGGGATGGAACCTGGAGTCCTGGCACAGACCATGGCGCCCCCAGGCTTTTCTGACAGGTGCCCCCGCCCCTTCACTTGGAGGCTGGGACTTGGCTGGACTAAGTGTGACGGGAGGGTAAGAGCAGGGTTAGAGGGCCTGGGGACCTCGAGGAATCCAAGGAGTCCGCAACCGAGGCCTGAGCCCTGGAGGCCTTCGTGGTGCCCGATAGGAAAAAACTCCACTTTCGGTCAGTGTCAGCTGTTTAGAAGCACCCACAGCTAGACGGCCGACGCTCGGGCTTCCCAGCAGGTCCCGCGCTGGGGAACCCTGGGAACTACACTTCCCAGCAGGCCCAGCGCCGGGCCTCGGCGCGAAGGAAGCTGACAGACGCCGCCCGGCCGCGCTGCGACCGCTGGAATTTGTAGTTGGAACGAGAGGGGCGCGGAACCCACAACGCCGACGCCGCGGCTTCCCACGAGAGCGGCCCCTAGGCGGCGGCAAAACGCTGAGGCGGAGTTGATGCAGATCAGCCCAGGTCAAGGCCTGGAGAGCCAGAGTGGGCTTGGCAGTCACCACGGGCAGTGAGACCTGCTCTGGGTCCCGGAGAAGGCGCCTGAAGCCAGGTCCAGGAGCGAAGGTGTCCAGCTTTGATCACCACGCCTAACCCTGGGGTCTTTAGAGGTGGGAATCTGCATGCGTGTCCCCTTCCCAGAGTCCACGTGAGTCTGGAGCGGTCTCCACTCCATTGTTTTATTATGTACAAACGCTACAGAACATGGGGAGCAGACACGCGTGGGGTAAGAGGGGACCGGTGGCAGAAGTTCATAGGGCAGACGGTGCACTGGGGCCAAGAGAGCAGCACACAGGCCATATCTATAGGGCAGGCGGGGCAGGAAGGGGTTAAAAATGAGATCCAAGCCAGCCAGATCGCAGGGAGTTGCGGGGGTGTCGTCCACCTTCTGATCTCCCCCCAAGGTCACAGTGCATGCAATAAAATATATGTACAGGAGCTGGGTCCTTCCTCTGCAGGGGCCCTGAGGGTCCAGAGCTCCCTTTGGGCGGAAGGAAGCCAGTGGCGCCCCCTGGCGGCCAGGCCAGGCCGGGCTGGAGCCACATGCGTCAGGAGCAGGGGTCAGTCCCAGCCGTTGTCTTTGATCATGTGGTTGAGCTCAATGATGTACTTCCCCTCTTTGTACTTCTGGCTGCTCTCGAAGGCCTGTTCCTGAAAGGAGGGGAGAGGCCGTCATATTCAGGCAACATGCCGCATCAAAAGACATAGGGGAGTGGAAATGGTCCCATTTTACAAATGAAGAAACTGTCACCCAGAGAACCAAGCCACCTGCCCACAAAAGAGTGGTCTGCAGCAGGGTCAGGCTTCTCACCAACAGGGGACAGACAGAACTACAATCACAGGTACTATTTAAGTACTAACATTGACTCCAACAGGGCAGGTATTTAATTTCTACAAGATCTAGGATTCAAACTGGTAGCCCGAGGGCCAGTTTAGACCTACACAAATGTTCTCTTTGGCCAGCAGAGATTTTAATAACCCTAACTTTAAAATACTACAATATAGGCAGGTCACGCTCACTCCAGTTTGCCACAGACTGGTTCCCTCCACAGATCCACGCTGCTCCTTTGCAGATCCACAGTATATGCTAGCACTTAAGTTTTTCACCTCTGGATTTACAGAGGTTCAGAGAGGCCAAGCTACCTGTCCAGCAACACAAAGCAAAAGTGTGACAGGGCTAGGGGTTAATGCAGATCAGGGCTGCCTGCCTGTCTGTGCCTGAGGAACCACAGCTCAAACAATACCTGAGGAATCCTGTCCTTTACAATTTTCCAAGAGCATCTTTCTTTGCTGCATCTAATCTGATCCCCTAACAATCTTGCGTGTCAGGTGATGACTTTAGCCTCCACTGCCAGGTAAGAAAATGAGACTCAGGGTAGTGAAACCAGACCCAGGGGCAATGAGGACAGGGGTAAAGGAGGCCCAAGGATGCCAGCTCTGTGCTGCTGTGGGGTCTTGGGCAACTTCTCTGACCTCTGAATGACAACATCAGGAGTCTAGAAAAAAACAAACAAACAAACTAGGATTCTAATTCCTGTTCTTTACTTACCAGTTGTGTGACCTTAGGCAAGTTGCCTAACACTCTGGGCCTTCCTTTCTTCTGTAATGTGACGATAATAATAGACTCTACCTATGGGATTGCTGTAATGACTGAATGAGATAATATATGCACACCCCAGTGCGTGGCATGTCAGCATTCAATAAATGGCAACGGGTGCTATCTTCATTGCTAAAATGGGAATGCCTGTGACCAAGAGAGAAAGAAGGGGCTAAGAGAAAAATACTAACAGTCCTTGTGTGGGTCTGCTAATCTTAAGGGACCTATCGAGCTTCCACTTTGTTACCTACAGGTCTGTACTCCTAAAGCAAGGTCAGAACTGCCTGATCATAGGAGCCCAACCCACGAGGTGACTTTCACATCAAATAAGAGCATAAAGCTCGCTCACTCTGGGAAAGGTATGCATCAAGAGGTATGAATGCCGGGGGGTGGCGGGGAGTGCTAATGACAGAAGCACAAACTTACTCCTGACTTATACATCACGAGTTATGACCAGGAAAGCCCTGGGGCTGTCGACTGATGTATAGTGAAGGACCCCAGAAGCTGATCAGTGGAATGCCTTACTGATAAGACTGAAATCCTGACTGGGGAGTCAGGGCTTGATCTCTGAAACCAAGCGATAAGCAGGTGAGAAGTGCAGTTCCACTTTTCTCCTGCTTCTTCTCCTTCTCCCTCTCCTTTTCTGTTTTCCTCATATGATTAATGCTGTCTGGTTAGTTTACTAATAAAAAGGCCAGGATCTTGCTCTTGAGCAGCATCCTGCATTATGTAGCCTGCCTGCTCTACCGCTCCTGTTTCTTTATCAGTGTGGTGTTACCCGATGCAACATCCTTGCAGGATGTGAAAGAGAACATGGTCAGAGGTGAAGAGACAGTTTGACTTGTGCAAGTGGGGCCTGAACACCCTGAAAGATTACCAGATGACTGCTGTGAGGAGGTGATGTCAAGGAGGTCAGGTCAAAGGCTAGCCTGGGGTCAGAGTCACCGACTCACATATTTCCAGCCCAATGTAGTCTTGCAGTTCTCGCAGTGGATGTCAGCGACCGCATGGAGGCCTGTCAGCAGTACCCGCTCCTCGGCTGGCCCACAGCCCACGTTCACCCTGCAGGGACATGGGGGCATCTCAGGGAGGGGCTGGCCATCACGAAACCCCCTCTCTAATTTGTATTTAACTGTTTATCCATTGCACCCAATTCCACTTTTCCCTTGCTTCTTCTACTTCTCCCACAGCTTCCTGCCTGAACCAGGGGGACTTGAAATATCAGCAAGATGCCATGGGTCCCAGATCACAACAGAGGTCAGAGAAAGAAAGGAGGCAGGCAGAATACTCACACAGAGTTGAAGAGGTAGGCACGCCCCTGACTGCCCTGGAAGGACTAAAGGGTGAGAGGGAGAGAGGAGGGGGTCAGGACTACTGGTGGGGAGCAGCCAGACAGAGCCTCCAGCCTCTCAGTCCAACTGTTGTTACCTTGGAGATGAGGTCGTCGTGGTTGGCCAGGTGAGCACGGCAGTGGGCACAGCTATACCTCCGATGACAGTCATCCAAGTAGGCCTGAAATGTCTTGGGCTTTGAAATCCGCACCATGGCGGGGGCCGGGGGCAGTGGCCCCACGCGGGGAGCGGCCCACGGGGAGCAGAGGGAGCCCAGTGCCTGCCAGGAAGGGAGGGGGGCTGTTAGGACCGGGGCCACACACATGCAGGCACGCCCAGAGCCACGGGGACTCTCTCTGTCACACTTGGCTGCTGTCTCCTCTCCCCAGAGCCAGCAGCCTCTCCAGGGGCCAGGGCTGTCTCAGTTTTGACTCATTGAGGAGGCCTCAAGTTGCATCAATGGGGAAACTGAGGCTAGGAGGAGCCCAAGGTGAGTCACCCACCTGCTTTGGGCCTCACCCCTGCTAACATGGCAACTGAAGGTGGAAGAAAGGGGCTTTAGAGTGGAAGAACTGTCATTTCTCAGTTTAGGGGAGCCATAAAGAGGTTAGCAAATGGATGTTTCTTAGGATCTCATCTGAGGTGGTGGGGTGGCTTCACTTGGGGTACAGGGAGATCTCCTGGGGGGAGAGAGGGTCCCTCACCTGCAGAAAGCAGGAGGCCTCATGAAGGTAGAGAGTCATGAAGGGGAGGGGCTCTTACCTGGGAGCGCTGATGCCTTGTCTATGCCGAGGGGGTCTTACCTGCATCGCAGTCTTACCCGAGACCCCCGGGGCTCACCTGGGGCTCAGGGGTTGGGGGGAGCGGACGCCCGGGGGAAGGGGACAGTCCTCGCTGGCGGGGCGGGGGCGCGAGGCGGCACGCAGCCCTGACGATGTGGGCCTCACCTCGCCTGGGCGCGCAGGGCCCGGTCCGCCGGGGTGGCCTGGCCTGGGAGTGGGGGGCGCTCCTGGTGGGCGCCGTCCCCCCCGGCCCGGGTTCGCAGCCGCCGCGACTTGTTTACACCGAGACCAGCTGCTGCCGCCGCTGCGGCGGGAGGGGGAGGGGGCCGGCCGCGGGTCCCGGCGGCCGTCGTGACCAATCAGCGCGCGGCATGCAAATGAGGAGGCGCGTCACGCCGGGCCAGCGCAGGCCGCGCTGCCCTTCCCCCTGCGCCCCGCTCGGTCCGGCCCGGAAATGCGGCTGCGGCCGGCCGCCCAGCCGGCTCTCCTGCTGCCCGGCGCGGTCGCCCCTTTGGCCTCCCGCGGCCCCCGAGGGGCAAGGAGCCGAGGTATCTGGCAAGGGGTTCGGAGGGGAGTGGTGTCTGGACTCTCTCTCCCGAGAAATAATCGCCACAATTATCTGCGTGTCCCCACCGCCGCCACCACTCCTCTCTTCACACCGCAGCAACCCTAGGAGGCAGCTTCTATTGTTCCCATTTCCCCAAAGAACTGAGGTCTACCGAGACCTAGCAGTTCTCCCCGTCATCTAGCTGGTAAGAGGCAAAGCTGAAATTCCCAACTTTGGTGTGATACCACCCTGGGAAATGCAAGCGCTAACGGCGCCCATCCCGGTTAGATCCCCGGGAGTCAGAACTTGGAAGAAAAGCCAGTTCCTACTGTTGAGCCTCGCCTCCTCCGATGTCCCTGCCCGGCACCGCCGGGCTCGGTGTCTCCCGTGGGCTTCCCCCTTCACCTCTCTCACCTCTGAACTCCATTGAAAATGGTTGCACGTGTGTCTGCCAGGCACGTCTTGTCCCCTGTTGTGGGCCCAGTACCTAGCCTGATCTACTCCATAAACATTTGTGAAATCACACAAGGTACTGGACTGAAGAGATCTGTGGAACTTCGGGAGCTTTTGGAATAGGGGACCTGGAAGTTTGAAAAGCCGACAGCAGATGGGTGCTGTGCACTCAGCGGCCTCAGCCATGCCCACCCTCTGCAGCCAGGTGAGGAGGCCCACAGCTGCAAGTCTCTGCAGCTTTCCTAAACTTTAGAGAAAGGAACCATTATCTGTATCTCTGAAGGGGCAGGGGCCCCTGTTCCTGGGAGGGACATTCCTGAGAGTGGAGGCCAGGCTGGCACAGGGTGTGGCATTACTGTGGGTCTGGAATGTGGTAGAACTAGTGGGTCAGGCTGATTGGGGCCCCAAGACTCTGGACCTAATGTGCCATCTTTGCTGTTTCCACCCCCATCCCTGAACCTCTGCCTGCACCCCCTCCCCTGTAGCACAAAGACTCGATTGAAAAGAAAGCATTTATTAGGGAAGACACAAAAAGGTGAGGGGCTCTGGCTTAGAGGGCTGCTCCACGGTTGTCCAGATACTGCCTCAGGGCTGTGGGGTAATCAGTCAACACTCCAGAGGCCCCCAGATTGAAGGCCACTTCAAAATCTGATTCTTCATTAAGGCACCAAAATATCACCTGAGTGAGGAAAGGCCATAAATGTAGTCTCCAAACAAACTTACTCAAAACTCTTCTGGCTATATAACCCGGGAGGGGGCTCCTCCTCTGTGGAGCCCTCCAGCAGTACTATGCTGGGGTGGATTGTTAATTTTTTAGAGATTTTTGAAAACTGGTTATTAAGCATGGACATTATTACATACCAAATTATATACTTACATTAAAATTATATAAAGCTTAAGTAATAAGTTATATATAATTTATAATGGGTTATATAGCATGTCTCCCAGCTCTGTGTTCAGTGACTTCATATTGATAGTCTGAGATTTGTCACAGTAAGTATTTACCAGTATGTACAGGGGAAATTATCTAATGCTTAAACCAAGGACTCCCAGAGCCAGTCTGTGGGGGGGTTACCTGCCAGCTAGTGCCTCCCAGCCCCCTTCCGCTGCTGCCTCCTGAGTCCTCCCGCTGTGGGCACTGAAGTAGGGGGAGATGGTATTTGTACCTTGGGCCAGTCACTTCGACCACTCAACTCCTTAATTTGGCCAGAGAGTGAAAGTCCAGCGCCCCATAGTTGTGGAGAAGCCCCTGGGGGTGGGAAGCTGCCCTGAAAGAGCTACCTCATCCCCTGGCCTCACTCACTCCCACAGCCAATCAGGGCTGAGTCCCCGCCTGCCTGTGAGTTAACTCTCCATCCACCCCTACTTCTCCACTGGCCCCCACTATTGCTTCACAGGGTGGTCCAGGTAGCCTTCCCTTAAACCTCCATCAAATTAGCACTATAGGGTCCCTCAAAAGCTTCCTGTCTTACTGAGCTGAAATCCAGGCCGGCTCCTATCTGAAGCCTGCTTCAATCTCTGCTGCCTTCTCCAGCACCTTTGGGCAACTTCCTCCACTCAGCAGCCTGTTGGAGCTGCTCTGGGGTCCTCCAATGGCCTTCAAACATGCTGATCCTCCTCCCTGAGATGCTCTCCATCTCCCCTCCTGAAGCCAGCTCCTCTCTTCTCTTAACCTCCCAGGCCACAGTGCTTTGTTTTTTGTCCACTTACAATGGCTTCAGTTCCTTCCTCTGTCTGTAAGCTCCCACCCCAGGTATTCTCAATAAAGGTTTGCTAATTAAATAACCCAGTCAAAGCTGATGCTCAGGGGAGGGGTTGAGGGTTTCATGGAACCTGGGCTGAGTCAGGTTTCATCTGGTCTTTTTCCCCAGGTCCCCTCACCAGGATCAGGAGAGTATAATGCCTCATTGTAATCACAAAGGCTAGCATTTATCAAGCCTTTACTAGCTACCAGTTATATAGCCAGAAGAGTTAAATATACCATTATCCCCATTTTACAAATGAAGAAGTCGAGACTCAGACCCTGCCCAAGGGTCCAGCTTCAGCAGCGGAGCAGTGGTTGAAATATGTAGGCCCCACTTTGACCCATCCACTTGCTGAGGGACTAGAGGTCAAGTCTCACCTGTACCCCTCGCTGCTCCAGGTGTTGGATGAGACTTTTCCTCATGATGATCCTGGGGCAGGTAGGGAATGACAAGAACCATGATGAGAGGGGATCAAAGGAGAAGAGCAGGTGGCAGGTCTCTGAGCACCTGACCCCACCTCACCTCCCAGCCGTTTCGCCCACCTTACCATCTGCTCACAACAGCAGCCAGCTGGTTCAGCCCCGGGCTGGAGAACGGGAAATAGGTCCTGCAGAGGCGATATGGTGGTCAGCCCCTTGGGTCTCAGTCACAGGGGTGGGGTGCTAGTGTAGTCCCCTGCCAGCCAGTGTAACCACACTCCCTTTAGAAGACCCTCTGCAGTTGATCAAAGGCCATCATGACCCATTGTTCAGTGAGATTACTCCCACATCTGAGTCTACTCTTTGAGGTTGGACTCAACCTCCCCTCACCATTTACAGAAGAAACAGTCTTGGGAAAGGAAAGTAACTGGCCCAAGGTGCATCCCACAGCAAATCCATAGTGAGTCCAGGCCCAGAATCCAGCTTGATTCCTCAGCTGGACACATAATCTGGAGGTCCTTCTGGTGGGGCCTGACCCTCTTGTTGAGACTGGACATGGCTGAGTCATAGTTCTCTCTAACCCTCCCACCCAGAATTACCCTAGTGACCCTTTACAGTATCCCAGGATGAGTTTTGAGCCTGTTTAGCTGTGTGATCCTGGACAAATTATAGAAACGCTGAGTCTAATTCTTTGGGCACTAGTGGGGGTCATGATTCCTATACCTCCTGGGAGTGCTCGGAGGTAAAACTCCAGATCTGAAGGGTGCAGAAACACTTTGTAGACTTGTATAAACCATATGTACACAAAGTTCTGTGCTATCATGATCTCTTTGTTAGGAAGGGATTGTGGGGGCTGGTTGGGAGCTTCCTCAGGACAATAGAGAGGAACAGGCACTGGGTGGCTCAGAGATTCTCAGAAAGCAGAGGGAGGGGCTCGGCCTGAACCTGACAATCAAATCCTAACACTTTACCCAGCTGTTACTTTGTTAATCCCAGTCTCCTAGCGGGATAAACACTTGCTTTTCTTTTAGAATGAAGCTCTAATTAATTGATATGTCTCCCCAGCCAGACTGTAAGCTCATGGAGGCTCATGCGTCCCACACTGGCTTTACTCAGTAGTGTAACTGCACTTGGACCAGAGGAGGCATCCAATAACTATTTGTTGGAAAACTGGATAAGTAAACACCTAAACGCTATGGCAACACACATCTGCACATAATTTCAGGGGTTTGGTGGCCCCCTTAGGACTCATGAATGCTTGATGAGAACCAGTTTTCCTGCTTGATAAGAAGCAGTTTTCCAAGGACCCAGGGAGACTGGGTCTCCTGCTCCACAGGGGACCCTGCCCAATAGGGTTTGAGATGTATGGGGGAGTTTTTCTCAGGACCAAAGGCAGCTGAGGGCCTGACGGTACCCTTAGAGGCCCCATCCTGTCCCAGTATGGGTACCTGTTGATGATGGTGGGTAGGAAGCAGAGGAGGAACTTCTCAGGGATGGGGATGAAGGGCAGCAGCCCCAGGTAATAGAACAGCAGCACCCTGATTCCTCGGCTTATTGTGAAGGAAGATGGCATCTCGGGGTTCTGGGGAGTGGTAAGGGGAAGTGGGAGAGAGAGAGAGCGAGCAGTCTGCTCCTGGGGAAGCAGAGAGGAGGCTTGGGCTGCAGGGGAAAGTTTTGGGTATTCAGGAAAGCCCACGACCTGCAGGGTCAAAGCCACACCTTGGCCTAACTGGCACCGTCCTCCTTCCCACTATCACACCTCTGCTCACACTCTTCCCCTGCTGCCACACTGCTCGGAATCCTACTCCTGGGAGACTGCTCAGGGCCAGGCCCTCCAAAGCCCTCCCGAGCCCCTCAGGTTGGGGCTGTGCTGGGCTCCAGCTCCTGGAAGGAGGGGAGCAGGCAGGCACAGGGACTCACAGCAGCCTTGCACTTCTTCATGATTGAGTTTTTCTCTGAGGCCCAGATGGTGATTTCATTGCGGTTGAAGTGCCTCACCAGGGCTGCTATCTGGGAGAGGAGGCGGCAGTGAAGAGGAGGGTCAGGCCTCCCACCAGCTGGGGCCACTGCCCCACCTGCCTGCTACCACCTTGTGAATGAGCTCTTCATTGTCCCCTTTGACCTCCACAGCCATAGGCAGCTGAGGGAACCTCTGGAACACTTCCTCCAGACTCATCATGCGCCGGTCCGACCCGTGTGCGAAGCGGCCTGGGACATGTTGTGGGGAGAGGGATCAGAAAAGGGTTGTCGGGGTTGGGGGACTCAGGAGGTCGAATCTCATAAAAGAGGGCAAAAGGCTGAGGCCATGACTGACCCAGGCCGGCAGGAGGAGACTACAGCTCTGTCCACTACTCATAGGTCATGCTCTCACCTGGCGAGAAGTAAACCTCCAGCTCTTCCTTGTAGCGGGGCAACTCCTGGGAGGGCAAGGAGTATGTCACCAGGATGCAGTAACCGCGTGTTGGGGGGGGGGACTGGGACAGGCCCACCTCAAAGTTCAGGCTGCCCACATCCCTGTTGAGACCCGACTGGCGGGACAGGTTCTGATCATGTGACACCACCACCACTCCGTCCCTGGTGAGCTGGCAGTCGAGCTCCAGGAGGTCTGCTCTCTGGCCCATGGAGCTGCAGGGGCAGAGGTCAGTGGGCAGCAGGGGAAGGGCCATATCACAGGGTGGTAGGTAAGTCTAGCGGGGGTGGGAGAGGCGGGAGGTGAGGACATGCACTGCACATTGCTAGGAGCTCCAGTCACCCAGGCCCAGAAGGGAATACCCTGCTGGCATCAGGCAGCTCAGCTGGCACCAGCTTCCCCGGCAGGTGCACTCACTTCTCCATGGCCTCCATGGTGTTCTCCAGCCGCTCTCCCGATCCTGTGTGGGGCAGCTGGGCGTGTCCCTCGGTCCCGGCCTTCCTCCTCCCCCCCCCCCCACCGCATCACCAGTCAGTCCAGGGTGAACTCTTTCTTCTTCCCCATTCCACATCCGCCCGGCCACCTTGCCCTCACTGGGCCTTGGTCTCTGCCCCTTCTAACACCCCGCCACTTGGACCTACCCCTCTGCTGCCCACCCTGGCCCTCTCTCCACCCTCAACAACTGCCACCCACCCGCTTCCTACCTAGCCCCGCTCACCTCCCCGGTGGGCCCCCAGGCGGGGACGGAAGACTGAAACCCAAGGTGTGTACAGCAGGCGAGGCCGGCGCAGGAAGAAGATGGAGAGCATGGCATAGCTGCCCAGGGCAGGCAGAGCATAGTACAGCAGAGGGCTCATGGCCAAGCTGCCTGTCTGGGCTCCAGTGGCAGCAAGCTCAGCAGTGCCGGATGGACTGTGCTGCTTTGCTGACTGCTGGCCTATGTAGGCTGGCTCCACCACTGGCCGCCACCACACCCCTGGGACCTGCTAAGCCTGCTGCTGGCACAGCGCCAGGCTGCAGGGCTCCGCCGGAGATGGAGTGGAGGCAGGAGTCCACGGGCCAGGCGACTTGGGTCCTCACCTCCCAAGGCCCCACGCAGACCCCAGCAGCCCTCTTCTGGCCCACACGGGGAGACAGGTTCCCCTGCGGTGGACACTACAACCTGCTCCTTTCCCACAGTATACAACACCCTTGACACTTCCAGAGAATTTGGGAATATGCAGGGTACACCTGAGTCATCCTGGAATCACACCAGCCATTCAGACAGTCATCAGAGACCAGAGAGGGCAGTGACCAAGGGGAAAACTGACTCCATCCTTCCCAGGAGTGTGGAGCTCCTTACATTCCCATCAACCCTGGTCCGCTATGGAAAGGTTACCAGGGCCGGGAAAGCCACGACTGGGAAGCAGCTGGGCTGGAGAGCCTGCAGCAAAGTGGCAGAGATGAGGGTCAGGGTGTCGGCGAACACAGACAGAGCCGGGGCCGTCCATATACACGTCTCTATATTTATATATTAGATACAGGCACAGGGGTGGGAGGGGCACTGGGCTCTCCATGTGCCCCCACCTCCACTTCTGTTCACCCACACACAGAAGCAGCAGGGGGCGTTAAATGTGGCAGCTTTGAGGGGAAAGGGGTTTAGGCCTGGGCCCTGCTCGTAGGGATACTAGCCCTTGAGACGTAGGATTGTTCCTTCAGAGGATATGGGGTGGGGCTTGCCCTGAGTCCCTACTCAGTGTCCCCATCCTCCACCCCGACCCTTCAGTAGGTCCTGGGGCAGCCAGAGCCTGTCGATTCCAGAACTACCAGAGACTGGGACAGCTGGGGTAGACGAAGGCAGAGCAGCAGAATGAAGTTTGCTTTGGGGCCACCTGAGCCCCTCAGGTCCTGGTGGGGAGGAGGGGAGGGCTGGGGGCATCCATGGCTTGCCTGAAGCAGGCAGCCAGGGCAGAGCAAGGGAAGGTGGCCAGGCCTGCCCTCTGCCCCGACCTGGGCTGCCGGAGTCCGGGCTGGGCACAGTGTCCATTTTCTTAACAGTCCAGCAGGAGAGGGGCAGGCAGGAGGTAGGGCCTAAACAAAAGGCAGGTGGGAAAGGAACCATTAGACTCATGGGAAGACCTGCTAGGGCCCTGGCCTCAACCTCTCGCCTTTCATCCCCCACAGGTGAGTGGAATGTAGCTAATTTTCTTTATCATCAATGAGGCTAATATTAATACCTCTCAAGGCGCTGTGATAAGGGTCAAATGAATGAACCCACAGCAACCTCTCAGAACAGTGCTTCTTGTTCCCTAAGTGTTTGCTCTCATTATTACAACCGTTTCCAGGACACTGAAGCAGAGATAAGGTGCGTGCTGTCATGCCGCTCCTGTTGTCGGAGCTGGGGTGTGAGCCCAGGTATATCAGCCTTCCTTTTATCAGACCACAGCTGCCAGAGACAGAAAGGAGACTGGAGGAGGAAAGGTGAGCTGTTGGAGGGGCTATGGCGGGTGGGAGGTAGGCCCAGCAAGGCCCCCCAAAAGGTCTGTAAATGGCTGTCCTGGGCACCAGATGCGAAAAACTTTGGCATCTAAAACAGGATGGGTACTGCTACTACTATTCCCTCTAAAACAATTACTGCCTAACCTACCTCTTTGCTCATATTATGAGTCAAAAGTTGAGAGGGCCCCCCAGTGACCCCTGAGAGCCGGGAATAGCCATAGGGCTGGAAAATGCAGTGAGTTGACGACGGAAACCTCGGGGCTGGGGGACATGAAGAACTAGTGGACCAGGTTTGTGGCCTGGGAAGGCTCTGGCTTGCTGTTGCCACCATACACAGGCATCATGGATACACGACTGTGTGAGAGCCTGCCAGGTACCCTGGGTAGTGGGGAGAACTCACCAGGCCCCAGGTAACAGAGGCATCTGCCCAGATTAGGGGGCCTCCAGTGCCCCAGGCTGGAAGGGAGCTGTCTCCTGGAAGATGAGCTCCTTCAGTCGCTCCTTCGGTTGATCATCTAGCTCCATGTCAAAGGTGAAGGGTTCCTCGGCCACCGGCTAAGATGGCAAAGAAGCAGGCTCAGGATAAGTACTGAGGGAGGCCTACCCATCCGAGCATGCATTCCTTTGCCCAGCTTCTGGTGGCTGGCCCACCTCATCCGTTGGGTCATAGTACTGCTCCAGGTAGGGGTGAGCCAGTGCTTCTTCCACTGTGATCCGTTTGTTGGGGTTAAAGGTTAACATCCGATCCAGCAGGTCAAGGGCTAGGGAAGGGCAGGAGCCAGAAGTCAGAGAAGGCTAGAAGCGCTCCCAGAAGCCTGTCTATTCAGGCAGCTGCTGAGCCCACGTTTCCTCCTCTGCAACCAGTTTTTATCCCACGCCAGCCCCCATGTCTCTCACCTTTGGAGTCTGACTTGGGAAAAAGTTTGGCCCAGGCCACTTTAGTCTTGGAGGGCAGAGACTGTAGGTAGTTTCGGGCCTTCATGTTGATGATACAATTCAGGTCTTCCTGGGATGGGGAGCCCAGGATACCTGTAGGTAAGGCAGGTAATTTGGTGAGGGAATCTTCTCTCCCTTCTGGGAACAGAAGAGCCAAGAACAAGAGCCCCCACCAACCTGTTCCAGGTCCTGATTATTATCTCCCAGCCAACATAATGGATGCAAAGAGCAAGGAGTTTGGATTCAGGCAGCCCTAGGTTCAAACACCTAGTACTTTCTAGGTGTGGAGTGTAGTCTTGTTTTTTTTAAATCTGTTAAATAGGAACAGTACCTATACGTCCCTGAATACTGCTGTAGGGTCTCCTGGTCCCTGACTCCAGGACTCACAGAGGCTGACTCTAATCTCACTGCAGGTAAGCTAATCTCCTTTCTATTTTTCTGGTCAGGCCCCCCTCACCCAGAATGTGGTTGAGCTGGTCCAGGTAGTGCTTGCCCGGGAAGATGGGCCGGTTGGAGAGCATCTCAGCCAGAATGCAGCCCACAGACCAGATGTCGATGGACTTGGTATAGCCCTGAAGAGAAGAAAAGTCATGGGCAGCCTCGACAGGGCCCTGTGATGGGCCAACCCATCACCCCCAACCAAGATACAACACACCAGACAGGGAGGCAAGGGTGAAGGGCCAGAAGAGCCAACACTCAGTGTCTTTCTAGAGCCAGAATGATAGGTCTGGGGGTAGAGTTCCTGCATTAATGGGATCAATGCCTAGCTCAAAGGTGACTCGCGGGTCTTCTGGCATATGACCCCTTCACTTCAGGGATAGCATCCCTACCTTGGAGTTAAGCATGATCTCTGGGGCCCGGTACCAGCGTGTGGCCACATATTCTGTCAGGAAGCCAGTGTGGTCATGCTCAGGATCAGCAATCCGGGCCAGGCCAAAATCACAGATCTGGAATCCAACCCAGGCTGCTTAGTTTGGTGCTCAAGGTCTCCAAGACCCAAGCAACCATAACCTTCCCATGCTGTTCCCTTTGTGATGTTGTCCTCCCCAGGCTCCAGGGGAGAACCAGGCAGGAAGTGAACAAAAAACTAGGAAAGTGATAGAGGAGGATCCAAACCTCTGACCTTAAGGTCGCAGGTGGTATTGATGAGCAGGTTGGAGGGCTTTAAGTCCCGGTGCAGCACGTTGGCTGAGTGAATATACTTGAGGCCCCGCAGGATCTGATAGAGGAAGTAGCAGATGTGGTCATTGCTCAGTTGCTGGCTTTTGAGCAACTTGTACAGGTCTGTCTCCATCAGGTCCTGCACAATGTAGCTGAGGATGGCACCAGAGACCCCCCCGGTGGGGGCAGTGGGAGGCACTTGGTTAAGAAGAACAGACATGGAACTGGGCTTCACATGCCCTGCAGCTGGCTTCCCTGGAACTCAACAGATCTGCCAACCCATATCATGAGCTGAGTAAGGCCCATAACTAATACAATTGGACATGAGGCCTCTGCTTTATCTCAGCTGATGACCCTGAACAAAGCTATGGCCACTCAGTCTCTGCACTGGGAAAAATGGGAGTAATAAACTATCAGAGACAGCAGAACTTGGACGTTAAGAGCAGAAGTTCTGGAGTTAATTTGCTGGTGTTGGAAATTCCTGCTTCAGTACTCATTGGTTTTATGACCTCTACCTGTCTCTGCCTCTATTTCCTCATCTGTAAAGTTGAGAAAATAATGATTCTTTAGAAAGTGGCGGTGAAGATTAGAATTGGTGACCTATGTGAAGCAGCCAGCCCAGTGCCTGGCATGTCAAAGGCTCAGCAAACATGAACTACTATTGCTATTATAACTGCAGTAGTATTTATAATATTGCATGTATTATAAGCCACATGACTGCAGTGAGGGTTAAATAAAATAATGTATGAACACCATCTGGCATGCAATAAATGTTTGCTTAAAAATAAATGCCTGCCTTATGGGAATGGTTTGTGCAAGACAAATGAGGAAAAACTCCCAACAGCACGCTCCTACTCAATGCTTGGCAATATCTCAGAAGATTGAGGAGTAAATGTCCTTTTATATATTAATATAAAACAAAGATTAAACATATACAAACTACATAGATTGTCAGATGGCTTGTCTCTGAAACAGTCTTTTGAAACAGTCTCAAATCGGCCTTCTGAAAACATCTGGACCAACCCTGCTGCTTTATAAACCAGCAAAACGCAGTGACTTGCTTAAGGTCACACAGCAAGCTGGGAGTGAGCATGAAGGTTTCCTGCCCACAGAGCATGGTGGGTGTTACAGACACTGCATGATCTTGGGTGGAGGGCTGGGGCTGACTGGGGTGGGTGAGGTGCAGAAGAGGTGCTGGGTGTTACAAGCTGCTAACAACAGAGCCAGGCAGGAAGTGGACAACAAACTAGGAAAGTGATAAGGGGGGAGGCGACAACGGCAAGGCAGCACCTCCCTGGGCAAGGTGCAAGTCCACAGGTGACAGGGTGGGGCCCTGAGGGGGATGTTTAGAGAAAGGGGACAGATTTGAATCTTGGGGGTGGGAGAACTCAGCAACAGAAATATTTGACTTTTGGACTTTCTAAGCTTCAGTTTCCTCATCTTTGAAATGGAACTGATGAGAACAGTTCACAGGGCAGTTGGGAGGTCGAATAAGAAATGTTAAAAGCTTTGGACATGCAAGGCACCTGACTCATGGTAGGCAAAAAGGAGGTTTTTTCCTTCCTGCCTCCCTTTCAGTCTGAGAACCCAGAGGGGGAAGAATTGTGGTCTGTTATACAAGCAGGGACTGTGGGCTGAGGCTGGTCACATCACAGAATTGCAGATGTCAGAAGACAAAGCTCCCATAGAGACCAAATGCCCAGCCCCCACCCCACTGAGGTACAGTGTAGAGAACAGACTTGCCCAAGGCCACATTGCCTGGACATAGCAGGCCAGGACACAGCTGATGTCTCCCAGTCCTTTCCCATTGTGTGCACCTTTCTGGAGGAAAGGTTGCCTTTACTGGGTTTGTTATGGAGGGGGGAGGAAAGAAGGAAAAAGAAGCAAGCAAGCCAATGCTCTCCCAGCCCAGATCTGAGGCTGTGCCTGGCCAGCCAGCTGGCCCAGGTGAAGGATACACATCCCTCATGGCTTCCAGGGTGGGTGCCCGCAGAATGTCTCTGATGCCAATGACGTTCTCATGGCGGAAGCGCAGTAGGATCTGGATCTCCCGCAGAGTGCGCTGGCAGTAGGTCTGATGCTCAAAGGGGCTGATTTTCTTGATGGCCACTCGAGTCTTGCGCACGTGGTCGTAAGCTGAGCTGAGGAGGCCAGAGGGATGCTGTTGGTGTGGCCTTACAATGGGGGATTCTAGGTCTAGAGGCCCCACCCAGGCCTTGGCAAAGGGGAGGGAGCAGGAGAGCACTCTGGCCAAGTCATAAACAATGCTGGTTCCTTCCTGCTGTGAAGGCCTGGGATCTCCAGGGAGAAAGCTGGGGACCAGCCAGGCGGCCCTTCAGTGACTTCACAAACAGAGGAAGAGACTGACCGCTAGCTGACTTCCCCTCTACTCAACCCTTTCCATTCTACTTGCTCCGACCCCTCATCCTCTGCTAACCAGGATGGGCTCCCTAACTTTAGCCGAGACAGCTCCAGGGGGTGGGAGATAAATGCAGCAGGAACTGTGT
>NW_004567133.1:5389992-5409931 GCF_000260355.1 Condylura cristata
GACCCGCCCCGCGCGCGCGCCTGTTTTTCCCGCCGGTCCTGGGCTTTGCGCGGGTCTACCTGAGGGCCCGCGGAGGCTGGCCTGTGGCGGCCCCGCCTTTCGCGAACGCAGAGCACCCAGTAGACCAGCGGGTGACCTAACCCAGAGCCACCCCGGCGGATTGTGGAGATGGGACCAGGACAGCAGCCCCGGGGCTGTAGCTGGAACTTTAAGGAACTTTACCGGCCTTCGAGTTTGGCCAGTCTGGCGCTCTTAAGTGACCCCGTCCGTATTTCACGGGGGTCATGGGAGATGGCTTCCTCAGAGATGTGGCCTTTTACAGACGTGGGAACTGACGCTTGAGCATGACTGGTGACGTACAGTCGCTCGTCTGGGAGCTGGAGAAGGGGGCCAGACTCCCAACTTTGGACAGAATCTTGGGGGTGAGGGCCACTGCCAGCAGCTGTGCATTGCCCATGCCATGTCGACCGGTAACCCCAACGCCAGCCTACCTGTACTTGGGAAGCTAGGGAAAGGCGAGTAAGCTGAATGCAAAGTAAACTGGGTTCAGACAGCTCAAGGGATAATGTTTTTATTATGGTTGGATTTTGCCAAACTGGAATCCTTTCAAGACTATCATCTGACTTTGCAGTTTACTCTATAAAGTTATGGGACCACTTCAGTTTCTTCCTTAGGACAAGCCCACGATATAGGTATCATCTGATTTTTTTTAGCTGGGTGGACAGGGGCCATTTCTGTCTTGTTCATTCCTCTCCACCCCACTCTGAGACAGACAAACCTTTTTGAGTGAATGAATCAAGTTTTAAAGATGGGGAGTCTAACATGGATATGGTCACTGTAATGACAGAAGTGAGAACCTTCTGACATAGAAGCAAGTCTTGCTATAAGACTCTCAAAATCATAGTTTTAAAAAAAAGATTTATTTTTGCATTCCTACAAGAACTGGGTGAGGTGCAGAGGCAGGGGGTGAAAGGATTCCCCAGAGACAGAATGGGATCAACAGGCAGAGAGACTGAAATATACTGCTGAGGGGCGCAGCAGGCAAGAGGTCTCCTGCACCATGTGGGTCACCTCCCTGGCCCTCGATTGAACTCATGGGATCGAATTCATACTGCAGTGGCTGCAGAAAGCTTCATAGTTTGGCACTTTTAACACCTTGCACCAATAGGAAAGCCCCAAATCATAGATTGTTAAAACTGAAAAAAGGGCCTTCTGAGACTATGGAGTCTATCCCCTGCACTTCACAGTGGAGATGTGCTCCGGGACCTTCACAAAAACACACCTCCTAGGCTTCAGTAAGTAATCACCTTGTTTTCTTCTCTCCAAGAAGCTGGGAGTAGGTTCTTCTATGCATTACAGATCAGGAGACAAAATGGAATGGTAATTATGATTCAGAAATTGCTCATAATTAGATCTACAGCCAAGCACTCTAATTCAGATTAATGAGACTGTGTTGCTGATTCCCAACAGCCCATAATTCAGGGAAGGTTCAAGAGGTGCTAATTAGATCAATGTTTTTTTTTTAGTTATTTGATAAGTTACTGAATGGCACTGTGTTCCAAGCTCTGAGCTAGGCACTATGGCTGGCAATCACTATGTGTTTTGAATTAGTTGGTAAGAGGAAGAGTTCTCTGGAGCCCAGATTAGAACCCCGTTTTTGCTACTTCCTTGCTGTGTTACCCTAGGCAAATTACCCACTGGCCTCTCTACTTGTGGGATTTCTGATCTATTGAAGAGAAAAGTGCACATACCTAAGTCAAATTAATATGAGCTAGAGGGGTGTAATAGATGGTGTGTGAGATCAGTGGTGGGTCTGAACGCACTCTGGATAAATGAGGAGGGAACAATGCAGGAGGTGGCCTGTGTGCCATTGAAAAAGAAATAGCGTTTTAGAAATTCAGGGTAGAAGAAAGACATTAAGAGAAGGAACAGCAGGAGCCAAGGCACAAAGGAAGGAGCATGACCTGTCCAGTGCGGCTGCAGTACACAGGGTCAGGGAGTTCAGGCTAGAGGCTGGCTGGGACCAGACTGAGGAGGCCTCGGATTCTGGCATGGAGTTTGGATGCTACACCACAGCACTAAAAGCCTTTGAGGGACTTTTGCCAGATCATTTTGCAACTGCGGGAGAATGTAGTGACTCAGAGAAAACGCCATAGAGTTCAGCTGGGAGCCAGGTTTCCTGAGTGGGAGTGCTTCCTGGCTTGGGAAAGGCTGGTGCATCCAGAGTGCCTCACCTCAGCCTGGTCTGAGTCTCAGTCCAAGGCATGTGACTAAGATTCCCCTCTAGTGGCTGAGGTTGGTACTTCCTGGGATATTGGACGGGATTTCTAGCTTATTTCATAGATTCATTTTCAGCCAACATGGAACCTTTATTCTGTGCCAGACACAGAATATGTACATTTCCTCCCAGCAGTCCTGAAGCAGTCCTCTGAAGCAGGTACTATGAACACTTAACAGGAAAAATACTAAAGCTTATTGAACCATGGTTTGGAGCTGGCTCTAGGCATGGCTCTGTTAGGTATTTCATTACTTCCCAGCTCACTGCATTGTTAGAATTTTTCTTTTGTCTTCTATTTGGCTTAATTCTGTCTTTTGGATTTCCTGGGACTGCATCTTAAGCCAGATATTATCTGTGACATTAAGGTCCTAAGAGGGACTGGTAATTGGCCTAGGGGAACACAGTGGGTGATATATTTGAAGAGCACATTAAGTGAACAGGTCAGTTGTGGTGAACTCAGCCAGCCAGCAAAAACCTGTAAGGCAATAAATGGGTAGGAATGGGGATCAGAACACTTCATAATTTATTAGGATTTAATTACTGGGGCCCTTCCTGGTGGTGCAGTGGTTTGAAGCACAGCACTATGAAGCTGGCCCCAGCCACTGCAGCATGAGTTTGATGCCCAGCCAGGGAGGCGACCCACACTGTGCAGCAGACCTCTCCTGACCTGCCCACTGCTCCCCTCAGCAGTATATTTCAGTCAGTGCCTATTTTGCTCCCCACTGTCTTTGGTGAATCCTCTCACCGCCCCTGTACCTTTGGCCAGTACCCCAGTTCTATATGCATAAATAAATAAAATAAATCTTTAAAAAAATTTAATTACTGACCATTTTTAAAGACCAAAAAACCTCTCATCGTTTTTTTGTGACGCTCCTTCATGTATTAGAGAACAAACCTCTCTCCTCTGGTGCGTTGTTCAGCTGATTCCTTCTCTAAAGTCTTAGTGATCTGCTCTTCAGGCCTCCCCCTGCCACCATCCTTCTTTCACCAAAGTATCTCCCTTAGTTACACTGTCATATTACTGTAGTGTCGATCTCCCCCTTGACATAAATTTCTGTTCTTAACTCTCACCATTCTCCCTGTTGCCAGTTCCACAATTTCCGTGTTAGCTGGACAGCTTCCACTGGAGGCTCGCCCATAGAGGAAATCCTGCATGTCCAGTGAAACTTGTCCCTTTTACTCCCACATTCTTTCCCAGGCTCCATTTGCTTTGGTCCAGCCACCACGCTCTGAATTGAACCCTGTTATTTTCTCACTTTTCCACTTCCCTATACCTAGAGACTCTTTGTCATTTTATTATCATAGACATTCCCCAAGCCACCCCCTCTAACATTGATCAAAACCTCATTTCACATTTTTTTTACTTCAAAATAATTTCAGAACTTGCAAAAATAGTTCAAAAAATTTCTGTGTACCTTTTATCAACAATCCCTATATGTTAACATTTTAAATAAAAAGTATAATTATGAAAATCAAACCATTACCACGAATAAAACTTTTTTTTTTTCAGATTTTGTTAATTGTTCCACTAATTTCCATTTTCTAGTTCAGGATCCAATTTGGGACTGCATCTTGCGTTTACTTGTTATGACTTTCCTTTCACCTGGGAAGTTCCTTAGTCTGGGACTAGCTAACGTTTCCTTGTGATTCTTTCACTTTGCCTTGGTTTTGGTATGTTGTACTCTTACTATTGTAATCAACTAAGCTCTTTTCCTTCAAACTTCTTCCTCCTCAGCAGAGATCTTCCAGTAATCAAAGATTACTGGAATCAATTACAAGTAATCAAAGATCCAGCTCAAATTCATTTAAACAAGAAATGAAATGTATTGGTTTACTTACTGAAAAGTGTAAGACGTTAACAAGGATGTAAAATAATGGTATTTCATTAATAACAATAACAAAAAAAAACTTACTGAGAAGTTCAGAGAAAGCTGTTAAGGCACAGCCGGCTCGTGGTGCTCCAGCAGTGGTCTAGGGCCGGCCCTGGCCCTGGGCTCTGCTTTCTTCTGAACTGGCTCCATTCTCAGGTGCTTCCTTTTACAGCGACAAGATCACTGCTTCGTGTCTAATTGTTTCCAGTAACTCCACCAGGGGAAACAACCGTCTTTCTCCTTCTACCCCCCACCACGCCCCCAACGAAAACCCCAAATTTGGTTAATGGTCCTTTTGGAGCCTGTGCAAACCCCTGACCCAATCAGTCAGTGTGGAATCAAGGGTTAGTTATTTCTACCTGCATGATATAAACTTGCCTGGGGGAGACATGCTTAACCCTACCTACTATGAAATGAAATACAAGCTCCTTGATCAGTGTCCGGGACCTACTTTCTTTGATCAAAACCTGTCTTTTCAGACCCACTTTCTAGATGCACCTTTTGTTCTAGGCAAACTGCATTTCTCAATTTCATACCACACAGGTTCCTGCTTCTGGACTTTGCTTTTGCTATCACTGTAATTTGGATGCTCCTGTGTGGGATGAGTTATTCAATAAAAGGAATCCTTTTTCATCTCCAGGATTAGCTCAAATCCCACCTTTTATGAGGTGGTTCCTGCTCTCCTCCAGCTGGCAGTGCTATATCTGTACCTCTTCTGTCTAGAGCAAATGTTAGGTTTGTTTTATATTCATTTATGTACTCCTCTTGCCCTCTTTAATAGACTGTAAAATTTCTTGAAGGTCATGCTGGTGTCTTTACTTTTAAAACAGTGTCGCATAGAGTTTTGTGCACTGGTTATTTATGACATGGTCTCCACGCCCCTTATCAGGTGGGCTCTGCTTTTCTGGTGGGCTCAGGGTTGATTGTGTTCCTGCAGAATGTAGTATCCAGAATAGAATACCATTTCTTCCTGTAGTTCAGCCATTGGGGGTATAGTGAGAGCATTCTTTTCCATGTATCAGCTCCATATTTTATTTGCTGCACAGTGGAACACCCCTTCCCTGAACACCCAGTCTAAAATGTATGCTATGCATAGGCCTGCTTTATGGTGGTGTTTTCTTTCAGGGAACTTATCACAGTCTGTCATTATAAATTCATTTGTGAGGTGATGATGAAGGTGGGGCTGCAATGTCCTTTCTTTTTATGCTTCTGTGAATTTGCTTCCCCAAAGTGTGGAGAAGTCAGGTATATTCCTACTGACTGCAAAAGTTTGGAATATATTATTTCAAACATATTTTTGGTCTACCACAGTTCCAGGTCGGCAATAGCTAAATTGGAGGGGGAAACTAAGTACCTCCAAACTGCTAGATTTTAGGGCTGTGGTGTATATATGATCTTACTTGATTTTTGCCCTAACCTTGTATCAGGCGAATGTACTAAGCTCTACACTATGGAAACCACACTAACCTTGTGAAGTAGATGGCATCTCTTTCACTCACGAGGTGGTAGGGTAGGGAGGTTGGTGACTTGCGCCAGATCATACGCTTGATAGATGTCGTTCCTAGATTTTGTAAATAGTGCTGCTGCAGTAAACATGGTAAGTATATAGTTTGACGTGATGGTTTCACGTTATGGATAGATGCCCAGGAATGAGATTCTGGACCTTGTGGAATTTCCAGGTTTAGTCTTTTCAGGTAAATGCAGATCGCAGTCCAAAATGGCTATCCCCGTGGGGGGCCAGTACGCGCAGTCTTCCCTGTGTCAGCCCCTCCAACGGTGTAATGGAGTTCCTCTTAGCATCCTCTCCAGGCTTATTGGAGGTCTTTTTGATATGTGTTGTCTCATGGTGTGAAATAATATCTCATGAGGTTCAAACCTGCATTTCCCTCACCAGAAGCAACAATGAAGACTTTCTCATGCAAATATTGGCCTCCCATGTCACCTTTGGTGAATAGTCTGGTCATATCTGCTTACCACTTATTAATTGGGCTGTACTTATTAATTGGGCTGTTTGTTTTTCTTAATAACTAAATTGTATAACCTTGGGATCACCTTTAGTCATACTGACTGTATTGTTTACCAGTATGTCTTAGTATTTGTTGTTAAGGCAGGTCTGCTACCAACAAATTTAACAAATTTGAGAATGTTTTTCATCTTCAAATTTTGTGTGTGTGTAGAAGACTGGGGTCTAGGCCACAGGTAAGGGGGATGAGAGGATTCACCAGAGACAGAGTAGGAAGCAGAACAGGTAGATTTACTGAAATACATTGCTGAGGGGAGCAGTGGGTGAAAAAGGAGAGGTCTGCTGCGCCATGTGGGTCACCCCCTTGGCTGGGGATCAAATTGAGGCCATAATGGTGATAGCACTGAAACTTAATCTCTAGGCCACCAAGGATACCCTCATCTTCAATTTTTAAAAAAATATTTATTTATTTATGCACACAGAACTGGGGTATGGGCCAGAGGTGCCGGGGTTGTGAGAGGACTCACCAGAGACAGAGTGGGGAGCAGAGATGGATGAAGTACACTGCTGAGGGGAGCAGCGGGTGAGACAGAGGAGGTTTGCTGCGCCGTGTAATTCATCTCCACGGTCAGGGATCAAACTCACACTGAAGTGGCTGCGGCCAGCTTGCAGTGCTGTGTCCTAACCCATTGCACCACCAGGGACCTTCAATTTTTTTTTTTTAAGTTTTACTTTATTTATTCACTTAAGAACTGGAGTGTAGGCCAGAGGTGCAGAGGTGAGAAAATTCACCAAAGACAATGTAGACAGCAGAACAGACAGATGTATTGAAATATACCGTTGAGCGGAGCCCCAGGCAAGACAGGAAAGGTCTCTCCCTGGTTGGAGAGACCTTTGTCATGCCGTCATGTCATAGTGGCTGACGATGACTTGACAGCACAGTGCCACAGGGGAGGCCTGCTCACCTTTTGAAAAGTAGTTTTGCTGGATATGAAATTTCTTGGTTGCCAGTATTTTATCTCACTGCAATTGATCCTCATTATTTTATAGATTCTGTATTCACACACTTGCTTACTCACTAAAGTGTATGCATACCCCCCAAATAAGTATTCATGGTATTTTCAGTCATGTGTGGATATTTGTAAAGCAGGAGTATTTTAGATCAGCATGTTCCGAACTAAGATTGAACAATGCAATGATCTATAGTGCCATTGACTATGAGTTCAATGCTACTAAATAATACATATTAAACAAGATGTCTTTAAACATACATAAAATGAGGTTATATGATTGATTAATAAAAATATTGTGACCAGAGGCTGGCAGGAATTTAACTGTTTTCCTTATAGGACAATGGTTCAGTGTTAGCTGATTCAGTGTTATAGGACTAGACCACAGCTACCACGAACAGTGAAACTCAACTGTGTTAACAACTTGTCATCCCATTGCCTTCTGGCCTCAGTTGTTTTTGGATGAGAAAGCAGCTGTTGGTCTTACTGTAGCCCCCTTGCATGTGGTGAATCTTTTTTTTTCTTGCTGCTTCCAAGATTTTCTCATTGTCTTTCAGTACTTTCACTATGATGTATCTGGGTATAGACCTCTTTGATTTATCCTACTGGGAGTTCATTGAGTTTCTTGAATGTATAAATTAACATTTTTTCAGTTAATTTGGGAGATCTTTAGCCAATGTTTTCTTCAAGCATTTGTTGCTGTTTTTATTCTCTCTGGTGCTCTGTTGCACATGTTTTGGTATGTTTAAAGTGTTCCACATTTCTCTGAGGCCCTGTTCTTTGGATTCCATGACACACAAAAACACCCCCCTCTCTCCCCCCAATCTCTCCTGCCCCCACATCTACCAGTCTACAAATTTGGTGGTTCTTTCTTACGCCAATTCAAATCTTACTGTTGAGCTTCCTATTGACTTTTTCCTCTTGCACTTTCCAGTTTCTAGATGGTTACTTAAAAAAAAATAATTTCTGTTTAATGATATTCTCTATTTAGTGAGACATCCTCACTCTATCCTCTCCCCTTATTTCTTTCTATTTTCCATTAATTAATTCTTTGGATATATTTTGATGACTAAATTGAAGTCTTTGTTAATATGACATCTGGTTCCTTTCACAAGCAGTTCTACATTTTTGCCTATATATGGCACATTTTCATGTTTCTTTGCATGTCTCATCATTTTTGTTAAAAGCTGAACATTTTAGAAAATATATTGTAGCAATTCTGATTCCTCCCTTCTGGGGATTATTATATGGTTGATTGCTTATATATTTTGTGTCTTGGTGAGGCCATTTTAGTTAAGTCTATTTTCCCTTTTGTGTATAATCTGATGTGTTGCTTTGGAGGACACAACTTCAGGTATGTACATAGTCACCTTGGGATGCCTGTTTATAGCAGATTCTCTTAGACTGTTTCTTTCCTCGATTTGTTAACTTCTCTGTTTCAATTGTTATCACCCAGGGCCTGTTAGGCTCCACTAATTACTGGCTGATTGCTCTCTTGTATTTGACAGTGCCCTGGGGCATATATTACTCAACACTCTGATCCAATTAAATTGGGCAGGAGGATGTTCATGGTAGTTATAGTCCTACAAACACGGTGTAACACTCATATTTGAAGTTTGTTCTGACACCAGAAGAGTCCTGTCTATTTCTCTGGTTCTTTCTGGTGAAGTAAGTAGTCTGTGGGTTAGCCCTGTGGTTTTGAAGAGGAGCGATAGTTACAAGGTTGTTGTTTTATTTCAAAGAGTACTTATAGATTGAATTTTCTCACAGTTTAAAATAGTCATTTCCTCAAGTCCTTGAGTCTCTTCTTATCTGCCTCTCTCCTGGGCAAACCCCTGAACCACTCACTACTCTAGTCAGTGGATGGAACAGGAGCTTCTGGCTGTAGTGGCTTACCTCTTCCAGCATGGAGTCTTTGTTGTTTAATGAGCAAGCTGGGATGAGGAAAATTGGGGACAAGTATTCTTAGATTGTGACATCTGGGATACACCCTCCATCCTATGAATGGGTGGGAAAAGGCAATTCCCTATCTCTCTGCTACACTTACCAGAAATTTAGCTTCTCCAACTTGGAGTTGAAGGGGAAGAGAAATACTGACTACCTACCCCTCCTGGTAAGATATGGTAAGTCTTGATTGGGAGCCAAGGGGAGCCAGAACCTTGTCTTTTTGGCCACACCAAGTGATACCTTCAAACTGTGCTTGGAGGGAGAAGGAAAAGAATTTGTTGTGACTCCAGCGTCACAGAGACTCCCTGCTGTTTATTACCAAGTTTTAGTAGATTGTTTTGAATAAGCATTTCTTCACTGCCTATATATATTAGGACAATTTCCAGAGACTTTAAGTATTTTTATTTATTATTATTATTATTATTATTTTAAAGATTTATTTATTCGTACAGAATTGGGGTACAGGCCAGAGATGCGAAGGGTGAGAGGATTCACCAGAGACAGAGTGGGGTGCAGAACAGGCAGATCGATGGAGTACGCTACTGAGGGGAGCAGCAGGCGGGTCAGGAGAGGTCTGTGGATGTCCTCTAGGGCAGGCGGGATCGAACTCATGCTGAAGTGGCTTAAGCTTCTTTGTGCTGTGTTTTTAACCAGCTGTGCCACCAGGGAGGGCCCAGTATTTTTATTTTTAAATAATGTTCACCAGTTTTACTTTTGTTTTCCTGATGAGTGGGTAGGTGTAACTTCTCACACTGTCATCTCAGAACTTTGATCTTCCCCCACCTGTCCTGTTAAGAGTGTGGGCTAGCCCACTGCTGCCCCAGTGGCTGTGCTTTCCCCAAGGCAGTTGCAAAGCTTAACCACTTGCCTATCAGTGTCTTTAGCAACTGACCCATGGAGTGGCTTTCTCACACTGCCCAAAGCTCTGAATGAAATAAAATTCAGATAGCTCTTCCAAGAAAAACATGGCAATGTACTTGGGGGTAAGCCTTAGAAAACACTTCAGCTCCATTCTTTTCCCTCGAGTGGGTCATATTTTACACCTGGCAATTTGGGCAATGTGAGCTGTTATTTTTCTTTTTAAAGATTTATTTATGCATAGAAGAACTGGGGTATAGGCCAGAGGTGTGGGGGGTGAGCAGGTTCACCAGAGCAGAGTGGAGAGCAGAATAGGGCATGTACTGAAATATACTGTTGAGGGGAGCAGTGGGGAGACAGGAGAGGTCTGCTGAGCCCTGTGGGTCAGCTCTCTGGCCGGGGATCGAACTCAGGTTGTTGCAGTGACAGTGCAAGACTTGACCCCTATGCCAGAGAAAGGCCCCTGGGCTGTTATTTTTCAAAGTTGTAACAGAACTGTAGAGTTGGGAACCAGATGATAGTGAGTTAAAATGTCTTAAACCTCACTCTTCATTTATTTTGAGTAAATATTTTCTGAGTTGCTACAAATCTGTGGTTATATTACAGTTTTTATGAAGTGGGTCCTGACCACTTTTTGCAGGGGGGGGTCTTTGCTTTTATGCGTGAGTGAATTTTCATAGGTCCTTCCTTTCTTTGCCACTTTTGCTTACATCACCAAAATCAGCACTTAATTAATACTAACATTTAAATTAATATAGACCCATCAAATTGCTGTACTTGTGCTCAGTTTCCTTATATGATTTGCAAAGATGATCTAAAAGACTGTTTCTTCCTGGAAGTCAAGTTAGAAATCAAGTAGTCTTCATCTCACAGTGTTGTAACCCTGTTTTGACACAGTGTAAAAGGGAAATGAGAGGTTTGTTTAGTACGAGTCATTCTCACTGCTTCTGCAGCTTGGGCTTTGCCATGGCAACTAATGCCAAAGTCACTGGTGAACGATTTTTATAAATTTCTTAAAATTCGTTGACTGTCAGAACAATATTTGCCTATTCCCAGTACTTACTCTATTTTCCAGAATTTCTCAAAGTTCATCTACAATGGAGCCAACACTAGACCTACAGTTTCTCAATTTCTTTCAGCATCTTGGGGGATAGAATGCCTCTAAACATGAAATCTTGAATTTTTTTAAAGATTAATTTATGCATACAGAACTGGGGTATAAGCCAGAGGTGCAAGGGCAATGAGAGGATTCACCAGAGACAGAGTGGGGAGCAGAACAGGCAGATTGATGGAGTACAGTGCTGAGGGGAGCAGCAGGAGGTCAGGAGAGGTCTGCCAGGTGAGTTGGATCACCTCCAGGGTGGGGATCGAACTTGCACTGAAGATGCCATGGCTTACTTTCATGTGCCACCAGGGAGGGCCTAAATATTTATTAAAAAATATTTATTTATGCATATAAGAACTGGGGTACAGGCCAGATGTATGGGGGATAAGAGGCTTCACCAGAGCCAGAGTAAGGAGCAAAACAGGCAGACCTACTGAAACACACTGCTGAGGGGAGCAGCAGGCGAGACAGGAGAGGTCTGCTGCGCCGTGTGGGTCAGCTCCCCAGCTAGGGATCCAACTCATGCTGTAGTGCTGTAGATGGCTTCGCAGTGCTGCACTTTAAGCCACGGAGCTCCCAGGGAGAGCCCTAAATGTGGACTCTTGAGCACTAGTGTTGGGATTAGTGTTCTCCAATTTAGTCTTCACATCTTTGGGCTGTCATTTTGTCCTAATTTCTATAATTGTAAAGCATTTTAGTCTTGAGCCTCATTCTCCTTATAGAAGACAAATCAAATGAAAATGTAAGGTTCTGCTTCCTCTTGGTCATCTGTTCATGTTACACCATCCACCCTAAGCCATGGGCTCATTTCTTCCTTCTTCTTACTCCAAATATAGCTATGAAAACCCTTCTTGTTGTCTCTGGCATGTTTCACAATCTCAGCTCATTCTGCTATCCTAACACTCTTTACAGGCTTATAGAAGTCTGCATTTCTCCTTGGCTAGCTGGCCCCTCGTCAGTCCTTTATCTTCAGATTTCCTGTGCGGGCAGCCATGCTAGTTTCTTTCAATGCTCCTCCTATTTGCTGCTTCAGAAGATGCAGGAGGGATGAAAGAGTGACTAATTTGGATTTTTTTGGGCTGTTTCTGAAATGATCACCAAATTTACATATACTTGTTTAGCACTGGAACATACAGAAAAAATATTTTGTCTGTGCAATGATGTATTCTAGAAGCCAATGATTAATTATGTATATTCAGTGTGGCATTCAGTGATTAATTTGGTATTGTTATAGGCATTGTCTTGTTCACCCTGAGTACATTAATATACAATTCCTTACTGCTTTTAGTAAGTTTTTTGTTCCCTTTGTCTAGTTTAGTTTTTGTTCCCTTTATCTACTGTATAACAAGCCATCCCAATATTTAGTGGCATAAAGCGCCTTTTTTTTTTTTTCAGTGCTTATTGATTCTGTGGGTCAGGAATTTGGAAAAGGCATAGCCTGAAAAGCTGTGCTGTGGTGCAAGGTGGCTGAACATCAGCAGGGGGTGATTCTAACTGCCAGGGCAGGGAGATCTGCTTCCAAACCTGTTTGTCTGGTGGGGAGCTCCAGGCTCCAGGAGCCAGTATTCCAGTGAGCCAGGTGAGAATCTGGCTTCTAGGTTTGGATGACTCATTGTTAGAAGTCAAGTTATTTCCATCAAACTCTTGTTTATTGAAGCAGTCACAGCCAGCCACGTCAGGGGAGGGGACACAGGCCATACCTCTTCCTGGGAGGGCTGTCAAGGAATTTTTGGTTCAGAAGAACTGTTCAGCCAACTCCTACAATTATGAGTGCAATAAAATGCTTATTCAAGCCAATGAAAAAGAATTTATGGCTGTATTTTACAATGACTTTAGTTTTATTAATAATTATTTATAAAAATAAAGTATGGATCCCTTGCTAGAAGATAGCCAAACCAGAGTCCAGAAATATTTATTTTCAGCCAGTTTCTTCTTCAGATCATTTAAAACATCTTTGCATACATAAGCTTCCTATAAAAATGTAGATAAGAAAGTGAAGCTGTCTGCTGGCACTGTAGCACAGGTTCGATCCAGGCCAGAGAGCTGACTCACATGGCACAGCAGGCCTCTCCTGACCTGCCTGCTGCCCACTGTCCCCCCCAGCAGTCTATTTCAGTCAATCCGCCTGTTCTGCTCCCCACTCTCTCTCACATACACACACATACCCCGCACCTCTGGCCTGTATAAATAAATAAATCTTTTTTAAAAACTGGCACATAGGTCAAGAAATAAATGATTGTCACCCAGCCCCTGAAGGTCTGACAACCATGGTAACTGGTGTGATAATGATCTTCTAGTCTTTCTTTTTTCTCCCATGTTTAAATCTCTAAACCATCCCATTTAGTTCTGCCTGTGTGAGACTTCATATGAATGAACCACACATCTCATTTACCACCTCAGTTACTTCTAAGTGTAGGGTTCAGTGTTAAATTCATACTACCGGTAACCATCTCCAGAATTCTTTCCAGCTTCCCAAACTGAAAGCCTGTTTCCATTAAGCACAATGAATCTCTATTCCCTGCCCCCACCCCACCCCTGCAATCACCATTCTGTTTGCTCTCTGAGTCTGATGCCTCCAGCCACCTCCCAGAAGTGGAATCGGACAGCCCTTATCTTGTGAAGGCCTTATTCCCTTGGCTGAGGGTGCTCAGGGCCCCTCTGTGCAGTAGCCTCTGTGTCAGGGCCCCTCTGTGTCGGAATTGCTTTCCTTATTGAGGAGGAGTGAGAGTCTCTTGTTCGTATGTGTGTATCATGTCTTGTTTATCCGTTCAGGCATTTGTCTCTCTTACCTGTGGACTGGAGCACATGCCTGCTGAGTCTTGACTGTCTATCTATACTTAAGTGTGGAACTACTGCAAAGCTGAGTGAAGGTTCTGTACGTGTGAGAGGCTTATTCTGTGTCCTCCTGCAGGTGACCCAGTTGATCACCAGAGAGGTCCTGATATCACGGTCTTTGGGCCCTGCTTCTTGGGTCGGCCAGCTCCCCACCAGAAGGCTGCTCTTCAGATCTCTTGCCTGACAGCACTAGTTTCTGTGTCTGTGGCTTCTGCAAAGAGTATCTGTTGACTTCTCCTTTTTTCTACTGTTAGTTCCAGATACCACTATCTCGGTTGTGTAAATCAGTTAGCGTGCATGTGTATGACCTGGCTTTAAAAATGTTGTTCTTGGGTGATTTGGTGATGGGAAGCCCATGGGGATTACAAATGAGCTGGAAAAAAGGCACAAAATGATGTAAAAATAAACTATTATATTATTTTTAAAAAATGCCATTCCTATAGTTTCTCTCCATTCTCGTTGTTTGCATGGGTTTGTGGCATTAAAAGAATCTTCTTATTGCCATTATGTTATAGCTCTGACAGGAACAGAGGTGAATACATGTGTTCAGCCTGTCATCTTTAATCTGAAGTGTTTCTATTTTTAAGTAGATCTTTTTTAAAATTTTAAGATTGGACCCTCCCTGGTGGTGCAACAGGTTAAGCTACAGTACTATGAAGCTAGCAAAGTTAAGCTTAGTTAAACTAAGGTAAGCCACTACAGCACAAGTTTGATCCCGGCCCTGGAGGTGACCTACATGGCACAGCAGACCTCTCCTGTCTTGCATGCTGCTCCCCTCAGCAGTGTACTTTGTCCATCTGCCTGTTCTGCTCCCCACTCTGTCTCTGGTGAATTCTCTCACCCCCTGCACTTCTGGCCTGTACCCCAGCTCTTGTATGCATAAATAAATAAATCTTAAATTTTTTTTTTAAGGTACAACCTCCAATTTGTGACTAAATTGTCTGCCTTCTAATAAATTGCTTAGAAGTTCAGAAAAGGAAGGAATGGCTTCACGAGGAAATGAGGACCTTAGGGATATGCACGGGGTTGGGACAGTGGGGGTGGTGAAGAACCCCAGGAGGAGGCAGCAGATTTGCCTGAAGGGCAGGGTCCAGAAGAAGAGCTGTATGGATAGCAGCAGAGGGCTAGAATAGAAAAGGCTGCAGGAGCTCGGGTTGTCTGCTAGAAGGGAGTGTTGATCATGCTACTTAGCTTCAGAGTGTTGCAGAAAACATTTACACTTTTGAATGCTGATGAAGATGTTTACAAATATAGATAAAATGTGATAATTTGTACCTTGTACCGTTTCCTGATAAACTCTGGGTTGGTGTTAATGATGTCATTTCACTGCACCAGTCACAGAATGGGTGAAAAAGTAGTTCAGGTTATCAAGATTGTCCCTGATGTTGAGTATCTCAAGAAGATTCCAAGGGAAAGAAAAATGTCATCAAGGGCAAAGCCATGCTGGGGCCATGAATATGAAGCTCATTTACCCACATGTGCAGGTCCTTCAGGTTACCTGCTAGGTTTAGACAGAGGAGGCTATCAGTGAGTGAACATAGCAGACTGAGGACTCAGAGTTCAGTTTTCTCAACGATTTGCAGAAGCCGATGGGGAACATTTATCTCTAAGTATATATCTTGTAATGGCATAGTATCATGTTTTTAAAGATTTATTTATTATTTATGCATACAGAACTGGGGTACAGGCCAGAAGTGCAAGGGTGGTGAGAGGATTCACCAGAGACAGAGTGAGGAGCAGAACAGGCCGACTGATGAAGTACACTGCTGAGGGGAGCAGCTGGGGTGAGACAGGAGAGGTCTGCCGCGCCACGTGGGTCACCTCGGGGGCGGGGATTGAACTCACGCTGAAGAGGCTTCTGCTTCAGTGTTGTGCTTTAACCCATTGTACCACCAGGGAGGGCCCAGTATAATTTTATTTTTAAGGTTATGTTTATTGAGGTAACATTGATTTACACCACTGTATGTCTTAGGAGTGTAGATTCACACTAGAGCATAATTTACTTTCAGGTCAGAACACAATTTCTCTAATTATCAACTTATAAACCTTTCTAGGAAAAAAAAAAAGCACATGCTCACCCTACTTGAACCAAATACGAAATTAGTGGTTGTATGTCCTTAGTGTTACCCCATAATCTCTGGTGTGTTTCCTCAGTTTGTGCTTGGTTTTGAGGTGTTTCACAAACCTGGTTTACCCTGCCATGACTCATCTGTGTTAGAAGTAGTAGCAAGAGGGCCCTCCCTGGTGACACAGTAGGTTAAAACACAGCGCCATGAAGCTCTCCGCAGCCACGGCAGCACAAGTTTGATCCCCGGCCAGGGAGCTGACCCACATGGTGCTGCGGTCTCTCCTGTCCTGCCTGCTGCTCCCCTCAGCAGTGTATTTCAGTAGATTTGCCTATTTTGTTCTCTACTCTGTCTCTGGTGAATCCTTTCACCCTCCTTAACCCTGGCTTATGCCCCACTTCTTGTATGCATAAATAAGTCTTAAAAAAAAAGTAGTAGCAAGAAAGTATGATCATAACAATAAATGATCTTAAATGGATGATCATCCACCCTCTCATTCATTTCACAAAATTAGTTCTTTTAGACCATTGGCACTCAACAGTTTTTATAATTTAAGCTCACAAGTTTTTTTGTTTTTTTTTCAAGATTTATTTACTTATGCTTACAGAACTGTGGAGGGTTAGAGGATCACCAGAGACAGAGTGGGGAGCAGAATAGGCAGATGTACTGAAATACACTGCTAAGGGGAGCAGTGAGCAGGTCAGGAGAGGTCTGCCATGCCATGTGGGTCAGCTCCCTGGCAGGGGTTCGAACTTGTGCTGCGGTGGCTTCGGAGAGCTTCATAATGCTGCACTTGAACCCTTTGTGCCACCAGGGAGAGGCCTAAGTTCCCAAGACTTTTTCCACTCCAAAAAGTCCTTATAAGTTTTTCTTGAGGATAGTGTAGAAACCAATATTTCTATAAAATTCACTGGAATTTTCTTTGTAATAAAAATCTCCTTTTAAAATCCCAAAACAAAACAAAAGCCTGAAAGTACTCTACCAATCATGGTATCTGAAGCTATGAATGTTTTTCTGTTTTACAGCTGTTTTGGCTATTTCAGAATCCAGATCAGCCTTAATGTACACATTATATTCGCACTCTGCAGAATATTCTTTCATAACAGCATCTTGGGGAAAGAGAGGTGGGAATAAAATACATGTATTTATGAGTACAAGGAAGCAAACATGCCCCATAACATATGAGGCAGGAATGGCTACAATGAGATACTTTTTTAAATTTAAGACTGACTCGGGTTGTATTTTCTTACTCTTTTCTTTCTTTTTTTTATAAAACAACCATTTTCAGCATCAGAATGATTCTGACAGTGTTCTGGATCAGTGGGCCCAATAACAAAGCTGTCAATATTTTCCAGTTTCAGGTTTGTAAAAAAAAGTCTATATTTTAGAAAGGTAATAAAGTCCATTGCTAATAAGAGAGCCTGTATCTTTTTTCATTGAATTGTAGGAAAATATAGCATTTCATTCCTTAAAATTATAAATAGAGCATGGGCCCTCCCTGATGGCACAGTGGGTTGAAGCTAAAGCCACTTCAGCATGCGTTCGATTCCTGCCCTGAAGGTAACCCACATGGCACAGCAGACCTCTCCTCTCCTGTCTGGACAGCTGCTCCCCTCAGCAGTGTACTTCGTCAGTCAGCCTGTTCTGCTCCCCACTCTGTCTCTGGTGAATCCTCTTAGGGCCCCTGCACCTCTGGCTTATACCCCAGCTCTGTATTCATAAATAAATAAAATCTTTAGAAAAAAATTATAAGCAGAGCAATACCATACATAATCTTTCTTTAAATAAATTTTATTGAAATAATATTATTGTGTAAACTTTGCCTTTCAAATCATATAACTCAGTGATTTTGTATCTTAGCACAGTCACAAAATTATGTATCAATCACCACTAATTCTACAACATCCTCATCAGTTCCACAACAAACCACATGCTCCCATCGCCCCCCTACACCTCACACCCTGGCAACCACTAATCTAATTTTCCTTTCTACAGATTTTCCTGTTCTGGACAGGCCTCATGCAAAGTTTTTACTTAACCTGATTAGTTAATTTTGGGTTCTATTTTTATGATACTTTTCTTGTCAGCAGAATGAAAAAGATTTAAAGCAATCCCCAAATGGTTATTTTAGGTTAAAGTGATTTACTTCAGCTTCTATTTGATTAAAACCTAATTCTTAGTAGACACTTTGGGGACATACCTACCAATTTTACAGAAATAAAAAGGATTAGAAGGGACTACTATGAACAATTATAAGCCAATAAGTTATGTACTTTAGATGGAATGGAAAAAGTTCTAGCAAAATGAAAAGTACCAAATTAAAAACAAACAAACAAAAAAAAAAACAAGATCTGAATTGACCTATAACAAGTAAAGAAATTGAATTAGTAATCAAAAAATCTTTTACAAAGAGAAGTCCAGAGCCAGATGACTTCACTTGTAAATTTGACCAGACACTCAAGAACTAATACCAGTTCTTCACAAGCTCTCCCAAGAAGCAGAAGAGAACAGGACATTTGCCAACTCTTTCTATGAGGTTAGTAGTATGCTGATACCAAAGCTAGGCTAAGATCTTACAGTACAGTACATCAATATTTCTTTGTAAATTGAGAGGGGAAAATCCTCACAAACACTAGCTGACAGCATCTAGCAACAAATAAAAAGGATAATTTGCCATGCAAAAGTGGGATTTATCTCAGGAGTGCAAGGTTGGCTTAACATCTGAAACTAAGGTAATATAATAGATATACTATTGGACTAAATCAAAAAGAAAACTCACATACTCATCCTAACAGGTGGGGAAAACCTTGAATGAAATCCAACATTACATGATATAACCATGCAACCAGATAGAAATAGATGAGAGTAGTCTCTACCTGAAAAATGACAGCTATGAAAATCTCAAGGTTTGCATCATGCTTAATGGTGAAAGTTCCTTAAAGACCAGGGATAAGGCAAGGATGTACATTCCTGTCAACTTTGTTTGACATTGTACTGAAGTTTCTAGTTAGAAAATTAGGCAAGAAAATGAAAGAAAAAGTATCTAAATTGGAAAGAAAAAAAAAACTCAGCAGATGACAATATCTTGTACATAGAAAGTCCTGTGACATTCACTGAAAAGTTAGAACTACAGTACAAATCACCAGGGAAATGCAAATTAAAACCACAATGAAGTATTACTTCATACCTTTTAGAACAATCTTTATTTAAAACAAAAAACAAGGGCCCTCCCTGGTGGCACAAGTTAAAGAGCAGCACTATGAGGTGGTCTACAACCACTGCAGCACAAGTTTGATCCCTGACCGGGGGGTGACCTACATAGACCATCAGACCATTCCTGACCTGCCCGCTGCTCCTCTCAGCAGTGTATTTCAGTGGATCTGCCTGTTCTGCTCCCCACTCTGTCTCTGGTGAATCCTCTCACCCCCACCCCCAGGACCTCTGGCCCACACCCCAGTTCTTGTATACATAAATAAAAATAAATCTCTAAAGCAAACAAAAAACAACCCATGGAAATAACCTAAGTGCCTACTGATAGAGCAATGGATCAAGATGTAGTCAATCCACATAGTGTAATACTATTCAGCTATAAGAAAAGATGAAATGTCACCATTTGCAGCAAATAGAAAGAACCTGAGGGAATTATGTACAGCAAAACAAGTCAGAAGGATAAAGAAAGCCATGTATGATTTCACATATATAAGTAAAATAAGGAATCAAAGTATATGAACTGACAAAACAAAATAAT
Source organism: Condylura cristata (assembly GCF_000260355.1). Lineage (NCBI taxonomy): Eukaryota > Metazoa > Chordata > Mammalia > Eulipotyphla > Talpidae > Condylura > Condylura cristata. The sequence continues at coordinate 5,409,674 of NW_004567133.1, forward strand.
TATAAATTAGTAGGTATTGACAATAGAGATTAAGAGGGAGGGAAAAGGTTCAAAACCATAGGTGGTGGGAGGGGGGAAAAAGACAACACTATTGAACATAGGCAAAGGATCTGAACGGACATTCCTCTGAGAAAATATGCAAATGACCACATGAAAATAGGTGAAGTAAAAGCCCAGTGAGCCCGCTTCCCACTCACTGGTGACTTTAATTTTAAAATTGGAAAACACATTTTGGAAATAATCTATTACTAGTGTATG
>NW_004567133.1:5410031-5415718 GCF_000260355.1 Condylura cristata
TATATATACATACATATACATATATATATATATATAATTTGTGTGTGTGTATCTTCTTTTTAATGAGCAAGGAAATCTTTATATGAAGGGTCCCCAACCCACCCATCCCACCAGTGGCTTCTGGTCTCATTGTCCCGGCAAATGGTCGTTCACTGGCACCAGGAATAGGATTTCGATGATTGAGTTAGACAGTATTTGGAGTGAAGTGGAGATTAGGTAGGCAGTCATCATAACACCATTACAAACTTTCAAATTCTAGGACCTATTACTAGAGAACATCATTGATGTGGACACTGGATTCTGCCTCTAACTTCTGGGTGATTCTAGACCCTCAGTTTCTTCAAATGGAATGGTGCCTCTCCCCTCTGAAATACCATAATTAAATATATTGCCTTCTAGCAGCAGAAAACGGCTCATTTGCTTTGCTGTAACTTAGATGACAATCCAAAAACAAACTTTGTAGCTACCATTCCAAATCTTGTTACTGTAATAGTTGTGTACCCCTATAGCTCAGTGATGACAGCTGCCTAAACTGTCACATGCTTTAGTCTGTGTGTGTTTCCTCTTTAAAGATTTTTTTAGGCATTCAAGAACTGGGGTACAGACCAGAGTTGTGGGGATGAGAAGATTCACCAGAAACAGAGTGGGGAGTCGAACAGGCAGATCAACTGAAATCCACTGCTAAGGGGAGCAGCAGTGGGTTAGGAGAGGTCTGCTCCACCGTGTGGGTCAGCTCCTTGGCTGGGAATCGAACTCATTGCTTCATAGTGCTGTACTTTAACCCTGTAGGCCACTGGGGAGGGCCCTTTAATCTGTTTTTGCCAGATAAGCACGATTTCTTCTTCCAACTGGTTTTATTTGGGGAGCTCTATTTATTTGAGGTGGTGATATTTGCTGCCAACATCTGTTCTGCCTCAGGATTGGTCTAAGTCCTGCTCTGGGTCCGCCTGGTTTGGACATGGCTGACTCCATCTCCTGGGCCTGAGGGGGTCAGCATTTGACTTGAGGCATGACCACTCAGTCCACTCCATCCCTCTGGCCACAGGGATTGGCTCAAGGATGAGCAAAGGACCCAAGGTGGTTCCATGAGAGTCAGTCCTGACTTGCTGGGGGAGAGGAGCTCTCTCTCCTGGAACTGCTCTTCTGGTATGTTGTAAACCTGGGTGGAGAGAAACATCCTCAGAAATAAATATAAAAGAGAATCTTAACAATCTTGACAGCATCTTTTGGACAATTGAATCCAATCTCTGGACTTAGCAGTTATGTGGGCCCCTAAATTTATTTACTTTTCTTTACCTTGGTTTCTATAACTTGCAACTCAGAGAAACCTGACTGATAGAGACAAGTTCACTGCTGATAGTTCAGATTAAATGCTCTGACATTGTGGGAATATGAGAACACTATCTGGCTGATGATCAAAGGAAATGGGTTGAGAATAGCCACATACATGGTAAAAAATAGTTCTAGTTATTTTACTAAAGAGCTATGGCACATCCTCCCCCTTTTTTTCTTTGATTTTAGTACTATAAGAAAGGAACTAGAACATCTATGAAACTTTGAAAATGCCTAAGACTTGGTGTCTGTTTTGTTTCTAAGCTGCAGTTAGGTGTGAAGGAGACAGAAGCATGTCTCACACTGGGTAAGCTGGTATGTGGGGATTCAGACCCAGGGTCTTGTTCAGTTTTTAACTAACTGTGGTCTCTGAATCTTAGTTTCATTACCTAGAAAATGGGTGAGCTAGACTAAGATTCCTCCCACTAGCAATGTTTCAAGGGTTGATTGCAGAACCCCCCCAAGAGAGGGTACAGGAGGGACTTGTGTCGCTTAGAAAGATCCTCCTGGGTTTGACAAGACTTTATTGGGGTTGACAAGACTTTGGGGTAAAATTCTCTCCAATAATCATGGATGGTGAGCTTGGATGCTAATTTCAAAATGGAAGTTGGTGAAGGTGGGTCTGGTTCTTTGAAAATGTAACAGTGGAAGGGACTTCCTTCCCTGGTGGTGCAGTAGGTTAGAGCACAGCACTATGAAGCTATCTGCAGCCACTGCAGCATGAGTTTGAGTTCAATGTCCAGTCAGGGAGCTGACCTGCATGGCGCAGCAGACCTCTCCTGTCTCGCCTGCTGCTCCCCTCAGTAGCGTATTTCAGTACAACTGCCTGTTCTGCTCCCCACTCTGTCTCTGGTGAATCCTCTCACCCTCCACACCTCTGGTCTACTCTCAAGTTCTTACAGGCATAAGTAAATAAATCTTTAAAAAAAAAAAAAAGGAAATAAATTAAGCCGGAGCCCTTCTTTGCTGGATGTCCTTTGCTCTATATTTTTATCAATTCTGTTTTCAGACCTGCTCAGCCAGGAACCTGAGTCAGTGGGAGTCCCCCTGGACAGAACTGAATTAGGACTGGACTAGTGTGATGACAGGGGGATGAAAGGTGAACTGGGTTGGAAAGAGAATGCCACAAGCAGAGCATGCGAGTGGAGGCTTGGTTAGCAGTGTCAGGAAAGCGAGGAGGATTTATCTTTACTGAATGCCAACCGCATGCCTATGATACACAAACAAGATTCAGTCTGGCAGAGAACGTGGGCTTATAAATAATTACTCCTCAATATCCGAATGCACTGGGGACCATTAGCACCAGGGAGAGGGGAAACTGCAGTGGCTGTGAGGGGCGTGGGCTGTCAGAGAAAGCTTCACGAGGAGATTTTGACCTGAGTCTTAAAGAATAAGTAGGGTACTTAGGAGTTTGGTAGCAAACAGGGAGTGAGTGATTTCAGGCCTGTGCCAAGGACCAAGAACACAGTCCAAAAAATTATTGGCCAGAAAAACCACATCTAAGCCAAAGACGTATTTAGTTTTGCTCATTTAACATTTTTAGAAAATTTTCAGTTTGTTGCCAACATTGAAAGATTTGCAGCTTTCACATAAAAATCCATACTTCTAACTTATGTTGAAAACCCAGGAGGCTTAGCTCCCCCAAGGTCCACATTCCTGCCTGGTGACAGAGCCTGGTGCAACCACATCCTGCGCTCTATTAAAATTCACCTGCCCGCATCAGCTCTGCAGGTCCCCGGCCCCTTTAGGTCAGGAATGACGACTGAATTCTTTGTCACTCTCCCCGTCAAAAGGAGGAGTTAATTCCCTCTCCTTGGGCTGGGCCTGTGAAAGGTTCACCAATGGCATGTGATAGCCGTTACCCAGTGCTAATGGGGTGGGAGGGGCAGCCTAGCCTTTTAAAAAACTGTCAGTTTCTGCTTCCTCCCGCTGGCGCACCCTTTCTGAGGACACTTCCTCTCCAAACCCTAGAACAGGAGACATAATAAAATGGTGGTCGTTTTAAGTCACAGATTTTTAGAGTGGCGCCCCCTCGGCAGGTAACTGGGATGCCTGTCCCTCAGGCCTCCCAGGGGTCCAGCTCTGGATTGGAGGAGTGGGGAGCACCCTGAGCCTGGGTGGTGACCAGCAGCCAGGCCCTAGAGCTGCATGGGGATACCACCAAGGCTTGCTTTGCCCTGTGGAGGGAGTTTCAGCTTTTTCCCGGAGGTGTTGAGGAGCAGGGAGGCGTTGCAAGGGAGACGGTTGCCACCAGGAAGGCGACTCTAGCGGTGTTGATGGATCAGAAGAAGGTGATTAGAAAGGGAGCTTGTGAAATGGCCCCACAATACCACTCAGGCATTGGCAGTGCTCGCGAAGACAAGGAAGTGGGTGTGGTGTGATAAAGACACAGAACCTGCACCCCTAAGTCTGATGCGGTGTTGTCAACCAACATTGTCTCAATTTACAAAAATAAATTTAAGAACAAAAATAGAAAGGGAGAGATTCAAAGCCAAGACTCCTAGCCTCTCTGTGAGGCCTTCCCTGAGGTAGGAATGGAACCCACAGTCAAGATGTCCACTTATCAGTCAGAAGGAAAGTATGAGGGCCGCAGGTAAGGGCGCAGAGACAGATGGGGGTGACAAAGTTTATAGAGTTTATAGTGAAGCTGTGGGTGTGGATGAGAGTGTGGGGAGTCTGGGTGTGACCAGAAGAGGGGCATCTTGGGAGCAAAGGGAGAGCTGCCCTCAGGGCTTGAGAGAGGGTGTTACAGAGCAAAGGGGAGAACCCAGAGAAAGTGGGTTCCCCTTCCCCCACACACACACCAAAGAAAGAGAAGGTTCAGGACCAAGAGAGTAATCTGACTTGACTAAAATGTGCTGCCTGTTGGATGTCATGATCAGTGGGTTATGGGTGGCCTTGGGGGGCAAGTCTGGTGCGGGGGTGGGGTAGGGGCTGGGTTGGGGGGGGAAGAAGCCAGAATGGGGAGGTGGAGGAGTAAGCAGGAAACGAGGGGAAGTGGAGAGAGGGTAAACAGCTCTTTCAAGAAACTTAACTGTGAACATAGGAGTGAGATCGGGAAGTGGTTTGAGGTTGGCAAATAGAGGTTCCTCAAGGTACCAGGGACTTAGGCATGTTTCTGTGCTGAAAATAGAGGACCTGTGGAGAGGAGACTGGGCAGTGCAAGAGAAAGGGCTTAAGCAATGGGGTGAGCTCACTGAGCAAGTGGGAAGGGCTGCGGCTCAGAAGGGAGAACCAGCCTCCTCTGAGGCGCCTCCTCTGTGTTGACGCCCAAGGCGGTTGTGGGAGCCCAGAAGCTGGTGGGAACAGAGGGTTTGAAAGAATTCTCACTTCTTTTCTCCATGAAGTAGGAACCCTGGCCACCCGTCCAGGCCAGGAAGGCCGTCTAGAGGAGATGGCTGGTGAGGCGTAGGGGCAGGGCAAGCTTGACTTCTCCTGAGCTGAGGGTGCGGCGTCCTGATGTGCCTCTTGTCTGCCCTGGGTTTGATTCCCCATGCGGGTCAGAGCTGAGTCTGGAGGGGATGGAAGCCCGGAGTTGAGAGGAGGCAGGCAAACTCCTTGAGAAGACTCAGGTCGAGGCCCATCTCTGCCTCCTGCTGACCTTCCTGCTTTTCTCCTCAGCACCCTCAGCCCCGTGGCCGAGGTTAGAGTCCATCCTTTCCTCAACACCACGGCCTTGGCCTGGCCTTCATCACAGTTGCTTTTCTCCCTTCTCCTCTCTTCTCTGCCTGGCAAACTATCAGTCAAGACCCTGCTTAAATATAACTTCATTCATCCCATCAACGTCTGGGAGCGCCTGTCAGGCTGTGGTGCTGCCCAGCCCCGACCCCACTGCTCCCACTTGGGCACCCCTCTGCTTCCGGCTGTGAACGGACTTATGTGAACGGACTCATGGGTTTCAGAGTCAAGCAGACTTGTATTTGAATCCCTGTTTGTGTGACTTCAGGTAGGTCACACACAGGGGATGCAAGGCTGAATGACCTTCTCCTCTGAACCTCCCCATTCATCACTTGAAAAGAGGGGGCAGTGGACTACCGCTCAGGGCACCTGACACTGCCGTGGTGGCAAGTCAGTGTGGTGCCTAGTGCCACGTGGGCGGGCAGGAGCCTCGGTGGGACACCCTAACTTACAAAATCTTTTGAATCAGAATCCACATATTATAATTGGTTGCTGTTTCTCAAGACTCTTCCACAATGTATCGCCTCCCGTTAATGCTTTTGATGTGTTGAAGCCAGGTCACTTGTCCTATTAAAGTGTTCACATTCTGGATTTAGATAATTTCTCCTTGATGGTGTTATTTACTTATTTTATTTTTAAAAAGATTTATTTATTTACGCATACAGAACTGGGGTACA
>NW_004567133.1:5415893-5429514 GCF_000260355.1 Condylura cristata
GACTCACCAGAGACAGAGTGGGGAGCAGAACAGACAGATCTATGAAGTATACTGCTGAGGGGAGCAGCAGGTGGGTCAGGAGAGGTCTGCTGTGCCATGTGGGTCAGCTCCTTGGCCTGGGTTCGAACTCGTGCTGAAGTGGCTGTGGCCAGCTTCGCAGTACTGTGTGCCACCAGGGAGGACCATGATGGTGTTATTTAGTCTGTTTTTCTGTTCCTTTCAGACCCTATAAACTAGATCCAGAGGCTTGATTAGATGCAAGATGATGATGAAGGTGATAGCCATTGTCAAGACGAGGACATTTTAAAGGTACTGCCCACTCATGCTCACCACACGGCCACCCTAGGCATAGGACTCTGTTGTCCTACTTGGGGTAATGTTCAGTTAGACCGCTGGCTTCTTTATTCTGAGGGACTCTTGGAAATTTGAACATAACTACATGTTTGGTGATGTTAAGAAATTATTGCCAATTTCTTAGACATAATTAAATAGCACATAATGGTATGGTGCTCAGATAGAATAGAGATCCTATGTGACACAGGTGAGTCTCAAAATACTATGTTGCTGAAAAAACTCAGACCTCAATGGTATAAGTTCTTTATATGGAACATTCTGGAACAGACCAAACTAATCTATACTGAAAGAGCAGTGATTGCCTGGGGTCGAAGGGCATGCGGAAACTTTCAGGGGTGATGAAAATATTTTATATCTTGATTATTGTGGCAATATCATTGATACATACATTTTTCAAAATAAAACCATGTACTTGAAATGTTTTATTGTATATAAATGATAGTGTTTTAGAAGGAAATAAAGAGGATTGGGTAAAAGGGGTTCATTGAATGTGACAGAATTGGACTTTTATTGATGAACTTAATGTAGCGAGTACACAAGGTGATTTTTAATAATGCACATCTGAACTTAGATAATGTCACAATGCAATGTTACTTTAATACAAAGGGGGGAAATGAAATAAAGTCATAACTAGATTAAAATTAACCCACTGAAAATAGCCAGTAAACAATAATACATCTATTGGGGGGAAAGATTTAATAACAATGAATACCTTAAGAGAGAGACATATACAGTTATATAAGAGGACATAGTAGAATACATAAACATATTGAGAAACATACTGTAGCTTTCATGGACGGAAGTGTCTTAACTGTCTCAAATTATAAAGTTAATTCTTTTTCTTTTTTATAAACTCTAAGAGATTTTTTAAAAAGCCTGTTAGAAGTAAATACTGAAGCATTTAAGTTGAGGTGCTATGACATCTGGATTTGTTTTAATAGACTCAAAGAAAATAATGAGGAAGAAGTGACTTTGTTGTCATTGATAATTGTTGAGGCTGGCAGACGGGCATCTGTGTGAAACGGGCATCTGTGTGAGCCAGGGAGCAGCACCGTGACCTTTTACTAGTGATAAAACATCACTAGGCCCATGGGGCAGGAGATGGTGAGTGAAGGTCCTCCATCATCTTTTCAGAGTGGACAGCTCAGAGATGGTCTTACAGGCTTTGCAAAGGACTCTGGACTTGCTCCTATATTCAGATTTCAGTTCTTCTTGTATGTTCTGGTCGCATCTCCCTCCCCAGAGGATATTCCGGGCCCCTTCAGTTGCAAGTACCAGAACTCAAACTTAATGGTTTAGGGGGAGGAAAAGGAACTTCTTTTTTACGTAACAGACAAAGTTGTTCAGGCACAGCTTGCTCCAGATCTTCGATTGAAGACAAGACTATGTCCTCCATTTTCGCTTCTGCAGCCCTCTGTGTGGGTTCATTCGGCAGCTTTTCCTGCATCACAGGGTGGTCACTACCTGCTGGTCATCCCCCCATTGGTTAACTAATCCCCTGTGGAAAAAGGCTTTTTTCCAGACTCCACAGAGTCTGCTTCTGATTCCATAGAGTTGGTCCAAGTGCCCATCCCTGACCAATCAGAAAAGCTCGCTCTGACCCTGTGCCTACCCTGCACCCGCTCAGGAACAGCCGGTGAAGAAAAGTTGGTTCCCCAAAGGAAAATGCAGGTGTGGCCGCTAGTAAAGGGGGGGATGGCTTGATATTGGCCAGCAGCACCCAGCAGGAACTCCCAGCACCTCTGGGGAGGCCCAGCCCCTTCCTGAAGCATGGAGGCCACATGGCAGGGCCTTTAGCACCCACCAAACTCACCCACCGCCTTGCGTTCACTGGCATCTGCTTCCCTATAACTTCTGCCACTGGCCTTACCTCAGTCCTCCGCAGCAGCCCCTGCCTGGAAGGTGAAAGCAACACCTGGCCCACCCCTGGCCTGTCAGGATCTCCAGGGACATGGCTTCTAAGTCCTTCACCAACATGAGGTCCTCACAAGCTCGTCCTTTGCTTGGAAAGGAGGCACCCCAGAGCTGGAGGCAGGCTGCCTCAGGCCCCTCTCTGTAAAACAGAGGTGGTTTCTGACTCCAGAGTGTTGTGGGGATTAAAGGGGTGTGGCGTGTGTTAGGAAAGTTATTACCACTTAAGCAGGAGGCAGCACTGTGCAGACCTCGCCCATCCCACCCAGTGCCTTCCAGAGGGGCACTCGTCAGCCCACTCTTTGTATAGCTGAATAATGGGAGGAACATTCTCAAAATACATTGTCTCTTTCGAATCTCTTAACTTTGTGAGGTGGGCTGAATAAATTGGATTTATTTCTCATCACAGATGAGGAAACTGGGGTTCAGAGAGGTTAGACTTTGGCTGAAGATCACACAGCAGCAGTGGGGGAAGTCGGGTTGGAACCAGTCCCTTGGAGAATCACGTGACTGGCCTTTGCCCAGCTGCCTGCACAGACCGCCTGTCTTGTCTGCGCGCTCTTTCCACCCTTCCAGGTCTGGCCCAGAGGCCCGTGAACAGTAACGCCACCCACAGTCATGCCAGGCAAGGTCCATGGGCTTTCCCTTCCCAGTGACCTCATGAAGGAGGTTTGACTGCTACACCGGGAGAAATTGAGGCTGAGACGGGTGAAGTGGCCTGGCCAAGGTCACTCAGTCGCTGTGGCAGCCAGAAGTCCAAAGCTCAGAGCCTTCTGATCCCAGACCCGCCTCTACCTCCTTGAGGCAGGACAAGGACTCCTCTTCCTCGCTCTCTGCCTCAGCTCCCTCAGAAGCGGCCCTCTCCTTCCTGAAGGCGTCCGGAGGGCAGAGCCTGCGGCCTTCACAGACCCCCACTGCCCCAGAACCCTCCGGATGCACAAGACCTCACTTGTTCCCTGCCTGGCCCCTGGGCCGAGGCTTCCTAGATGAAGGCCAAGCGCGCTCCCCAGCCCACGCGGCCATAACTGTGGGACCTGGACTAGCCCCCAGGTCCGTGTGCAGGTGGCCACGGCTCGTCCCTCTCCCGGGAGGCAAGGGGGGCGGCCAGCACCGAGGCCCCGTGGGCGGGCCTGACTTAAGAATGTCAGGGAAAGGATGGTGAGCAGGCTGGGGGTGGACTGAAGGAGGGAAGAAGGAACAGGGTATTTTTGCATTTTGACATTAAGAAAGCGCAGATTAGCTTCCCGGCGCCTGGGCAGCAGCATCTGTTTCTGTTTGGAATTGGCAGCGCCAGGCGCTGAGGCGGAGGCTCGGCGCAGGAGGGAAGGCTCGGCTGTAAGCAGGCGGTGCCTCCGGAGGGCCGGGCTCTCCCTTTAAGAGCTCCGCCCCCAAAGGGGCGCTGCCACCCCAAGGAGGCGGGCGCCCGCTTCTCATTCATTGTCTTGACAAGAGCATCCTCAGCGGCGGGCAGGCTTTGGCTCCTGTGGCTGCTTCCTCCTCCTCCTCCTCCTCCTCTCCCTCCTCCATTTGGGGGGTCACTCACCTCTGGCAGCAGGTAAGACCGGGGCCCCCCCGGAAAGGCACAAGGGGTCCCTGGCCTGGGCCACCTGTGGGGGCAGACACACGCTTATCGGAAGCCACTGTGGGGGGCGGACAGGCTGTCAGCGACCTGGTGTGGAGGGCGACACACACCGTCCATCCGAGTGGAGGGGACTGGCGGAGCATGTGGGTGTGCGTGGGAGAGCACTTCTGTGCGGCTCAGCCTGGGAAGAGAGAAGGGCGAGGGGCCACCGTAGCCAAGATGGAGGTGGGGGAGCCGAGGGTCAGGACACGCAGAGGCCTGGCCGTCCCCAGGACGGGAGCCTTTGGGGGTGACGGTGGAGGTCGGGTGTGATAAGCCAGCAGCTGCTCTGAGCTAGAGCAAAGCAAAAAACATCAAGTTCCCCTTTCAGTGGTTTCCGGGCCTGGTACCTGCAGTGGGGGAGGAGGCAGGGTGGGGCAACGGATTCCTGTCCCCCAGTCCCTGGTTTGGGGCTCCCCTCTTCCCAGAGCCAGGCTTCTCACCTGAAACTGCCCCCCGAGACTGCTTCTCACGTGAGCAAACAGGGGCTGGGGAACTCCTGAAGGGTCCAGTTTGGGCAAGCAGGGCTGGAGCCCCCAGTGAGAAGGGCCAGGCCTGAAGGGGGGCAAAGGAGCAAGCTGGGGAGGGGGTTACAGGCCCTGCAGAGGTGCCCCCCGGCTGGCAGCGCTGGCTCTACACTGGGCAGGAAGGGATGAGGTCTATCCCCAGATCAGGCACTGGGGCCGGGGAGCCAGGGGCGATTCCCTAGACGGCTTGCTCTCTGCCCAGCCACCGCCCCAGCTGGACCTCAGAGAAGCCAGCCTGGGCATCTCCCTTCCTGTGTGCAGTTGCAGTGGGAATGGAGATGGCACCAGGGTACCTGACTACGGGGAGGTGAGAGGCAGAGGTGTGGGGCGGAGATCCTGGGACCTGAGCCACCGCCTGTCTCGGTGCCCAGAGGCCCGCTGGAGAAGCCACCCTGCTGCTTCTCGGCCTCCCGGGCAGGTCCTCTGTGCCCAGCCCTGTGCCAGGAGGCGAGGGAGGGCCTGCCTTTAGGGAGCACCGCTGTGTGAGGGAGGTCTGGAGGCTGAGAGAGCGAGAACCTCCCTTCGCTGCCCCCAGCTCAAAGGAAGAGCTGAGCCGGGCAGCATGGCGCTCAGTCGGCAGATGGGCACTGGGGATGCCTCCGCTGGGCCCCACTCTGGAGGCTGAGGGTATAGAGGGGGGTGTGGGGGCTGGAGATGGGCTTGCAGGTTAGTGGGGAGTGAGGGCGGGGAGGCTATTGTGGGGTGTCAGGATGTCAGCTACAGAGCAGAGAGGAGCAGGGAACCCCCAGAGATGATGCTGGGGAAATGAGCTGAGACCACAAACCCCACCTAGGCTGAGATGTGTTCTGGGGGTGGGGGGTCACTGAGAGGTCAGAGCCGACCTGAAGGGAGAAGAGCTCTCACCCCCTGTGTTCCCTAGGATGAGCCGGCAGGTGGTCCGCTCCAGCAAGTTCCGCCATGTGTTTGGACAGCCGGCCAAGGCCGACCAGTGCTACGAGGACGTGCGTGTCTCACAGACCACCTGGGACAGTGGTTTCTGCGCTGTCAACCCCAAGTTTGTGGCCCTTATCTGTGAGGCCAGCGGGGGAGGGGCATTCCTGGTGCTGCCCCTGGGCAAGGTGAGTCCCCAGTGGCCCCCCCACCCCTGGGGGTCCAGATTAGGTGCTCATCACCAAGCCCTCCTGCAGATGACAAAGGTTGCAGCAACGTCATCTGTAATATGGCGCCCGGTCAGATAAGCCTCGACTTCCGTCATCACATACGTGCAGTGCCCCTGGGAAAACTGAGGCACGAGGGGTCACACAGGGAGCCCCATGGAGCCAGAGCCAGGTCTCCAGTCTCAGCCCGGGACTTTCTCCCTCTGGAGCACAGAGACGGCTAGGGTGAGGTCTGCGCAGGCCCAGCAGTGTTCTCAGGTTTAGGAGGGAACACAGGTCTGGGCCTGTCGGAGCTCTGGAGCCCAGGAGGGTCTGGCCCCCAGCTCACAGGGGGGATGATGTCAGAGGTCATCTCTCCTCCCACCCCTGCCCTCCTTCTGCTTTTGCACCCCCTCCCCCCCACCTGCTAGCTGCTGACTCCACCCCCAGCACACTCCTGTGCTCTTAGGGGGTGAGGCAGGAAGGGGAGATGAGTTCTAAGTTGTTACCTTAAAAGGGCCGATGGAAACAAAGGGAAGAGGAAGTGGTTGTCTGGGTGAGAGCTGGGCCTGCTTTTCACACAGGAAGCAGCTGTCCCCGGAAGCAGCCATTTCCAAACCTCTGCTCCTGTTTGAGGGCCAGTTACGACAGACTTCCCAAGCTCCCTCTTTCTGGACCAACCGACCCTCACAGCACCACCATGCGCACATATGGGGAACTCACCCCAAGACATTCTACTCCCCCAGCTTCTTGGGTGTAGGGCCTTGCTTGTAGCTTGTGGTGCCCAAGGGAGTCTCACTCTGGGAAGCTGGGGTGAAGGGGGTGAGCCGGCCCTCCAGGAATGAGAGTCTGAGACAGAGACCTAGGATCTCGGCCAGGGTTCAATAGTGAGGTAGCACCAGGACCCAGCATGACCTTGGTGCCAGCCCCACACCCCAGCCTGCCCCTGCAACCAGCACTCCTGAGTTGCTCAGACAACTCCGGCCTGGGCACAGGACAAACCCTCCCACTAGTGTCACCTCCCAGAGACGCCAGACCTCTCTCTGTGCCTCATGAGGGGCATGGGAATTTGGGTTGGGTTGGGTTTGAAGGGCAAAGCACCTAGGCGTCAACAGCGCTGTCCTCTAGACTGGGCGTGTGGACAAGAATGTGCCCATGGTCTGCGGCCACACAGCCCCGGTGCTGGACATTGCTTGGTGCCCACACAACGATAACGTCATTGCCAGTGGCTCTGAGGATTGCACAGTCATGGTAAGTGGGGAGGGGACTTGAGGGGGCAGGAGAGGTTCCGGGACCCAACCTGACATTTACAGCCCAAGTCACTCACCCCCACCCCTGCAGGTGTGGGAGATCCCTGACGGAGGCCTGATCATGCCCCTGCGGGAGCCCGTGGTCGCTCTGGAGGGCCACACCAAGCGTGTGGGCATCGTAGCCTGGCACCCCACAGCTCAGAACGTGCTGCTCAGCGCAGGTGCCTGGGGACAGGTTGTGGGGTGTTAGGGGTGGGCTGGTGTCCTGACCAGGAAGGGCCAGAAGCTGACGATGCTGACACTGGGGTCGTCGCCCAGGTTGTGACAACGTGATCCTGGTGTGGGATGTCGGTACCGGGGAGGCCGTGCTGACGCTGGGCGCAGATGTGCACCCGGACACGATCTACAGCGTGGACTGGAGCCAGGACGGTGGCCTCATCTGCACCTCCTGCCGCGATAAGCGCGTGCGCATCATCGAACCCCGCAAAGGCACTATCGTGGCTGTGAGTGCCCTGAACCCCACCCTTCGCCCTGCGACCTTTCCCCCGCCTCCCGGCCACCGACCAGGCCCCTAGTAGCTTCCCCCGACTGCAGCCTGGCCCTGGTGTGAGTAGGGGGCTGGCCCTTTGCTTCCAGGAGAAGGACCGGCCCCACGAGGGTACTCGGCCGGTGCGCGCTGTGTTTGTGTCGGACGGGAAGATCCTGACCACCGGCTTCAGTCGCATGAGTGAGCGGCAGGTGGCGCTGTGGGACACGGTGAGTGCCGCAGGCCTGGCTGCGGGGCCCTGTTGCCTGGGCCCCAATTTACCTACCATGAGGTGGGCGTTTCTGTTAGGTGATCTGTGAGCCCCCCACCTTGGCCACTACTCAGGGACGAGCCCTACCCATAGGCCTGACATGGTCCAGCTCACTGTTACCTCGCACTCGCCTCTGCAGAAGCACCTGGAGGAGCCACTGTCCCTTCAGGAGCTGGACACGAGCAGCGGCGTCCTGCTGCCCTTCTTTGACCCGGACACCAACATTGTCTACCTCTGCGGCAAGGTGGCCCCGTCGGGCGGGAGGGTCTGTGGTTGGGAGTGGAGCCGGAGTGGCTGGAAAGGGCCGCAGGAGGCTCCTGATCTTCCCTTTGCGCCGCCACCTGCAGGGTGACAGCTCTATCCGGTACTTCGAGATCACTTCCGAGGCCCCCTACCTGCACTATCTCTCCATGTTCAGTTCCAAGGAGTCCCAGCGTGGCATGGGCTACATGCCCAAACGCGGCCTGGAGGTGAACAAGTGCGAGATTGCCAGGTGACTGACCCGCCCTCTGCCCTGCGCACGCGCGCTCCCTCTCACCCGGCCCGGCCCTGCGGGGGCACCGCTCACCGCCCTGTTTCCACAGATTCTACAAGCTGCACGAGCGGAGGTGTGAACCCATCGCCATGACAGTGCCTAGGAAGGTGAGAACTCTACGCCCCTCGGCGTTCGGGGCTGGTCGCCCCGGCTGTCTGTCGGAGTTGCAGGGTGGCCCTGTGGCCTGGGCACTCTCCTAACCAATCTTGGCTCATCCACAGTCGGACCTGTTCCAGGAAGACCTTTACCCACCCACTGCAGGGCCCGACGCTGCCCTCACTGCTGAGGAGTGGCTGGGGGGTCGGGATGCGGGACCCCTCCTCATTTCCCTCAAGGATGGCTACGTACCCCCCAAAAGCCGGGAGCTGAGAGTGAACCGGGGTCTGGACACAGGGCGCAGGAAGACAGCACCAGAGGCCAGTGGCACTCCAAGCTCGGTGAGAGGCAGATGGGAACAGAGTCAAAAGGAGAGACGGGGCTGGGCTGCGAGTATTGGTATGGTCATCATCCCATGGACCATCAGCGTCTGGAACGCCCTAAACTCACAGTGCTGGGAGTCCAGGAGTGGCAATCCCGGGGTCTCAGAAGAGAGCTCCAGAGAACTACACATTTTTAGTTCTCTGGGCAGCAACTGGTGGAGAGATGTAAGGGTCCAGGCCCTGGGCTCTTAGAAGGGGGCGTAAGGGGTGTCAGGGAAAGGGGGAGCCTGGGGTGGATCCGGGGCTTAATGAACTGCTGGATCCCCCAGGATGCTGTATCCCGGCTGGAGGAAGAGATAAGGAAGCTCCAGGCCACGGTGCAGGAGCTGCAGAAACGCCTGGAGAGGCTGGAGGAGACAGTCCAGGCCAAGTAAAGGCCCCAGGGCCGCAGCTGGGACCAGCAGCATCCCTCCCTCACTCCCACTTTCCTCCTCAGACTACAGTGGTTCATAAAAAAGTAATAATAATAAAATGGCTTTATTTTCTGGTACCTCTCAGGCTCTGAAGACTGACGGTCCCCTGAACTGACCCGCCCTTGAGCTTCCCACTCCTCATCCATGAAGGGACTGCCACCTGGCAAGGGTTGGGACACCCCCAAAGGCCCTAGACTGCAGAACAAGCCCTGGTGGGCAGGGGTCGCCCCTGCGCTTGTGGTTTGGAGCTGTTTCCCAGCTTCTCCCCAGGGGGAGCAGGTTTGAACTACTCAGGCATCCACCCTGCGCTCTGCAACCCCGTGTTCACCCAAAAGCTGCCTTCCCCAGGCTACCACCACATTGGGTTCATGCAGATGGCCTGACCGGGTTGCTTGTGGGGAAATGAAGCAAGTAGCCCTTACCTGACTTTCAAACTGTCATGTGTCATGCTTCATCTCTCAAACTAGGCACAAGGGATCAAAATAAGGGGAGGTTTTGTGAGAGAAATCTTAGCACCGAAGTGGCCACCGAGCCCTCGTTTACAGGAAATGGAGGCACAGGTCCGAGAGGCGCTGCTGAGGGCAGACCCCGAGTCCTCCCTCCCCTGGATATCCCTTCCCCAGTGTGGCTGCCGCCTCTGCAAGGGGACCTAAACAGCTGTCAGGCCCAACAAGGGGGGCTTCAGGTGGGGCTGGCCAGTGCCAGCCGAGCAAGTAAACCGCTAAGGTCGAAAGTCCCTATCTACCAATTTGAATGTTGCCCTCTACACAAGCCACGTGATTTCAAGTCATTTCTCTCTAAGCTCACCTGTAAAATGGTGAGGGATACCCAATGTCACATTTGGTGGGTGGACCCAGTCAGGGTGTGGAAGAGAGGATTGGAAAAGCAGGACCCAGCCTCTTGAAGAGGTTTGGTTCCTTCTCCGAGCCTCTCCCACTCCATGGGGAGGAGCAGATTCAGTCATGGCGTCTCTTCCTGGCCCAGGGGCTGAGAAACAAGAGCTCAGGAGAAGATGCAGGAACCCAGAAGGGTTAAGTGATCATCACCATGCCATCAGCGTCACCGGCTCATTCTCCCTCTGCCAGGCACAAGAGAGGGAGGGGAGGGTGGAGGTAATTTAGAGGTCAAGAAACTGACCTTGAAAACACTGGAGAAAAGGGTAGGTGCGATGGTTGAACCTGCAGTTTCTCACTCCCCAAGGGCTCTGGTTCCAACTGGTCACTTGCTGTTTCTCCTGCGTCTCAGGGACCTCACCTGTGCACGGCCTCACCACCCCCAGCGCCTGTGTCTCAGATGGGTACTAGGGGCAGTCCTGCCCATGGGCAGGTGGTGGGCATGTGGGAGGTGCATGCTGTGGACGTGACCACTTCAGGGCCAGGGTCTCTGTGAGATGGGAGTGTGGACCCACCCCTGACGACTCTGTGGCCCTGGCTGGGGTTGTATGGGCAAGGCCCAGTTTGTGTTACTGTGTGTGAGGACAAACCATTGTTTTGCAGGCCGTGCTGGCTTTGTGGGACGTACCCTTACATGTGAGAGGGGGCGGGGGGAGACCAGTGATTTTGTATGTGTGGTTTTATGTACAGTGATGCTTCAGCTAGGGCTGCTTTTGCCCAATGGCAGAACTGACTAGTTGCAGCAAAACCCAAATGGCCCACAAATCCTAAAATCTGTACTATCTGACCCTTTAGGCCCCAGTTTTGGGGGGGTATTTATTTGTGGGGGGACCACAGATACAATAAATGCATCTGCGTAGCAAAATTGCCACCCCTCAAATATGTCTTCTTGGCATAAGGATTACTTCATAGGCGGGCTCTGAAGCCTGGATGGAGCTGCCCTTTTGTAAGAGACATTCATGTGTGTAAAAGAAAAGGCCCCTTTGTAGGGCGTCGCCTCTCTGCACCAGGAAGACTAAATGTCTTCAGCTTTAACAACGAAGGCAGTGACTTAAATCTGTGTAACGGTCATGTCCTTACTGCCCTTATTTGCTGTGCCTTTCCGAGTGACCCCCACGGCTGACCCCCAATATCCTTTGTATTTGACTGAAGAGATGAAAGCCCTAGCATTTGAAGAGATGACTTAGGTCATTTTGTTGCTCTTCAGTTAACAGGAGAGATATGTTATCATTTAGCTTCTCTTTGGTATCTTTTTTCCTTTTAAGATTTATTTATTTATGCTTACAGAACTGGGGCCAGAGGTTGGGGGGTGAGGCGACTCACCAGAGACAGAGTGGGGAGCAGAACAGGCAGATCTACTGAAATCCACTGCTGAGGGGAGCAGCGGGCAGGTCAGGAGAGATCTGCCCCACCATGTGGGTCACCTCTGGGGCGGGGTTGAATTTGTGCTGCAGTGGCTTCAGAGAGCTTCATAGTGCGGTGCTTTAACCTGTTGCGCCACCAGGGAGGGCCCTTTCTTTGGCATCGTGGTATTCTTTTGGTGATTAGCAACCAAGCAGACCCTAGAGAGGGCTCAGCAGCCGCCCCCCTCGCCCCTGCATGTGGGAAGCTGCCCTTTGTGGAACTGAGTGCTTGTATGTGTGGCCGGTTTTACAGGTGTGAAGAGAACACTGTGACCGTGCATAACCTTGTGTGTGTTAAGATCCAGTTTTTTGTATTGTTCGGATGTAACAGTCAACTATCCAAGTGTTTGTATTTTTATAGGTGTATGTATATACAATGTGATTCCAGTTCTACTGTATCCCCACTATTAAATAATTGTCCAATATTGGGTGCCCTATAGTGCAACTCCATTTGAACACATCAGATCCTACAGGCTGGGGACTCAGCCTGCAAGACTGCCCACCCCATCTTCAGATGCCAGATGCAGGTCCAGTTATGATCACCTGTGCTTCTGACCTACCTGCTACAGATGGGTTGGAGGTTTCAATGCCCCTCCTCTAGCTAGGCCTCCTTAATGTGGCTCATAGAGCTCAGAAATTTTACGTATTTGAGTTATTATAAAATAATATACCCATGAACAGCCAGTTGGAAGGATGTGAGGGGGCAAGGTATGTGGGAAGAGGCAGGTGGCCAAGAAAGCCAAACGCTGACCCATAAGTTTATCGAGGTGGCCCCCAAAGGAGTCAGTGGAATTGACACCCTATGAAGACTCCCAAATGGTGGGAGTGCTGTGATTCTATAAGGGGTGGAAGAAAGTGAAGGGGTGCAAGATGTACCCCTTTCTAGACATGAGGAGTTTCTAGATGTGAGGAGGTGTGGGCAGTCTGGGTGTCTTGGGGTGTTCAGCTTGGTGGGTGGGGGATTGTCTTCGCGGCCATCACCTGGCAGCTGGCAGCTAAGTTCATTTTGATGTTACTGTCAACCTCAAGGGAACACCCAGAATTCTGGTTTGGGATGTAAGAGTCAACTTTCCAAGTCCCTGAGAATGCAGCTGCACAGATGGGCGTTGGCTGCAAGTTGGGGGAGGTCTGACAGCAGAACCCAGGTGCTTAGTTTAATTCCACTTAGTGGAAGTTTTTAGTCCAAGGGAGTTTTTGCTAAAAAGGGAGGGCGTCTGGCTATGAAGTGGCTCAGATCATCCCTGCTCTCTGAGCACACAACTCTCCCGGCACCTCCACATGTTCGCCTGCCCAGATGAGCTCTTGGAACCCCCTATTTTGGGGGTTTTATGGAAGTTTCATTACAAAGGCGTGATTGATTGAAACAATGGCCGTTGGTGACAACTCAGCCTCCACTCTCTCCTCTCCCCAGAGGTCTGAGCGTGGGACTGAAAGTTCCCTGGAATCACTAGGTTGGTTCCCCTAGCAACCAGCGCCCACCCTAAGGCGACCTAGGGGCTTTCATCACCTCAGTAACAAAAGATACTTTTTTTTTCTTTTCACTTATAAAATGCCAAAGATTTTAGGAGCTCTGTGCCAGGGAAGAACAAACTCCTGTTTCTTTCCATACGTTGCATTTTCACAGTCTGTGTGAGGGGAACCAGGGTTTGCTGCTTGTGCCAGTGCGACCCTGAGTGCGTGAATTCTGGAAGTAGGTACTGAAAGTGGAATGAGTGAGGTTTTGGTTTGCCAGTTCTGTGACTCGGTAGTGGTAATACTCGAAACAGCAGCCAAAGCCATTATTGACTGGGACTTTCACGGTTACTGCCGACACCAACCCCTGCCCACACCGGGCGTGCCAGCACCGGTGCCCAACCCCCCCCACAAACACCATTGTAGCAGTTAGCCACGGCTGTCCTCAGTAGAGTGCTTTTTCCGTTTGAGATTTTATCCTCTGGCTCTTCTTGGGAAGAGATGACGTAAGTGTAGCTATTTTAAGTTGAGCCCAGAGATGCCACCACAGAAAACCACTTTGCTTTTCTATTTGAATTGGGCCAAAAGCAACTGTTTTAAGAAATCATCAAGCAAACAATGGTTTGAGCATTCATTCCTACCTGAGCACTGAGGCTGACAACATTATTATTTTTTTTTTTGCTAGAGGATAGAATTAGTAACCAAGTACCTGCAGTCAAGAAAAGTTTAAACTTGTTAATACTAATGAACTTTATTTTTTATATCCAAAAGGGCAGATGTATTATTTTTAAAAAAGCAAGGAAGGATGCTTGCACAGACACAAACAGGTAGAAAAGCTGCTCCTAAAGGGGCGAATTTGCTGGAGGAGAAGCCCGTGGTAAGCAGGGGG
>NW_004567133.1:5429779-5435749 GCF_000260355.1 Condylura cristata
CGGGGCGGGCAGCGGGTGGACAGCGGGGTGGGAGCCTTGTGAGGCGCCGCCTCTGCTGCTCTGCACTGGGAGAATTTTGGCGAAGAGAAACACCCATACTCACAGGCCCGGCAGGAGAGCTGCTAACTCTGTTCTTTTACCGCTGACTTCACCTTCCTCTTTTACTCCCGTCATAATTCCCACTTCTGTCCTTCTCTCCTTGGGACAGATTTTGGGTGTTCCATCTGAATTTCTGCTTCCCAAGTTGCAATCGTGAATCTCAAATAAACATACTTTGTCTTTTTAGTAACTCCTGAGCCTTCAAGTTAACAGTTACTACTAAAATCTCCAATTTCCAGGAATGTGTACACACACACACACACACACACAGAGGCACAGGGAAGTTAATTGCCTAGTCACACAGCTTGCAAAAGTCATGTGCTGCTGGCCCTGAAGCCCCCGTTCTTTCTACCCTTCAGGGTACTTTTTAACACAAACTTGAAAAAGGGAGATGCTGAGATCTAGGTCTCAGAAATCTTAAGAAAAACCTGCAGTTTCTTTGGTGTTTTCTTAACAACCCCGAGTGTCATTCTTTTTGCATGTAGGGACACTTCTGTGGGAAAGTTTGGTAAGTTCTGGTTCAGGAAAAAGCTTTATGCAGCCAGAGACCTCCTGGCTACAGATCAGCGTGCTGGAGGCCAGATGTCTGAGTCCTCCTCGGCCCTGTTCTGCTTGTCATCTGAGAGACAGCCGTCCCCACAGGCCCCAGAACTGCCTAAGACAGTCTGTCCCAGAACCAAGCCTTGTCTTAGATTCAGTTGGTTCCCACTGGCCTCATGACCTCTGTAGACATCTTGAAGTTCATCTGCTGTCTGGGGAAGGTGCTTTCCCCAGGAAGTCTCCGCAGGGTGGGCACCCACAGGCCAGGGGGAGGTGAAGAACCAGAGTTCCTAGCGTCTTGTTCTGGGGAGCTGCAAACCTACCTGCAGTGGGTCTGCTCATGCTCAGGGTGAGGTTTATCTTCAGGCCTGGGGGTCCTGTTCCTGAACAAGATCAAGGCTGGGGTGCATACAAAGTGTGGTGATGTGCCTGCATGTGACTGTAGCCGATGTGCTCGTGAATACAAGGTGGCACTGCTTCTCCCAATGGAGCTAATGCTGCCTGCCCCTTTAGCAGAGGTAGGGAGAGAGGACCTCCACAGGTCATTTGGAGGTTTTTCAGCCTTGGATTCACAGGGGTCTCGTAACAGGATGGCCCTTAGCTGAAAGCACTTTCCAATCAGCCCTCTCTTCTGCTGACTCCTCATAAGCCCCCTCTGTTGTTGCAACACTGATTGCCTTTGCTTGCAAGCTCTAGGGCTGACGGTGTGGGGCGGCACTCGGTGGGGCTGTGGGTAGCCATATGTGCTGGGTGCTCAGCCAGACATGTGGGTCTTTAGGTGCAGATGCCCCAGAAATCCCCTTGTTTCTGGAGTTGACAGAGGAAAAGAGTTTATGTGAAAAGTCGCTTGTGCTTTGCGTGTGCCACAAAAAGGGCTGGTTGCCCTTGGTTCAAGACACAATGCCCTCATTACTGTGGTCTGGTATTAGATAGTGAGATTTAATTTCTGCTGCAATTATACCACTGTTGTTGCCCAAAAGTAGCCACAGAAAATACATAAACAAAAATAGGCCATGCTCCAGAAGACTGATAACAGGATTTGGCCCACAATCCCTGGACTAAGAGAGCTGAGTCCTCTGTACCTTAGTCCCTGGTGGGAGAAGTGTCCTCTTCCCTTTCCTGAACGCTCAGTTCAGTGAAGACCTTGAGTGAGAGAACAGGAAAGAACTGCTGTGTGCTCAGTATTTTCCTTACCATCTCATGAAGTTACCACCTCATAAAACACTTGGCCTCATTTTACAGGTGAGGAAAATGAGGCTGTGCAAGAACCATGCAGTGGCCCCACTGTTTCCCAGCAGGCTCTGACTTGACCCAACAGTTTTCACAGTGCTCAGAAGCAGTGAGGCCTACACTCACGGGTGCCGAGACTCCAACTGCACCTGAGAACCACCTGGAGACCTGTAAATATTGACACCTTAGGCTTCCCTCGGTAATCCCGATTCAGTTGTTCTAGGTGTGTGGCCTGGGAACAGGTATTTTGCAAAAAAAGGTCCCAGGTGATTCTAAATGTAGCCAAGCTTGAGAGCCAGTTTGGCTGTGCTGTTCAAGATGGTGGCCCTAGTCATGTGTGACTTCTAGTATTAGTTAAAACTAAAGGAAACATTCCTTATTTGCACACGTCCCCATCAACAGCCCTGTGTGGAAGTTGGCAGCCATGAGTAGGGCAGATGTAGGATATTCCATCCCAGCAGAAAGTTCTGTTGGATAGTGTTGACCAGGGAGAAGGCACCCAACATTACAGTTCACTTGAACTGGCTTCTAGATCAGGTCCTGTATCCAATTTGCTCTTTTTTTTGGCGGGTGGAGGTGTAGGGGAGGCGCGGACAGGTGCAACGTGCTTTAACATTCACAATTCAAGATTTAAGATTTCCACAAGTCAGTTCTACCTACCCCTACTTCATTCTGATCTGTCTGAAGGAGAAGCCAGCAGCATCACCAGGGGCAGCCTTTATCTTTGGTATTTATTACAACCCAGAACTTTCTTTTACTCACACCCAAGATGAATTTTCTATGCCTGGCCTGTCACATTATGTAAGAGCTACTTCTTTGTCTTTCCACTCAAGCTTTCAGAGAGCAGGACACTCACCTGTCCTATGCTATTGTCCTGTGCCTGTGAGCCTCACTGAGGTTAGGATGGCCCCAGCTATTTCTCCCTGCCATCATGGATCTCTCCCATCAGCCCCTTGTCAACCTCCCCCAACCTTCTCACTTCTGAAGGTCCTCAGTTTGTCTCTGAATCAGGACCTTCTCTGAATTGGGGCTCATCTCCCCAGAGTCTCGTGGCTTCTGTGATCTTGGTTTCCTCCAGGACACTTTTTTCTCAAGTTTCCTCCTACTGGTTTCCTCCTACTGTCTGGGAAAGACCAGCTGACATCTCCATGTAAAACACCTAGGCCGGTAACAAGCACACAGAGGGCTACTTTTGGATTAGGAACAAGCTTAGGCGGGCGCTGGACTTATGAGGCCTGGGCTGCCTTTGGCTGACTACTTCTTAGTCATTGCCAGGACCCCCAGTACATGCTCATGCTCACTTCATGTCAGCTCTGAGACAAACACTGAGGTGGACATTTCTCATACAACCCTCCAACTGCCCCATGCGCGGATACTGGCACTTTCTCAGTTTTGTGCTATAGTCACTGTCACTTAACAGCAGGGACACTTTCTGAGAAATGCTGCAAGGTGATTGTGTGGTTGTGTGATGTCACGGTATAGTCACATGAACATCGGCGGTGAGTTCACTGTACGCGCGGGCTATGTGGCAGGGCCCACTGGGACCACGATGGTATACATGACCTGCCAACCACGTGTCACTCTGTGGCAGGACTGTACGTATGTTTCTGTGCAAATGATGCTTCCGAAGGGCAGTTCCTTGCTTGAAAAAAGGGAGCTACTTGTCCACCATATTGCTACTTGGCCATCCAACTGGCAGGATAGGAAGGGGCTTGACAGGTCACCCAAGGCTCCCACAGAAGACCTCCCCAAGATGCTGAGTTGATTTCAAGATGGGCCTGACATGCAAATTATTTCCAGCTGAGAACAATGATGGCCCTGGAGACAATAGAAACGATCCCAGCTCCTTTTTACTACCTAGGAGAAGGTAGTTTGGAGAGGATTATCCGGGTGGAGAATCATCTGTAGACGCGGCCTTTCTCTCTGAGAAGCCCACCTTTATCTCCAAGGCAAACATGAAGTCATCCCCTTGCCATGTGAAGTCCCGTCCCTCTTTGGTGTCCCAGGCTTCTCCCGTTCTTTAGTTTAGGATTTAAACTCTGCTTTCCCTGACTGAAATCAGAACCTGAATAATCAATGTAGCTCCCCCATGTACACACTATTAAATTGGCTCTTTTCCTTCTGCACAAAAAAAGAAAGACCGATCTTAGGGACACTCCCTGCCCCAATTTTATGGCTCAGGTCAGCGTAATTTTCCTGTTCTAATCCTATCTCTATCCCCTGCCGACACCTCTTTTTGAAAATCCTGTGGCCTCTCCAGGTCTGTGGCCATGTCCAGCTCAGGACTAAAGGACCAAATGGTCTCTGGACCTTCTCCAGCAGACCAGAAAAGAGCAGCGTCCCAGCTGTTGGGAAGCCTTGCTGGGGCACCATCTCCTGAGGCCCTAAAGGGCTGGGGAAGGTCAGAGGAAGTACGAAACATTCTGTTATGAGATGGAAAGATTTGCAAAATTGGCCAGGGTCCTGGAACCTGAGCATGTTCTCATCTGCACTGCTTAAAGGCTAGCAGAGAACAGAGATGCCCAATGAATGGCTAGCTGGGAGGGTAATGGCAGTACCCCTCGGGATGTACTGACAATTAGAGAGCGGGCCTGTGAGGCCCATCCTGGAAAACTTTTAGGGCAGAACTTTCATTTTATAAGTGGGGATACAGAGGCCTCTATGTGGACTTGCCCAAAGTAAACAATGGCCAGTGGAGGGCAGGGAGAGGCCAGGCCCAGAGTCCCTCTCTACACCCCCCCCCCACACACACACGCACACAACAGTGACACAGAGGCTGGCCCTGATTCATAATTTAATGGCTGTGCTGGTCTTGGTCTTATTTCTGCTGCTCACGGGCCCACTGCTCTGGAGTCAGCGTTTTCTGCTCAAAGGCATGGATGTGCGGGAGCTCTTCCGATAGACATGCGTTTACTAGCCTGGGGTGAGAGACGGGGTTAGGAAAAGGCATTCCGGGGGCTGGGGCACAGTCGCGAGCCCAGAGTGAACACGGAGACTGACGGGGTCTCCCGGGTCTCCCAGATCGTAGTGAGTGGACAAGATGGGTAGAGGTTCCGCGTGCGATCAAAGCGGGGACCAGGAAGGGTCTGTGGCCCGAGGGCGGGGTGAGGAGTTACACTTCGGCTGGGTCCCGGGGCTGGGCCTGCCTGAGGGAGGTATTCCTGGGGTCTCACCGGTGTCTCTGAAGCAGTGGCTTGCCTTCAAACTTGACCGACACTACCAGGACTCGGAAGCTAGATGCACAACGGTTGGGGGTCGTGTCCTCCACTTCCTACGGGGCGAAAGGCGTGGATGGTTAACAATCCGCGCCCCGCCTCCAAACGCTTTTCCTTTTGTGAAGTGAATTCAGGGCGCTCAACTTACCACGTGCTCCGCCTCCAGGTCTCGCAGCAGCTTCTCCCGGAGGTACTCCGCACTAAGTTCCATCGCGGCGGCTGGGGGCGAGAGCCCAGGGGGTGGGACCCCTATGCCTACCCGTCCACACTGCTTCCGCCCTTACTGGCGCCACTTCCGCTGAGACACCTACTTCCGCCCTTCCTAGGGAGTCCGTCCAGCCGGCACTTCCGCCCTCACACCAACCGGGTTTCCAACGGTCCTGGGTTTCTAGCTTACGGTCAGTCAGCCCGCGGGTGTGTGTATGGGCCGAGGCGGCCGGAGCAGACGCCAGTCGTTGCGCGCCTCGGGCGCAGCAGCCCGGGCTTGAACACCCTAGCTCCAGCCGGGAGAGGGTGCACGAATCTGCATTCTGTGGCCCTTAGGGTACATCGGGATCGCCCCCAAGCGCTTTTTCCAAGACAAGCGTCTTCCGGCCCTAGCGACCAGCCCCGACGGGCCACCGCAGTCGATTAGACCCCAGCTGCAGCCCTCGGACCCCAAGTCCCGATGGGCCCCGCGGGGGGCGCGGCGGGGCCCGGGCGCTTCTTCGGCGTCTATCTGCTCTACTGCCTGAACCCTCGGCACCGGGGGCGCGTCTACGTGGGGTTCACCGTTAACCCGGGCCGTCGCGTCCAGCAGCACAACGCGGGTCGCAAGAAAGGCGGGGCCTGGCGGACTAGCGGGCGCGGGCCCTGGTGAGAGGGGCGGGCGCCGTCGGGAGAGCGC
>NW_004567133.1:5436049-5471393 GCF_000260355.1 Condylura cristata
CACACCTCCGCAGACCCGGGGAGTTGGTCGGAGGGGGTGAAGGTGTAGGTTTGGTCCGGGGGAGGTGAACGAGGCTGGGCTGGATTAGAGGGGAGACGGACGGAGGAGGGGGGTTCGGTACCCGTCACCGGAGGCGGGACACCTGTCACTAGGGTTTCCACTGGGTGCGCGCGAACTACCGCCCCGAGGGGGCGGGGCACCTGGCAGTGTGATTCCACTTTCCCCGAGGACTGGCCGTGAACCATGGCGAAGGGGTTCGGCTCCACTCGGGGTGGGGCAGAAGGCTCAGCGCTCCCTCGTTCTCTTCCCCAGGGAGATGGTGCTCATTGTGCACGGCTTCCCTTCCGCCGTGGCCGCCCTTCGGGTAAGAAGATGGGGGCGGCGGGAGGACGGCTAGACTCTGGGCCGCGTCCCCCATCTCGGGAAGGCCCTGAAGCCCTTTCCTCTCTGCCCGCAGTTCGAGTGGGCCTGGCAGCACCCGCACGCCTCGCGTCGCCTGGCGCACGTGGGCCCGCGCCAGCGGGGTGAGGCCTCCTTCGCTTTCCACCTGCGGGTGCTGGCGCACATGCTCCGCGCGCCGCCCTGGGCGCGCCTCCCGCTTACACTGCGCTGGCTGCGCCAGGACTTCCGCCAGGATCTTTCCCCGCCACCGCCGCCGCACGTGCCGCTGACTTTCGGGCCTCCGCCGCCAGCGACCCGGAGGTGCCTCGCTGCTCCCGCTGCAGGCCAGGACTCCCAGGCCCTTTGCACCCTGTGTGCGCACGCGATCCAGGTCAGCATGTGTCTAGGGTGCAGAAGACTTAGGATCAAACAGCCCCACCGGCGCGCTTGCCCGGCCCACCTTTCTGAAATAGGATGATAGTAGTCCTTAAGCCATTACTTGACTCTCCTGCTTGGGGCTTTTCCCCTTCCCCTTTGACTGGAAAAAATTGCAATTTCTTGTGTGCTTCCCTGCCTCTGTTTTTGTTTTTTTTTCCCCCAAGCCTTAAGACTACTGTCTTAACATATCATATATTTTCTTATCAGACGGTCCCGCTAGCGTACATACTAATTCCACAAGGGCAGCTCTTGTTCACTACCGTAGAGCAGGGTCTGGTACACAGCAGATGGCCAGCAACTCTTTAATAAATGAACAGGTGATGCACCTGACTTCTGCTCAGTGCATGTAAATAAGGTGAGTGCTCGCCAGAGCTCAAGTAACACACCTGTGATCACTTAGCCCCACGGAACTCTGGCTCTGGCTGTAGTGGTCATGACCACTGCTAAGGCTCATAGAAAGTTGTCCAGCTTAGCCCCTCTGGAGACTAAGTCCTCTCTGTGCCTCAATTTCTTCATCTATAAAATGTAACTCAGTACATGCCCTGTTGAGTTATCTTATGTAAGGCCCCCAGACTGTGATTCATAGAAATTCCCTGAATGTTAGCTACATTGTTACTCCCCATTTTCTCTCTTGTTGCCTGCCATCTGTGACAGGATGAAGAGGGGCCCCTGTGTTGCCCCCACCCTGGCTGCCTCCTGAGGGCCCATATGATCTGCCTGGCAGAGGAGTTCTTGCAGGAGGAGCCAGGCCAGCTTCTGCCGCTAGAGGGCCAATGCCCTGGGTGAGTCCAACCCCAGCCCAGTCTGGTATCGCTCCCAGTGCCCAGCTGCCCAAGTCCAGGCCTGGGGCAGCTCACAACGGGCTTGGCACCTAGGCCTAGCCTGAAGGTGGCTTATGAAGCCTGACTCTGTCACCTAACTGCACTCCTGGTAGCTGTAACAACTCACTGCTGTGGGGAGACCTGATCTGGCTGTGCAGGATGGGCACTGAGGACGAAGAGGAAGACTTGGAATTAGAAGAGGTGAGCCGTGACCTGGGCCCTGCCTTCCCATCCCACCTCACCCCTGGGCTCCCTGTGACCAGCCCTCTTGTCTCTACAGGAACATTGGACAGACATGCTGGAGACCTGATCCTCTCTCTCCCCACCCTGCCCCCACCGATTCCTTTTCTGTGCCACCCCCTGTAGGGCTGGGCATTTTTACTTGAGTACAATAAAAAGACTGAGTTAAGGGTACCTTCTGGTGTTCGATGGGAGGGGCCGCTGGCCCAGCTTGGACCTACCTCTCTACCCAGAGGCCCCAGACCCCAGTGTTCCCCCTGGTGCCTCTGAAGTCATGATTCTTTGAGGGTTTGGGAGACCCACACCCTTGACTCAAGTGTTCACCTGTCTTTGATGTCCACTAGACTTTGCACTTTAATCTAGATACTAAGGACAGAGGTCAGGGAAGGGGAGGGGAATGCTCTCCCTGCATGGGGCCCTGTGGCCCTCTAAGCCCCAGCTCCTCAGTCCATTGCGATCCCGGGAAAGAACATCTTCTGGGGGCCATTCTTTCTCCTGTAACCATGAGGCTCCAGGCCGTCACGAGGGAGCCGTGACTGGGATTGATCCTTGGGCACAGGCTGCCTCCCCAAGAGCCTGCCTGCCCTGCTCGCCCCCAGCTACTTCACTTTGTCCACCTGTGTGGCTCTGGATTGGCCGCTGGTCAAAACCTGCTTTCCTGAGTGGCCTGGGCTTCCGGGCCGGAGCCAGAGGCAAGGTGAGTGGCCTTGCCTCACCAACCCTGACTGCTCCACCTTTCTCCCCCCCCTTTGACCTCTTTAGGCTGGGTTGGCTAGAAAAGGCCTGCCCTGCTGGGGTGGAGTTTAGAGGGCGGCCAGGAGACAGGATTACAGCTCAGAGACAACAAAGAGCCCTTCGGGACCCTTTTGTCTGATTGCAGGCTTATATTTTCTACACATTAAACCCTTATTTTGGCTTTTCTGCCAATCTAAGCTTGACTCCAGCTGAGATGCTAAGGGGGCTAACAAGGAAGGTCCTCCACTCCCCCCTCACTCCCGCCCCAAACTCCACCCTTTCCTCCCGCCCCAAACTCCACCCTTTCCTCCCGTAGGACTGCTAAATCCCAGCGCTGGCTCCAGGCCCTCCCACTTTGGACCTTTAAAACTTGCAGCTGAGAGAGCACCTCTGCACTCTGGCTCCAAACCCACTCGCAGTGCCCCAGCAGGCCCTGGCCCGAGGGGAGGTGAGTGCTGGTTGGCTGGGTAGGGAGGACCTCTCACTGCTAGCTGGACTGCCCTCCTCCGGCCCAGCCCAGGCGCCTTCCTGTGGCTTCCCCAGCCTGAATCCCTCTCCCCTCTTTTGCTGAGTCATTGGTTTTGTTCCTTCAACACCAGATTCCCACGGCTCAAAGCAGCTCACTGCTCAATTGGCTGTTCATCTCTAAGCCACAATGGAGTGTGGCTGGGCAGATGGGATTAAGGCGCTGAGGCCCAGCCGGTCCTGGGAGCTTCTCTTGTGTGAGGGGCCCAGGGAGCCCAAGGAGGGGAGGGCAGGAGAGGAGCCCTGTGGGAATGGCAGAAGCCACAGGCAGTGGGATGGTGTCAGAAAGAGAAAACTGGCTCGCAGTGTGTCCACAGCAGAGTCATTTTCTCAAGTGTACTTGGGACTCTCCTGAAAAGTCTCCAAAAATCTGATACCTGGGCCACAGCCCCAGAAGGTGTGTGAACTATTTGGGGGTTTCTAAGGCCATGGAGGTGTCTGAATGCAGCCAGAGTTGCAACGTGCCGCACTGTGCTCTACCTGGTTTTAGATTCAGGCTCCACTCACTGGCTTGGTGCAGGGAGGCAGGTCGCTGGGGCTCCCTGAGCCTGTTTCCTGATGTTAGAGTGAGAATCCAACAGCTGTGTTGTTAAGGGAAGCAGCCCGCAGCCCAGCCCTGACGCAGCAGCATGGAGCAGGTCCCGGACACCTCCCGCCCCCCGCTGGAGTACGTGAAGGGGGTCCCTCTCATCAAGTACTTCGCAGAGGCACTGGGGCCCCTACAGAGCTTCAGGGCCAGACCTGATGACCTGCTCATCAGCACCTATCCCAAATCCGGTAGGTGAGGGCCACCCAATCCACCCTGAGCTGCAGCCCCTCCCCTGGCCAGCTGCAACTCCTCCCAGCCCTGCTCCTCCTTCCCCTTCCTCTCCAGGCACCACCTGGGTGAGTGAGATCCTGGACATGATCTACCAGGACGGCGACCTGGAGAAGTGTCGCAGGGCCCCCATCTTCATACGGGTGCCCTTTCTTGAATTCAAGGCCCCAGGGGTCCCCTCAGGTGTGTGAAAGGGCATCAGGGGCAAGGGGACAGGGCCTGGGCTCCGGCTCACCTGACCTGTCCCCACTTCCCCACGACTTAGGTTTTGAGACTCTGAAAGATACACCAGTTCCACGGCTCCTCAAGACACACTTGCCCCTGGCCCTGGTCCCACAGACGCTGCTGGATCAGAAGGTCAAGGTGAGCGGCGGAGGAAGCCAGGGGAGGGGGCTGCTGGGGCCATCCTAGCTCTGCCTTGTGTCTGCGGTGGTCCTACTTCCTCCAGCCTCCTGTTCAGGGAGGGGAGGGAAGCTCAAACCCACTGTGCAAGGCCAAGAAAAGCAGTGTGTGGGTGGGGGCAGGCCCAGGCCTGTGGGAGGGGCTGCCGAGAACCAGCACACCTTGCTTCCCATTTTGGTGCAGCAGCGTCAAGGGGATTAGATTAGTGTTAAATAAGGCTCCGGGCCAGCTGGGACTTTGGCAGCGGGGCAGGGTTCAAATTCCAGCTCTCCGCACCCATAGCATGGGACCTGGAGCTGGTGAGCCCCTAGGCCTGTTTTCCCCTGGCCAAAGCAAGAGAGAACGGCCCTGCCAGAGGCCAGGATGCCGAGCAAGGCAGAGGCTAGTGGTGCTGTGTGCTGATGGCGGGGCTGGGCCCTCTGCCTCTCCAGGTGATCTATGTTGCCCGCAATGCGAAGGATGTGGCCGTCTCCTTTTACCATTTCTACAACATGTGCAAGGTGCACCCTGACCCTGGCACGTGGGACAACTTCCTGGAGATATTTATGGCTGGGGAAGGTGGGTCTAACTGGAGAAAGCGGGCGGAGAGGTGGGGGGCGCCTGCCGAGACTAACTGCCTCTGCATGTTGCTCAGTGTCCTACGGGTCCTGGCACCAGCACGTCAAGGAGTGGTGGGAGCTGGGTCGCACCCACCCTCTTCTCTATCTCTTCTATGAGGACATGAAGGAGGTAAGGCCACCTGCTGCCACTCCCCTCTCTGTCACCTGTGGGAGGTGGGACCCTGGGGGCAGGGGGAACCTTCCCCTGTGGCAGCCCCAACACCAGTCTTCCTAGCACTCAGCCACAAGGGCGCCTTCACAGCAGGCGCTGCCCGGCTCCCCCACCTGGAGCCCCAGTCAGCCCTGCAGGGCATCATCGGTCTTCACTTACTGTTAGTGGGGTCATAGTTCTGAACAAGGCCTGGCCCCCCTTTACCCTTCAGGAAATAAATGCAGCTTCTTAGAGTCACAGGGCAAACACAGTGCAATCTGCCCCAGAGGAAGAGCAGAGTTCAGGGGTGAGGGGTCTCTAAGCTACAGTGGACAGAGCCCCACAAGGTTAGGGAGGGGCCTCCTTTCTGCTGGCAGAATGAGCAACCCAAACCTCTGCTGAAGAGCCCCTCTGCTGTGCAGAACCCCAAAAGGGAAATTCAGAAGATCCTGAAGTTTTTGGGGCGCTCCCTGCCAGAGGAGATCGTGGACCGTATTGTCCAGCAAACATCTTTCAAGGAGATGAAGAAGAACAGCATGGCCAACTACGACGCCATACCCACTAACATCATGGACCAGCGCATCTCCCACTTCATGAGGAAAGGTGAGTGCCGCCGGCTGCGAGTGGGGAGCGAGGGTGGGGGGCCTCTGCCTGACCTCCAGCCCCCGCTCCTCTCCCCAGGCATCGCTGGGGACTGGAAAAACACCTTCACTGTGGCCCAGAATGAGCGCTTTGACGCCGACTATGCTGAGAAGATGGCAGGCTGCGAGCTCACCTTCCGCTCAGAGCTGTGAGTGGCGCCTGCCATTGGTGCCTCGGAGGGAGGGTGTGGCAGCAGCCCAGAAACCAGCTCAAGGATGAAGGACAGTGGTGGTGAACGGGGAGCCGCTGTGGGGAGCCTCTGTGGGGAGCCAGAGCGAACCTGAGCAAAATAGATGCCCAGTGGGACCAAACGAAGCCTGCACTGCCTCCGCTTGCCCTGTAGTGAGCGGGCAGGGGAGAAGGGCCTGGAAAAATAAAGTGCAGGAGACAAGGGTGAGGGGCAGAATATTTATTAATCACAAAACCTGTTGCATTCTGCCTGGAAGGTGGCGGGAGAGCTCGTCTGCCAGCTTGCTTCACTTCTTCTTGGGCTCCTTGCACGCCACCACGTACCTCTGGGCCACATTGAGCGGGGGGGAGTAGCCATCTGCGTAGGAGGTATCTTCAAACAGGACTGAATAGTCATCCTGGGGCTGTGGCGGGCAACAGAGAGGGTGGTCAGAGTCCAAAGAGAGGTTCCCCAAGCCTAGACTGACGGGAACCCCCAGTGTGCGGGCTCCCCACCTCTCTCCTGTCAGAGAGCCTAGATGTCTGGCCCAGCCCCTGCTGCTGTAAAGCTCGCTGCTCGGTAACGAAGGCCCAAGCGGGACACTGGGCAGGAAGAAGGGTGGCTGGAGACCTGCATGGGTGAGCCCTGGGCTGGAGTCTGGCGCCTCGCCAGCACCCTGCACTCTGGGGATCAAGGATAGCCCAGAGGCCAGCAGGCGGGCACCATGAAGGAGAGAAGATGAGCCTTTAATCTGCTTATTGGGGGTGGGGGCCAGAGATGCCATCAGGAGCATGAGGGAAAGCAGCTTCGGGCCAGGAGAGTGCAAAAGCAAGGCTGGGTGGGAGACAGGGCTGGTCCCACCAGTCAGCATAAGGCGCTGAGGCGGCGCTGCCCTGAGGACAGGGCTGGGCAGGTGGCAGGGCACGCTGTAAGCACGAGAAGGGGGGCAGCTCACTGGCCCCTCCTAGCTCAGCCAACATGAGGACGAGCGGACAGCGGGAAGATGCTCCCTTGACCGTCTGTCAGCCTGTTCTTCACGTCATGAGTGTTCTCCCCCATGAGGGCTGCCGTACCCTTTGTGGGGGTGTGTGGATCAGGGCACGGTAGAAGCAGGTGGTCTGGGGGTACAGGGCCAGCACAAGCTGCTCCTTCTGGAATAAGGCTTCAGGGTCCGTCTCAGGGTTGGCCTTCCACTGGGGCAGGGGGATGATCCGCCGCCGGCTCAGGGTGTGTCTCCTGGAAGGGGCGTAGTCAGCTGGTGGCCAAGTTGGGGACTCCTTCCCAGCAGACCAGCTGCACCCGAGGCCCCCTCAGCCCCCCCAAACATTACTCACTCTTTGCCTTCTTCATCGATGTCATCTACCTCATACCTACAAGTGAATAAAAGAGAAAGGTGGCTACAGGGAGGAGCCCAAGAGGGTTTCCTGCTCACATGCCACCCCTAGCCCCATCTTGGGGGGTCACTTTGCTCCTGTGGAGGGCGAAGGTGTGGCAGCCCTAGGCTGGCTGGTCACTTACTTGTTGGTGGCATGACTGTAACTGACCACCTCGGCCAGGATCCACTGCTCATCCCCATCTACGGCCTTCACCCGGGCAGCCACCTTGTCCCCGGGTTTGGCCACGTAGTCCCCAGAGGCTGGAATGGCCCCACACAGGGGCGGGGGCCTGTGGGTGGAATAAAGTGTTAGTCCCAGTCCCTCCTCACCAGTTCCCCCAGCCCCGGGCCCGCCCTCACTTGTCACCAGGCTTCCCGATCCACAGGGGCAGGGTCATGGCCGACTGCTGCAGCAGGGTCATCAGCACCCCCCGGCGCATGGTCTTCCGCGGGGGCTCTGAGTCATTGTACAGGCCTGCGATCTTGGCCGCTGTGGGAAGACATGTGTCCCTGAGGCACCCCAGAAAGGTGTGCCCCCAGACCTGCCCAGCACCCATCAGAGCAGCCTGGCCTGGAGCCCCGCCTTCTGAGTAAGCCCCGGGCCCTGGGGACTCCTGTCCTATCTGCGGTGAAAGACGCCAGGCTGCACTGATGGAGCGGCAGGATGCTGGCTTGGGGGGTTCCCTCGGGGCAATGAACTAGAAAGTGGCAAAGGTGGGGCTTTCGAAGTGCCAGTCCTACCAGTTCGGTTAGTGGAAATTTCACTGAAAATCGGACGCATATGTAGACTTTTGCATACTTTTCAAGTCATGTATGTTGTCATGCACCAAAAAGTAGGAAAACAACAATGAAAAACCCCACCCCCAACAAGTTTTTGTTGGGTGAGAAGCTGACCCACTGAGGGTTCACTGAGAGGCTGAGACAGGTGGGAAAGCCAGGCAGTGCCAGGGATTTGTGTCAATGTCATCTAAAGGCCTTGCCCAGGCAGCCAGGGCGTGGCTCTCACGCAGGAGGCAGGAGGTGGCAACTGCCCAGGCAGCAGGGGCAGGGAAACTTGTGGGGCAGCTTCGGCTGCAGAGGGAGGACTGGGGAGCGGCTGCCCGTGCCCTGGGAAGGGTCTCCAGCCCTTCCCACACACCAGGCCAGGTTCTGCGCTGCGCTGTGGGGTCGGAGGCTGCTCTCAGGCGCCTGCTCCCCACCTGCCCTATGCCCAACTCCAACTCACCAATCCGCCTCTCTTCCAACAGAGACTTGATTTCTGCTATTTTGTCGAGGGCTTTCCGGAGGATGCTGAGGGTGGGAGAAGGGAGAGAAGCGGTCTTGATGAAGTACAAAGAAAGACTTCTTTCTCTGGTTACAGCAGGCCAGTAGTCCAGGCCAACCCTGCTGCAGAAAGCTAAACCCTAAGTATGCATTTTTTAACCTTAAAAGCATAAAGGAATTTAAATGATAGGAAATATTATGCCTTCAAGTTAAGAGGAGCCCAGGAGGCAAGCGGAGCAGGGCGAGCCGCGGAGTGTGAGGCAAAGGCTGAAGGAGCCGCTGGGTGCCAGCAGCCCCGGACCTGGGGCTCGGATGTTAAAGCGGAGTCTGCCCGTGAAGTGCGTGCAGAGAGCTACCCAGAAGGAGGACGTGCGTGACTATCTGGGCTCAGAGCAGGGTGGGGCTGAGCACGCTGGGTCCTGGAGGGCTGCAGCCCTTTGCAGAGTCTACAGGCTCGGGCAGGGGCACCAGGACCCAGCAAAAGCAGCAGCCCTTTCGGAGAGAAGGCTTCTTTATGCCAGACCTTGGGGGATTCCGCCAAAGAATACTTAAATGAGGTAAGCAGCAAAGACCCCACTGGGTCACTTCTCCTCTCCGGTAGCCAAACCCCAGTCCATTCCCCTAGCAAACCTTTGCTAGAAACCCAGGGTTCTGAGGCCTTCCCTGCAGCAGGAGGGAGACCCATGAAACACATCACAAAGGGTGTCCCAAAGGGTGCGAGGCAGCACTCCAGGGTCCGCAGCAGCAGCAGTAGGGGCAGCCCAGATGCTGGAGCCTGGCTAACAGGACACCAGGGTTCAGCGTCTCCACAGGCTGTGGGCAGGTCTGGGGTACAAGCAGTCAGGGTCCCGGAGCCCGTCGGAAGGGCTGTGAGGCACTAGAGGGAACTCAGCCCTCACTGGGCAACAGAATCTGCTGGGGAGTTTAGAAAACTACTTCTTGAAGGCAAGCATCCAACAGCCGTGGAAAACAGTGGGCCTGGTGTGAAACAAGTATTTCACAGTGTCAGAGCATCTTCCCAGAAGAGTATGAATTACGTGATGGGAAAACTGTAGCAGCTGACACGGGAGCTTGGGAAGTGGCCGCCTGAACCATGGGGCAGCATCTTGTCCTCCTGACACCCAGGACTTCACTTCCCTGCTCTGACTGCCAAGAACATAAATCTGGAATCCAGTCATGAGGAAATGCAAGCCAACCAACACAAGTGTCCTGCAAAATCACTACGGTCTAAGATGGGGCCAGAAAGGAAAGGACGCCCGAGACAGCGCCACACAAGGAGGCTGAGCCGCGCTAACTTGCGCAGCAGGCACGAGGACAGTGTTTTCTTTTGCTGCAAGGAACATTAGTGGACAGGCTGAAATCTGAATAAACTCCGTGGATTAGTTAAAAGTTTTCTATTAGAATGCTGATTTTGAGAAATGTACTGGATTGTTCAGGCATGTCTTTGTTTCTAGGAAACTGATGAAAGGTCAAGGACGAGCATGTCTGCATATAAACAGTTCACGAAAAAATAATGTCTCTACAGAGTGATGAAGCAAAACTAGTAGAACATTGATGTAAGTCTCAAATTACTGAAAAACATAAAGGCTGGACTCCACCCCAATTAAGTTAGGACTTCTGGGCGCCTCAAGACCTGGGAAACTGTGAGTGTGTTCCCCTAGCGAGTAAGTTTGTGGAATAGTGAGCTAAATCGTTGCTGAAGATCTTGGCATTAACCCGCATTGTGAATCTGTAGGGGAGGCTTGTGGGAGCTTTAGAAGATTTCCTACAGTTCAGGCCATTTCCTACTGCAGTTTTACTGCAGAGATCCGAGGAAAGACAATGTAAGATCATTTACTATTAGA
Organism: Condylura cristata; assembly: GCF_000260355.1. Classification (NCBI taxonomy): domain Eukaryota; kingdom Metazoa; phylum Chordata; class Mammalia; order Eulipotyphla; family Talpidae; genus Condylura; species Condylura cristata. The sequence goes on from NW_004567133.1 coordinate 5,446,452, forward strand.
CAATCCAGTTCTCTGGAACTGAAGCATCTCTACCTCAGAGCCATAAAAGCTTCATGCCATCTGTGTGTCCTGCCTTCTGATGAGCAGCAGCCTGGCAGCAGCCCTCGGGGATGGTGCTGCTCCGAGCCCCACTTTGCCTGGTGCCGTTGAAGGGCTTCTTTCTGGCTGACATTCCTTTGAGGGCAGCCAAGAGCCTCAAGCTCTAACCTTCCCCCCACTAGCAGCTCCCACTGCATGCACCCCAAGGTTCTCATCTCTTTACAGAGGTGTGTTTCCAAGGCCTTTGCAACAAGGCCCACAGGCAATACATCAAGTCACATCAATGTTTGGTTTCTCAGCACACACCATGTTTACACCCTGCTGTAGTCCATGACTGTGCAGCAGCATCACATCTTAAAATGTGCCTGCCCTAAAATCCTCCAGTAAGAAATGCCACCATCACGTGAGCCTTCAGGAAGTCATTCTTTTTGCTGGTGGACAATCTTGGGAAAAACACTTCATCAGTGAAGTGCCGTAAAAGGAGAAACAATAAAACCTGCTGTGACTGAACAACACTTGAAGCCCGCAGAGGTGAAGCAGCAGCAGCACAAGTGCAAGATACAAGATGCTACATCAGTAAACAACTCAGTTCTGAAACAGCTTACACATATTTAACTTGGGGTGAATTACCCTGGAGCAAACCCGCAGGGAGCTCAGAGCAGAAACACCACATCACTTTGCCAGCAGTTAGCTGGGAAGGTTTGCTGTTTACTATGAAATCAGCGTGAGTCACTCCCATTTATTTTTAATGTGAGCCAAACTCCAGCCCACGAGAATGGGAAAGGGACATCAGGCCAGATGATAAATCTGCAAGTCAGACAAGATGGCGATGAGAAAGGGTGGGCTGGAGAGTCAAGAGCAGGCTACTGACCTAGGGCACCCATCAGATCCCTTCCAAGCTGAAAACCCTGGTATTTTCGATTTCATTTCTTGCAACTGATTCCCCCACTCAATCTCAAAAGCTGTCCTTGACCCCATCCCTGCTCCTCCATCTTCACCACCCATGTGTCAGTTCACCTCCACCCTCGTCCCTGGTCTGGTCTCTTAAATTAGCACCGTCTTACCCAATCTACACTGCGCAGTAGCCAGGGGTTTCTCTCCTGCTTCTCCATCTCTGTCGGGTTCCCTTTGGCCTCCAAGATAAAGCCCACATTCCTGCAGGCCCTCGGTGTCCTGCCGCTCCTTCCTCTGCACACGGTCCCTCCGCTAGGGCACTCTGCCTTGTCTGCCTACCAACCCCCGAGGCCAAATCTCTTGCCTGACCCATCCCAGATCCAGAAACAGCAAAGCCCACCTTTGCCAGCCCCCTGTCCTGCAGAGAAGGGTTCCTCTCCTCTCAGGACTGCTTGCTCTTGAAGGCAGGACACTCGCTTCCCTCGAGTGAGGACTGCCCGCACAGGCGCAGGGCAAGCATGGTCTGCAGGCTTGCTGGCGGCAGCAAAGGAGCTGTGGGGCCGCAGCACAGGACAGACGGGAGGACAGGCTTACCGCCTTAGCAGTGATCAGGGCCCTGACTAAGCGGTTACCCCTCTGGGCCCTGCATGTCAGCCATCACCCTGTGGCGCACAGCCATGTGACGCAAATAGCAGAGTGAGACTCCGTGGTGAGACCTGAGATAAATTTCTTAGATAACGACCCAAGAAAAGAATAATGTATGTAGTAGTAGTAAAAGCTTAATTCTTTTATAATATATCCAGCCCCCCACCCCTCACGCGCATACACACAATGCGTATGCTGTGTGATCATTCCACCCTTTGGCACGGGATTAAAAATACTGATGTAGGGTTTAAAACTGGGCTCCACCACTGACTGGTTGTGTAACTGTTGGCAGTTACGTAACCTCTGTTTGTTCCCTCTGTAAAATTCTGATTGCTTCAAGGATCAAGTAATTAGAAAAAGTACTTGGAACATGACCTGGCACACAGTAAGAGAATGTACTGCCAAGAGTTTGAAAAACACCAGTTTTCGGTACTGTATCTGCTCTGACCCTGTTTTGTACCGATAGTTCTGTGATGACAATGGATTATTCCTGAGCCTAAGCCTCAGCCGAGTCTCAGCGGCAGTGCTGGCTGCGCCCCACATGGTGCTGGCCTCTGTAAACAGCAGGGCTGGGGCAGGGCAAGTGGATCTAGGGAAGGGGCACCCCAAGCGCTGGGGAACAGGGAGCAGGCTGGGACTGTGGTGTAGGCTCCTGCAGCCTGGGCTGGGGAGAGGGGAGCGCAGAGGACGGCACACAGTACTCACTTGCACTCGGCCTCTGCATCGGCCTTGGCGGTCGTGTACAGGCCACGCAGCTTGGTCCGGTAGTAGGGAGAGACTGCAGAGCAACGACAAGGGGAGACGGCATGGGAGAGGGCGGGCAGGGACGTGGCACCACTTCCAGCACTCTGGAATCAGACTTTGGGAGGTTCAGAGAGGCGGAGGACCTCGGTCTAATCTTTATCGGCGCAGAAGTACTTCCCAGGGACACGAACCCTATGTTCGAGCTCACAATTTCCTAAGGTATCACCGGCCCAGGGATCCACAGAGGCACACAGCGAGAGCAGCTGCCTCCAGAACATCAGCTAACTGGGTGCCTGTGCACTCAGGGGTTTCACTGACCAGCCAGTCCCTAGAGTTAGGGGATTTTAAGGTGGCTTAGTGCGAGGCAGTCTATCATCTGTTGCCTGGGGTCACCATGGCTCATCCAGACTAATGGAGACACATGCAGAAAGTTCCTTGGAAAATGGCAAGAGCCTGTTCCCAGTCTTGGTCCTCCTTCAAGTAAATCCCCTTTCTCCCCCAAGCCCAGAGACTCACTCTTGTTCTCTGTCTGCATCCGTTCATGGGTCTTCTGGATGTTCACTAAGTTGTGCTCGCTCCGTGAACGCTCTTCCTACAAGATGAGATCAAGGGGACATGACGTGGAGGCTTTCATTCTGCTGTGGTACCCTGCATCCCAGGCCATGGGCCCCCTAAATATGGGCCTCATTTCTAAATCCATATTCAGGACTAGTTCAAAGGCTCTTTCCCCCTGACTAGTGTGAAAGCACTGCAAACAGCATTGAAGCAAACAGTTATATGAAGTAAATCATAAGTCATATATTTAATGATGTTCCTTTATTAAAGAAACAAATTGATCAACAGAGTCTGTGCCATCCTTATTAAAATGCCTGCTGACTTCTTTGCAGACACTGACAAGCTCATCCCAACAGTCATGGAAATCCAAGGAACCCAGAATAACCAAAATAATCTAGAAAAACAAAATTGGAGGACTGATATTTCCCATTTTCAAAATTTACTGCAAAGTTATAGTAATCGAATAGTATAGTGCTAGCATACAGCTCAAGGAACAGAACTGTGGGGCTAGAAATGAGCCCACATAGAATTACTGCATCTGGGGAAGGATGCCAGCACAGTTCTTCCATCAGTGATCTGGGGCCCAGGGCTGCAAGTGAAGAAACAATGCTGATCCCCAAAGAAGAAAGTGACTATACCCTTTGAACTTTATGTCGGATTCCTAAGTGCCTTAGTGGGTAGGCTCTGCTTTCACCCCATCCGCTAATACAGTTACTACCTGGTATCAAAACAGTCCGCTAGCTCTGGACCTCTGTAACCCCACTTCTGTGGGTGGGGACAGACTGAGGGCTGAGGTACTTGCTGATCAGAGTTACTACCTGTACAGTGGCTGGGCCCAAGGTCCCTTCCAAAGGCAGAAGAGTGTGGTAAAAATCAATGACAAATGGAGAGAAAGAAACTAACAAACAGGTTATATGATGAGGGAAATGCAGTATTACATTAGTTTCTTGAGAGGCACCAAAGAATACTAACAATACCGTCACCTGCGCCCTATACCAGACCCCCGAAAGGGGGAGTCCTGTCGGCTGAGATGATTCCTGCTTTTAGTATCTCACAAAGTCAAATGGAAACCTGCAAGTCTCCCTCTGAGAGACATTTGGTCATGCGGTACAATGGTAAACTGCACTAACTGCTGACAGGTGAATGGAATCCAGGTAATCTGCCGGTTTTCCTATATTAACTAACTAGGTTTACAGAAACATCGAGCAGCTAGAGAGAGCGCCCACAGACCTCTCTCCTCCATAGTTTCACTTATTACAACATCTTGTATTAATGTGGTATCTTGGTCACAATCAATGAGTCAATTTCAGCGCACTGTTTTAAAGTGAAGTCGTAATTTACACTAAGGTTCACTGTGTTGGCAGCTCCAGGGGTTTTGACAAACGCGTGTCAAGTACAGTCTCACATCCCTAAAAACCCCTGCTGCCCCCATTCGTCCTTCTTCCCTCTAAGCCCCTAGCACTCCCCGGTCTTTTCACACTCTAGTTTGCCTTCTCCAGAATTCCCACAGTTGGAACCATGCAATAATTAACCTTTCAGGCAGAGCTCTTTCACTCAGCTGTCTGTGTGCTAATATCTGTTGCTATTGTCTGTTTCAGGTCCCGCTGAGCAGGCTGTCAGGCGGGAAGGAGTTCCCAGGACCTGCTCCCCTGGGCCATCAGCTGTGTGGCAGACAGCTCCCCGAGACTGATCACTGGATGTGACTATAACCCAGCGTGAGTGCTCATATAAAAAGATCCCTGTGTGTCCAAGAGGCCACAGCGTGAAAATACATGTCACCCTGGCTTTTGTGAATGAAAAGCTTTTTTAAAAAAGGGGGAATCAGTTCTCAAAGGATTAAAGTAGCAGGCACCATAAGGTGGGTCCAAATTCTACTTGGGAGCAGCTCCATCCTGAGAAAGGGAAAGTTGAGAAGGTTTAGGGAGGTCAGATGATACACTCAAGCTAAATTACATCCAGGCATGATTACATCTCTTTAAGCTTAGTGAGGACCCCAACTTTTTGGGGTACAAAATATGTCTCCTAATTGCAGGGCTGATTACGTATTGTCAACAAAATGCAGGGTGGAGGAAACAGGGCTGGTCCATGGACAGAAAGGACACAAAGGGAGACAGGTTGGTGTCTGCCCTGTGGGACAAGTTGAGTTGACCTTTAATCAGAAACAGCATTCTGAGGAAAAAATGTGTTAACTGGAATAAATACATTAGAATGAGCTTTCTTGCAGGAGCAAGGCAAGGGCAGTCAGACTGGCAAGGTGTTTATGAAGCTTTAGTGAGGCCCTGAGCCACCACAGTCTCAGCTGCTTTAACACAGGAGGCCGAAGCCGCCAAGAGGCAATGGCGCTCCGGCCTAGCTGCTGAGTCTCGTGGGACGTCCAAACCTATGGGAGCCTCAGGGACACTTGTCATACATGAACCATCACTATCTTGACCTGGATCAGATCAATGAGATTTATTCTGAGTGGGCAGGAATAGGATTTTCTGCTGAGTATCACCTGTGACTCCCCAGAGGCAGAAGGTGGTCCTGGCAGGCAGCTGCACACAGTGGAAACCAGTCTCAGAACAAGCTGAGACAGGTGACTGGCTTTGTTCCCACCCGGCTTTGAACTTAGAAATAGCTGAATCATGGTGACCTCTATAAAGTGTGTCCATCACAATATCTGGTAAACAGAAAGACTCCATTCTGTTGGAAGGTTAAACAAGTAGCTCTGCAATTCCTCCAGTTTGTTCCATAAACAAAACTGAGGTTTACCATGACCCTGCTTCTACATGGCATAACAGGGGGCTGTTGCTAAGATCAACCACCTCATGTAAACAGGTCAGGCGGTAATGCTGACACCGAGGCCCCACACACTGGGAGTCGAAGCCTTTTTGGACCCAACCCTGGTGAAAGTTGCAGGTCTGAGCAAGAACTGGACTTAGCACAAGGGTTCTAGACATATTTAGCATAAAGATACAAATGGTGGAAGAAGAAGGGAGAAAACGAGAAACCAAAAATGTACCAAAAAATATGGAAGTATATGTTATGGCTTTCTAGGACATATGAGTTGTTTCTTTTAAGTCTATCTCTACCCCCCACACCCCAACACTGGTGCCTCCAAATTCTGGGCATATTCATAGGGTACTACTGCTGTACCTGTTACATAAATGCTATACTCAATATAGATGTTCAAACAAGGTGTTTTTGCTCTAAGAGAGGGATAAAGGGGAAGTTTGCCTGTACAGGAAAAGATTAACTCAGCAGGTCTACGTTTTCAAATCTGCACTTTCACTTTCCCAAAAACCTTTGGTTGTTGACCGACCAGCTCCTGGGAGATAACTTCTAAACACCTGGAATGTGTAGCCAGATAAGCGTATCTTTGTTCATCTGTGGCAACAAGGTGAAGGGGTATCTGCTTCTGGATATGGGGCAAATGTTCTGAAACTGATGGTGGTGGTGGTTCTACAACTCCTTAAATGCACTAGTCACCACTGAATTGTACACGTCCAATGGGTAAATTATACAATATGTGAAAAATATTCAATATAGTTATTATTAAGCAAAACAAAATATGAGATCCAGTACATGATGGGAAATCCACTAGGAATGGCAGTCCTCCTCCTCCTCTCATCCTCAGACATCACCTGGGGTCCTGCGCGCCCCAACTCTCCGAACATGACCCGCACCTGCCCTCTGCAGCTCTGCATCACAGTCCATGTTTCCCGCCAGAAGCTGAGGGCTGTGGCTTTTTACCTGGGTTTGTTTGATCAGCTGATGGAGCTCTGTGAGAAGTTCTGCAATTCTGGAATCAGCAGATACAAGGGCCATCGTTTAGGGGGGTGTCTGGGGTGGAAAGGAAGAGAAGCCTGTTAGTTACTGTTATGGGTTATGGGTTAAATGATGTCTCTGAAAAGATACGCGGAGGTCCTAACGCCTGAAACCCACGGACATGATCTTATTTGGAAATAGGGCCGTTGTAGACATAGTTAAGATGTACACTAAGGCCACAATGGATTAGAGGAGGCCCTTATGCCAGCACAACCAGTATCCTCAGAAGCGCAGAGACGCAAGCAGACACGTGGAGAGGCAGGCAAGCCAAAGAGGAGGCTCAGCATTATGCAGGGGAGACCACGCTACACCAGGAACTGCTGGCAGCCACAGGAAGCCGGGAGAGAGGCATGGGCCATGTTCTCCTCCTGAGCATTCAAAAGGAACTGACCCTTGATTTTGAAATTCTAGCTCCAAAATTGTGAGAGAACATATTTTCCTTGTTTGAGGCCACCCAGTGTGTGACAAGCCCCAGGAAATACAGTGCCAAGTTGCCCTGGAAGTCAACCCCAGCCCAATGCTCTGTTTGTTATGTTCAAGTTGAGTCAAGGAACAGTTACAAGTAACATCCCTTAACCCCAGCTCTGCTGCTACTTCCCGACAAATGATCATGCATTTTAGTCTTCACTATTTTAAATCTATAAAGTGGAGATTCAAAAGATTTTATATGATGACACTTTTCAATTATAAAGCACTATTACTTTCTTACTGTAGAGGAAGCAAAAAATTAACTACTAAATATCTTAAGATGAATGCATTCTAATAAAAACAAAATGTAATAAAAAGGAAATTAGAAAAGAATAAAAGTCAATAAAATTTAATGAGGTTAAAAAGACATCTGCCTAAAGAGATGGATAAAATCCAAAAACAAGGAAAAATTTTATGGTGCTAAAATTTTTCAGCATATTCTACATTTTGTAAAGGTTGTTCAGTTAATACATTTCCATAAACACAAGACCAGATTCACACTGAATAAACATACACTTCCCCTGCTGAAGAAGTATGAACTCCAGGTATTTAGATATTTATATCTTCCTAAAATTCTATGCTTCTGTTCATAAAAAAATATACAAACTAGGAACAAAAGAGTAGGGTAAAGGGAATTTATGAATAATCCATAGAGAACATTATATTTAATGGTGAAAGACTGAAACTTTCTCTCCTATAGTCACAAACAAGTCAATACTGTTCTGGAGTTATAACCAGGGCAAGTAGGCTATAAAATGAGATAAAAGGATCTAGATTGGAAAGGAGGAAGTAAAGCTGTCTCTACTTGCAGATGACATGACCATATATATATAGAAAATCCTAAGGAATCCTGTAAACAACTATTAGAATTAATATGAAAGTCAGAAATAACAGCAAGATTGCAGGATATAAGATCAATAGACAAAAATTGTATTTCTACCAACCTGTAATGAAAAATACAAAAATGAAGTTATTATGTATATATACACACACACACACTTAGGAAAAGAAAAAATCTAACAAGAAGTACTCACTTTTTAAACTGCACTTTTTAAAAAAGAACTACAAATTCATTGTTAAAAGAAATTAATACCTAAATAAACAAGAAGCTTTCCCATGTTTATGGATCAGAAACCTAAACATTGTTAAGATAGAATTACTCCCCAAATTAATCTATAGTTTCAATGTAATTCCAACTAGCTTTGCAGAAATTAATAAATTCATCCTGAAATTTATATGAAAATTCAAAGGGATTCAGAATAGCCAAAACAATCTGGATGTTTTCCCAATTACAAAACATACTACAAAGCTACAGTAAGCAAGGCGATGTGGTACTGTTCTAAGATTAAAGATTAAAGGAATAGAATCAAGAAACCAGAAATAAGCCCTGGTATCCGTGGCCAAATAATTTTCAACATCTGTGTGTACAGACAACTTAATGGGGAAAAAATAGACTAGATATCCTATGTGAAAGAATGAATCTGGGCCGGGGCCCCTCTTCTAGACCATATTAAAAATAATCTGAACAGAAAAAATGACATATAAATGACCAACAAGCGCATGAAAAGATGCGTAATGTCATTAGAAATTAAGGAAATGCAAGTAAAACCACGAGGAGATACCACCTCACCTTCACTAGGGTGGCTATAGTCACAGACATATTAACAAGTGTGGGTGAGGACATGGAGAACTGTATGAATGGATAATGTGTGGTATTATGCATACAACAGACCTGCACTTGACAATACAAAGAAATGAAGTACTGACACAGCATGGATGAACCTAGAAACCACTATGCTAAGGACAGCCCGACACAACAGTCCACATATTGTATGATTCATTCATGTGAAATAGCCAGAAAAGATGAGCCCACAAAAAGGTGGGAGACAGACAGGGGAGTGACAGTTGATGAGCAGGGGGCCTTCTGGCCAGGTGATGGAATGCCCCAAACTGATGGAAGTCGCACAGCTCTGAATATACTAAAAACAACTGATTGTACATGTCAAACTGGCAAGTATCCCCATCCTACCCAGCTGCAGGCAAACACTAATCTACGGCCTGTCTCTCTAGATATTCCAACTCTGGTCTTCATTTCCTTTTATTGCTGAATAATATTCCACTGTTCAATTATGTCATATTTGTATATCAGCTCATCAACTGAGGGACTTTTGGGTTGTGTCTATTTTTTGGTTATAAATAATGCTGCCATGAATCACTCATTCTTGACCATTATGGAGACATGTTTTGGGTGGACATGTTTTCATTGGTCTGAATGTAAATCTAGAAGGGGAACTGCTGATCACATGAGAACTCTGCAGCCTTCTGCGGAATGGCCAGTCTGCTTCCAAAGTGGGAGTGTCACTTTACATTCCCACCAGCAAGGTGTGAAGGTTCTGAGATCTCTGCATCTGCACCAAGATGTGTTATTATCTGTCTTTTCTACGATGCCCATCCTGCTGGATGTGAGATGATAACCAGCGGCTTTGATTTGCAGTTTCCTCATGATTCAGAACATCTTTTCAGGTGCTTAGTGGCCACTTGTGTATTTTCTTGGGAGAACATCCCTTTGCTTGTTTTTACTGGATATTTGTCTTTTGTACTATTGAGTTGTGTCCTTTAAAGCACATGTTCAATTTTTATGAAGTCCAACAATGTTTTTCTTTGATTGCTTGTGACATTGTTTTTTCTCATATGTGCAAAAGTATTTTTAACACCCCAGCTTTATTCCCCCTCTCTTTTTCCCCCAAATATGTATCAGAGGAGTGTGCAACACAGTCCAGTTTCCCACTCAGGGAAGCCACTGGAATTGGACCATCCAGAGTACAATGAACAAGCCTCCACCTTGGTGATCATGCTTTCTCCTCTGCAGGTAAGTAAAGTAAAATACCTTTTTTATAACAAATTTGGATGCCTTCTCTGTAGCTGTATTCTTTCCAAGATCAGCCTTTGTCATATAAGGCATTCAAAACAGGGAACTTCCCAGTGCCATTCACCTTTTGAGGTCAACATTGCTTGGTCACTGCCTGGTTTTGGTTGCTATCTAGTACCTGTAGGTAGTGGTTTTTATATTTTGTGCAATTTTCAATCTAAATATCTGACACTTTAAAATTACTGCCAAAATCTTAGACAATAAGAGCTTTTCTGATGCTAAGGGAAGCCACATTTATAAGTTACAACACTCAGATCCCACACTTTCAATACAGCCACCATCAATAAGAATGTACACTCTTATTCATCAACTTGTTTAAAAGTTGAAGAGAGACACTGATTTTTCTTATTATGATTCTGCACCAAAGCTTACACAAATAAACCCATGTAACCTTACATCAATCCTGTAAACACACCCTCTTGATAGGGGAACTTAAGTACAGAGAGATTAAGCTATGTTCTGTGACTTAGGAAATACAGGTAGTTGAGCTAGGATTCTAAAGCTGCAAACTCTTAAAATGTTCTTCCTCCTGATTCCAACTTTTGTCACAACTGAGCAGTTTCAGTGCTCCCATCCCAAACAAGGCTTTCATGCTCCTGTGATGCCAGCCCAACCTGTTATGCCCTCCTGGGAGCCCTTTAGTCCTACCCCATTCCCCACCAGGTTACTCATCTTTCATGGTCCAAATCAAACAGCAGCAAAGTTAACACTGTTTTGGCAGTACTTGCCTTGCTATTCACGCCATGTCATACACAGAACATGATAGTATCTGCGTGGTATTCTGGGGTAAAAGACAAAACTGCTCACAGCCAGAAATGACTGGCAGGGGGATCTGGCTGCCCTAAATCCTTCTCTGTCCTGATGCCAAGGGCAATCAAAACTTCTGGCAGCTTACAGAGCACCCTAAGAAAACTTCCATTCCACTTGGCACTGATACACTGAGAGACTTAACGTGTCTCTCCCATCAGATCACAGACTTTCAGTAGAAAGAGATGCAGTTTTATTCAATTTTCTGTTCCCAGCAAGTTGTACAGGGTCTGGTACCGACTAATTCCTAAAAATGGAATTCTGAACTGACCCTCTTAAACCAGTCTTTCAAAATAGAAATACTGCAGCAATTTCTAAACTGGGCTGTTCAATATCCTCTCCTCTTCCACCCCACAAAACTGGCTGCTATCAGCATACTCTAAAAGGGACTTACTCCCTCCCACGGGGCAGAGGTACTTCCCCTTTATAGGTTCATCTATTCGTACTTATCAAACACCTATTCTGTACCAGGCAATAGGGATACACCTCCGTGAATGAGACAGACCCTGCCTTGCTCTGGCTAGAGGGGCCTCGGAAGAGACCAGTGGAGAGACAGGGACTCGTGGGCTGAAATGGAAGCCTTTGCCTGCAGACGCGGGCAGACCAGGAAGCAAGTGAGGTAGAGGAATAGACGTTGATATGCTAGAGGGGACACGTCTTGAGCAAATAACAAAAACTGTCAGAATTCGGGGGCTACCGTCAGGCCCCGTCTCGTCGCAACTGGCCCCAACACCCACGGCCGCGCAGACTGCAAGCCGAGCTCCCCGACCCCCCGGCGGCCCGCGCAAGCGCAGACCCTGCGGACGGCCTCCCTCGGCTCCGAGCCCCGCCTCTCCGCGCCCAGAGCGCTTGCGCAACGCCCCTCGAGAGCGCCTCGGCGAGGCCGGGGAATGGGGACGCTGAGCGGGGACCCCGGCCCGCGGCTCCCGCCATTCCCCGGTGGGGGCGGGGGTTGGTTCCCAGACTGCGACCCATTGGCACCTACCGCGCCACGGGCGGAACAAGCACGTCACGCTGGAAATTGCTACGGTGGGCCGGGCGCGTCCCTGGAACGCTTCTTAAAGTCTGTGAATGAAAACGCGCTCGTGTTCGAAGGCTCTCGTGCGTCGAGAACCACAGGCTTTTTTCCCCTTTTAGGATCTTAGTCGCAAAGCGGAGGATCTCGCTACGCATGCGCCGTCCTTGCTCTGTGACGTGCCGCGCTGCCCCTTGGGAAGTGTAGTTTTTGTGGAGACACAATTTCAGAGCCTAAAGCTGACTGGAACTTAATGAACTAAGGTTCCTTTGTGTCTTCAGTATCTCTTCGCATTCCGCGTAGCCTCTATAAAATAATTAAAAAAGAAACAAGCAGATTGTTGATGGGGATAGAGGGCATGTGAGTACTTCCTACTTTCTGCCTCAATTTTGCTCTAAAAGTGCTCTAAAAGTCTTTTTCTCTATTTCCATTTAACAAATAAAAATAAGTAGATTTGTAGACCCAGAAATCTGGACGTATGGAGCCTTCCCAGGGATATATTAAAGGTATGGGAAAACATTTAGTTATAAATGGTTTATATATGTGTATCTTATAATTTCTTACATAACCCGACCAAAGTTTATTGTTACATAATTATTTGATTATTTGATAAACTTGCCAGCTCAATGAGGTCAGGAACAACTGTTCTGTTCTCCTGTGTATTTCTAGATCCTAGCACAGTGCTAGCCATATAATAGGTCTCCATACTTTTGTATTTATTGAAAGAATCCCAGGCTTCAGCACAATTTCAGCAAAACTTAAAAGCATTATTTTCTTCTGTCAAGATTGCTTTTCTTTCTGTGCTCTTGTGTGGTCAGTCTCCCTAGGAAGGTCAGAAAAGTGTTCCTCAATTTGCTCAGAGTAGACCTCTTTTTACCTTGGTATGGGAACAAGAAGTCAATTAAGGCAAGGCTTGGGAGGGCTATCACCATAACTGAGACTGCAGACTGTTTTGGTTTTAGAGTATCAAGAGCTCTGAAAGCTAGCAAAAGCATCTGTATTTGCCCAGATCCTTCTCCCCTCTATTAAGCTAAGAAGAGATACCTAGAAGTGTTACAGGGAGAGAGGGGCACCCCTGAACCCCCAAACCTGCCTGATCGAAATAGGTTCTGCCATCCACCGCATCAAGACAAAACATACAAGACTTTAATGAAAAGGGACTTTAATACAGTGAGTATACAATACAGAAGACAAAGAATATAATGTCTAAATCAAACACCTGAAATTACCCATCCCCTCGTGGGCAAAAGTCAACCCAAAAGGGGTTGGTTCAAAGCAAGGCCTGAAAGCCCACCACAAGCCCAAAGCACCTTCTGGCTGGGACCCATCGAAAAGGGTTAGAAGTGGCCAGACAAGTCTAGGATGAAAAGAGCAAAATTAAAATCAATATAAACACTGCCATAGTCACCTCCCTACAGGTATCTCACCCACATCTGCCTTAACCAGTCCAGGGCCAGGAAACTAGCCCGGTTTCTTCATCACATGCTTGCTGCTCCATGTGGCTTCCTCAGGTCTTCTGGCTCTCCCTCCTGCTTCCTTCTTCTCTTCAGATTCCTTCTCCTCTCTCTTTTTTTCCTCCTCAGCTCCACCCTACTTCTGGGTGGGGCAGGGAACCTGGAACTCCCCCTTTTCCTAGGGACCACCGAGTTACAGAGGTATGTAATTTGGAAGGTCTCACCCAATTCTAGTTATCACTAACTGTGCCCAACGAAGCTTATGTTGAGGTGCCCCTCCATGTTTTCAAGTTTCCCCTTCTCTGTCCTTGATGCCTCAGATCCCAAAATGCAGGGTAAATTTTCCTGGTCCACTGCATTTTTCTCTAGAATTTACAACCACATACATTCTCTATATGTATGCTATTAAATGGGTTGTTTTTCCACTTCAGTCTCTGTGTCAACAAATGCCATATCATCTACCTTATAGTCTGAATTTTATGAAACTTCTGTTACTGAGAAGTTCACACATTTTGCATTTGTAAAAGTGTCAGAAGGGGGCCCTCACTGGTGCTGAAAGGTGTTAAAGCACAGCACTATGAAGCTATCCAGAGCCACCTCAGCATGAGTTCGATCCCCCGCTAGGGAGAGCTGACCCACATGGTGCATCAGATCTCCCCTGTTTTACCTGCTCTACCCCTCTGCATTATATTTCAGTACATCTGCCTGTTCTGCTCCCCACTTTGTCCCTGGTGAATCCTCTCACCTCCCTGCAACTCTGGCCTGTACCCCAGTTCTTGTATACATAAAGTTTTTTTTTTTTTTAAAGTGTCAGAAGGTATCTCCTGAAAATCAAGTATCTTACTCCTTAGGAGCAATTTAGAGCTCATCACTATTTGAATTTTTATAAAATATCTGATTTCTTTAAATTTCTGCAAAAATCTGATTGATTTTTTTTTTTAAGATTTTTTTGTGCATACAGAATTGGAGTACAGGTCAGAGGTGCAGGGATAGTAAGAGAATTCACCAGAGGCAGAGTGGGGAGCAGAACAGGCAGATCCATGAAGTACACTGCTGAAGGGAGCAGAGGGCGAGTCAGGAGAGGTCTGCCGGGCCATGTGGGTCACCTCCAGGGCAGGTGGGGATTGAACTCATGCGGAAGTGGCTTTAGCTTAGTGCTGTGCTTTAACCTGCTGAGCCACCAGGAAGGGCCCTACCTGATTGATTTTAAGCATTTTAGAGTGTTACCCATGTATAAGGGGTGGCTGTCTTTCCCCTCACAACGAGATTTCACAGAAGTATCATCATTTTCATTGTTCACCTCCCAAACAGTGCCTCAGGCAGCCCTGGGGTCACTCCCCTCTCCACCCTTATTCGATCCATCTCTGTGCTGCAGCATAAAAATAGCAACTCACATTTGTTGGGCACTTACTGTTAAAAAAAAAATTAGAACAGTCGTAAATGGAACACTAGGTACCAGTTCCCCCCATACTTAATAGCTAATTTCATCGCAGTTTCACTCTCTCACAAAAGTGGAACCCTAAACCAATCAATATGCAGTTTCCAGATTAGTAGTATAAAACACTCCTGTTTGCCCCAGGGAAGATGGTTTTACTGGCAATGTCTTTTCTCCTGCTAATAACCTTATTACACCCTCTCCCAGTCGATAAATACCCTCCATTTTGTGTAACCTCTTACAGAGTCTAGGTAAGATGCTGCCTGATGAATCCTTATGATAAGGCCATTTAAATCTCGAAATCATGGATTCTGTTATTTAACACTGTATATGAGCCCTTGTAGATTCATATAACATAGTCCCCATCCTCGTCCAAGGCGCTTCTCCTCTTGCCCAAACAATGGCAAAACTTTCTATATATTTTTAAAAGATTTATTTATTTATGCACACAGAACTGGGGAATAGGCCAGAGGTGTGGGGGTAGTGGTGAGAGGATTCACCAGAGACAGAGCGGGGAGCAGAACAGGCAGATCGACAAAATACAATGCTGAGGGGAGCAGCAGGTGAAACAGGAGAGGTCTGCTGGGCCATGTGGTCACCTCCGGGGCAGGCAGGGATTGAATTCATGCTGAAGTGGCTTTAGCTTCTTAGTGCTGTGCTTTAACCCGCTGCGCCACCTGGGAGGGCCATGTTGACTTTTGTTTGGGCACCGCCTATGTAAAGCTAGCTACCAGTCTCTCAGCTTCTACCTGTCCAGACCTACACCCAACTTGAGCAAAATGAAAGGCTTTCACCTTGAATCTGACCGCCTAGGACAACCAGGTAGAGGAAATTGTAACTATCAACTTTAAAAATAAATAGCCAAGGCCCTCCCTGGTGGTGCAGCAGGTTAAAGCACAGCACTAAGAAACTAAAGCCACAGCAGCACGAGTTCAATTGACCACATAGTGTGGCAGACCTCTCCTGACCCGCCCGCTGCTCCCCTGAGCAGTGTGCTTCATCGATCTGCCTGTTCTGTGCCCCACTCTGTCTCTGGTGAAGCCTCTTGCCACCCCTGCACCTCTGGCCTGTACCCCAGTTCTGTATGCACAAATAAATCTTTAAAAACTAAATAAATAAATAGCCAAGGCTAACCTAGGCAGTGGGACTAGGAGAGGGCTGTCAGCCTCTAATCAGTGAGTTTTGGGGATCTTGGGCATGGCGAGTATGGAAGTGGGGATAAACAGCAATTATCTAATAAAGGGACAAAACCACAATGAGAAACCCCACACTGCCAACACATGTTGGAGAGGATTTGGAAAAAGAGGAACCCTTCCACTTTGTTGGTGGGGATGTAAATCAATACAACCATTTTGGAAAGCCATCTAGATCTAAAAAGGAAAAACGGTGGGGTGGGATGAGTGCACTGGACTATACTGATGGCACATGGGTTAATTGGTGGTGGAAGTCCACAGAGATTATAATTGAGATGAAAAAATGCACAAAATGAAGAATGATGTAAAATAAAAATGTTTTTGAAAAATGAAAATACTGTATGATTCAGCATTCCCACTTTTGGTTATCTATCTGAATTATGTGTTCCTCAATTGACGATAGTTAGGATATGGAAATAACCTACGTACCCACTCGTAGAGGATTAGATAAAGAAGATGGGGTATATCCATACAATGCAATACTCTTCAGCTGTAAGATGAAATACTACTGGTAGCAACATGTAAGTAACTCCAGGGGATTATGTGGAGCAAAGTAAGCCAGAAAATAAAGACAAATATTGAATGATCTCACATATAAGTAATATAAAGAAACAAAGCAGAAAAAAAATGATAAAGCAAAGTAAGTATAAACTAGGAGATATTGATAACCAAACCGAGTTTTCATTGTTTTTTTTTAAGATTTATTTATTTGTGCATACAAAACTGGGATACAGGCCAGAGTCTCAGGGGCGGTGAGAGGATTCACCAGAGACAGAGCGGGGAGCAGAACAGGCAGATCGACAAAGTACAGTGCTGAGGGGAGCAGCGGGCGGGTCAGGAGAGGTCTGCTGCGCCATGTGGGCATCTCCTTGGCCGGGGAATCAACTCTTGTGAAGTGGCTTTATTTAGCTTCTTAGTGCTGTGCTTTAACCTGCTGCGCCACCAGGGAGGGCCCCAAACTGAGGCTTTTTAAGGATGAAAGGGGAATAAGAGAAGGTGATAGGGGCACAAAAATAGCTACTTATTTTATGGAATAAAACAAGTTTATTCACTAATAGTCGCAAGAACTGCAACTCAGAAACTAGGGAAAGATGGAGGACCATTGGCAAGCCCAAATGAAAAGGAGAGCGTGCAGCTGCTTATATAGGGGAAGGGTTTGGGGCGTGGGTGTTCTAACTGAAAATTTATTGGAAGGAAATTAGAGTTCCGCGCAGTGACTGCTTTGCATTGGTTGGGCTGCCCCGCTTCCCATTGGTGGAGCTGCTGCCGGGCGGGCGGGATAAGAAGGAAGACTTCCTGTTTGAACGTAAGGAAATGCTAATTCCTGTGCAGGGATGCAAATAAAGATGAGCACATGTACCTAACTGCGATAATGTGTGAGAGCTCCCCCTACTGGCTCTCTGGGCTCCGACCTTAGATGGGGTTTCATTATTTTCCATGTGATTTACATTTAACGAAGATAGGTATTTTTTTGTATTACAAAAGTTTATTTTTACATCATTTTGTACATTTTTTTCCCCATCTCGATTGTAATCCCCGCGGGTTTCGGAGATGGGTATTTTTTAATTGTTCGCGTGCACAAGCAGACCATAACATGACCAGAAGGTGGCGTAGTATGCAAGGAACCTAAGATGCAATAACTCTTGAAAGTTGCTTCCTTCTAGCAGAGGCTAGAATATACTGTGAAAATATTGCTGAGATGGAGCATCTGTAACAAAGAAAGTAAGTGTTTTTCATAATCCTAGGGTAGTATTGTGCCACTATTTGGTACCCACTGAGGGTTTGGTACATATCACATATCCCATTGCTCCCTACACCATTTTCCCCTCAACAGCTAGAATAATTTTTCTTACAAAAATAAGACGTTAGATGTGCCACTGTCCATGTAGTTGCAGGCTGTGCACGGGGCTCTCCCATCACCCACTTAGCTTGCAAAATGCTGGTCATCTTCATCGAGAGGTTATTTGAATATTTTCTTCTGCTAGGATGGAGTGATGTTTCTATTCTAGGAAGCCACTAATCGGCACTTAAAAATCACCTTGCCTGGCCCCCCGTTTCCTCTGGCCATTCCCTCAGAGCATCACTTTTGTAGGCCAGTAGTCTTCCAGGCCCCCGGAGCATATCAACATGTGGGAGTGATGAGACAGTCTGTGAGATGGGATAGAACCCAGATTGGTACTTACATTGTCAAAGATTATCGTCCAGCTCCAGGCAGCCTTCATCCAGTGTGAGTGTGATATTGTCCATGTGTGTTTTCAGCACACTGCTAGGTGAAATGACCTCCTCTGGGAAGGGCTCAAAGCCTGGGTTAGGTGCCACTTGCAGCTTGAATGTGCTGTTCTGACATTGCTTATAACACAGTATGGTAATTCCCTGCTAAGGGACCCCAAGATCCACTCACCTCTGAGTCCCTGGAGAGGGGATCCTGTGTTCTGCTTCCTTTTACACCTCAGCAGCAAGCAAGTGCCTGTCCCGCTGGGAGTGCCCTAAACTGTTGGAGAATGAAGAATCTGGGCCCCCCTGGTAGTTCAGTGGGTTAAAGCACAGCACTATGAAGCCAGCTGCAGCTGCCTCAACACGAGTTCAATCCCTGGCCAGGGAGCTGACCCACATGGTGCGGCAGACACTCCTGACTGCCCACTGCTCCCCTCAGCAGTATACTTCTCAATCTGCCAGTTCTGCTCCCTGTTCTGTCTCTGGTAAATCCTCTCACCACCCTGCACCTCTGGCCTGTACCCAGTTCTGTATGCATAAATAAACGCATCTTTAAAAAAAAAAAAGTGAAGAATGCTGCCTCTCTTATCCAGACATCCACCTCTGCTAAGTGGCTTCAGGTTTCAGGTCTCCAGGACTTCTAGTAACAGAACCTACTTTTTGAAAGTCTTATACTATTATATATTTTTAAAGATTGATTTATTTATGCATACAGAACTGGGGTACAGGCCAGAGGTGCAGGGGCGGTGAGAGGCTTTACCAGAGACGGAGTGGGGAGAAGAACAGGCAGATGCACTAAAGTACACTACTGAGGGGAGCAGTGGGCAGGTCAGGAGAGGTCTGCTGCACCACGTGGGTCACCTCTGGGACCAGGGATCGAACTCGTGCTGAAGTGGCTTTAGCTTCTTAGTGCTGCATTTACCTGCTGCACCACGAGGGAGGGTCCAGTCTTGTACTATTATTTTACCATCAGTTTATTCAGTCATCCAGAGAATGTGTAAAACCTTTATTATGCCTAACACAACATATTACTCATAATTAACTACTAGTTCAATACATGGAAGCCAAGACTTGGATTATAGTACAAAATGCTCTGCAGCTTGCTTTTTTCATTCCACAATGTGTTCTGGACATCTTTCTCATCAGAACTGGAGATAATGTTTCTTTTAAATGGGTAAAGAGCATTTCACAGAAGAAAATTTAGCCACCTACTGATAGACACTTGGGCTATTTCCTATTTCCCACTGCTACAAACAAGGTCACAGTAAACTTCCTTGCTCTGTCCTCACCTCTGGGAACATTTCTGTATCAAATTCCTCTAAACAGAGGAATAGCAATAGCGAGGGCTATGTGCATGTCATATTTTCACCAACACTGCCTAACCACTCATGGAGGGAGAGCTTCCACTCACGTTCAAGGGAATGGTATCACATGGCCAAGAATAGCTGCAAATGCAACTCCCAGATTTGAGGGGTTCTCTGGTCTGGGCTATAAGATCACGAGACACACTTGTTTCATCATATTCAGGCTCCTTGAGTCCCCTTGGCACATCCATGTCACCCACCCTCTTGGCTTCCTACCCTGCCCTGTGCAGAGAAACCCCATCCTCTGAGTCAAGGGTTCTGCATATGCCTGAGGCAAGCCAGGCTTACCTGGCTGGGGGTGGTTAGCTCCTGGAGGGCCAAAGCCAGCATGATTGCTGTCTTTTTCACTGCCATGCTCATTGGAGCTTCATCCCCTTTAGGGAGTCTGCCCTGATCCTTTCCCCAGCCTCCTACACTCTCACTGAGAGATTACCCCACCCCTCTGTTTCCTCCAGGCAGATCACACCAGAATACCTGGCAATCTCCTGGAATGTCACAAAGGCACAGTCATAAGCAAAAAGCAAATAAACTTCCTCTTCCTCATGGCTGACATATACACACACCTGGAGGATGGAAAACAGCTCTGGCTTTTCACATCGAGTCACCTTTTGGGCCCTACAGGTCCATGCCAATGGGTTCCCAAAAGCCCCTTCTCTCCAGTCACCCTCCCTCTGCCCGCCCCTCTCCTAGTGTCCAGGCTTCCTCCATCCAGCACCGGCATGGTCAAGGCGTGGGAGCTTCTCCACCTGCTCCAGGGAGAATGGCTGCAGTGTCTTCACCATTCTCTGTGGCACCAGAACTGGGTCTCACACATCCCAGCTTCCAGGCATATGGAAGCTAAAAGGCAGTACCCATCTTGGCATAGCTTCAAGTATTTAGTGGGTCATTTATTGAACATTAACTCAAGCACACGATAATAAGATCAACAAGATTCTGTCCTCGTGAGTAGCTAACATTTGCTGGCGACTGACTGTGGTCTAGGACCTGCACTGGGCCTTTAGGAGAACTGGCCTTTTAATCCCCACAACAGTCCCACCAGATAGGCAAGTGCTACTGTCAATCCCGTTTCATGAGGAAACTGAGGCACCCGACTCACCACCCGCAGAACCCATCACTAGACCCAGGCAGCGGGCTGTGTCGCCCCTTTCTACCATAAGGAAACCACGCCGACCACCGCATTCCAGCGGGGCCACATCACAGAGAAGCAAGCAAATGAAAGATATTTGTGATAACTGAATGCTGCAGAGAAAGCAAAACCAAATCGGGGTTACAGAGGTCTGAGCAATATTCGGGATAGGAACGTGGGCCCAACTGCCGAAGATTCGCCTCCCATTGGCCAAGAAGCCAGAGGCCACCAGTCAGCATCTGCTTGGGCCAATGCAGGTGCCGGAAGGGAGGGCGGCCTCTGACAGGCGCCCACGCTCCTGCGGGTGTTTGCCCAGCTGTGCTGACTTAGAAGGCGTCTGGGGCTGAGTAAGCAGGCGGCCAGGGAGGGCTTCACCACCCCCACCAGCCCCAAGGCCTCGAAAAGCTGCTCACTGAGCCTGGATTTTCCTCTTTTGAAGAGAGGAGGAGGAAACAGTACATAACACATCACGTGGCTGGCCTGCGCAAAGCCCCTGCACCCATGGATGCTGTCGCCACCCTCCCTTGACACAGGATCACGGTGAGCACAAGGCCTCCCAGCTGCTAAGACTCCAGTGGTAGAGACCAGCACACCAAAGACTGGCGTCTGGGAGAAACGTGCGTGTTTACCCGCCATCTTGTTTATCCTGAAGCACAGCAGCACACAAAATCGCCTGGCGCCCTGCACAAGCCTGACAGTGCTGTTAGACTCCATGGGCTGAGGGACTTCTGCACCATGACCGGGCCTGGCCCCGCGCCCACCCTGCGTCCGGCAGGAGGAATTGCACGGCTGTCTCCGCAAGGAAGCCGCCACGCGGCAAGACCCCGGTCGCTCCACTTCATTGTCGTTGTGTCAGTTACCTTTGTCGAAGGTTATTGTCCACTTTCTCTTATCATCTGGTCTGTTTGTTTTTATCCCAAATCTGTTCTTATTCAAGTGTCCTCCTTCTTCACTTTCTTTTCCTGGGTTCACACATCACCCAACTCAGGAGAACAAAAGCTAAAGCTATTTGGAGCCCAGGCCAGGGAGTCACCCAAGAGGAAGTGGACAAGACAGATCTTCGTAGGCTGGGGAAGAATGGCGTGTAGGTAACAGCTGAGACAGACCAGTCAGAGGACTCACTGCACCCTGGGTGCGAAGACAGAGACTCAACAGGTGGGCTGGACGCAGGAGACCCAGCCGCACCACAAACCACAGACTTAAAGGAAAGTGAGGTGTGGCGTCTGCCTGACTGGGAATGAGCTGAGGCACAAGCGCCCCTGAAGCTTGGGTGGGCAACTCAGGCGTCGCCTCGCTGGGCCAGTGCCCCCACGCGGCCCATCCTCAGGCAAGAGCAGAAATTCCCCTTGGCGTCTGTTTGGAGCCTTCAGTTCATAGTAGCTAGGTGCAAGGACCTGCTGGTCTCATAAGGCCTCTGCCTACTTATAGCCGCACTGGAAATATAAAAGACATATTATTTTATTATTAATTAGTCTCTTTTCTGCCTTCTGTACGTTACAGTGAGGGCATCATATTGGGCTTTTTGGAAACTGCGATTCGCTCTCACACAGCGCAGTTAAAACTGCCCCAGGCACGCGGCCAGTGGCTGTCCACACAGCGTCCACTGTGGTCCTCTCACCAGCCCACGGCATAGACACAGTTACTCTCATGGACAGGTACAATGACATGTCCAGGGTCAAACAGGGAGGGACGGATCAAGGGCTTGAACCCAGGGATGTCTGGTTCCAGAATCTTCATTCCTACCCACTCTGCTGGCTTTCTCGCAAGTGAGGGACATTATCTAGGGACCCCCAGGTCAGGAAATCAAGGGATACTTATTTTAAAAGGGGTTAGTGGGGTGAGAACCAATGACCTAATACATAATGTGTTGATCTCCTCCTCCCCCTCTTTCTTCATCTCATGTCTGCCAACATGGTTCTGAATCTGAGCCAAAATTGGGTTGGCAGAGAGGGGGGCAGGAAGCCGCTGTGTGGCCCTGGCCACGACCGGGAGGGAAACATAGCAGAAGGCAGGAGATGGACAGGAAGGAGCCAGCCAGGTGAGGCCCTGCTGGTCATGAGGCCGAGGGCTGTTCCTGTTCTGATCCTGCCTCTTTCCTCCTCCTCCCTGAAGGGTGGGGATCTCCTTTTGTGGAAAAATACCCAGCTGGGCGAGCCCCAGAGAGTGGGAGGAGGCAAGGGGGGCTGTGGCTCAGAAAGATTCCTTTTCCCTCTCGTGACTGATGTTTACTGGGCTGGGTTCTGGGAAAGTGCTAGGTTGCATCAGACAGAGGCTGCAGGGCTGGAACCGGGCGGTGGCAGGGAGGAGACCTGGCCTCATAAGTTGGGGCCAAAGAGCTGGGAGGTGTCTGGAAACCAGACATAAACAAAGCGCTAGAGAGCAGAGGGATCAGGAGAGAGAGCAGACAGGATGGCCACCCTCCCTGCGGCAGCCAGCCCTTCCCAGCAGATCCCAGGCCCAGAGGACGAAGACCCCAGCCTGGACGAATATGACCTCTACAGCCTGGGCCACTCCTACCTGGGTAAGGCCTGGCGCTGCCACCTTTCGGGTCCTTCCACCTCTGCGCCCCACCCCCACGGGTGACCTGAGCCCTGGACAAGGACCCCTCACTGGACTTCTCCCTTCTTGGGCGCCTCACTTTCTTAAAGTCAGCGTGTTCCCTAGATCCTCCTGGCCCCCTCCTTCCCGCCCCTGTCCACTGGATGGTGTCCTGGGCTCTTTCCACCTCACGTTCCCAGCCTCCTGCCTCTGCCCACCTCACCTCAGACTCTCGCTTGGTTCAGGAGCAGGAGGCCGGAAAGGTCGCACCAAGAGAGAAGCCGCTGCCAACACCAACCGCCCCAGCCCTGGTGGACACGAGAGGAAGCTGGTGACCAAACTCCGGAACACGGAGCAGAAAAAGCGAGGGGCACGGCCCTGAGGCCGACCTGGAGGTGAGGAGCCAGGGCCCCGGGACTGGAGGAGTCCGTCTGCCCAAGGACAGAGCTGAAGGTGCTTGGTTTAGGGGTGTGTGAGGGGGGATAGGTGGTCTCTACATAGAATAAAGTGAGACTTGCATTTGACTCAGCTTCCTGATGAAAGGGGGAGCAGACACTTCCCAAGTGGAGCAAAATGTGATTTACAGAGAGGGAAGCTGAGGCCCAGAGAGGGTGGGGTCCTTCCTGGCATTACAGAACAAGAGAGCAGAAGTGGTAGAATTAGCACCCAGGCTCCGGCCCCTTTCACACCTGCTTTCCTTCCCCAGAGGAGGCTGGAACACGCTCACCACACAGATGGCGACAGGACCACAGAGCAATCAGGACCGCAGCGGGATGGGCTTGGGGGAGAGAAGGGGAGCAGGACCCAGGCCTGTTTGCCCCATCCCACCCCCAGGACTTACCCCACCTGACTAAGTCTCCAAGGGACCACCAAGGAAGCATCCCCGGCCCCAGGAAAAGGGCAAGACGGGGAGCAAGAAGCAGGAATGGAGAGGCAGAGTCACAAAGTACCCCACAAAAGAGAAAGCGGGGAAGGAAACGAGTTTTCCAGGGTGGCAGCGACAACCAACCAACAAAAAACCGCAACGACAGCTTGTGTGTTTTGTTCTCTCCGTCTGTGTTTTCATTTGCACACACGTCTGCCCACACGCGTCTGCAGGCGTGTGAGCCAATAAAAGCCTTTTTGTTCGTGCATGCAGTTGATCATTTACCGGCCGGGGGCCCTGGCGGTGCAGACCTGGCGTGAATGAAGGTGATGTGTTTCGGTGTGGGCACTTGGGCCGTCCTGATGGGGGCAGGGAAATTTCCCGTTCCTTAGTAACCCTGCTCCTGAAGCAACCCCTCCTCCCCCCAGTTCTTCTTTGTTTTCAGAATATCAACTTTGTTGATTATATTTATCCACATAAAAGCACCTTTTGAAGTGCATGTTCTTGGTTGGTACCACCTGCAGGCTTAAAACTTTAAGGGACTTAGCCCGGGTTACTCAGGGTTCAAACTCAAGGGTGCTTACTGTCCTCAAGTAGGTGGTGGATTCCTTTGCCAGGAAGCTGCCAGGACAGTGCTGGCTGGGGAGGAGGATTCTTGGTGTAACCAGTTGGAGAAGCATGTGGGATCAGAGGAGGTGAGATTGGAATGAAGAGGAGTCACTGATTGAGAAACATGTTCCTGTACATAAATACTCAAGCATTACTCTCACATAAGAGCCCCTAACTAGGACCCCTGCCTAAAATGCCAACTCCACTGTATCAGGGGAGCTACTTTATTTTCTTTCTTTTT
>NW_004567133.1:5472303-5499165 GCF_000260355.1 Condylura cristata
TTCTGTTCCCCGCTCTGTCTCTGGTGAAGCCTCTCACCGCCCCTGAGCCTCTGACCTGTACCCCAGTTCTGCATGCACAAATAAATCTTTAAAAAAATAAAAAAATAAAAAATAATAATATAAGCTTATTTTTACATCATGTTGTGCCTTTTTCCTTTTCGGTTGTAATCCCCATGGGTTTCCCATCACCAAATCACCCGGGTGCCATCACCATAGTCCAGTGCACTTCCCTCCCCCCACTGTTTTTGATCCCATTCCCCACTCCACCCCCATAAAATGTCTCTGGTATATAGCTGTTCATTATTATTATTATTTTCCAGGGCAGCTACTTTTAACTCCTTGTTCTGCCCCCTCAAATCATGGCTTTCTCTTGAAGGTTTAAGACAGCCATTACATCTACATCTCAGCCTGTGGAAAGGAAGCGGGAAGGGACAGGGAGCCTCACCCATTCATTTGTAAGGCCCCTACTAAAAATAGGACAGATGGCACCTGCCCAGAATGTAGCCACCAGGCAGCTCCCCATACAGGACAGGCTGGGAGATGTAGGATTTGGCTCCTTGGCCATGAGTTAGCCCAAATTTGCTGGGAGCAGGGTTTTATTTACTTATTTATTTTAAAAAATCTATAGGGCTTTTTTTTTTCAATTACTGATGACCTTTATTATTATTATTATTTATTTTTTATTTTATTTTTTATTTTATAACAGTTTATTTTTACAAATAGGGCTTTTTTTTTAAGATTTAAAATAAATTTATTTTTGCATACAGAACTGCGGTACAGACCAGAGTGCAGGAGCAGTGAGACGATTCACCAGAGACAGAGTGGGGAGCAAAACAGGCTTATTGATGAAGCACACTGCTGAGGGGAGCAGTGGGTGGGCGGGTCAGGTGAGGTCCCCCATGCCATGTGGATCAGCCCCAGGGTTGGGGCTGAACTCACAACTCAAGCGGCTGAGGCCAGCTTGCAGTGTGGGCTTTGGGCTTTAACCCCTTTTACCACCAGGGAGGGCCCAAGGTTTTATTATTAAAGAAAACAGAGCAGATACTGGAAAAAACTAACAAACGTTTTTCACAGATTCAACACACTGGGGGGGGGGGTAGAAATCCCCTAGTTCTGGCCCTAGTTCTTTTCTGTCTTCTCCCGCCCTTCCTTAGAAACTCAAGGAGCCAGCTATTCTCCAGGACCAAGATCATGGGCACAGGGGTACCTTAGGAGGAATCAGAGGTGCACAGTGGATCAACTCGAGCCTTTGGGGAGCTCTGCCAATACCCCTGCCCTCCCATCCAGCCCAGTAACAACCACAGACTCTCTCACTGGGAAGGACATGAAAAGGCATCGAGTCACCCCACCCACCCTGGGGTCACTCCTGCTTGCTTGAATACTGGGGATAGGGAGTCTGCTGCCTTTGAGTTGCCTGATTCCTTCTCAGGGCAGCTACAGGAACGTAGACGTTCCCAGCTGCCCTTGAACACGATTTGTTTCTTTCTGGTCCTTTCTATCTCTCTACCAGATGTCTTTAATCCCGCCCATCTGGCAAGGTTTATTTCAAATGCTTCCTTCTCTTCAAAGTCTTCCAGCTGCCCTCACTCATACCACCACCCCAGACTGTGCCCACACGGCAAGCCTACATCCAGAACTTTATAGGGACCTTGGTGTAGTTTCTGCACGAACCTCATGAGTTATTAATTTATGCATGTTTAACGGATGTCTACTGCCTCACCAGTGCCTGGTTGAAGGCACCGACTGCAAAGAGGGACAAAGGAAACCCTGGTTTGCTTGGAATCCAAGCTTAGCATGACTGTCAGCTCTTGAACTCAGGATGCAGATGGCGGCAGCAGCCCTGGGCAGTGAACTGTCCACGCAGCATAGATCTGACATGTCAGCATCTGGAAATCAAGGCACTGGCTCCTTTGCGTTGGGCTACTACTCAGTGACATGTGTCTTACAGGAGTTACAGGCATTAATAGGTGTTTGTGTAATTCTGACTGTCACCCAATAAGCCATTACTAATCCCATTTTACAGAACAATTAGTAACTTTCCCAAAGTCACACAGCTACAACCTGTAGGAGCTGTGATTTTGAACTTGAGTGGGTCTGGTTTTGGATGCTGTTCCCTTTTTATTTATTTTGTATAGAAGAGTTGGGGGGCAGGCCAGAAGTGTGTTGCAGGGGGAAGAGGATTCACCAGAGACAGAGCGGGAGCAGGACAGGCAGATGTACTGAAATACACTGCTGAGGGGAGCAGTGGGGAGACAGAAGAGATCTGCTGCGTCATGTGAATCAGCTCCCTGATCGGGGATCGAACTCTAGCCTAAGCAGTGATAGTACTAAGACTTAATCCCTAGGCTACTAGGGAGGCCCAGGTTTTCCCTTTTTACCACACACCTGAAGAGAATCGTACCAATAATGAGGGAAGTTTTTGGTCCCTTACTCCTCCAAAGCCTCCATTTCCTCACCTGCCAAAGGGTGAAGCTGCTCTCTCCTACATGTGCTTCAAACGAGAAGACAAAAGTGAGAAGTGCTGTGTCCCTGGCTGGACATGGCCACCCTGGTGTTGTGGGTCCTTTGACTCTCCCAGGGGCCCATGCTCCACCCCTGGACCTGGCTGACTGGCCTTCCCAGACCTAGCCCTCCCCTGGGACAGCCTCTGCCTGGGGAGTCTTCAGTGCCTGCTGCTAGAATCTGACAATTCTTGGAATAACAGGCTGTTTGGATCTGAAAGGACCCCTTTGCAGAAGGGGAAATCAAGGCCTCGGGTGGAGGGTGTCAGGGACTGGCTTTAACTCACAAGGAGAACTAGGGAGTCATTTGGGGCACTCCCAGAACCCCTCCTGTCTTATTCCCTTTCTTTTTTATCTCCTGATTGCACACATTGTCTGTTTCCCCAATTTCTTGGCCTCCTCCTGAGAACTGGAGAAATGACCAGCCTCTCTGTCCCCCTAGGGCTTACGGAAATTTCCCTGTCAGGTCGCCACAATTCAAAGGACACCTCGCCACCATTCAAAGGACTCCTCGTGCATGCAGAGAATGGGAACCGCACCCCGGGTCTCCACAGACACCATGGTGCCGTCTGCCACTCCCTTCTCAAAGGTATGTATTTTTAACTGTAGAATCACCCGACATAGACAAGCAGCCAGCACTCCCTCAAGATGTTACTGGAAATGGGAGAGCCCGAGCTGCCGGCGGCTGGTCTGCCTCAGGGTTTCCCCAGCTCGGTCTCTCACGCAGGGCCTGGTGATGTCTGTCCTCTGAGCACTGGGGCGATGCCTCTATTTACTCAGCATGTAAAAAAATGATCACCTTGTCTTTTTTACTCAAATGGATTTAAAAAGAAACTAGTAACCACCAAAAATGGAAACCCACTATGTTGGTCACAATTAGGAGATGGCTGTAAAAAGAAACACCTAGCTATGACCTGCTGCCGAGCCTGTAAACCACCGCCACCTCGGGCCCGAGTCCTCCGTGTGGAGAGCCAGGTGCTGCAGCTGCTGACAGTGAGGAGGGGAGGCCTCCTTGCGCCGCCGGGAGTGAAGAAAACACCATGGCAGGCTGCCACCCCCAGGGGTAGAGTTGGGCCCTGGGGCTTTGAAAAGTGGTTCTAACGTACAGAGAAATATGGGGGCCAGTGAGAAGTGTTGCCTCTGATTGCAGTGACCAAAGCTCCCACAGCAGAAGTTCCCACCCCACGTCTCTTGACACCTTCCTGTAAGATGTGGCACAGAACTACGTGCGCTTTTTGGGAGGTCCCTTAGGTCAGCCTTGACTGATGGAGAATGCTGGAAGTGGTTCATAAAACACCCTGCACTCCACTCTGTTCGGGGTTCTTGGAACCCAGTCCCCCTGCTGCAAGGAAAGCCAAGAGGACGCCACAGAGAAATGACATGGCAAAGCCACATGCTGTTGGGTTCCAGGCTTTCCCAAGCTGAAGCCCCAGCTGGAAGGCATCACCATTGTGAGTGTGATTCCCATCCCAGCGGTCGGGTCAACCCAGCAACTGAGTCCTCCAGAGGAGACATGATGCTGGGAAAGAGATGGGCCATCTTCATTTCCCAGCCCACAGAATCCAGAGGCAAAGTCAAATGGGTGTTTCACACGGCTGCATTTGGGGATGGTTGGTTACACAGCTAGGGCGACAGAACAGCCTGAGGGTCCCCAGGCCTATGTCCAGATGCTGTCTGCAAGTTGGCTGTGGCCTGGGACAGGTTACTGTTTAACCCTGCATTCTCATTCTCTCTGCCATAAATAGGTGTGGAAGTTTACCCTCACCTCCTGAACTGGGTGTAAGAACACAGGAAACTATTTATTCAAGCACTTAGCAGGGTACTTGACGCTGAAAAAGACCTTGAGGAAGCATCAGGCTGAGGATATGGGCTCTGAATGCAGATTTGGGGAGTCAAGTCCCAGCTTTCTTACTCATCTGTGTGATCATGGGTCACATCAATTGTTTCTTGTCTCAATTGTTTCTTTTCCCAGTCGCCTCCTTCCTTGCTTGTCAAGGGGAATATTTTAAAGTTTGCCCCCTACATCTGCCGTACTCTTATGTCACTTTGACGCTCTCAATATCCCCGATTCTCCTTGAG
This sequence comes from Condylura cristata, assembly GCF_000260355.1. Taxonomy (NCBI): domain Eukaryota; kingdom Metazoa; phylum Chordata; class Mammalia; order Eulipotyphla; family Talpidae; genus Condylura; species Condylura cristata. The sequence goes on from NW_004567133.1 coordinate 5,476,884, forward strand.
TCCCCAAAGTCTGTTAAACTAAAAATGAAACTGCACAGACATCCCCTCACCATTGTGATGAAAACCACATGGTCCTCACTGATTAAACAGGAATGGGGTGGGCGTAAATGGGAATATAGGGAAACTCCACTTGGTCTGTATATAAAAATATTATCCAGTCAGTGATTATCATTATCACAATGAATAGTTACTAAGGCACTTCAGGAGGAAAAAGACATTGGGCATAAGTTCATCTTGGTCACAGGGGAGCCAGGAGTAGAGCAACTGTACTGACAACAAGCCTCAGGCTTTCTAGAAAGTTCTGTGGTCTTGCAGGGAATTTCAGGGAAAGCAAGCAAAGAGGGGTTCTCAGCAAGAACCCCCCAAGGCCCTGAGTCTCTGTGCAAGTAGCCGGCCTTCAAGTAGGAAGATTCTTTCCAGGGGCTGGTCCCAGAACCCAGATCTCTGTCACCTATTCTCTATTTTTAAAATATATATATATATACTTTGTTTATTTATGCTCACGAGACCTGGGAGGCCAGAGGTGGATAAGGATGGGGGTGTGGGGGTGGTGACAGGATTTACCAGAGACAGAAGGGGGAGAGAACAGGTGGATCTACTGAAGTACACTGCTGAGGGGAACAGCAGGTGGTCAGCAGAGGTCTGCTGGCCCTGTGGGTCACCTCCCTGGCCGGGATAGAATAGGATAAAGCAGTGACAGCATGATAGTACTCAGACTTAGCCCTTATGTCACGAGATATTCTTAGCTTTTTTTGATTACAAAAGTAGTTCTGCAGTGGAGTCAAAAGATAGCCTCCTTCCAACTTTGGCCAACCACTTCAGTTAAAAACTTGAAGCTCATTTGTAGTCACTTGACAGAATGCTCACTCCCCGCGTGCAACCTTACCCTTTCTTTTCTGGAGAATTGGTTTGGAGAGCTTTTGTTTTCTTTTTTTGTGAATGTTTTGAGGAAATAACCATTTATTCTTTCAACAAAAGGTTACTGAGTCAAAGACTATTCTAAAAGCTGTGGATGTGGCAGTAGGAGGTTCTTCCCTCACGGAGCTTCCTTACATTCTAGTGGGGACAGACAAATAATTTGAATGAACAAGTCCACGGCTTGTGCAAATTTGATTAAGGAAAGTTTCACCCGGAGATGACATTTAAGCAAAGGCCAGAAGTAAGGGAGTGATTGATGCTGAAAGTCTTGTTTCCTGAAGAGCACTTCAGTGCCATCTGACCTGCTGTATATGTCACTTATAATTCATTGTCTGGGGGGAGAGAAGGGGCCCACTCTGACTGAGAAACCTCAGGCCACGGAAGGGCTGAAGGCTGAGTGACCACAGATTGAGCGCCAGGTTGAGGTGAGCCATGGAGACCAGGCCAGAGACTATAGTGTCCTCCTCTGCTTAGGCCGACCCTATTGTCTCCCCAGTCAGGTGCTGCTGGGCCCCACCCCCACCCAGGGCTCTCCTGCAGTTGACGTTCCCTCTATAAACATCCTTCCTAACCTGACTCTCCACAGCCCACCTGACACGGCCCATGATCTTGAACACGCAGCCGGGACCTCAGCTCCCAGTGTGCTTTATGCCTACTGGCACCTCTCCTCAGCGCTGGCTCCTGCCACTGGGAAAGACCCAGCCCACCTTCATGAACGAGTATGTCGGAGGCAGTCTCATCTCACAGCCTCCTCTCTGCTGGGGACATTTCTCCTCTCACCTCCGCCTGTCGGAATTCCGTTGACCGGGTAGCGGCCCTTCCCTTGAGGCCTCTCTACTCCACAGTTTCTCCTACCCAGGCCCCAACAGATTTGACGCTCCCACTAACCTCATCGGGTAAACAGAGTCATTCCCACTTCACAGATACAGGAACTGAGACTCAAAAGGAAAACGACTTGCTGGGAGTCACACAGCTGTTTCAAGGTGAAGCTGGAGCGGAGGCCCTAGGCCAGGTTTGGTCAGAGGCGGTCTCGTCAGAATCGGCTCTGGCCTCAGCGGGTCGGCGGCTGGGCCCTCTGGTGCTGTCTGGATGAGCTTAGGGCTGTTCCCCTTTGAGTGACAACCAGGGGCGCCGGGGGTGGGAGGGAGTCGGTTTTTTCTTGCTGCTTGGACTGAATTGGGCCTGCTTCCCCCCCAGTGGACAGTTGTGTTCTGTGGCTCAGACCACAGAGCCTGCAGCAGGGCACTGAGGCCTGACCAACCAGCTCTGGGAAGGGCTCCTAGTCACTGGGCCAGTTTTCCCACAACATCTATCAGTGCTGAGATGCGGGGCAAGGAGGCAGTGCAGGAAGCCTGTGTAGCGCTGACCGCCACTCCTGACCTCTCTCTGGCAGCAAGGACCTGCCTCCACCCACCTCTTTGCTGCTGAGGACTTGCCGAGAGAAGGCCTGGAGTGCCCCTGCCTGCTCTGGACAGGTGAGCAATTCCAGAACGCGGTGCATGGCCAAGGGGGATGTATGAGCCCGGGAGTGGGGATGTTTCCTGAGTTGCCCCTCTCCTCTTCTCTGCCCTCTCACCGTGTCTCTTCTCTGCATCTTTTGGCTTCCAGTCAACCTAACAAGAGCCTCAGCTCCAGGGACACAGGAGGCCCGGCTGTGGACAGCAGGTGGCAGGCAGAGCAGTGAATGCGGAAGGGGAGGGATGGGCTTCAGCCTGGCGGAACCTGGTGTCATTCCAGACCTCACTGCTGGGTCTGCTCTGTTTTCTGCCCCCTCATCCTGGCTTTGTTTGCTCACTAGAGGCAGCACATCTGGTGATTTAGCATGTGGAAACTCAGAAGCCAATGTATAGCACTGGCTGATAACACTGATGTACAGATGAAACCTGCTGAGAAGTTAAACGTTTCCTTCAAAAGCAAAAGCAAAGGGCAAGTGTGTGAGGCCATGGATGAGCCAGTTAACACGAGTCCTTTCACCGCGTGCTCATACATCAGAGCCTCACACGGGGTCTTTAAATATCTTACCATTTTGTCAGTTGTACCGCATCAAAGCCGGGGTGGGGGGAGGAGTGTGGTTGAAGTTTAAATTCTGTTAACTATTGTGTAGACTCAGCTTCCTTATCTGTACAATGGGCTGTCTGGGGGATTTCAGGATTATACATGTAATGTCACCAGAGCAGTGCCTGGCACTTGCAGAAGGCTCAGTAACAGGCTTCATAAAGCCAACCACTTTGCATGTGGTAGAGTGCCACGGTTAGGAAGGTCAGACATCCTGCTTCAAATCCTAGAGCTGCCATTTAGTGGCTCTGACCTTGGGCACAAGGCCTTAACCCCTACGAGTAGCAGTTCCCTCTTGGGGATAAAATGGATGAGTAACAATACCTACAACACAGGGTCATTGTGAGACTTAAAAGAGCTGATAGTCGGAAAGCACCTGGCACTTATGAGCATTTGATTGCATTTTAGTTATCATTTTAATTCTATTTAATTCAGCGTAACCTGCGTGAAGACGGAGCTTCCTGTTGACTCACTCACTGCTGTATTTCCAGTACCCAGGACAATGTCCAGGCCACACTGAGCTGGGCTTAGTACATAGACTGAGTGTCTACTCTGTTCACACTGCTTTTTCTCTGTGAAATGCTCTGACCACAGACTCCTGACTCTTTCTACGACACTTTTTGACACTTTTTGATCATACAGGATATGATGCTCTATTATCGTGATACTATCACGACTTTCCAATCCGACCTGTGATGTGAACGTTGGGGATTAACTGTGACGGTGGATCAAAGCCGATAAGCTGCAGCTGGCAGAGACACCACCGCAAACAAGCCTGTGCTTCAGGAATCGCTGGGTCCAGGAGCACAAAAGAAATAATAATTGGGGGGGTCTCTCTGGTAGCACAATGGGTTAAAGCACAGCTCTATGAAGCTCTCTGCAGCCACTGAAGCCGAGTTCAATCCCCAGGCAAGGGGGTGACCCACAGGGCACAGCAGACCTCTCCTGACCCGCCCGCCCGCTGCTCCCCTCAGCAGTATCTTTCAGTGATCTGTCTGTTCCACTCCCCACTGTCTCTGGTGAATTCTCTCACCCTCCCCACACCTCTGGCCTGTACCTCAGTTCTATAGGCATAATAAATAAATCTTTAAACACAAGTAAGTAAGGTCATCAGGATTCTTGTCTCTCTCTCCACCCCTCAGCTCTGCTTTCCATGTGTTGGCTCCTATCTGGGCCGAGATTGTCCCTGGCGCAGCTCCCACAGATTCGGGTTCATGCCCTCCCAGCTCAGCACTCCCTGCAGAGGGAACCCCTTTCTGGCAGCAAGTCCAGGGACTGTCTCTTCAGGTTTTGTGACCCCATCCTTGAATGTTTCACTATAGCAAGGGGCCGGGGCCACCCTGATTAGCTGGGCCTGGGACTTAGGTCAACATTGGGGGTATCAGCCCCTGAGAAAGAGGACGGATGGTTCTTCAGAGGAAAACCATGTGCTTGCTTGCTTTAATTTTACACGAATGGAAAAATGGGTGGGCAGGTGAAAATCACCAACATTGACCCTGTCCCAAGGGAGGCCATTCTCTGCTCAGCGTCACACCACTGGCCAGCTGACAGTCTTTGCTTTATGAGCTCTTAATATTAGCAGCACTTTCTGGTTTCCAGAGCAATAGGGCAAACATCTATTCTCTCATTCTCTATGAGGAACGTACGGCAGTATCTATTCTCCAAGTGAAGAGATGGACAGACAGAATCTTCCAGTAAATGACAAATGGCCCTACTTTGCCATGTTCTCCCTGGTATGCATGTTTGACTCGTCTTCTCAGCCAGGCGCTGCCTTAGAGGCCACGGACCTTGGTTCCCACACCTCGTTGTTCAGCCCCTACTCTGCCCTCCCCTCACCTACCCAGATGTACCACCTCAGTGCAGAACCTGGAAGGAATATCAGCATTGCCAGATAGCTGATGAGGTGAGTGAAGTCCTGGAGAAGACCCTGAGGGTATGGGAAGGGCCCAGAATGTGCAGAAAAATTGAAAGTTACGACATGTAGATTTTTTTATTATAGTAGTTTATTTTTACATCATTTTGTGCCTTTTTCCTTCTCAGTTGCAATCCCCAAGAGCTTCCCACCACCAGTTCACCCATGTGCCATCACCATAGTCCCGTGCACTCCCCCCTCCCATTTTTTATCCCATTCCCCACTCCACCCCTGTAAAATGTCTCTGGTACATAGTGTTCATTATTATTATTATTATTTCCCCCTGGTCCTTTATGCTCCTGCTATGAGTGAAACCATCCAGTATTTTTGTTTTTCTTTCTGGCTTATTTCATTAAGCATGGTCCCTTCCAGCTCCATCCATGTTGCTGCAAAAGTCATGTGTTCATCTTTTTGACCACTGAGTAATATTCCAGCGTGTGTATGTACCATATCTTTTTAATCCAGTCATCTACTTTTGGGCATTTGGGCTGATTCCAATTAACATGTAGATTTTAGGGTTGTGCACAGGGGCTCAGTGTAGGTGGGAATGGGATGGGACAGCCACATGTACCCTCTGTAGTACCTCAGAGGGAAGAAGCACTGATGGTGAGACTAGCGTGAGAGACAAGGAGCCAGTTATTACAAACACTGAGGGAAGGACATTCTGGGTATAGGGAATAGACCCTGCGGCAAGAAGGTGCCCTGTGTGTGCAGGAGGAGCTTGTAAACCTAAAAGCTTTTGCTTTTACTCCAAGTGAAGGAGAAGCCAAGGAAACCCGTGCATCTATCATGCAGAGCGCCTGCTGGCACCTGTTAGAAAATAAGGGTGTCCACGGGTATCAGACTGAAGCAGGCTTTATTTGACGAATGCCTGTGAGGGCAATTCTCAGCCGCTGCAGAGTGAGAATCGCGGCCTGAAATTGGGAGAGAAGGTCTTTACAGGGTCAGGCTACTGCTGGAATTTTTTGGTGCATAACAGCAAGCGATGGGAGTCTCTTCTGCCAGAGGGATCTGCTGGCATCATTTCCTGCTGGGTGCTGATCTGCTGGAATTCTTCACTGTTGTCAGCTTCTCACTGATTCAGCTTATCTCAGGTTCCCTGGCATCTGGTTGTGCAGTTTTACGAGGGCCCTGTGGCCCTTCAGGTCTCAAGGCCAGAACTATGGCAGGAGGAAGAAAGTGAGTGAGCAGAGACCTCCATGTGGCATCATCCTTTTACCTGAGTCATAAATAGCACGTAAAAATAGAGTCAGTGGCTGTGTCCCTTTTGGGAGTGTGAACAAGTTCACTCACCTGGGGGTTCCGCATGGACTGGGCAAGACAAGAAGAGATGTGGTGACCAGAGTAGTTGAGACCATGCAGAGCACTGGGTCAGGGCCCAAGGCCTGGCCTGTGGTCGCGGGCCTGATGGTCGACCTGTTGTCTGCCCAGTCTCCTCAGGCCAATGCAGACTACCGGCAGGGCCTCTCCTGCGACTCAGCCCAGGCCGGGTCTGCTTCTTTTTCGGGTCCTCTTCCTACAGAGGCTTGAGGAAGCCTGCTGACCAGTGGCCTTTATATCTGAGGCTATCCACACCCTGGCCCAGGGTCTGATTACCTGGCTCCCTGCAATTTCTGCTTCTGACTTGAATTTTGCTCTGGGTACCCTCTGACTATACCCCCTCTCCATCCCTATGCCTTAAGCTCTAGCTGCAGTCTGCACTCTGTTCTGCCCGTTCCCCTTTTCCTCCAGCTCCCCTTTGGCCCCTCTTTGCCTGTTGATGACAAGCACGCCTTTATTAATGACAACTCACATTTCCTGAGTGCTTTCTTGTGGGTCAGGACTTGTACTACTACTATATCTAAAACCCAAAGACTTACCACACGCCAGGCCCTATTCTAAGCAGCTTATAAACAATAACTCATTGAGTGCTTTAAATAGACTTTGGAGTTTGTATCAGTTTCCTCATGTTATAGATGATGAAACCAAAACACAGAGAGGTTAAGTAAATTGCCTAAGATCACACAGCATGTAGCAGTAGGTAGCAGCCATTCATGGGCATCATCATCCCATCAGGCATATGGGGCTGGTGTAAGTAGTGTCCTCACCTGGTAGCTGAGCCAAGCAAGGGGGATTCCGTGCTCTGTCCAGTCGCCTTGTGGGGCAGCAGCATTGGGAGTGGCATAGGATGGAGGAAAAATAATCAAAATCCAAATAGTGAGAGAGAGAGAGAGAGAGGCCTTGAGGAGCTACATTTCTGGAGATGCAATGTTATCCCCCTCACTCCTCACCCCTGCCCAGTCTCACATTTATTTGGGGTTCTGATTCAGGGAAGGTGGACAAGTCCATGGAGGAATGCGTGAAGAATGTGCGTGGTGGGATGTGGACTGCGGAGGCATAATAGTCCAGCACAATCTAGAGAGAGTGAATAGGGGCTTGTGCTTGGGGGGTTCCATTGTTGCTGCTGATCAAAGCATCCTATCCCTAGTCCTTATTTTACATTTACCTTCCTTTCAAGGTGGTCTGATTGGCCATAATGTCTGCCTGCTGTTTTCAGCAGAGATCCTCATACCAAGACTTTTGTCCTAAGTGAGAGGCTCCCTGTTTGGCTTGACCAGCAGCAACTTTGGGCACCAAGCAAAATCCAAACAAGGGGTTCTGTCTGAGGTCATAGGGGACCATGTAGGAGCTTAAAAGAGTGTAGGTCTGTCTGATGCCCTGTGGGGTCCTGACCTGGACACCCTGTACCCTCCTAAATCTAGGCCGGGAGATGGGCATTGGGAAAACCAAAGCATGGTGTTTGGGTAGCTGCTTAAGAAGAACACAGGGAAAGGGCAGAGCAGAGCTGGGACTTGAATCGGAACTTTTCATGCCCAGGCTGGCATTTTTCCTCTGTAGCCTTACCTCCTGGGCTGCCAACTCTTCCTGGTACTCAGCAGACTGACAAGCCCAGCCTCCCAGCCTCTGCTCCCACCTGCATAGCTCAGCTTCACTGCCCCTGCATTTGCGGGTCATTTACTCCGATCACCCAGCCATGAGCATCTCATCCGTCAGTGCCTGGGGGCTCACAGTGCCTGCCATGCTCCCACTCCTTTCACCTGGGAGCTCACAGTGCCTGCCATTGCTGTGAAAATGCCACCCTTAAATGGAAAAGGGAGTTGGGACCAAGGGAGAGAAAATCCTTCCTTTTGCCAGGCTCTGCCTCCCAGTGTGGGCATCCCAGAGACACCACATTTAGGGCAGCCCCCAAGGCAGGCGGAGGGAGTGAAACACCCAAGTCACCTGGCTGCCACCACGGGCATATACTACAGAATCAGTCCTGGTGGCCCCAAATTTGGGGTGGTGGGAGGTACATGTGCACAACAGAAGTTGGGACTGGCCGTCAGGGCCAAAACTCTGATTTTCATGCAGCTCCAGGGATGGCGTGTGCCAAAACTCGGTTCTCAATGCCTGCATGGGGGTGGTGGGTGCCTTCCTGCCTTCACCAAACACCGTCTGGTTTCACTAAAAGATTAGTTCCAAGTCCTGGAGCTGACGTCACGGAGCTCAGGGATTTCCCTCAGCAGCTGAGCTGAAAATGGTGGACTCAAGTTCCAGTCTTCATCCTGTCACTTATCTACTATGTGACCTTGAATGAGACTTCCCCTCCCTGATTCCATCCTGATGTCACATCTAAAGTTTCTAACTTCTGCTTCCTGGTCTCAGGATTCCCACGCAAGCTCATGGAGCGCCCCACACTTAGCCGTAATGGGGCGTGGAAAATAATCTGAAAATTGGAGGATGGCTCTTTTCCTCTTTTTTTTTCAATCATGTAGGTTTTAATAGTAATACGTAATATAGTGGCAGCCGCTGAAATTTGCTGTTGTTTTTCAATGAGGAAACTGAGGTCCAGGACAAGTGTGTGACTCACCTGAGGTCACCAGAAGGCTAACTACACACTGGACCCCATAGCCAGGATTCCTGGCTTCCTTTCCAGCACACCTCACCGCTTACGACATCCTTACCATTTCCTGTGCACCCCAGGCCCTACCTCAGCCCACCCAAGATCCACTTGCAGAAACAGGGCCAAGTAAGCAGAGACTGGTCCAGGCACATTCTCCAAGGACAAAGAGGCTGGTGATGCCCTCACTGACCATCTGGCATCTCGTCAAGCATCTGCTAAACTCATCAGCCCAGGATGGTGACCAGAAGCCCAGGAGCATATTACATTCCTCCCTACCTAGTGGCCCTCAGCCGACGCGGGAGAAGTCTGACTGTGAGACTTCAGGACTTAGGGTGGACCCAGACTTGCTGCTCCACACAGGCAGATTTCAGATCACCAGCCATGAGGAGAAGCCAGACTAGGCACTTGTAGCAGAAGGCAGGTTTGGTCAATGCGGCACTAAGAACCTACTATCTCTCGCTCCATCACTGAACCCAGTAGGCAAAAATTCCACCACTGTGGGATCCTAGTGCATGGAAATGGACGCATTAAACAGGGAAATGTTATTTATCTGAAACACTATTCAGAAAAATAACATAGGAAAGGACACAGAGAGTTCCGGGCAGCATTGTGATTTGTAGTAGCGTGTTCAGGAAAGACTCCATTGGTGAAGATGCTATTTGAGCGAGAGCTAAGGTCAGGGTGAGCTTTATAGCTATCAGGGAGAAGAGTGTTCCAGGTGAAGGAACCACCAGTGCAAAGGCCCTGAGTTAGGAGCATACCTGGCAGCTTCGAGGAGAAAGGGGGCAAGTGTGGCTGGAGAGGTGTCGATGGAGATAGCGTGCGCAAGACAAACACATGAGAAATGCCCATTGGAAATAAGATTTGTAGCAGGAAGGGATGAGGCAGTCAGAGAAGAAAGCCCATGACAAGGGGCAGGGAAGGCAGAGGGAAGGGAACTCCAGAGAAAGCAGAGAACAGCATGTGCACAGGTCAGGAAGCCTGAGATAGCCCACCACCCTCAGGAGCGAGGCTCCAGCTGCTGGCGCAGGAGCAGGGACGGAGCGAGGGGCAGGGCTAGAGGCTTCAGCTACAGCCAGACTGAGAAGGGCCAGAGGCGGCAGGGGCAGGAGGCCTCCGCAAAGCCTAACAGGAGGTCGGAGGGCCAAAGGGTGAGGTCAGAGAGGGGAGAGGGGATTCAGTGTTGGGGGGAGCAGCTGTTCTGGGTGATAGTAGAGTCAGGAGTGGCTGTAGCCAGGGGTGAGGGGGGCGGCCAGGCCTCTAGGGTGACAGCTGTGGGATTCAAGGAAAATCTCTGTCCTCGCTATCAGTCTCCGAATGCCTGGGATCCCCCGGTGGGGAGCCCCATTTGTCTGGGTTGTGAAGGAATGACCTTCACTGCCAGGGATGCTGTTCTGAGCTAGGCAGACCCCTGGGCTCAGCTTGTGCCTTCTGCAGCTCTCCAGGGTAGCTGGGCTGCTCTCCAGCATGTGATGGTACTTCCCTGGCAGTTGGTGCAAGGCAACGCTGGTGGGCAGTGCCCAGGCAGGCCTGCGGAAGCAGGGTAGAGGAAGGGGAAGCCCCCCTTGGTTTCTGTCTCACAGCAGGGACCTAACAGGGAAACCCCACAGGTCCCAAAAGGAAAGTGGCAGCAATGGGCCTTGGGGAAGACCAAGAAACCCCATCTTCTCCCTGAAGATGGGAAATCCAGGGTGGGGCTGAAGGGTAGCAGTTCTGGAAGGTGGATCTGAGGCTGAGCTGCTCAGCCTTGACAGCCGGTTACACTGCAGAGATAACAGCGCTATTCTGGGACCTGGCTGAGCCTGGATCCTGATCTCACCTAATTGCAAACAGGCCACAGGCCGAGCCCCAGCCCTGTTTATCCGCTGGGCTTTACCCAGACCAGTCTGGGCCCTGACCTGAGTCACACGCTCAGCCACGACCTTGGTAGACAGCACTCGTGCCTGGTCAGGACTCAGCTCTGCGCCCAGGCCTGGCTAGTCCCAAGCAGAGCCCCTGGTCACTGACAGCTCTGGACCCAAACACTAACAGAGAGGTGTATTCGCTGCTGATGAGCTCAGCTCTGGGCCAAGTCCTGCTTCTGTTTCTAGACTGAGCTTTAATTCTACATCTGACTGGCTAAAACAGAGCCCTTGGCTCTGGACTCATTCATGAGTCCTGACCTCGCAGGCTGAGACCCCCCCCCACGCAGGGCCCCCTCCCAGCCGCCCCTGAGCCCTGACTTCCCTTGCACTGCCCCCTCAGCCATCTGGTAAACCAGAGAATACGGATGACTCAAACCCCGAGTCCTCTTTGGTGGGCAATCCCCTTACCTGACCATCTACCTTTTGAAGGACAGCGGACTAGTGACAGTCCTGGGAGCATAATGACAGAGCAGAAAACAGGAGGGAGCCGAGTTCACTAGCAAATGAAGGACTCCTCTCCTAAGAGTGGGGAAGTAGGGGCGGGCTGGAGCAGGGAGCTCAGCAGGGGGTCAGCAGATTGGATTAACCGAAACCCCAGCTTCCCGCCACCCCCCTGTACCTCCCACCCACTCTGGGAAGGGAAATTACATTTCCCCATTTTTAGCAAGGGGTGGTCAGGAAAAAAAGACTGAGTGAATGCAAAGCTGAAAGTACAAGTAGGATAGAAAGTGAAACCGGGCGCAGCCCCCAGTATAAGACTCCCCCTACTTGGGAGATGGCTGTCCAAAGAGACCGGGCCCCTCCATGGGCCAGATGGCAGGCGACCTTGGCTGGCGTGAGTTTGAGGGCAGAGTTGGGAGGCTGGGCTGAGACTGGGCAGAGGATGGGAGAACTCGACTGGGGTAAAGGGGAGCTGAGGCAGAGGGGCACCCATTGGCCAAGACTAAGGACCCAGGAAAAAGCAGGACGGAGGGTGGGAATACGTGGGTGTGAAGGGGGGAGAGGCCAGGGTGGGTGGTGGTGGCAGGGGCTGGACAGACCACAGGTAGCCTTGACTGGCGTGGATGGGAAGGTTGCCCGGGAACTGTGAGCAGGACCTGCGGGGAAAGGAAGAGTTTGCCTGGAGAGAATGAGCAGGGGCCAGACAGCTTGGCTGAAACGGGGGGGCTGGCTATCGAAACAGCAATAGGAGGAGCTGAGGGCTGGTCCGAGGAGCCAGTGACCGAACTAGATCAAGGGCCTCTAGTTTGAAACTTGGAAAGAGGTATAGTCTGCAGATGGTGATTTAAGGACTCAGAGGCTGGAAACAGATTTTAGGCAGAAGCGCGGCAGCCAGTCCCGAGCAGGGGCCCAGGGCCAATGATGGGGTTAGAGCTTTCAATGGGCAGGACCCCATATTGGCTCTGCAGGGAGTGGCCTGGGGAGCTCCACAGCTTAGGCAGAAAGCGGAGGGTCCATAGGAAGCGGCACATCTCAATTCTAGGTGGGCAATACCCTTGAGAGCCGGGGGCCATCCACTCTGCCCCAACATGCAGCTAGGAAAATCCACTCTGCCTTATGTCTCCAGGATGCCAGAGTGGCCCCACGCCAGGGACCCTAAACACTAGAGGTCACAGTCACTGCCCCACCTCTGGAATGCCACAGGGGAAGAGGGAGTACCCCGTAGTTTTTACTGAGAGGACATTTCAAGGCAGTCATGGTTAAAGATCAAGAACAGATAAGGAAGACTCCAGGAAGCAAGAGAGAGGCAGGCAGACTTGGGCCGCTCTTGACTTGTGTTTCGAGGAGAGTTGTGTAACTCCCGGACAGCTCGGTTTCTTCTCCTGGAGAGAGAAACCCCCCAGGCTCCAACCCTGGGGCCCTCCTTCCTGCTGTTTCCTGTTCCCAGAAAACACTTTCAGAAATAGGCAATCTGGGGCCCCCACTTTACAGATGGGGGCCAGAGGCACAGAGACAACAGGTGACTTGCTCGAGGGAAAGTCAGAGGAGAAACTTCTAGAGCCGGTCCTGTCCTCCAGGCGCCCCAGTTCCCTCCCACCCTGCAGTGACCGGCCTGTCTTGGTGGTGGTCGCAGCAGTCTGTCCTTCTGGCTCACTGGCCCAGTGTCTCCAGCACTGCCAGCCCCCTCTGGGGCACACGTTCAGGCCATCAGCATCGCCCGGCTGAGCCCACGGCTCCTCTGGCACCTCTGCAGGGCAGGCAGCACGCTTGGCACTCGCGCCAATCTGGAGCCCAGCACTAGTTCTCTCGCACTGTGTTGCCTTGGACAAGTAACCCTCCCTGGGACCCACTTTCCTCATCTGCCAAATGCAGAAAAGAGAAGCTCCCGGGGGCCTCGTACAGCTGTGCAGTCTGTTCACTGAAAAAACTCTCAGCCAAAGGTCCAGACCCAGCTGGAGATGGACGTGCAAGGTGGGCACTAGGAGGGGCTGTGCTACCCAGTGCAGGGTAGCTTCACTTTCCTGTCAGCCCTACAGAGCCATCGGTTGTCCTCAGCAGCTTCCACTTCATTAGCGTTTTTAATGATACCCACTGTCTGCCCTCAGCACAGGCTGGGAAGATACCTTCCCTTCCTTCTCTTGAGTTCTCAAGCTCCCTCCCCATGCCCGCCGTGTCTTACCCATCCACCCCCCATCTCTCCAGGGTTTAGCCTATTGCTACTCTCCTTGCTCCTGGCTCGAGCTGGTATCTGGGGGTTCCCAAGGCCCCCAGGGAGGGCCCCCCTGAGGCAAGAGCTGCGGAGGGAGTTCAAGGTCAGCCTGCATCTCGCCAGGAAGCTGCTCTCCGAGGTTCGAGCTCAGGCCCACCACTTTGTGAGTCTCCCTAATGCCACCAGCTCTGGGCACGGGCCATTCCCAACCCCCTGTGGCCCCACTAAAAGGCCTTACCCCACAGGCTGAATCTCATCTGCCAGGAGTGAACCTGGACCTTCTGCCCTTGGGAGCGCAGCTCCCCAATGTTTCCCTGACCTTCCAGGCCTGGCGTGGCCTCTCTGTGAGTAGGGGCTGGTTGGGGGGGGCGGGGCAGCTGTCAATAATGCTGGGCTGGTGGATGGCGCTGACATCAGGAATTGCAGAACTGGAGGACAGACTTTAGGCTAGAATGTGGATGAGATTGATGAGTATGTCATTTGGATATAAAGAAAAATATTGAGAATAAAGCTGGGCGTGAGAAGAAGTAGGGGTGGGACTAGAATGGGGCTGGGGAAGGTTAGAGACAACAGTGACTACCCAGTAGAGAATGGAGGAGAGCTGGGAATTGCTAGTGAGGGTGGAGCTTGAGATGGGGTGGGAAGCTGTTGACATGGACTGTGGTGGAGGGATAAAGTTGGGTTCAGAGTGCAAATAAAAGGAACAGTGAGGTGCTGGGGGTGGAGGGGGGAATGGAGCAAGTTAGGGCTCAGGAGCGATAGGCTGGCGGTGCGGCCTGGACTGCAGGTGAGTTTGCATCTGCAAGGGAGACTGGAGAAGGAGGCAGGTCACAGGCCAGACAGCGGATGGGAATGGCATCGAGCCCGGGAAGAGTGTGGGGCTGGAGTGAGGACTGGCGTTCGGTGATGGAACGCGGCTTTGGATGAAGCTGACTTTGAAGTGGGTCATGCTTGGCCTGTGGCCTTTCCTAGCCAATGCCCTATGCTCCTGCAGGACCCAGAACGACTCTGCTTCCTCTCCACGACCCTCCGCCCCTTCCACGCCCTGTTGGGCAGGCTGGGGAGCCAAGGGGACTGGCCCAGCTCAGAGAGGACACAACTGTGGGCCATAGGGCTGGATCTCCGAGATTTGCAGAGGCATCTCCGCTTCCAGGTAGAGTGTCTATCCACCCCGCGAACTCCCAGGGAGCAACTCTCAAAACTGAGGCTCATGGATCCCTTTTTTTTTAATCAATTGTGATTTTTTAAAAAGATTTATTTATTTATGCATACAAGAACTGGGGTATAGGCCAGAGATGCCGGGGGTTCACCAGAGAGAGTTCACCAGAGACAGAGTGGGGGCAGAACAGGCAGATCAACGAATGACACAGCGGGAGAGGCAGGAGAGGTCTGCCACACCATGTGGGCCACCTTCGCAGCTGGGATCGAACTCATGCTGCAGTGGCTCTGCACAGCTTTATAGTGTTGTGATTTAACCCATTGTGCCACCAGGGAGGGCCCTGGATCCCTTTTTAAAAGCACCCTGTAGGTGGAGTAGGTCTTGAGAGGAGCAGCAGAGAGACAGAGAATGCAGCTACATTAGACCCAGCTCTGCCCCCGAATCCCTGAATCGTCAGCTCTTCTTGGGCTGTTGGCCTTAAATAAGACAACACCCAGCCCAGCATCTGACATCAGCCTGTGGCAAAGTTGGTTTCCTTCTCCCTCTTATCCTCTGACGTCACTTGGCCCGCTGAACATTTCCAAGGGAAACTGGAATTTTACCCTTAATTTGAAAGGAGAATAGAAAATGCAAGCAGCATAAAACTAGCTTTATCACCTGTCTGCCCATCTTTAATTCTAAGAACCTTAGATCTTAACAATCCTTAACAACATAGAACTTCCCGAGTCCCAAATCCCCACAGCACTGCTGGAGGAGTGACCCAGCGTCACAGGCACCATCTCACTCTGTGACTTCTATTTTCATGAACCAAAAAAATCAAGCAGGACACATGAGAGGATGACATCATGGAAGATCCGGCACTGGGGCTGTCCAGGGAAATCATGACCTTGTGGTCTGTGAGGTCGTTCTGCACCTGGGCTCGTAAGGGAAGGATTCACTCAGGCTCTCAGCCTGGCCACTCTGACGGGGCCTCTCCTCACAGGTGCTGGCTGCAGGACTCAACCTTCCTGAGGAGGAGGAGAACGAGGAGAGGAAGGAGCGGCTCCCAGGGCCCCCAGGAGGCCCCTCGCCGCCCATGGCCGCCCAGCTGGCCTGGCCCCAGCTCCTGTACACCTACCAGGCGCTGCACGCCTTGGAACTTGTCTTGTCTCGGGCTGTGCGGGACTTGCTGCTGCTCTCCCAGGCTGGAAACGCAGCCCAGACCTTGGGGTACCCACGCCTGGCTCCCAGACCTTGTGGAGTTCCACCATAGCCCCTTCTTGTCACCCTTCGGGATGTTAGGGCTGGCGTTCTGGGACAGCAGGACACCTCCAGCTCAGAAAAAGTGGGAGTCCCCCAACCTCTCACCCCATACTCTACCCAATAACTTAAGGCCCCTCCAGCCCTTGCCAGATATTTATTTCTTGGATATTTATTTATTGTTGAGGGAAGTGATGGTTTATTTATTGTTCCAGGGCCTGCTGGTGGTCCTGGGGCTAGGCCACCATGCTGGGTGCCCAATAAAACACTGTAATTGTTTCTCTGTCTCAGTTTCTTTTCTTACACAGGGCAAGAGGGACGGAGTCTGCAGTCTCTCGTGAACCCGAACCCCTCTGTTTCTAAATGTTGGCCCACCTTCCTTTACTCTGGCTTGCTCAGTCGGTAGTTGCCATAGCAACCAGAAGATGTCTAAGGCTGAGCTCCCATTTTGGACATTTCAAGGTACTGATGTGTCTTCCATCAACTTCTGATGACAAATGGAACTCCTTATACCCGCCTGATCCCTTTAATCTGGACTGGCTTCAGCCCCAGAAGGCTGCGTTATTCCTACACAGCTGAAGGCCTGGGGAGGGGGGTGAAGGCAGTCAGAGAGGGAAGGTTGTGGCGAGAAGGGTCTCATTCCCTATAGACTTCCAGGTAGCTGGGACAGGTTGTGAAAGTTGTCCAGGCAGGCTGTGAGAGGTTGTCCTGGGGGGCAGGTCGTCTGTCAGCCGTGTGAGAGATCAGGCTCCTTAAGTTCATTGTTCTTGCAGATGTCTGGTTCCAAGCGCTCCGTGAATGACACTCGGAGAAACTAAGACCCAGAGGCAGGAGAAGATGTGTCCAAAGTGGCCTGGGAGTCAGACTGAGTAGGGTTCACACAAGGCCTCTGCCCCTCACTTGGGGCCTGGCTCCAGGGAGCTGGGTTTCTAGTCACTGGGGCTTTGGCCGGCCCAGCCTGGCTTGCAGTTCCTGCATCATGCCGGCGTGCGCAAGGCCAAACCTGGAGACAGAACACAGACCGCGGTGCTGGCTGCCAGCCAGCAGCCTCCTCTCCTCCCCGCCCAGCCACCCCACCCAGTGCTCACCCATGTCCCAGGGCCCTTCTCTTGGCTGGGATTCCTTCTGGCCTTGGGGGACTTGGCTCTCGGGGCACCATGGGCTGAAGAAGTTGCTCAGGGGCTGACAACCCTTCTTCTTCTGATGGGGGGCTGGAAGGTTCCTCCTGTGGCTGCTCGGGGCCAGGGGTCCCACGGAAAGAGGGTCGGGAGCGTCGCTGTGAAGAGCTGCGGGACAGGAGTACTCGGCTCCTTGGGACAGAGACATCCAGGAGAGAGCCCGGGAGCAGTGCCTGCAGGGAGGGGCACGGGGCGCTCAGGGGGTGGTTTCTGGATCCTGCTGCACTGGCCGGAGCCCACCCACCTGGAGCTCTCACCTCACACCAGCTGGTGGGAGTGTCCCCTTCCGCACTTCCTTCGGCCTCCCCACGGGGCCCAGGCTCCACCTCCGCAGGGATCTGGGTCATTGACTGGCCCTCCTGGCCCTGGACACCCTCCAGGCCTTCCGGATCAATCTCTTCGACCTCTGGCCTCCGGTCTCCAGGCACCTTAACATCCTCCTCCTCAAGGGGCCTCCCTGCCTCCCTCTCAGCCCTGTGGTCCTCACACTGCCCCTCACCTCCTTGCCCCTGCTCCCCTGCTTGCTGCTCCCCTGCCTCTTCCTCCAGCAGCAGCTGCCCTCCTTGCAGCCCCTCAGCCTCCAATCTGGTCACAGTCTCCTGCGCCCCTGCCCCTTGAGCGCCCAAGGTAAAGCCACTCACCCCGCCACTTCCTTCTGCCAAGCCCGGCTCCCCAGCTTCCATCTGCTCTCCCCCTGGCTCACCAACTCTCTCCTCAAAAGCCTCTGCTTGGCCATCTCCACCCATCAGCTCCTCCTCCCTGGAGCCCTCCAGGCCGAACTCCTGCTCACTAACATTCTCTCCCTCTGCAGCTTCTGGCGCCTCCTCACCCCTGCCCACAGCCTCTCCCCCTTCTAAGTCCCAGGCCCCATCCCAACCGTCGCCAGCCTGTCTCTCTGGCCCCTCCCCAATGGCGGCTGCCCTTCTCTCCAAAGCATCCTCATGCTCTGCCATCTCAGCGCCCAAAGCACTGGCCACCGTGTCCTGGACGCTTAGGGCCTCCTCCAGGCTGCCTCCTCCCCTGGACGCTCTGTCTGTAGCCCCTGGCATCACAGCCTCCACCTCCTCATCCTTGGCTTCGCTGGGCTCGGATCCCCCCAGACCTGACTCGTCTGCCCCAAGCCTCCCAGCCAGCTCTTGGTTCTCTCCTCCAGGGGCTCCTCCCTCCTCTGCCTCCTTAGCTTTCTTCTCCAGGGTTCCTGCTAGTGCACACTCTCTGCCTCCTGCACCTTCCTCCGCCCCCTCTTCAACATTTTCTCCCCCCTGGGCATTGCCTCCCTCTGTGTCCCTTCTTTGTTCTGCCTCAGAGCTGTCTGGCTTCACATGCCACGTGGTGTTGGGGTGTTCCTCTAGGCCCCCTTCCAGGCCCTCTTTGCTCAGGGCTGGATGGCTCCAGAGCACCTCCTTAGCCCCCTGTTCTTCTTCAGGTTGCTTTGTTGGGGTCTGGGGGCCTCCCGCCAGCTCAGGTCCCTGATTTTCAGCAGCTTCATCCTTGGAGTCACCCAACTCCACTCCCAATGTCTCCTGATCCGATGGAATCTCCTCCTCACTCCCCTTCCCTGTCAACTCCTCAGGCGTGGCCTCTGGGATTGCCTCCACGTCTGCATCACCTTCACTCTCCTCTTTGTTCTGAAGCAGCTCGGGCTCTGTGGCCCAGCACCTTTCTTTCCCTTCACTGGCCTCCTCTGCCTGTACCACCTCCTCCAGATTGATTTGAGCAGCCCCTATTTCTGCATCATGCTTCCTCCTGGCTTCTTCCCCACCCTGATCTGCCAGGCCCTCCACTCCCTCTTCTACTTCCCCCTCTGACCCTTGACCTTCTGCTAGCACTCTTCCCATCTGGTCCTTAACTTCATCTTCCTCTCTTGGCACCTGGGTCTGTTCAAGGAACAGGCTTACCTCATCCTCTCCCTTCTCATCCACCACCTCCTCCTCCTCTAAGACCCAGACTCTCTCAGCACCCTCTGGGATCCTCTCTCCTGAGACTGCCCCATATTCTGTCTCGCTGCCTCCTAGGAAGTCTGCCTCCTCCCTGCCTGATGTTGCCCATCCCCCTTCCTTGCCTGAGGTTGTCCAGGCCTTCTGACTGCCCAAGGTTTCCCAGTGCTCTGATTCTTCTGGCTCCCATGTCCCCTGAGCCTTTGCGCTTTGACCACTCATCATTGTGATCACCACCTCTTCTTCCCTCCCATCCCCTCTGACCCCAGGCTCTGGAATGTTCTCTGCCACTGTCTCCCTGATAGCCTGTTCTGTCTCCTTGATGTCACCTGCTACCTTTTGTGCGTCAGCACTGGCTTTCTGCTCAGGCTCCCTGTGCCAGGTCGACTCTGACTCCACCCCTCCAGTCACCCCTGGCTCTCTTTCGCTGACCTCTTCCTCCTCCTCCTGCTCCTCCTCCTCCTCCTCCTGTTCCCAGGTTCTCAGTGTCTCTCCTCTGTTCACTTCCTTTTCATCGGGCTCTTGACTCTCCTGGATCTGGCTGTTACTATATCTATCAACCCCAGGCCCTGCCTCAGATTCCTTGCCGGTCTCCAAGGGGGCACCTGGCTTCTGATTCCTGAAGGTCTTGGCTGCCTCCCAGGTCCCACTGCCCTGCCTGTCTGCTTGGGACCCCTGGGAGCTGCCATCTCCCCACCCCCAGGTCTGTTCTGAAGCTGAGCTTTCTCCCTGGCATCTTCCTGCCTCTTCAGGCCCTCTCAGCCTCCTGTCCTCCTTGTTTGGGCTGCCCCCAAGGCCCTCCAGGGCCTCCTGGGCTTCCTCCTCAACAGGCTTCTCTGGCCTTCCTGCAGTCACCTCCCCCAGTTCTGCAGCTGCTTGTGCTTCCCTCCTCTCTACAGTTGGGACCTCATCTCCCATAAGGTAGGAGACAAAGGTACTCAAGGACTCCTAGAAGAAAAGAGGAAGGGATAAAGGCTTTAAGGGGGGACCTGGACCTCTTGCTGGAGGAGCTCAGGATAAGAGGGGTTCTGGAATCTGGGAAGAGAGGGAGAATAGGATTTGTGGAAAGAAAGGAAAGGACCTAAATTAGGGGTATATGGATGTGTTTGTGGAAGTGGGAGATTGAAATCTAGAAAAGACTGGGGTAAGAGGATACATGATCTAGGGGAAGGAATTTCAAGTCTAAGTAGAGGCTCCCAGGGAGGAGGGAGCGAGGAAGGTGAGGCCCCAGGGAGCAGAGTGAAAGTCTTGGCATCTCTTTGCCCCTCTCACCAGTGCTCCCCTCAAGGCCTGATGCAGCCCAGGGAGATGTTGCCGGAGGAAATCCATCCTGTCTGTCTCTGTGTGTCCAGAAAGCTGACAATGACCGTCCCCACTCACCAAACAAGCCAGTCTTCCCCAAGACCCAAGACACTTCCTCTTCCCCCGGTCCCTCCCTGACACATACCACCCCAAGCCCTGCCCACCCTCTGCAATACCCACAGTGGCTGCCAGCCCAGGCCTGGAAATAGGTGGCCATCATGGAGAGGGCTCAGGTGTACATTAGAGCTGAAGGACAAGGGATAGGAGCAAACAGAAAAAAATGGGAGCAGGAGACCTCAGAATTGGGGGTGGGGGAGGGGGCATGTAACAACTGCAGCTCAAATGACTCAGGTCTTGTATTTACACCTCAGCCATTTCCGTTCCCCCCCTAAGCCACAGCCACTTATGAGAGGAAGCTGGGGTTTGTGGTTCCTGTTTTGCCCGGGGACAAGAGGCAGGAGTGAAGAGGGGCATGGTGAGAGTTCTGGCTTCTTATTTCTGGGTCATTCATGTTTCCCCAAGGGGAAGAAGGGACTGGATTGGCACCTCCAATGCCCATCCCCTCATCTGTGCTCATTCTTGCAAAACAAAACTTGGCTAAGTTTTGCATTGTGTGTGTTTTTTTAATATCTACCTCCCACCTTCCAGCAATTTCCTTGAGTCCATGTATAATGTGTGGCTGAATTTCTAGGACCCTGCATGGGTGGTAGAACCCCATTTTTCATTGGCCAAGTAATGTAGGAAGCAGATCAAAAGGGGCATATTTCAAACAGCAGTCTGAAGGTTTGGTGGTGAGAAAAAGTTTGTAGAGGTGGGTACTGGCTATTAGAAGCTTCTAGAAGAGATTAGCAGAGGAATGACGGAAGGAAAATCAGGATGCTGCTTTACCACCTAGAGGAAGGTAAGAGAATCACTCCTTTTTTGGAACTATATGATATGACCTTTATCCACATCTCTTTCCCCATTTCTCACTCCCCAGTCCCACTTCCCTAATTTCCAATTAGAGGAACTAGCTGAGATCACAGAATCAGATCTTTGGATCTAAGAACCCTTGATTCAGTCAGGCTTCTGCAGTTGGCATCCCTACGTTGGGGCTCCATTTTGTATTGTTAAAAGGCTTTCTAAGGTCACCTGTAGGTCTAATGCTGTAGAATCGTGGGTAAATTTTCTTTCTTTCTTTTTTGTAGCTTGATTTTGTCATTTGTAAAACCGGGTGTGCGTCTACTTTTTAGCTTATTATATTGGTGCAATGCTTTTGTTTCAGGATAGCGTGGGGGCAAAAGATGTGGTAATGCCTTGGACGCTGCCAATAGATGATTCACTAAATCCCTTTATATGGATGTTATCATTATTTTCGGTTTCTAAAGAAATCTACAGGATAGGAGTCAGAATGACTTGAAACAGTCTTTATTTCCAGACAGGTAACAGGCCCGTTTGTAACGAGAAGCCCGGGTTGCCATCTTTGTTTCTGGCAAGTGAGGGCCCCCAAAACAGTTGAAGCTTCTTCCAGCCATAACTAGTGCTGGCAGGCTAACCCTTACCAACTTGGGCGCCACTAATTGAATGCCATGGCTCTTCCTGCTGACCTCACTCGCTCCAGTATTAAACCAGCGATTCCAGGGTTCCCCCGGTCTCCCTCTGTCCCAAGTCTCGAATCTGGAAAATCCTATAGCGAAGCTAGAGAAAGGACCCGGAAGTGATGAGGACCGCCAATCACGTGACCGTGGACGCTCCAGTGGGGTCACGTGATCCACCAACCTGCTGTACCCTCGAACGGAATGTTCGACTGCTCTTAAAGGTACAGGCTGCAGGGTCCCCGCTTTAGAGGGGGCGGAGACGGAGCCCGACGGGTGGGGCGTGGTGGGGCGTGCGAGGGCTCGAGATGGAGCCCGGGGTTAGCTTGGCGGATCACCCGGCGCGTGTGCAGCCGAGAAGCCGGAGCTGGGACGGGCAATGGGGACGTTGATCCTTCTCATCAGACGTAGACCCTCGCCCACCCTGTCGGAGCCAGTCTGAACTCTCGCTGATTTTGGACATTTCGGGGGACCGAAGTTGATATCATGGAAAGCAGTGAAGGAGTGCGGCGGCGCCTTTCCGATTCAGAAG
>NW_004567133.1:5503175-5514146 GCF_000260355.1 Condylura cristata
AGGGCTGTGATCTCCTGGTGGTCCTCCGGTACTGGGGGAGCAGGGCTCCTGGGGGCATTGTCCTACCTGGGCCTCACCCAGGTCGGCCTCTCTCCCCAGCACACCCTGCTGTCCATGCTGGGTATCCCCGCCCTGATGCTGGTCAGGTGAGCCACCCTGGGCTTGGAGGAGGGAGGGATTGGATCTTGATCCCCGTCTGCAGAGCACTACAGACTTGTTATGAGGGAGTGGACGTGTTCCAAACTCTTATCTGCTGGGTTTGAGTTCCAGAGTTATCCCCTTATTAGGTGTGGCCTGGGGTAGGCTGCTTCACCTCTCTGACCTGCGGTTCTTCAAATGATGGTAGATCTCCTTGCTTCCCTGCGAGGGGATGTGTGTGAAGCATCCAGTATAGTGTGATTCCCACCATGTTAACATTTTTAAAGACTTATTTATGCATACTAGAACTGGGCTACAGGCCAGAGGTAGAGAGGTTGAGAGAATTCACCAGAGACAGAGTGGGGAGCAGAACAGGCAGATGGACTGAAATCCACTGCTGAGGAGAGCAGCAGGCAAGACAGGAGAGGTCTGCTGTGCCATGTGGGTCACCTCCCTGGCTATCAAACTCATGCTACAGTGGCTGCAGATAGCTTCATAGTGCTGCACTTTAATCCCTTGTGCCACCAAGGAGGGCCCTATGTTGTTAACTTGTGTGTACTTTCATACATATTAAGAACATATCTTCTCTAGCCCATCAAACTTGTAACTTCCCAAGGTTCTGTGGGAAAAAGAAAACAATGTAAAGAGAAAGTATTAAGGAAAAACTATTAAGTATGGGGGGAGATGTGGATATGGCAAATACCATACAGGGAAGATGTCAGCAACTGAAATTTGGGGGGTTCTGGCCTAACACAAGTGAATGCACAATACAGGGCAGCTGAGCAGTCACTAGGACAAGTGACCTGCTTGGGATAGCTTGAGCTGGTATTAACTAAGGCCCAAGGGTCAGAGCAAGGAGGAGGTAGATTTCTGATCTAGAGAAGAAAGCCTTTTTCCACAATTGGAGTGCTCTGACATGAAACCCCATTCATGGGGTGCTTAGAGAAATACAAGTTGGGGACTGCCCTGGGACTGAACCTTTTCAACCTGACAGCCTCTTCCACTTTGTCCCCATTCTGCCTGCTTTTAGCTATTTCTGGTTGCTCATATCTCCTGAGCTCCAGGATCCTGGAGGGGAAGATGAGGCAGAGACTGCCGCTCGGCAGCCCCTGATGAATGAGGCCCCAAAGTCAAAGCCAGGTAGGAGACAGGAGCCCCAGACCCGCTGGGAGGTCACTTTCTCTCTCTGGGTTTTGGTCTTTTCTGCCCTACAGTGGAGACAGTTCAAGGCGGGTGGGCGGGTGTGCTGGCATGCCGAGAGCCAAGCCACATCTGTCTATTCAAGCAACACTCACTGAGCACTTGCTAGGTGCCAGGAGTGCAGTGCCTGGGCTCTGAGATAAGGAAATGAAGCAGATTCGAAGCGACTGAATCGGAAGCATGTCGTTTTCCCCCATTGAAAACAGTGAGGCGTTAGAACATGACAGCTGGGGAAAAGTGGAGGGGCTTCTACTGTAACGAAGGTGGTGGGTGTGCTGCTGCTTTCGAGGAGGTACATTGGGCTAAAATTTGAATGATGTGGGGTCAGCCTGTGGACATGGGGGTGGCTGGGTTTTAGGCAGAGGGAGCAGCAGGGGCTCCGTGGTGGAAGCAAGCTCCACATTCAAGAAACAGAAAGAAGAGGCCATTGTGCCTGGGATATAGCCATGAGGAGATCTCATCTGGTCACACTGTTTTAATCCTGATAAAATATATGTAACCTGAAGTTTACCAGCTTAACATAACAATTTAACCATTTGTAATTGTACACTCGGCATTTAGTGTGTTCGCTTGTGTCAGAGGGTTGATTCTTGCACAACAGTGTGCCACCCTCACCGCCTTCTCTCCCTGCCCCCTGCAGGCCCCAGCTCAGACTTCTCCCCCCGGGAGAAGTGGATTGTGTTCAAGGTATGCGCGGTGGCTGTGGTGTGTCCCCGGGGCCAGTGCCATCTCCCAGCCTGCCACTCACGCGCTCTGACTCCCCCAGGGCCTGCTGCGGTATATCATCCCCTTGGTCCTGGTGTACTTTGCCGAGTATTTCATCAATCAGGGGCTTGTAAGTGACGGCTGCTGGGAGGGGTGGAGGTGGCACTCTGGGTGGAGATCCATGTCCCTGTCTGATCTTTGCTATAGTTTGAGCTCCTCTTCTTCCGGAACACGGCCCTGAGCCACGCTCAGCAGTACCGCTGGTGAGAGCAGTGAGGTGGGAGGCAGGGGGCTGGGAGGCCCCCACAGCCCTGGGTGGAGGGGGACTGCCCTGCCGAGTGGACACCAGAAAGGCTGCCTTCTCCCGGCTCCTTCCTATCTAAGGTACCAGATGCTGTACCAGGCCGGCGTCTTCGCCTCCCGCTCTTCTCTCCGCTGTTGTCACATCCGCTACACGTGGGTCCTGGCCCTGCTGCAGGTACTGTGACCCTAGTCATCCCTCTTCTCGCACTTTGGCTCCCAGCTTCCCCGGGCCTGCATGTATCCCCCCCTCACCCCTACTCTTCAGCAGGAAGTGTGTATTGCTCCCTGTCAAGTGGTAAGCACAGGAAACACAAAGCCCCTGGGGCCCTGTGTTAAAATGTGCCCTCAGGAGCCAGCAGACCTGGGTGCAAACCCAGCTTCTGTACTCGGTGGCCGTGTGATTCAGCACACACCTCTCTGTGAATCTCAGCTTCTCTGTAAATTGGGCACAGCCAGCAGCTACTTCACTGAGTAGTTGTAAGAAATAGACATGAGAAGAATGAAAAAGCACGATTTTGTATTGTGTTTTAATCAGTCGGAACACTTACTCAGGAATTACCTGCACAAGCCTCAGGCACAGGCTGTTGATATCTCGAGCAGTAAGGAAAGGTACAGTTCTTCTCTTCTGGCTGGTCAATCATAATGGAACTCGTGACATTATAGTCAGTAGGTCATTCATCTCCTGGCTAGGAAGCAGAGGTCGCCTCCTGCTTTGAAGGAACAAGCACAATGCCACCTCACGGGCATTCATTGTTTCAAGTCACAAGTGTATAATCCCTGAAGAGATTTTACGCTGCATCTTCTCCTCCTCCAGAAAAGTCTTTTCTCCTTTTAGAAGTCCCAAAGTGTTGTATCACCCTCTTTTAACTCCGGGTTTTTCATTTCATTATTGTCACTGAAATGTGCAGCTTGGAATAATTTTCACCAAGGCTGCTTCAGAAAATTAGGGGCTGATAATCATTTCATGCCATAGCCAAGTGGCCAGGTGCAAGTGTCTGCAGTTTCATCAGCCACATGAGTATTTCCTAAGGGTTCTTTGACATGCAGAAACCGGAGTTAGAAGCTCTGAGGACCAGACCTGTGGGGTCAGCAGGGAACACATTTACCCATCACACCTGTGAGCCTACACACTGAGGAGGCAACCCCATGCACTCAGACCTGGGAGAGTGGGGTCCCCTAGGGCACCAGGGCCCAGAGCAGTGACCTGCTCCCTTGGGCAGGGTCAAGGAGACTTCTGGAAAGGATTGGGAACACCTAAACAAGGGTATCTCAGCCAAGGGTATCAGGGCATGTCAGTGTGGGGCCAGGTCTCCTGTGCTGTGGAATGCTTTCCTGAGCAGCATTCCTGGCCTCTTAGCAACTGGAGCCCAGCGGCACCCCTCCCAGCTGTGGCCACTGGCACATCTCCATGTGTTGCCAAAGGCCCCTGGCAGCAAAGTCACCCCTGATTGAAAACCTCAGGTCTAAATATAGCCTTGGCTTGGCAAAAAGGGGAGCAAATGCTGTATTCACAGCCCTTGGGAGGAGTGAGGTCACAGGAGTGACCCTGAGTCTTAGCTGAGGTGGGAACTGTGGTCACTTGGAGGTTCCAAGTGAGGGAAGGCATGACACCCCAGAGGGAGGAGTGATGAGCACAGTCAAGGAGGGAAGACACCTACAAGGTCTGAGCACTGGAGGAGACCTGCCCAGATCCCAGGTTCTGCTAGGCCAGCAGGGCATGGTGACTGACCCAGACCTGTCGCCCTTTCCCCGATCAGCATCTCCC
This sequence comes from Condylura cristata, assembly GCF_000260355.1. Classification (NCBI taxonomy): domain Eukaryota; kingdom Metazoa; phylum Chordata; class Mammalia; order Eulipotyphla; family Talpidae; genus Condylura; species Condylura cristata. The sequence continues at coordinate 5,507,287 of NW_004567133.1, forward strand.
TGATCTAGGGGCCACTGGAAGGGATGGCAGTCTCCCTTCCTGCCTAGCTGGCCCTGTGATCAGCCCTCCCCTTCACCTGAATCCGCAGTGCCTCACTCTGGCCTTCCTTTTGGCGGACGTATGTTTGAGCTTCCTGTCAAGCATCTACTTCGTCTTCCTGATCATTCTGTTTGAAGGGCTCCTAGGGGGTGCAGCCTACGTGAATACCTTCCACAACATTTCCCTAGAGGTCAGTGCCTGCTGGGTGAGGGCTGAGGGGGGCCTTTCTGGGGAAGCCCAGGGTGGGGGCTTCTAGTATTCAAGCCTCCATCCCGGCTGCCTGCCCTCTCCAGACCAGTCCCAAGCACCGGGAATTCGCCATGGCAGCTGCCTGTGTCTCCGATACCTTGGGGATCTCACTATCAGGGCTCCTGGCCCTGCCTCTGCACGACTTCCTTTGCCACCTCACCTGACACTACAGATCCTTGGGACACAGGACATATTGACCTGGGCAATGGGCAGGCAGGCCACAGCTCCAGCTGAGCCCGGACCTCCCTGGCCTGCTGGTGTGAGCCAATGGTGGCGTTGTTTCCCGTTCCTGCTGGCCTGGGGGTGCAAGGTAGGGGGTGGTGTTTCTTGGCATTATACCCTCAGAATAAATGCCTATTTTATCTACTAACTCTTGTCACTTTTCTCTCTGAAAAAACAGTATTTTTATTACAAAGTACTAAGTACCTACTTTGAAATGTATATAGGAGAGTGTAAAGCATTTCAGCTGATTAGGCCTAGTCTGAGTCGATATTTATTAGCTATTCACTCACTCGCTATATGGAATAGTCTATAACTTACCCCACCCAACATGTAAGTTTGCAAACAGAGAAGTTGGAAGAGTTTGTACAAAGTGCTTGTATGCGTGCTACCTGAGTTCTGTAATGAATGTTTGCTGTCCTTGCTTTATTACATTTCCAAGCCCCCACCCAAATTTATCATCAGTCCATCTCAGTTCAGAGGAGGATGTTCTGGAATCCAGTATTTATAGTCCTTTTAAAGGTACAGTTTAAATATAGTAAAAAGCACAATCATATGGAAGTAACAGGATGGCTTAGCAATTTTTCTCTGCATAACATTCCTTTTGTTAACATTTTTCACAAAACAACTAATAATACAAGTTCTTGTTTAAAGAATAACTTTGTTACTATTGAAATCATGAGTTTGAAATGCCAGTTGTATTTTTTTCTCCGGTGTATTAAATACATAACTTGGGAAGTTCCAAAGAAACACATAAGTCCCCTGGGGCCCGCGTGCACAATGATTAGGAAGACACGGCAGTTACTTGGCAGTAACTACCAGTCACTGCCAGTGACGTTCATGGCCCAAACCCCAGCACTACTGACCCTAGCAACATGGGTTTTGGAGGCTTGCAAGTCCCAGCTCTGCCAGTCGCTACCATGATCATGGGCAAGTCTCTATTCCTCTTTCTCCTCAGATTCCTCATCTGTGAAATGAGGATAATATAGAATACCAGCAAGTGCTATGGTGGCTGTAGATACTACATGCCCTCAGGGAGAAGAATAACACTCAATAAATGGTAGCTTTGCCCATGCTGTGGTTGAAATACTGCCTTTACTTTTTACATTTCTGTGTGCCAAGAGGGCCCACTAAAACAAATTGCTGAGCCCACCTCAGGCTTTCTCATTGAGTGTGGGGTAGGGTACGGGCCAAAAGTAGTCTTTTCTATTATGTGCTTAGGTGGTGCTGATGCTGCTGTTCTTAGGATACTTTGAGAACCACTGAATTATGATCCCTCCTCCCTTTGAAAAAAAGTCTTACAAACCTTTATTTAAAACTTTTTTTATTTTCAGTTCAGTAAACTTACGAATATGTTCTTCAGGCCAATGATTGTTTTGCTGTGGATAGAAAGTTAGATTTCTTTTTTTTTTTAAAGATCTATTTATTTATTCATATAGAACTGGGGTACAGGCCAGAGATGCGGAGGGTGAGAGGATTCACCAGGGACAGAGTGGGGAGCAGAACAGGCAGATCGACAAAGTACACTGCTGAGGGGAGCAGCAGGCGGGTCAGGAGAGGTCTGCCACACCATGTGGATCTCCCCCAGGGCAGGCGGGAATCAAACTCATGTGGAAGTGGCGTAAGCTTCTTAGTGCAGTGCTTTAACCTGCTGTGCCACCAGGGAGGGCCCAGATTTCTTTTTTTTTTTTTAAAGATTTATTATTTATGCATACAGAACTGGGGTGCAGGCCAGAAGTGCAGGGGATGGCGAGAGGATTCACCAAAGGCAGAGTGGGGAACAGAGCAGGCAGATCCACTGAAATACACTGCTGAGGGGAGCAGTGGGCAAGACAGGAGAGGTCTGTTGTGCCACATGGGTCACCTCCCTGGCTAGGGATCGAACTTGTGCTGAAGCAGCTGGCTGGAGCTGTGGCTAGCTTTGTAGTTTTGCAGCTAGCTTCATAGTGCTGCAATTTAACCAGTTGCACCACCAGATTTTGTTTTGATGGGTGTGTGATATTCCATCACAATGGATTGCTACAGTTTTTAATTTTGATGAAGTCCAGTTTATTTTCTCTTTGATTATTGTGCATTTGGTGACATATCTAAGACACTTCCAAGAGAAAGGTAATGAAGTATCACTCCTATGTTTTCTTCTAAGAGTTCTATAACTTAAATTCTAATATTTAGCTCATTGATCCATTTTTGAGGTTTTGTTTTGTTTTGTATCTAATGCAAAGTAAGTGTCTGTGCAGAAGAGTTAAGGCAGCAGACTCAAACTGCTTATCTGTAAGCCTGATTGCAATGTTGGTCCTGGTTGGAGTTTGGTAACTTAGGTTTCAAGAGGATTGCCACCATTAACTGATAAAGTAGCTCCCACTGCCTATACTGTTTGTGCAAGCAGTGTGGCTTAACTGAAGGCTTTTTGGATTTTGGTACATGCTAAGCAGTGACTACGCTGACCTGTTCCCAAGAAGAACCCTGGCACTGAGATTCTAACAAGCATCCCTTGTCGTCGTCAGCATTTCACAAGTGTTATCACAATTCATTGCTGGGGAATTAAGTACGTCCCATGTGACTCCCCTGGGAGAGGGGCCCTTGGACGCTTGAGTCTGGTCGCACTCAAACCTGTCCTGTGCACCTTTTTTTCTCCTTTTCTGATTTTACTTTGTCTTCTTTCACTCTAAATACATCATAGCCGGCAATATGACTATATGTTCAGTCCTCTGAGTCCTAGTGAATCATTTGAACCTTGGGGTGCTTTTGGAGATCCCCAAGACAGGGCTGAACTTCATTCTTTTGCAGGTGGTTATTCGGTTGTCCCAGCACCTTCTGGTGAAAGGACTTTCCCTGTTGATTTGTTTGGGGACCTTCTGGAAAATCAGTTGACTGGAAATGTGGGGGTTTATTTCTAGACTCTCAATTCTGTTGACCTATATGTTTGTTTATATGCCAGGACAACTCTGTCTTGATTACTGTAGTTTTGTGGTGAGTTTTTGAAACTGGGAAGTGTGAATCCTCCAAATCTGTTACTTTTCAAGATTGTTTTATGAAACAAACTCCTCAATTTCAAGCTAGTGGTGATTTTTGACAGGGATTTTATTAAATCTGTAAACCAATTAGGGAAGTATTGCTGCCTTAACAATATCAAATCTTTTGATATATGAACACTGGAATGTCTTTCCACTTAATTAGATTTTGTAAAAAAAAGATTTATTTATACATACAGAACTGGGGTACAGTCCAGAGGTACAAGGGCAATAAGAGAATTCACCAGAGATAGAGTGGGGAGCAGAACAGGCAGATCTACCGAAACACACTCTTGAGAGGCACAGCGGACGGGACAGGAGAGGTCTGCCATGCCATGTGGGTCAGCTCCCTGGCTGGGGATCAAACTCATGCTGCAGTGGCTGCAGAGAGCTTCAAAGTGCTGTGCTTTAACCCCCTGTGCCACCAGGAAGGGCCCAGACATTCTTGTCTTATTCCTGATCTTTTGGAAGGGGCATTCAGTCTTGCATCGATATGTATGAGGTTAGCCATCATTTTTTTGTAGATAAACTGATATTGAGGAAATTCCCATCTGTTTCTGATTTATCATGAAGGGGCTTTGAAGTTTGTAGGATGAATTTTTTGTAATATGTTAACTATTTTGTAGCTATTAACATGACCATGTGGTTTTTGAAATTTATCCTGTTGATAGGGTGTATTGCATTAATTCGTTTTCAAAAGTTAACCTGACTTTGCATTTCTGTTGATGCCTACTATGTCATCCACTGCATATTTAATTTTCTAGTATTTTGTTGAGCACTTTAATGTCAATATTCATGAGAGATGTTGCTCTGTGGGTTTTTTCCTTTTTTTTTTAATTAAAAAGCTTTAATTACTTTATGTTTTATTTCTTGTGTAATTTTTGCCTGTAGTTTTGGTATCAGAGTAATATAGGAATGAATTGGGAAGTGTTCCCACTTCTGTTTTTTGAGTGGGTTTGTGAAGAATTGGTGTTAATTCTTTAAATTTTTATTGAATTAACCAGTGAAACCAAATTTGGATCTGAGCTTTTTTCTGTAGATGATTTTTGCTACATGTGGTTTTTAAGTACTTTCAGTGTGGCTGGTATGCCTGAGAAAATGAACTCTGAATTTTATTTACTAGGAATTAGTTAAGTTAAATAACAGATTTCTATTTACACTATCAAACACGGGTCTTGAAGTCTGGATCTCATAGGCTGATACTGCCCTCTGTGGTCATTTTGGGAGTTTGCTGGGAGAGGTTGAACTGCACAGTCACTGAGGCAGCTATCTGGTAAGGACCCTGGTGAGGCCCAGCCATCCCCCTAAGTGCAATGTGGTCCTGTGTGCCAGGGTAATTTTACGATGCCTGAGTGGCTTTTCAGTGACCTCCCCGTCCCCAGCTCTAACAGCACATGCCAAGAATCTGACTTCCCTTTACCGAGAGCCCAAGGTATATCTGCTTGGTTTCTGTGTATACTGGTTTTTCCAGGAATTCCGCTGTCATTACAGTGAAGGAAGATTGTGTTTTGTTTCCTTCGAATCGCTACCAAGAGCTATTTACTGTGTTTGGAAAATCCCCTTGTTGAAGACAACACCTAGAGCAAAATCCTTTGTTTTTTGGCTGCATCATAGCTGCCTCATTTGTTGTGATTTTAAGCATATATTAAAATATTATGTATATATACACATATTTATTTCAAAATGTCAACTATTAGGAAAAAAATTCCAGATTTGTCTCTGCTATAATTGTCTTCTCAGCAATCCAAACTATGTCATTGTAGACAGGTGTAAATCTCTATGTGCTTCTTTCTGTCTTCTAGACAAATCATGGGTTAGCAGTTACATATTATAAACCTTTTATGTAAAAAATTTTTTCTTTTCTCCTATATACATATGTATATGTATATATGTATATATAATCCCTACATTTTATAGTGTTTCATGATATTTCTTTTAGTGTGTAGTGGAGGTCCTCCCTGGTGGTGCAACAGGTTAGATCACAACACTCTGAAGCAATCCACAACCACTGCAGCACGAGTTCGATCCCTGGCCAGGGAGGTGACCCACATGGCGTGGCAGAACTCTCCTTACCTGCCCGCTGCTCCCCTCAGCAGTGTACTTCAGTCTATCTGTTCTGCTCCCCACTCTGTCTCTGGTGAATTCTCTCACACCTCTGGCCTCTACCCCAGTTCTGTATGCACAAATAAATAAATCCTTTTTTTTTTTTTTAAGTGTGCAGTGGGAGCCTACTGGAGCTGAGTTGCAGTGGCTGGCGCGGAGGAGTGAGGGAGTGTGTGGTACCTAGGATTTGTTTCCAAAGAGAAGTCCTGCTCCCCTTCTCCCATGTTCGTCCTCCGCCTCCTCTCTGCCTAGTCCCTTTCTAAAATTATGGTATAGTCTCTTAAGGTCAATCAACATATGAAAATCAAACATTATATCCAGACAAGTTTTCTGTGGTCTCTGCATTACTGATGGCAGATCTAGTTCAGGCCATCCCTCTGTCTCTAGCTTAGACATCATCAGCTCTTTCAGAGTCTTGGTTTTCTCCTCTAGCAAATGAGGTTAGTAATAGCTGCTTTTCCTTCCTACCTACAAGTGTGTCACAAGTTTCAAAGGTCTTTATGCATTTGAAATTGCTTTTCAAGTGCCAGTTATGACTATCACCTTTCCGCTTGCTGGGTTTATTATTTCAGGCACTCAGAGAGAAACAATCTGCTGAGGGGAAGACGAACGCCCACATGAGCCAGAGACACCAGACTGATGAAAGCTCCTCTGGCCTGTGCTTCCTGCTCTGAGCCTGGGAAGGGCCCCATTAAATCTTAGGTATTAACAAAGATCACCCATTAAAAATACCCAAGTTCTGCCTGACTAGTTTTATAGTCTAGTTATGCTCACAAAGTAAGAAATTCCCAGGTTCTTTTACTCTGCTACCCTCATTCCTATCCACCCTACTTAGAAGACCAAGTTATGTCAATTAAAAAATTGTTAGGATTTAGCTCTAAAACAGCAAAGCTCTCAATAGTTTTGGTGGCTGTGAACTGTTTGGGTTGGAACACAATCTAGGGATGTGTGATCTTGAGGAAGTCACTTGACCTTTTAGAATGTCAACATCCTCTTCTCTAGGTAAGTTTGAGATAATAACAACCCAAAGGGTTGCAGAAATTTAAGAGGCATTCACACCTATGTCCCCTTTCTTTGCAGAATTAAATCATTTAAAATAAATAACAATAAAAGAGGTATTCATAAAAAGGAGCCCTAGGAAATGCATTTTATGGCTCATGATAGTACAATAGGGCCTCTCTGCTGGCCTAGAGATTAAGTCTCAGCGCCATCACCACCACGGGGCCTAAATTCGGTCCC
>NW_004567133.1:5514461-5526443 GCF_000260355.1 Condylura cristata
AAAAAAAAGGGTGCAGAGGCTCTCCCTGGTGGCACAGCGGATTAAAGCACAGCACTAAGAAGCTAAAGCCACCTTAGCATGAGTTCGATCCCTGCCCTGGCAGTGATCCACATGGCCCGGCAGACCTCTCCTGACCTGCCCACTGCTCCCCTCAGCAGTGTACTTCATCAGTCGATCTGTTCTGGTCCCCACTCTGTCTCTGGTGAATCTCACTGCCCCTGCACCTCTCGCCTATACCCCAGTTCTGTATGTATAGATAAATCTTTTTTAAAAAAGGGAGGGGAAACATATATTCCATGTCTCTATTGATATACAAATAGATAACTATACTGGTGGACCTATTGACCTACCTCTATATCAGCTATAGATACATAAAAAGACATATATTTTTGTGTGTATGTAAATATATAAGGATTATATAGGTAAGAGTAGAGTATATATGTAGATATTCAGTATTTGTTATACACATAGGTAACAGATATATATACATAGCCTTAACTATAATCTTATACACAGATACCTGTATCTTTTCATGTATCTATACTATAGAGAGAGACATCTGTAGATTACACTATAAACTGACCATTGTTTTTGCTTCTGGGGAGAAGTTGAGGGACTGGAGGTCAGGGGTGGGAAGGAGATATATTTTCTCCAGTATGTTATTTTGTGTTATTTATGTTTTGTAGTCATGTACATATATTTCAAAATGAAGATCACCCACGCGAAAAACCTGGCACATGCAGGAACACTGAGGCTTATTTGTTAAGAACTCCACTTACAAAGGGTGTCCCAAGTGTATGTAACCTTCTTTCAAAGACAAACTTTAGGTTCAGCAAATGCAGTTATGTGATACCATACTAAGTTTTGATACTACTGTTGGATCATGGATACACAGATGTTTGTTGAAATAGTCTTTTTCTTATTTCTACATTTGAAATATTTTTCAATAAAAAATATTTGAAGAAAGCTGCTGGGTTATGACTGAAGGGGGATATGAGGAGGAAGCTTGGATGGAGAGATCTGCTGATGTTCTATTTCTCGATGCCTATACAGGTGTGTGCTTGTTTTCTGAAAACTCAAGCTGTACATTTACCAGCTGTCACTCATCTGAATCTGAAGTTATACTTAATAAAAATTTTACTAAAAAATTCCCCTCCATTAAATTGGAAATTTTCATAATGACTTAGTAAATGATTAGTGAAAAATAGAGTTTGGTATGATTTTTCCTTTGCACATGGTCAGAGTCTTTGGAGTAACAGGAAACCACTCTAAAATCAGTACCTTTAGTATGAATTTGCATTTCTTCATCTTCAATGACGCTGTTCTTCGTCTCACTCACCTCCTTCACTGTTTACCTCAGAGTCCCTTGGTAATTTCAGTGCATTCCACTTCTGTTTGGGGAGGTAAAGAAGTTTATTTCAGAATCAAGTGAATCTGTAGGCAGAGTGGGAGGGAAGAAATGAGAGTGAAGAGAGGAAAAGCGAAAAGGAGAAGGAGAACAGGGGTAACAGACCAGGATGAGTGAAGAGACTGCCACATTCTAAGCCCACATTCTAAGCACTTAATGTGCCCTGAGCTTCCCTGTTTCCAGGCTTTTGTTCATACGGCTTCTTCTACCTACAGGTCCTCTCCCATCTCCACCCCCAGCTGCTAATTTCCTATAATATTTTTCCTCCAGGAAAAAATGTCCCCCCACTGCTAAACAACTATTGAATGAATGAAACTTCCTTTAAAAATGAAAAATAGTCTTGTGTTGCTAAGCCCTGCTGATGTTTTCTCCAGCCCACCTGGATTTAAATCAACAGATCTACAATGGCTTGCAAAATTTAGTATTGTCTACTTGTATAATATTGTTTTGTTCACTTTGCTGATAGCACACTGGTCTTTTCTTTCTTCCTGGAATGTGTCAAGATCATTTCTGCCCAAGATCTTTGCATTTGCTATTCCCCTTCCCTAGAAGATCTTCCTTGCAGTTTTTTTTTTTTTTTTTACTTTTGTCATTTGGCTCACACTCAATATGACCTCTTCCCAGAGGCCCTGGCCTTTCTACCCAAAATTATGTTCTAATGTAACCAATATAATATCTTCTTCAAAAATATTTAATCTGCAGAGGTGCAGCTGAGAGGATTTTCCAGATACAGAGTAGGGAGCAGAACAGGCAGATGGACTGAAATAACACTGCTGACTGGAGCAGTGGGCAAGACAGGAGAGGTCTGTTGTGCCATGTGGGTCACCTCCCTAGCCGGGATCAAACTCATGCCACAGTGGCTGGTGAAGCTTATAGTGCTGAAACTTTAATGGAGGCTCCCTCAATTTAATATCCTTATGATGTTTTCACTATCTGGAATTATCTTGAAATCATTACTTGATAATTATTCCACTATTCTAAACTTTGAGCTCCTTGTGAAATCACAGATCTTTCCTGTTTTGTTCATTATCATTATTATTTTAGTCAGTGTCCAGGTCATCGCTAGTCCATAATAAATGTTCAGTAAATAAGCATTTGTGGAATAATGAATGAATTCTGGCTAATATTTATTCTATACTTATCTGGTACAAGGCATTGTCCTAAATGTTTCACATATACTTACCACTTAATTTTCATAATGTCTATGAGATAAATACTATTGGCTTTTTTTTCCCCCCTAGCTCAGGAAGACACATACAAAGAGCTTAGGGAATCCTATTAAATCCAAAGTGATATCGGAGCTGAGGTTTGAATTCAAAGCCTGACAGAGTTTGCTCTTCACCTACTTCTAAGCTCAGCAGTATCACAGACGAGCCGTAAAATCCTAAAGGCCTGGCGGCGGCATTCTCATCCGCAAGGCTGGGTTGAGGATTTTAAACCAGCAGCAAAGCGCGGCTGTCTGGGAATCTCGCGGTGCTTCCCTGCGACCCTGGTTACAGGTCTGTTCCCGCCCCCTACGTGGCGCGACGGCCGCTGGAGCCAGTAAATTTCGTCCAATAAATTTCGTCAGCGCCTCCAGGAAGTGATGTAAGGTCCCGCCTGCGTCTCTGGCCGCGTTTCCGGCTTCTCCCTGACGCGTTGTTGACTCGCGGCCTCAACTGGTGCGTAGGTCTCGGGCCTCGTGCTGGGAGGGCGCTGGGTCGGGTGCGTGGGGGAACGGTGAGGGGTCGGGGGCAGAAGGTGGTGGCGCGGCGCTTACTCTTGGCCCGCGACTCTCAGCTGTCCCGCAGGTCCGGCCGCGGCCCCGCAGCGCCGTCGCCATGTCGCGGTTTTTTACCACTGGTTCAGACAGCGAGTCCGAGTCGTCCCTGTCTGGGGAGGAGCTCGTCACCAAACCTGTTGGGGGTAACTACGGCAAACAGTGAGTAGTGGGGCGCCGGTGCATGGTGGTTGCTTGCGGGGTTCTCGGGGTAGGCAGCTGGAAGGAGGCCCTGTCTGGCGAGGAGATTTCAGAGGATGTTGAGCCCCGAAGCGACTGGAGCAGGGGTGGGGTGGGGTAACTTTCAAGCTTGGGGCGCTCTGAATTGGGCGAGTCCCAGAAAAGTTCCCCCGGCCGCGTCTGTTGTCATCACGCTCCAAAGGCCTTAGCTTTTCTTAGCACCAAGAAATCCTGGAGGTTTCTGTCACTGCTCTCAGGAGACAGAATGTGCTCCTCGAGCGCCTTGATGTGGCTGTGAAGTCCAGCCACCTGGTTTTCTTCGCAGGCTCTTTAAGCAGGTGTTTACCTTCACTGAACTAGCCTTCCTACACATCTGCTAATAAAAGTTGTTACACTCTGGGGCACTCTGCAGTGTACTTAGTCAGGCTGCCTGTTCTGCTCCCCACTGTTTCTGGTGACTCCCCCCAAACACACACACACACACACACACTCTGGTCTCTACCCCATTTCTTGTATGCGTAAATAATTTTCTTTAGGTTGTTCCACTCTGTAGAACAGTACAATGTTTCTCAAAACTACACACTCCTTTGGTTGTCTGTGCCACTGTTTGAAAAAACACTTTCTACCCTTATGAATATGGTTTCTTATTGTTAAGGAATGGAGAGCCCGCATCACTGGCCATTAAAGTATGGAAGAATACTACTATAATGGAGGTGGTAATAAACACCTGAGAATTTTAATTTTTGGTTTCTCACACACTGGAGAAATACTGCCCATCCCTCCACCCCCCCTTTTTAAGATCATGTCATATTTATAGATTAAACTGTTAGTAATGTCTTTCCATTGGCATCCCACTACCCCTGTGATGGGGTTTCTACCTTGGTGAGACTCCTGTGTCCGTTTGGATGCTGCCTGTTTGTTCTTTGTCCTGAAAGCTCTGTGTTTTTCTGGTCTGCTTCTGTGTAGATTAGTCCATAGTTAGGTGAGGATTTGCTGTGATAGTGGGAGGGAGTAAGCTCAAGTACTCTCCATCCTTCCAGCATGGGTCCCACTTCCTGGGGAAACATTGCTTTTTAAGGGCCTAGTTCAGGTACCTCAGCTACCAGCTTATAAGCTTTTCACATTCATTCAAGCTCAAGTGCCCTGTCCCCCCATTTTCTCTTCAGTTCTCTCAGTGAGTAGCTATCATCTTACTTGACGCACTAAATAAGCACCTTCATTTGTTTTTGAGAGAATGGTTATCTTTGTATTACTACAAAAGATCTACCTTGCAGCAAACTTTATAGATGAAGTTGTACGTGGTGAGATACTGAAGAGGAAGAAACAAAGGGAGAAGTATGGTACAAATGGGAAAATGGGAACTAGAAAGGGTGATTAGTGGTCTTTGTTCCTCCCGAACAGGCCATTGTTACTGAGTGAGGATGAAGAAGATACCAAGAGAGTTGTCCGAAGTGCCAAGGACAAGAGGTGAGGCCTTCGGGAGGTATTGGGGAGTCTCTGAGTAATGGGCAGTGATATTGGGTATGTTCAATGTGTTGTTGGATTCCCACTCCAGGTTTGAAGAGCTTACAAACCTTATCCGTACCATTCGCAATGCCATGAAGATTCGGGATGTCACCAAATGCCTGGAAGAATTTGAGCTCCTGGGGAAAGCATATGGGAAGGCTAAGAGCATTATAGACAAAGAAGGTGTCCCCCGGTTCTATATCCGCATCCTGGCTGACCTGGAGGACTATCTTAATGAGGTGAGGGGAAATACAGAAGGGGGCTGAAAAGTAAATTAGGAAGTAGCTCAGCTTCCAAGACCCATAAAAAGCAGTAGTGACGCTTAGGAAATTTAAGTTTGGGAATAATACTTAATCTCAGGTTTTTGTTGCCTTTTTCTTCCTTTTTTTAAATTTCTTTAGCTATGGGAAGATAAGGAAGGGAAGAAGAAGATGAACAAGAACAACGCCAAGGCCCTGAGCACCCTGCGCCAGAAGATCCGAAAATATAACCGAGATTTCGAGTCTCATATTACAAATTACAAGCAGGTGGGGATGTTAGAGGCAGACTTTTTGAACTTTCTGAGGGACAGTGCTCTCATGACAGAAAGTCACTTGCAAATGGGAAGTATGACTGGAGAAGGTATCATGACAAATCTTTGCAGGATGGAGGGGTAGGGTGCTTGGTAGTTGGCTGGTACCCATAATTATTCTCATTTCCTTCTGTCAAGAACCCTGAACAGTCCGCAGATGAAGATGCTGAAAAGAATGAGGAGGATTCAGATGGTGAGAAGAAAAAATCCTTTTTTTTTTTTGAGATTTTGCTTTTGTGTAGATGGGGAAGGCGGGGGTAAGAGGATTCACCAGTGACAGAATGGGGAGCAGAACAATTAGATTTACTGAGATAAACTGCTGAGGGGAGCTGTCGGCGAGACAGGAGAGGTCTGCTGCACCATATGTGGGTTAGCATCCTGGCTGTGGGTTGAACTCAAGCTGTTATGGTAGCACTGAGACTTAACCCCCTAGGCCACAAAAAAGGCCCCAAAAAGATCCTTTTTAAAGGCCTCACCTCCTGTCCTGGTGCTTCAGGCAGCTTTCTTGGTATCTTCTTCATCCTCACTCAGCAACAAGGGATCCCCTTGACCTAATCTCCTAGTTGCCCTTTAGTTGTTTTTCCTCATCCTAATTCTTTTTCTACCAGGCTCTTCAGATGAGGACGAGGATGAGGATGGAGTCAGTGCTTCAAATTTCCTGAAAAAGAAACCAGAAGCTCCCTCTGGGGACAGTCGCAAGTTCCTCAAAAAGATGGAGGTAAGAGCCAGATTAGGCTGAGAGGTGATTTGCCTGTTATAGACCTTTCTTAGTCTATTGAAGGAAAAAAAAAAAGTTCATTGAATCCCAAGATTGGGAGGCTGAGGTTTCGCAACATCATCTGGTTTGAGACTAGGCTTTCTTTGGAATTAAAATAACTGCCCCTGGGGACCTGTGTGTCTCTGGGATAAGCCATCACATCTCTCTGGGTCTTCTTAGTCTGATCCTGATTTTTTTAGGTCACTCTTATTCTGCTTCTGAAATTCTCTGGAGTATGTCAGCCGAGAGAACAGAAAGACCAGTTACTTTCCCCTATCTGCCTACTAATCCTTGATTTTTCTACTCTAAGGATGAAGATGAAGACTCAGATGATTCAGAGGATGATGAGGATTGGGACACAGGTTCCACATCTTCTGATTCAGACTCAGAGGAGGAGGAAGGGAAACAGACTGTGCTGGCCTCCAGATTCCTTAAAAAGTATGTGAAGTGATGGTGAATTGGATTCAGTGGGATGGGTAGGAAGCCTTTATTGGTTTGAAGATTGTTCTTCCTTGGATTCCTTTTAGGTCATAGAGGCCAACAGAGGAATCTCAGAATCAAGTATATTGACTATAATCACAAGGCCAATAGAATGTGAAGGCTCCAGAGAGCAAATAGTCAACCACAGTATTATTTACTACGTGCATACTGGATACAAATCTCTGTTCACACAATTAACTGTCCGGTAGTGGACAAGCTACTTAAACTTTCAAGCTTCAGGTTTTTTTAATCTGTAGAATGGAGCAGAATTTGGCCCTGCTCCAAGGAGAACTGCAAGGGAAGTGAGGGAAAGACTCAGTCAGGGCTGATAATATGGTAAGCCCACAGTGACAGTTGCTATTCTTTGTTTCACTGTTTTTTGCTTTTAAACATTTTAAAAGGACAGCTTATTAGGAAAGGGAGAAACACCTGTGCAGAAACAGGCAGACCATCTTGGGATGAGAGCTGCCAATAGTTGCTGTTCTTGTCATTCTGTTAATATCTGAGAACCCTTTAGTATCGGAGAGGCTGTTCCAAGCCTTTCTGAACTTTAATGGTACAGTCACAAAAGGAAAGAATTCTGATTGGGGTCTCAGACCCAGCCCTTGTTCCTTTAATAGCTGCCAACTGTGGGTAAGTCACTTAATCTTAGGCTTCAGGTGATATCTCCCCCTATGTACTCACTTCAAATATCAAGCTCAGTGAGGAACAACACACTTTTTTTTTTCCCCTGTTCCCCTCCCTTACCCCTTTTTAGTAGGCAGAACACTCTGCTTTTCCTACTTTAAGAAGTTGCAGTCACTCTGCTTCAGCAGGTAGTTATCTGACACTGAGATCTAGGTGTGTGCATTCTATTGAGAGGTGTATCTGATCTGCTTTTCCTTGAAACTTGATAATAATACCTCTGTTTTTTTCCCTCCACACTCTGGACCAGTTCTCCAACTCCCTGGACATCAGCGGGTATTCAACACTCAGTTCAGTTTTCACACTACCCAGAATTTAGTGCAGAATCACTCGGGCCTGTCCCTGCTACGGGCCTGTCCCTGCCACAGACACTAGTCACAGGTCCTGGGTTTGGTTCCTGTGCTTCTGACCAACCAGCCCTAAACTTAAAGAGTTTTTTCAGCTACCTCTAGGGTCAATAAATTTGCCAGGCTGACTCACAGAACTCAGGAAAGTACCTTACTAAATGAAAGAGCTAAGTAGGGCAGGATATGGGAGAAGGTGATGTGGCTTCCATTACTTTTCTAGGTGCACTACCCACACACCACCTCAGTGTGCACCCACCCAGAAGCTATCCATTTCATGATTTAGGGGAATTTTGTGATGGCTTTGCTAGATGGCATAATTGTTGGTATGTTTAACTCTAGGCCATTCTTGGTAGTGCGTTAACTTGGATCCAGGACTTGTTGCAAAGTTTATGGGAAGAAGACACCTCAGAAGTGCAGGGGGAGTTGACTTGGCTCTTCTGTGTTCCCTGGCAGGGCCCCCACCACAGAAGAGGACAAGAAGGCTGCAGAGAAGAAACGGGAAGACAAGGCCAAGAAGAAGCATGATAGGAAATCAAAGCGCCTGGATGAGGAGGAGGAAGACAATGAAGGCGGAGAGTGGGAAAGGGTCCGCGGTGGAGTGCCCCTGGTTAAGGTGAGGATTTTAGAATTGAAATTAATTGGGAAGCATTTCCTGTGGGTGTGTTAGAGTCTTTCTGGTCAGGTCTGGGGGAAAGTTAGAACAAGAATCATTTCCTCTTGGCCTGTGCATGATAGGATGTGTGTTGTTTAGGAGAAGCCAAAAATGTTTGCCAAAGGCACTGAGATCACCCATGCTGTTGTCATCAAGAAACTGAATGAGATCCTACAGGCACGAGGCAAGAAAGGAACTGATCGGTAAGATTCGTGGGGTGTGGCAATGCAAAGGTGGAGGTTGGTGGTAAAACTGTGCTACAGTTTTGGAAAGATGAGTGTGTGGCTGTAATAGAAGGAATGGTGTGTTGCCAGTATACTAGTCCATTTTCTGCTATTTACTCTCTTTTGACCTAAACCACTTAATCTCTTCGGGCTATTTTCCTATCTATAGAATGTGAATAAGTTTAATTTTCTTGGTTGTGCTGTGACTGAAGAGGATGGTGGGTTGTTAGCATTATTGCTATTTCTGTTTTGGTTATTAAAAAAAGAAACAAGGGGCCCTGGTGGCGCAGGGATTATAGTCTCAGCACTGTCAAGCTGTCACCAGCCTCTGTGGCCTGAGTTCGATCCCCGGCCAGGGAGCTGACCCACATGGTGCAGCAGACCTTTCCTGTTTTGCCTGCTACTCCCCTCAGCAGTGGATTTTAGCAGATCCACCTGTTTTGCTCCCTACTCTGTCTTTGGTGATTTCTTTCACCCCCTGCACCTATGACCTACACCCCAGTTCTTGTATGCATAAATAAAAATAAACCTTTTACAAAAGGGATACAAGTACAGAGGTGTTAAGGATTGGGGTATTGGGAACACGCCTGCCTTGCTCATCTGAAGAGGGTGCACACACTGTATGACAGGATGAGTGTCATTGGTCTTCAAAACTTTACTCAGTTCTGCATTCCTCCAGCTCAGCTCAGATTGAATTGCTACAGCTGTTGGTTCAGATCGCTTCTGAAAACAACCTTGGAGAGGGTGTCATTGTCAAGATCAAGTTCAATATCATTGCCTCACTCTATGATTACAACCCCAACCTGGCCACATACATGAAGGTGAGAGTAATAACATCATTCAGAACTAAACTGCTGAAATCTCTGGCTGTGGACACAGTCTTGGAGGTTGAGGCCCTGTGGATTTCTTCAGAGGTTCTTGGAAAACATCTGTGTATTCCATGTTCACTCCTGACTTTCTGCTCTCTGCAGCCTGAGATGTGGCAGAAATGCCTGGACTGCATTAACGAGCTGATGGACATCCTGTTTGCAAACCCCAACATCTTTGTTGGAGAAAACATTCTGGAAGAGAGTGAAAACTTGCATGATGTTGACCAGGTAAAGAGACTAATTGGCAGGTTTTTAGAGGTTATTTTGTCTACTTTGTGAAGGCTTGGTGGAGATAGAGGGGTTGAAATTTGAGATGTGGGCTAATTTAATTTTTTGTCTTCCTCTTCAGCCTCTGCGTGTTCGTGGTTGTATCCTAACCCTGGTAGAAAGAATGGATGAAGAATTTACCAAAATAATGCAAAATACTGATCCTCATTCCCAAGGTGAGCCTTAGTGAGCATTGACATCTGAGAGAGGAAAAGTGCAGGAAATAATACTAAAGATTGTCATATTAAATGAGAGTGTTTGAAAAACCAACAGCCACACCAGAGAACCCATTAAGATACTGGGACCCCCCCCCTTAATAGTGGGTGGACCTCGCCTCACAATCTTTGTGTCTAACCTGTTACAGGTGATGGTGCTCATTGATAATACACCTTTTGTTTGCACTGGCAACTGAGATTGTCTCCATTTATTGTTTACTTGGAAACTTCTTTCCAATGAGTTTATGACCTTTTCCAGAGGTGTGTCAAGGGAATGGGGCCCAAGAGGTTTTCCAGAAATAGCTTATAGAAACAATGGTTCCATCTAGAACTGCTGGGCACATTCCCTGGGAACTACACTTTTAGAACTGTTAAGGTATGATCCCTGTCCGCTTGGCTTAGTTAAACATAGATTAAAGGCACTGGGTTAGGGAAAATAAGAGGACACTTTGCCATAATACATAAATACCTGTATGTGCCCCTCTGAGTTCATGAATGCAGTGATGAACAAAGCAGCCAGAAGCCTCTGTACTCATGGTGCTTACTTGGAGCTCATTGAACTACTGAAAGGTAGTTCAGTGATTAAGTAAGGTAATGTCAAGCGTCAATCAGAAGCTCAAATAGAGACTTTGGTAAAGTACGTGGGAAGGTGATTGCTTTAGCTAATGGTTGAAGAAAGCGTTTGAGGTGAGATATGAATGATTAGTTAATTTCTTAGTGGAGGAGTTAGCAGAAGAGAAGACATAGGAAAGGGAGTTTGGCATATCCCATGAGAGACGTGTTCAGGGTCCAGTGAGTAGAATTTCTCGTGGGTGCAGCCGTTAACTATTGATTGTGGAAAAGCTTCAGTACCTGGCTGAGATGAGGTTGGGTGTTCTCCCCACCAGAGTACGTGGAACACCTGAAGGATGAGGCCCAGGTATGTGCCATCATTGAGCGTGTGCAGCGCTACTTGGAGGAAAAGGGCAACAATGAGGAAATCTGTCGTGTCTACTTGAGGCGCATTCTCCACACCTACTACAAGTTTGATTATAAGGCCCATCAGCGGCAGCTTACCCCCCCTGAGGGCTCCTCAAAGGTGAGTGCTTTCGCATCAGTGTCAGGGAAAAGGGATCAAATTGGCCTCTCCTATATGACAAGACTTGATGACAGATCTGTTTCCTGGGGACTTTCTGAGGTGGAGCAGGGAGGGAATTTGGAGGGAGTAGAATGTGATTGAATGGAGCCTCATCCTTGGTTGCTGAAACAGGACTCATGAGATCCATTGTCTCCTCCACCAACATCCTCACTCTACTTTCCCATTCTTCACCTTCCCTCAGTCTGAACAAGACCAGGCAGAAAATGAGGGTGAGGACTCAGCTGTACTGATGGAAAGATTGTGCAAGTACATCTATGCCAAAGACCGCACAGACCGTATCCGCACGTGTGCCATCCTCTGTCATATCTACCATCACGCTCTGCACTCACGCTGGTATCAGGCCCGTGACCTCATGCTCATGAGCCACCTGCAAGACAACATTCAGCATGCAGACCCACCAGTGCAGGTATGTTGGGAAGGAGGCGCCCTGGTCTTAACAAAAGGAAGCTATCACCTGGGCTCTGTTAGGGTAAAGTAGCCCAACCAGCTTAACCACCCATTGTCTAGTGAAGGTAAAAATAGACACTTGGTCATTCCCAGATATCAGTGTTCTTTGATTCTCCTCCTGCATATTAACTTATTTTGCACTGTTCTATACTATAGGGTTAGCAATTTGGAGTCCACTAACACTACATCTACAATAGATGGTCAGTTGTGTGTGGCCAAATCATGAGGACATTTTTCATGTATAGGAAGTATTATAGCTGTGCCTTGTGTTGGTCCTGTAATTGTGGCCTTGAACAATTTAGAAAACATGTAGGATCATTGTCAAACCTTTCTGGTAGTGATTTTTATATCACATTCTTAGTATATTTTTCTCCTGATAGATATCTCTCCTGGTTTATTTCCAGTTTTGGATTATTACAAATGCAGCAGTTACTATAAGTTGTGAGAGTGGAAATACAGGGTAGAGGTTTTTTTGTTG
>NW_004567133.1:5526868-5528727 GCF_000260355.1 Condylura cristata
TATATATATACCACATCTTTTTTGTCCAGGGTAGAGTTTTTAAGAAACTCAAAAGTTGCCATACCATTTTACACTTCTACAATAGCGTGTGAGTGTGCATCTAGTCATACCTCCTTTACCTGATAAAGGAGGTGTCCCTCCTTTTGCAAGTATCAGATAAAGAGGGTGTCCCTCCTTTAGCAAGTATTTTCTTTTAGCATATTCATATTCTTAACCATGTCTTAATGTTTTCTTTTCTGGTTGTTATTTTCTGTATTCTGTATTCAATTTTTCTTTTTTTAAAAATTCTTAGGGTTTTAAATTTTACACCGAGATCTAGTTCTCTGATTTTGGCGTAGGGGGGAAAGCCATGACCAAAGGCATTCTATCCTCAATGTATTGCTTTGGTGCCTTTGAAAAACCAGGTGACCCTATAAATGTGAGTGTATTTCTGGGCTCCGTGCTTTTCTATTCATTCATCTTTCTGTCTGTTCTTACGCCAGTCTCACACTCTAATTATAATAGTTTTAGAACCTTGAAGTCAGATACTAGGAGTCTTCCAACTCTTTCTGTTTTGAAGACTGCTCTGAGTATTTTGTGACATTTGCATTCCCACATTTTAGAATCAGCTGCTGAAGTTTAGTCAGTCTGTATCTATCTTGTGAGCATTGATTTGTTAAGAGCATTGATATGTTAACAGCATTGCAACTTTTAATTTTACATGTTATCTTTTCATGTAATTTCCATTTTTCTCTGTAATTTTTTTTTTTTAATGCATACAGAACTAGGGTACAGGCCAGAGGTGCAGGGGCAGTGAGAGAATTCACCAGAAACATAATGGGAGCAGAATAGGCAAATTGACAAAGTACACTGCTGAGGGGAGCAGCGGGCGAGACACGAGAGGTCGGCTGCACCATGTTCACATCCAAGGCAGGGGATTGAACTCACACTGAAGCAGTTGCTACCAGCTTGCAGCGCTGTGCTCAAACCCATCTTGCCACCAGGGAGGGCCTCTCTGTAATGTTTCATGCTGTTTGCTATGTAGGTATTAACTTCAGTTGAAACTGTTCCTGGCCCAGTGTGTCTATTCTGATACTATGCCAAGTTTTAGCTTGAAAAAAGATAGGGGTGGTCCAACTGGTAGCTTCAAACAGCTGCCAGTGCTGTTCATGCTCTGCTAAATAATGGGGGAGCAGGTTTTTTTGAGGGAGCTCATGAGCAAGCATGGCATCATTGTGACGTTTGAAGACCAGTCATTAATACACGCAAAATTTGTTGTCCAGTGATTACGAGTTTTTGAACATGTGTGATGAGACTGGCATTTGAATAAAACGGGGATGAGTCCACATCAAAGTTTCTCTATAAAACACTACATAGAAGGTCACTGTTTCTCTTAATACTAAGCTGGACTTTTCTTCTCCTTTACTAAAACTCAATTCAGGTCTCTGATAAGCCTGTATGTTCTTTTTCATAGAAAGGATATTGTGAAAGTATCAACCTGGTATGTGTATGTATGAGGATAGCATTTTCACTTGAAGGTATGAAGTATATATATTTAAGCTTTTATTTCCATGAAAGCAAAGGAAGAGACCTTAAGAAAGTGTGTACTTTATAAACTTTATTTTTTAAGATTTATTTATGCATACAGAATTGGTGTACAGGCCAGAGGTTTGGGGGGTGAGAGGAATCACCAGAGACATTGGGGAGCAGAACAGGAAGAAAAACTGAAATACACTCCTGAGGGGAGCAGTGGGCGGGTCAGGAGAGGTCTGCTGCGCCATGTGGGTCAGCTCCCTGGCTAGGAATTGAACTCATGCTGCACTGGCTGTGGATAGCTTCATAGTGCTGTGTTTTAACCTGTTAGGCCAACAGGAAGGGCT
>NW_004567133.1:5529887-5539006 GCF_000260355.1 Condylura cristata
TGTATACAAGAACTAGGCCAGAGGTGCAGGGATGGGGGGGGGTGAGAGGACTCACCATAGAGTGGGGAACAGAACAGGCAGATTGAAGTACACTGCCGAGGGGAGCAGCAGATGGGACAGGAGAGGTCTGTCTGGACTGTTGCACAACTATTGATGCTATCATGGTTGTAAATGCATTTTAAATTTTATTTTCTAATTGTTAACTACCAGTATATAAACTACAGTTAATTTTTGTATATTGGCATTATTTCCTAATACCTTTCATTTTAAATCACTTACTGAATTCACTTACTAGGCTTAAAAGTTAGTGTTTTTTGTTTGTTTGTTTGTTTTTGTTTTCAAATAGTCATATGCTCTGATTATGTAGTGTTATTATTACATTGGATTTAGTGGCTTTTTTCTTTCAATGTTGTCACATTACAGCCACTTAATTCTCCAATGCAGTACTGAGCAGAAGCAGTAAGAGTAGCTACCTTGCATTGTTTCCAGAGAAGCAGTCAATATTTCATCTTTAAGTGTAAAAGTGTAAATGTACTGTTGTATTTTTGTAGATAAGCTCAGAGGGAGGAGGTTCTATTCTGATTCTAATTGAGAATTTCTGTCATAAGTAGATAATGAATTTTGTTAGGAGCTTTTTCCTGTGTTGAAATAATGCACAGCGGGCCCTCCCCGGTGGCACAACAGGTTAGGACATAGTACTGCAAGCTAGCCACAGTCGCTTCAATGTGAGTTCTCTCCCCACCCCCAGAGGTGACCTACATGACGCAGCAGACCTCTCCTGACCCTCCCACTACTCCCCTCAGCAGTGTACTTTTGTCAGTCTGCCAGTTCTGCTTCTTACTCTGTCTCTGGTGAATCCTCTCACTGCCCCTGCATCTCTGGCCTGTACCCTAGTCCTGTATGCATAAATAAATAATCTTTATTTAATAAATCTAAAATTATGGTTATTCACATGAACAGAATAAGAAATCACCATGCATTATTGCATTTTCTTAAAGATGTATTTATGTATACAGAACTGGGTACAGACCAGAGGTTCAGGGGCAGTGGGAGGATTCATCAGAGACAAGTGGGGAACAGAACCAGCAGATCGACAAAGTACTCTGCTGAGGGGTGCAGAGGATGGGTCAGGGGAGATCTGCCACGCCATGTGGTTCACCTCTGGGACAGGGATTGAACTTGTGCTGCAGTCTTCAGAGAACTTCATAGTGCTCTGCTTTAACCATTTGCACCACCAGGGAGACCCCAGGGAGATTTTATGCTGAGCTTTTTTTCAGAGAGATATTCTACTTGGTCATCATAAATTACTCATTGATTGTCTCTTGTATATACTGCTGGATTTTGTTTGCTAATATTTTTTAAGATTCTCTACATCTGTTTTCATGACTGATGATAGACTTTTACCTTTCCATCATTGTCAGTAAAGACTTAGTCCCCACGTAAACCCTGCCTCAAAACTGTACTACCTTCATCCTCTCCTTAGTCCATCTTTTCAGTGGCCTAGGCTGGGCACCTTGGAGTTATACTTGATTTCTTATCTTTTTTTCCTTTTACCACCTCTGATTCCCAAGCTGGCTGTTAAAATCCTGTTCAGTTATTAAATATCATTTCCATTTCTACCCTCTCTTCTAAAGCCACTGTCATATTTTCTGTTTTCTCTCTGTCCATTCAGTCTGTTCTTACTACAGCAGCCAGAGTGACCGACTTTAAGTCATATCATCATATTTGTTCAAGATCTTCCCATGGTTTCCACCTTAAAGTCCTTAACATGAATTACAAGGGAGGCAAGTGTTTACCCTCTGTCCAGATTTTGTTCACATTTTTCACCAGCTGTAGACATAGTGTATTCCTGTTCCTGAATACATTAGGTGCAGTTCTTCCACATGATCTTTGCATTGACTTTTCCTTTTTTTTTTTAATGCAAACTGTTTCCGCTAGATGGCTGTGTGTATTACCCCCTCCGTTTCTACTAGGTTTTTGCTTTAACATTTCTTTTAAGATGAGACACTTCTAGTTAATCTAGTTAATCTATATTAGCTAGAAATGCAAGCTCTCAGTTCTCCCATCACAGTACAAACTCCCTCCCCTGCTTAATTTTTGCCCCTAGCATGAGATTATCTTTATGATTATGTTGTCTTGCATACCCTTGCCTCTAGAGTATAGGCTCCATAGAGGGACAGGGACTTGTCTGTTTTGTTCTCTGTCCTGGCCTCCAGTCCAGTGCTTATTATTATTAGCACATAGATGCTTGATGTGTATTCATTGAATAAACAAACAGCTTGCCTGTGCAGTCACTTCTGAGTGTTGTACCCTTTGTTCCCAGATCCTGTACAATCGCACCATGGTTCAGCTAGGCATCTGTGCCTTCCGCCAAGGCCTGACCAAGGATGCTCACAATGCTCTGCTGGACATCCAGTCAAGTGGCCGGGCCAAGGAGCTTCTGGGCCAGGGTCTGCTGTTACGCAGCCTGCAGGAGCGCAACCAGGAGCAGGAGAAGGTAGAGCGGCGCCGGCAGGTGCCCTTCCACCTGCACATCAACCTGGAGCTGCTGGAGTGTGTTTACCTGGTTTCTGCCATGCTCCTCGAGATCCCCTACATGGCAGCTCATGAGAGCGACGCCCGCCGACGCATGATCAGCAAGCAGTTTCATCACCAATTGCGGGTGGGCGAGCGCCAGCCTTTGCTGGGTGAGTGCAGCAAACTGCTCATTCATTCCTTGATATTTTCAATGTCAGGGTTAAAAGGAAGTTAAAAGGAATAACTCCCTCAAGATGATTCCAGTTGACTTAATGACAACTCCATGTATAATATAAAGATACTCAAATCTCTACCTTAGAATACGTTGTCTTAGCTTACAAATTAAGTTCTCTGCTTATTATCCTTTCCTTGTTTGGTCTGTATTTCTCAGCATATCTTCCTACCTATGATAGCATTCCCCCAACTAAGATAGAGTCCACACTTTCTTAGTCACTCCAGTTAAAGGCTTCATGACCTGACTCAGCATTGTATTTTATTTTTTAGGAATTTTCTTGTTTTTTTCTTTTTTTGTCTGGCACTATTTTGACTGCTTCCTTTAATATTTATTACTAGTACTTCTAATATGTAGATATTTTTATTTGCCCTTATTTTCCTCATTAAGAGACTCAGGCAAAGAAGTAACTTTCCCACATTTAACACTGCTATATGTGCCTCTCTGACCTATCAATCCAAGGGTTAAGTGAGTTGTGATTTCACTGGGAAAGGAATTTGTGCCTTTCCTGTGGAGTGGGTGCTGTAAGCACGAGTGAGCCAGGCCTACTGTGTATAGTCACATGCCTGCTGGTTGTGTGTCGTCATGCTAGAGCATGTGTGTCCTTTAGGAACATTTTGTTTGGCTCATGTAAGTGCCACTTCATTTTGTTTTCATTGGAAAGCCTTAGTGACAGTGTGTTTCCAGCATCTCATAGGACTTTCTTTTACTGTACACCTGTCCTGTCTGTCACCACCTGCTGTAGGGCCAGTAGCCACTTTCTGCTTTAACTATGCACTGTTACTTTAACTATACACACTGTTGGTGTGTGGAGAAATATTCTTTGAACCTCAACTTTGCCTCATTCAAAAGTGATGGCATGGAAGCTGATGCAAATGGGTCGTGTGCTTTACCTTACATGTGGCCTTTTTCATACATTTCTGTTTGGATCTGAATCTGGAATACATTTAAGCTTGCTGTCCTTATTCTAGCTCTGCTGTGTAATGTTTCTTTTCATCTGCTACCCATTTCCAGTCTGAAAGCTGTTGCACTTTATTGTCTGCTCTGAGTTCCAGATACTCTTGTTATGTCTTCTTGTTAGCTTGTCTCAGAATGGTACGTGGTCCCCAAATCCATAGTCAAGACGTTAAATCTGTGATTTCACAGAAATAACTTAAAAGTGAGGCTAAAATTGTTAAGAAAGAAAAATAAGTTACTTCAAAGAAAAATAAGCTGCTAAAAATGTAAGTTGCATGTAGATATGGTTAATATCTTAGTGGTATAAGAAAAATGCAGTTGGGAGAATACTGTTTGTTATTTATTTATTTATTTTTTTTTTTTTGTCAAGGAACTTTAGAAGTATTTGAAAGCCGTGGTCTCCTTCCTAGGACAGTGTACATAACCACACACACACCTGTTTGTGAATGTTCTCAAGGGGTTTGTCGGTCCCCTGAACAGAAGCCATCTATTGACTGATGAGTCTAAGTAAATTTGTACAGATGTTAAGGAACCTGTGCATTTACATCACTACTAATATACAGCAGGGAGTCTCTAGACTAGTTGCTTGTTTTTCTTGAATAGTGCTTATGGGGGCAAGAGTCCTGATCCCAACTTTTCTTAGGCCCTGTCTCATTCCTATCTTTTCAGGGCCCCCTGAGTCAATGAGGGAACATGTGGTCGCTGCTTCCAAGGCCATGAAAATGGGTGACTGGAAGACCTGCCACAGTTTTATCATCAATGAGAAGATGAATGGCAAAGTGTGGGACCTTTTTCCTGAGGCTGACAAAGTCCGAACCATGCTGGTTAGGTAAGTAGAAGAGCCATGGTCAGTGTGGGGGAGAATAGACTGCTGTTCTGCTTTCCTAAAGATCTCCTTTCCACACAGGAAAATCCAGGAAGAGTCACTGCGGACGTACCTCTTCACCTACAGCAGTGTCTATGACTCCATTAGGTAGGGTAAGCTCTGAGGAGGCACAGGGACCCTAATTTTGTGATTGTGGGTGTTAACTACTTTGTTTTCTACTTTATTTCTTCCCAGTATGGAGACACTTTCTGACATGTTTGAACTGGATCTTCCCACTGTGCACTCCATCATCAGCAAGATGATCATTAATGAGGAGCTAATGGTAAGAGTCAGGTGTGGTAAAATGGGCTGGCAGAATGATGGGAGGCTTGGAGAGAAGGAGTCTGACTTATGTTGTGTCCCTTCCCTGCCTCACTCTTACCAGGCTTCCCTGGACCAGCCAACACAGACGGTGGTGATGCACCGCACTGAGCCCACTGCCCAGCAGAATCTGGCTCTGCAGCTGGCCGAAAAGCTGGGGATCTTGGTAGAGAATAACGAGAGAGTGTTTGACCACAAGCAGGGTACCTATGGTGGTTACTTCCGAGGTGAGTGGTTCCAACCTTTCTGCTCTGCCAGTGCCTGGCCTCCTTACTGCCTCACCCCTAACACTCACTTCCTCCCCGTCTCATCTCCACAGACCAGAAGGATGGCTACCGTAAAAACGAGGGCTACATGCGCCGGGGTGGCTATCGCCAGCAGCAGTCTCAGACGGCCTACTGATGGCTCCACTTCTGCCCCTCACCTAGACCATTCAGCTCTTAACTACTAAACCACACCCCAGTCATTAAAGGTCTATTTAGAATTATTACCTTTCCTGGTGGTCTGCATGTCTCCACAGAGGTGTGTATTGGACACATTTCATTTGCTAATTATATTTCTGGACTTCCACATGATGAGCACAAGGTTCAGAATGCAGAGGTTACTATACTTATCCTGCCTACAAAGAGCTTGCAGCTCTTTGATATTTAACAGAAAACTGTAATTACTTGATAAGCCAAAGTAAGGGTATGAGAAAGATGGTGAACAGGGTGAAACTATAGGGTGTAGATATTAGGGAAAGCATCGTGGAGGTAGTTGTCATGGTTGGACCTTGCAGGGGGTGAGTTGGGGTTCACCAGACAGTGAGGGGAGCATTTAGTCTAGACCTCTGAAGTGTGGTCCTTGGACCTGTGTGGGTCCAAAAGTAAGAGTAAGTGCCAAGGAATGATGATCATTGTTTTGTGTATCTATTTTTTAAAGTATTGATCCAAAACAGATTGGAACTTTGTTGTTGTTTTAATGATCCTCAGCATTTTGGGAAGAATTGATGAAATAAAGCAAAGGAAAAGAGCATGTGCAAAAGATTAGGAGAATAAAAGAACGAAGTGTTTGTTACAAAGATTCTGTGTGTGCAAATTAGAGCCTTAGTCTGGGGCCATCTTGAGAATTTTTTTTTTTTTTTAAGATTTATTTATTTGTGCATACAGAACTAGGGTACAGGCCAGAGGCTCAGGGGCGGTGAGAGGCTTCATCAGAGACAGAGTGGGATACAGAACAGGCAGACAGACGAAGTACACTGCTGAGGGGAGCAGCGGGTGGGTCAGGAGAGGTCCGCCACACCATGTGGTCACCTCCGGGGCAGGCGGGAATCGAACTCATGCAGAAGCGGCCTTAGATTCTCAATGCTGTGCTTTAACCCGCTGCGCCACCAGGGAGGGCCGCCATCTTGAGAATTTTAAATGCTTGAACTTTTATAAAAAGAGTACATAAATGGATCTTGTTTTTTTTTTTTGTTTTGTTTTGTTTTTAAGGTTTTTTATTTTATGCTTAAATAACTGAGGTATAGGCCAGAGGTGTAGGAGCAGCGAGGGGATTCACCAGAGGCAGAGCAGGGAGCTGAACAGGCAGATAAATGAAGTACACTGCTGAGGGGAGGATTGGGTGGGTCAGGAGAGGTATGCTGTGCCATGTAGGTCACCTCCCTGGCCGGGATCTGAACTTGTGCTGATTCCCCAGCAGGAGTTGTGAGCAAATCTAGATAATAAGAGAACAGCCACATTTTAGAACCAATCTAAGTGCCCAGTAACAAATGAATGGAATAAGAGTTATATACACAATAGAGAATCTTTCTGTTTTTAAAAAAATATTTTTTATTTAAAAAAAAAAAAGGTTGAACTCTTGACAAGACTAAGCAAAAATAAACCTAGAAATCTGACTACAGAACTAAGGCTACCAGTGGGAGGGCAAGTGGGAAAAGTAGGAGAGGGCACAATGGGCGATGATGGAGGGAAGACATAGGTGTCTTGGTGGGGTGGGGCGGGTGGTGGTACATCTGAAGACATCCGATCCTTTAGTTCTGCATCAGAAAATTTTAAAACTTTGGGGAAAAACACCAAAAGATCACCTCAAGAATAAGTTCAGGGGTGGATTTCCTGATACTTCCTTTATCATGGCTTTTACCTCTGAGATCAGACTGAAAACCCTGAAGGATCCCATCTTACCTGTGACCAGAAGACCATGGCACATGGTAGGAAATCCCATTTCCTCTTCTCCTGGCCTGTCCTGGAAGAGTCGGCAAAAGCTGCGAGGCTGCAGCAGTGTAGACAGGAATAGGGAAATGGGAACTCGGGGAGGAAACTGCCTCTCATTTTGGCTCACAGTGAGCCCCACCCCAGAGTTGTAGTAGCTGCAGTGGCGGCACAGGCAGCTAACGACGTCTACAGAGCTGTATTTTTGAACAGAGGTTAATTGCTGAAACAAATTGCAATTTTAACAGAATTTAGTCTAATAATAATAAAGATGTCCAGGATATGATCCAGATTTATCTTGACAAAAAGGAAACCGTTATGATCAGCTCTGTTGATGTAGTAAAAGGCACTTAACAAGATCCGGTGTGTTTTCATGACAAAACACTAGAAAGCCAGGAATAGAAGGAAACATTATGGTAAAGGACATACAGAAACTCAGCAAACATGGCAAAACACTGAAAGCTCCCCTCCCCCAAGATCAGGAAGACAAGGATGCCCATATTTGCTGTGGTTCAGCATCCTAGAAATTAAAGTCAGAGTAACTAGAAAAATAAGTTAAATACAGACAAATCGGAAATTCCAGGGGAAAAAAAAATCTCTTCACAGATAACGTGATTCTATGTATAGAAAAATCCCAAAGAATTCATAAACTACAGGAGCTAACGAATGCAGCAAAGTTGTAGGTTACAAGGTTAACACAAAATTCAGTTGCATGTGAATCAAAGGACACTCAACAGAGGAATGGGGTGGCTCTCATTGGGAGTTAATGCCCAGAATATATAACAAACTCCTTACACTCAATAATAAAGAAATCTTGATTTTTTTTTTTTTAAGATTTATTTATTTATGCATACAGAACTGGAACAGGTCAGAGGTGTGGGCAATGAGTGGATTCACCAGACAGTGGGGTGCAGAACAGCAGATCGACGAAGTACACTGCTGAGGGGAGCAAGCGAGTGGGTCAGGAGAGGCCATGTGGGTCACCTATCTGGCCAGGGATCAGACTGCTGCAGTGGCTGCAAGAGCAGTGCTTTAAACCTGTTGCGCCATCAGGGAGGGCCTGATAATTGATTTTGAAAATGGGCAAAGGATTTGTCTGAAGAAGGCATATAGATGGCCAATAAATACTTGAAAAGCTGCTCATCACTGGTCATCAGAGAAATGCCATTCAGGACACTGAGATGACATTTTAGATCATTTAGGATGAATGGATTCTATCAAATAGAAAATAAGTTGGTGAAGCTGTGGAGAAAGGGAACCTCATACATTGCTAGTAGGTATATAAAACTCCCTGACATGGAAGATAGTTCAGCAGTTCCATTCCACCTATATACACAAAACTGAAAACTAGGGTTCAGATTGACACCTGTACACAATGTCCACTGCACAGTTACTCCTGATAACCAAAGAAGGCAAGGGCCAAGTGTCCAACAAAAAAGTGCATGAAATGCTAATGGATGCAGTGGAATGATAGCTACAAAAAATAACATAACATGGGCAAGCCTGAAAAGCATGCTAAGCGAAATAAAGCAGACCCAAAGACAAATGCTGCCTGACTCCACCAAACTTGAGGTAGCTAGAGTGGGCAGATTCCTGGAGGCAGGAAATACAGTAGTTAACCAGGGGCTGGAGTGGGACGGAATGAAGTTACTGGCCTGTTACAGTTTCTGTTTTGAGTGATGAAGTTTTAAAGTGATGGTTATTATACATAATTTTGGGGTACTTAATGCCACAGAATTATGCACTTAAAAATGGTTTAGAATTAACCACAAAAATGACTTAAAATTCAGAACTCGATTGTGAGTTACCTGCACCATCCATGATGTAAATATTTGAAAGTGGACTCAGATTAGGTGTATATTGCACAACTCTAAAGAAATGGAATACAAAACCAAGTCCAGACAAGACAGATAAACTACAGACCAATGTCTGAACATTCCCAAATATTAGCAGTCAAATCCATTAATGTTGAAAAAGTTACATATCACCACCTAATTTTTTCTAACAATTCAAGCTTGATCCAACATTTTAAAAAATA
>NW_004567133.1:5539761-5560301 GCF_000260355.1 Condylura cristata
AAAAAAATCATTGCTGAATAGGATAGAGGTGACAAAACCAATAGCTAATACACAAAAAAATGCTTTCCTCCTACGGCTGGAAACAAAGCAAGATATTCCTTCATAATGCGAAAGTCAGCATAATCCCAGGCAGTGCAGTAAGACAAAATCGCACTAAATGGGAAGGAGGTAATTGCTGCAAATGACATGGTTGTCACTATCAAAAATCCCAAACAAAAAACTAGGTAAGGAAGTGAAGTCTATTCTTGCTGTTTCTACTCAAACTAGAATTTCTAGCCGGGCAATTAGATGAGTTTGAGGAATGGTATTTTTTCTGTATGTTGTTTGGTAGCCTTCACCAAAGAAGCTATCAGACCCAAGGCCTTTCTTGTAAAATTTTTTAATCACTGAGTCTCCTTACTCACTTTAGGTCTATTCATATTTTCTTCTTCATCCAGTTTTGGTATATTGTGTATCTCTAAGAATTTGTCCAGTTACATAGCTTATCCAGTTTGTTGACTTATAATTGCTCATCGCACATTCTCTCTTAAGGTTCTAAAGTTGAAAGACTGAACTGACTTTTCTGTTCTTTCTCCCTCTTTCCTTCCTCACATCTTATTCTCCATGTTGCGTTTTTCATTCTTTCTTGTCCTTTGCTCATATTCAACCTATTTATCTTCTTTTGCCTTGCTTCTCCCACTATCCTTCCCTCCCATCAAATCCCTACTTATAAATATATATAGAATGCCACTCATGGATTCCTGGGAGACTCTGCTCTGCCTAATTGTCCCTTCAATATAAGGAATGTCATTTTTTAAAAAGATTTATTTATGTGTGCAAGAACTGGGGT
The DNA here is from genome assembly GCF_000260355.1 of Condylura cristata. Taxonomy (NCBI): domain Eukaryota; kingdom Metazoa; phylum Chordata; class Mammalia; order Eulipotyphla; family Talpidae; genus Condylura; species Condylura cristata. Next base: position 5,540,591 of record NW_004567133.1, read on the forward strand.
ACAGGCTAGAGGTGTGGAGGTAAGAGGATTTACCAGAGACAGAGTGGGAAGCAGACCAGGAGGAAAGACTGAAATACACTGCTTAGGGGAGCAGTGGGCACATCAGGAGAGGTCTGCTGCTCCATGTGAGTCAGCTCCCTGGCTGGGGATCAAACTTATGCAGCAGTGGCTGCTGATAGCTTCATTGTGCTGAGACTTAATCCCTTGCACCACCAGGGAGGCCCTGAACTGACTTTTTAATTGAACATTTTCACTCTAAAAACAAAGGACAAATTATATTTTTTTAAATGAATTAAGCCTGTCACCAAGGGCCAAAAAACTGACAGTTTTTTTTGCCAATGATAAAATAATTCTTCCAAAATGAAAATTAGAATTTAAAACATCTTGTATCTGGGCCTCCCTGGTGGGGCAGGGGGTTAAAGCACAGCACTATGAAGCTATCCACAGTCACTGCAGCACAAGTTCCATCCCCTCCTCCCCAGAGGAGGTGACCCACATGGCATGACCTGCCCACTGCTCCCCACAGCAGTGGATTTCACAGTCAACCCGTCTGTTCTGCTTCCTACTCTGTCTCTGGTGAATCCTCTCACCGCCCACAACTCTGACCTATCCCAGTTCTTGGATGCATAAATAAATCTATTTTTAAAAAAAGGTCAGTTTAGGGCCCTCCCTGGTGGCGCAGCGGGTTAAAGCACAGCACTGAGAAGCTAAAGCCACTTCTGCATGAGTTCGATTCACGCCTGCCCCGGAGGTGACCACATGGCACGGCAGACCTCTCCTGACCCGCCCGCTGCTCCCCTCAGCAGTGTACTTCGTCGATCTGCCTGTTCTGCTCCCCACTCTGTCTCTGGTGAAGCCTCTCACCGCCCCTGAGCCTCTGGCCTGTACCCCAGTTCTGTATGCAGAAATAAATAAATCTTAAAAGAAAAAAGGTCAGTTTAGTTTATGTTACATTTCATAAGACACACACACAACCTCACAGGTTATCCTTGAGATGACAGCTGTAGTTCACCATGTAAAATAGTGCTTTTTCTGCACTTCCCATTTAGATGCACACAATATTAAAAGATATGTATTAAATCGAGATTTAATAAAACTGATTTTTTTGCTCCAACAAAGACATTCTTAAATGGAATTGGCTTTTTCTTTCCCCCTCAGTGCAAACTGGCAGACTACAATGACTGTAATTAGTCCAGGATGTCAGTTCCCAATTCCAAATTCATTGCTCCACTTGCTGCTAGAGCAGGAACTGGTAAAACATTTCTTTGCCACTAGGTGGCGTGTTAAGGACCCTGAGGAGAAAAGGCTTTCTTGGTTTCTCTGCTGCCTGTGGCAGGCAGCTCTCCATAGGACAACCAGTGCATTCAACTTCCAGCCTGCATTCCGTTAATTAATGAGAAGTTATCAAGTTCATTATAATAGATACAAAGTTTTGAAAATTCTAATTTTCACTGAAAAAGTAGAACTTTGTCCCCGGTAACAAGCACTGTCATTTTCTTGCCCTTGTGACAAGGTGTAATTCATTTTCAAAAAATCATCTACCAGATACCCAACTTGAGTAATGATAACTTTTTCTTTTCAAATGCTGCATGTGATTAATACCAGTAATGACAAGTATAAGGGCTGTGGGTGGGGTGGGTTACTCGAAATGCACTGGATTGTCTAGCGATAAGTCACAAGCTCAGGCCCCTTATCAGCACCCAGGCTCACTCATGATGTTGGAACCAGAACGCTTTCTTATACCTAGAACTGTCTATTATTTCTTACAGCCACAATGTTGATTTTACTTAAAATAAAAAATAAAACTTAACTGTGTGGAGGAATTCTGTTCCCACTCAAAATGGGATGACAGGAATCAGATTTGTCATATTAGGAAGAAATAAAAGTTGGTTTTTTTTTCCACAGACTACATGATCATTGTTTTGTCCCAACTTATGTGACCGGCCGCAAGAAAGGAAGGCGGGAGGCAGAAAGGCTGATCAAGCAGAGTTTACTGCTCCCTGGCGGGCAGCAGCTGCTGCGGAGTCCCTAGAGTGGGGTCCGCAGCTACTGCCAACTCAGTAAGGGGGAAGGGTCTCCTATATAGGTCCTAAGCTCAGATTTCAAAGGGGTGACTCATCGCTGTGTCCTTGATATGAGGCCCAGTTCCTTATCACCTTCAGCCAGTCCCATCCCGGATGCAAGGTCAGTTTATTACCACCTTATCAAGCTTGGAGGCAAGGCTCAATTCATTACTGCCCTAATTCAGTCCTTGTCAGTAAATCTTTGGTCACTCCCAACAATAACCTATATCCAAGTTCAAGGAATCCACAAGAATGCTATCAGAACTAGTTCTTAAACTGGGGAGGTTTGTCAATGTTCAAAAATCAACTGAAATTTTAAAATTATACAACAGTATCAAAAATAGGAAATATAAATGTAACAATAGGTGTGAGAGACATGTACATTGAAAAGTACAAAATATGAGAGAAAGTAAAAGTAAATGTCAACAAATTGAGAGTTATATTAGAGAATTATACTTTGTTCATCTATTGGAAAACTCACACTACTGTTATAACAAGTCTCAGTTGGCCTGCAACAGCAAACTAAATCCCAGCAGACTACAGACCAGTGCAGTACAACAGCAAACTAAATCCCAGCAGACTACTTGGTAGATACTGTGAAGCTATTTTTAAAGTGTCTGTAGAAAGGCAAAGTACCTGAAGTAGCCATATAACTGAAAAAGAACAAAGTAGAGAGCAACAACTGCAGAACTCCATATATTATAAAGCTGTGGGAACTAATGCATTAGTCATATTAAGGTAGCCGGACTGGTTGGTCAGACAATAGGAAATCTACAAATAAACCTACACCTATCTGGACAACTGACCTGCGGCAAAGGCCCTAACACAATGCAATGGAGACGCAGTAGCCTTTTCAACAAGTGGTGCTTCAGTAGGTCTCTGTGTCCCTGCTTTGAAGACTTCAATCCTTACTTCATATCATATGCACAAAGTAACTCAATCTGGATCATAGACCTAAATGTAAAATCTAAGGCTATAACACTTCCAGAAGAAAGCACAGTGAGAAATGCCAAAATTTAAAGATTGCACATAAAAGTATCAACAAGGAAATAAAGCATCTGAAACTCATGTGTGATGAGTAGAAAAAGTTTTGCAGTTTTCTCTATTTGTAGGGTGTAGGCCAATGGTGCAAGGGAGGTGAGAGGATTCACCAAAGACAGTGGGGAGCAGAACAGGTGGGCTGACTGAAATCCACTGCTGAGGGGAGCAGCAGGCAAGGCAGGAGAGACCTGCTGTGCCATGTCGGAACTCCCTGGCCAGGGATCAAACTCGTGCTGAGACAGCTGTGTGAGCTTCAATGTGCTGCTCCCATTGCATCACCAGGGAGGGCACAGATGTGAAAATTAATTAAATTCAGGCCCTCCCTGGTGGTGCAGTGGGTGAAAGCGCAGCAGTGAAGCTCCCCGGACCCACTACAGCACGAGTTCAATCCCCAGCCAAAATGATGACCTCTGCTGCCTTGCCTGCTGCTCCCTTCAGTAGTGTATTTCGGTAGACTGCCTGATCTGCTCCTCACGCTGTCTCTGGTGAATCCTCTCACTCCCTGCATCTCTCATTCACTGTACTCCAGTTGTTGTATGCATAAGTAAATAAATCTTTAAAAAAAAAATGTTGAGGCAATTGGGAGTAACAGCAATAACAATTATAAATAAGGCAAATGATGTCAAGAGTTTTTTCTTGTCTTTCAATGATTTAATAGATGTTAAAATACTGCCCGGTTACTATTTGAGGAATTAATGAATTTCAAATGACTGTAGAATTAGCCTCAACCTATAAATATGTAAACACTTACCAAATTTAATGAAAAAGAATCATTAATACTAAGGGTGTTGGATCAACTAGAGCAAAATAATGCACTAGGTTGGATACAGATGTACTTACTAGCAAGTTTGCATTTTGTGTGTTGCCTTAAGCAGCTTGAGGTAACTAAGTAAATTTGTTAAGACTGAAACTTGCTCTCAGGAGTGACCTACATTTAAGGAAGTTAAGATGCCAAAATTCCCCTGCCACGATGTGGAGGAGGGATCTAAAGACATAGGAAGACAGGAATATGGGAGTAGACTGATCATGTGCCATCAATATAGTCTCCTACCTACATCTCATAGGAGGCCTAGAAGACACATCCTCTACCACAGCATTGGGAAATACATTAATGCAGAAAGCACCTGCACTATTGGAAAGCTCTGCTGTTGCTGTGTTTTGTAAGCCAGGTATTGCCATGGAGGCTGCTGCCATTGCAACAGCCTCCCTGATTTATTGGCACCATGGAAACCAGAGGTAGAGAGGCCAACAGGTAGTATGTTATCAAAGACACGATGATGCTGGGCCCTCCTGGCGGTGCAGTGGGTTAAAGCGCAGCACTGCAAAGCTGGCTGCAGCTGCTTCAGATGGAGTTGGATCCCCGTCCCTGGAGGGGACCCAGGGCAGACCTCTCTTGTCTCCCCTCAGCAGTGTACTTCCTCAACCTGCCTGTTCTGCTCCCCACTCTGTCTCTGGTGAATCCTCTCACCACCCCTTCACCTCTAGCCTGCCCCCAGTTCTGTATGCACAGATAAATAAATCTTTAAAAAAAAAAAAGATGATGTTGCCTGTACTGGGCAGCAGTAATCAGGATGCCCTGGCTCGGAGCAATCTTTGGCAGTGGCCAATTACTCTTCATGTTTCTTAGAACAAATAGACAAGCAGCCTATAACAATATACTTGATCTGTGTATCAGGCAAAACATATATCCTGCTCTGCTAACTAGCAAACTGACGAGTCCCTACAGGGGACAGTCACGATCTCTCCCAGCCTAGACCTCTAGACCCAGAGCACCTTTATTGAAGGGGAGGTTGGATCACCTTGAGAAAGGAATTGTGTCCCCTTTACTCACATGTGCACTAGGGAAAAGAAAGCACCAGATCTTTTGAGGACTACTAGAGATTGGCTTTGAATTGATGCTGACTCCTAGAGATCCAAATCCTGTGGTGGCCCCCTAATCAAAGTGGCCGCTAAAGATGGTCAGGTAACACATGGAGTCTTAGCTCAAATCCAACTCACAGAGGGCTCAACGCGTCTGCAGTACCACCCAGTGGTTATTTCCAACTTCCCAAGAGTATAATTGGAGTAGATACCTCTGGCAAGTGTCAGATGCCCATCCTGGCTCTCTGGCCCATGGGGTGAGAACATGGCTGGGTGTGAAAGCCTCTGAAATTTCTATTTTCCTATCTAGGTAGCTTACAAAAACAAGAAAAGCACAACCTTCTTCTGGAAAGGAAAAGATGTGGTCATAAAAGAAACATTCACTGAAATGGCTGCAAAGCACAGTGAGGATGTGTTCACCTGTGATGAAGCCTGAGGCATGTCCTCCTACCACACTTGGATGGTAAAGATATTTGTCAGCAGTAGAAAGACTCACACAGAACATAATAGGAAGACACTGGTTACACTAATTGGTTAAGGAGACTGGCAGATTTTGGAGTTAATTCAACCCATGGATAGTCACTGGTCTTATGGACTGGTGTTAGACACACAGAATATCTCCAAGGGATGGGGGAAGAAATGGAAGAGTTCAATTTAAAAAAAAAAAAAAAGACTTCATACTTCTTTAAAAAAAAAAATTGAGATCTGTGGTGGCACTAGGACACAGCCCTACCTGGCAGACTCGCGCTGGAGGTGAGAAGCAGACACCCCATGCCACAGGGCACTCTCCAGTTTGCCCGTGCCTGCACAGTTCACACTCTGTCTCCCATAGGCCTGGCATCCCTCCTCTAATCCGGTTCCTCCATTTGCCTTTGAGACTGGAGCCCCAGAGGCCCAATCACTTCCCCTCGTCAGTAAGCTTAGTAAGAAACAAAGGCAGAGCTAGAACTCTCTCCTGGGACATACTCTCTGTTCTTTCTGCTCCCAGATGGTGCCTCTTGGGAAGGGTTCAGACCTTTAAGAAGGAAAATTATCCCCACAGGAAATGTGTCAGGGAGTAGTTGACATGGTGAATGTCTCATCTTATGGTACCAGCCACTCTTTGGACTTTTTTCTTTTACACAACAAAATTTCATTTTTTAATTTCGATTTCTGACTCGGCTTCTGCTTTCCACACTTCCACAGTGGTTTTCTGCTCTTTGATAAGAAAAACATACTTGGGCCTCCCTGCTGGTGCTAAGGGGGGCAGCAGGCATGATAGGAGAGGTCTGCAGCGCCATGTGGGTCCCCTCCCTTGCAGGGGATGGAACTCGTGCTGCAGTGGCTGCAGACAGCTTCATAGTGCTGCACTTTAGCTGTTGGGCCACCTGGGAGGTCTCCCTCCCCTAAAACCTTTTATAGCATTTTTTTCCCTGACATTAGGCCAGTATCAGTTACTTGATAGTTCCCCTTAACAATGGAATTTCCTCAGCCTTTTACAGTCTTTCATGCCAGGGCTATTTTGAAGTATGTAACCACTCATTTCTGTTGTTTTTTTAATGTGTGTATATATATATATGTTTATATCATCAACAGTATGCTTGCAAGGGTTATTCTTTTATTCAGTGGATTATAGTCTGTTGCTATCTTAATTGTGCCAGAATTGGCCTCTTTTTTTATTTTTTTAAGATTTATTTTTATTTAATTTATGCATTCAAGAACTGGAGTATAAGCCAGAGGTGCGTGGTGTGAAAGGATTCACCAGAGAGTGGGGAGCAGAACAGGTGGATCTACTGAAGTACATTGCTGAGGGTATATTTCAGCGGGTGGGTCAGGATTGGTCTGCTGTGCCATGTGGGTCAGCTCCCTGGCCAGGGGTTGAGGGTTGACCCAGTGGCTGTGGATAACTTTACAGTGCTGAGACTTAACCCCTCCCAGATTTGGCCTTTTTAAACTGGTTTCTGTGTCTCTTCAATGCCTGTGTTATTTTTTTTTTTTCATGTACCACAAAATACCCCAAGTTCATTTTCTAACTCCCTTGCTCCTGCCCAGGCTAGAATCAGCTATTTCCTCAAGGAATTCTGGCTTATATCCATGGAGAAATATTTAGAAAGCAAGATCTGGGGGCCTTCCTGGTGGTGCAGGAGTTTAAAGTGCTGCACTAGGAAGCTATCTGCAGCCACTGAAGTACAATTTTGATCACCGTCAGGGAGGTGACCCACATGACACTGCAGAACTCTGCTGTCTCACCTGCTGCTCCCCTCAGTGCCACCAGGGAGGCCCAAGTATGCTTTTCTTATCAAGGAACAAAATATCATTGTGGAAGTGAGGAAAGCTGTCTGCAGCCACTGCAGCACAAATTCAACCCCTGCCAGGGAGCTGACCCACATGGCGCAGCAGACCTTTCCTGTCCCACCCGCTGCTCCCTTCAGCAGTGGATTTCAGTAGATCTGCCTGTTCTGCTCCCCACATCTCTGGTGACTCCTCTCATCTCCTGTACCTCTGGCCTGTGCCCCAGTTCTTATATGCATAAGTGTATAAATCATTTTAAATAATAATAATAAAATGTTATTAAAAATAGTAAAATCTACACTTGGATTTTAGGTACTCTCCACCTTTGTTGATTTAACTTTTTGAATATGAGGACAATTAATATGATCAAAACTTAACAAAATGGGGATATTCAAGGAAGTATCTCCCTTTCCCGATCTGAATTATTGCTTTCACAAGAAGAATGTCACCCAGCATTTTCCCATCACCCTTCATTGGTAACCAATTTTATGAATTTTTGGTTTATCCTTGTGTTTTTTCTTAAAAGCAATTTGCAGATATATTTGTTTTCTTATTTCCTCTATTCCTTGCACAAGAGATTTAGTTTATATATAAACTTTTGACCTTTGCTTTCTTCCTTAGTAATGTATCTTGGAAATCACTCCATATCAAATCGCAGTAACATAACTTCTAAATTGCATAGAAGACAACATTCCATTTGTTTACCAATTTATTGAGTGACTGTGCACCAGCCATTGAGATCGATATGAAGGACAGAGAAATGAATAAAATACAGTATTAGCCACTGCCCTTTATGACTTAAGACTATTCTGGAAAGGACAACCATATAAACACCAGTTCAGTGCTCTGGGAGGGAGCCAATATTATGATTTTCAGAAGAACTGACATCTGCACTGGAAGCATGAGAAAGCAGATGGGAACGGGATACATAAAGGTAAAGCTGATTGAGGACAAGTCACCTTGTGAAAATGGATTTTAATGGGTGAAAACTTGGAAGTTGAACTTGAGAAGAGGATGTGGTTGTGGGGACTGGAGTGTCCACGAGGCTGGAGAGCTGTCATGGTGTCAGATGGCATAGGTAATGCCAGGAAATTTAGGCAGGTGTTATTTAGACATCCAGGAGTCATGGTCTTTAAGGTACCGCTTGGGTCCATTCACCTCACAAAGTACTTCATTGGCTTACTACGCTGTGCTGAGTAAGTACTGCAGAGAGAATGAAGAGTATGCGGCAAGACCCTCCTCAGGGAGCTGACACTGGCAGGGAGACAGAATTAAAGATGTTAAAAATAAAGTGGGAGCAGTGCCCTCCCTGGTGGCGCAGCAGGTTAAGCACAGCACTAAGAAGCTAAAGCCACTTCTGCATGAGTTCAATCCCCGCCCCAGAGGTGACCCACATGGCATGGCAGACCTCTCCTGACCCACACACTGCTCCCCTCAGCAGTGTACTTCGATCGGCCTGTTCTGCTCCCCACTGTCTCTGATGAATCATCTCACCGCCCCTGCACTTCTGGCCTGTACCCCAGTTCTGTATGCATAAATGAATAAATCTTTAAAAAAATACAGTGGGAGCAGTTGCTGGGCAACCACACAGGAAGAGAACCCAATACACTTGAAGCTAGGTGTGAGGCAGGGGTGAAGAAACATTTCCCAGAGGGTGGTATTTAGCTATCGACTTTTAGCTAGCTGGTACACACACGTTTGGCAGAGAGGGTCTGGAAAGAGTTCCTATGCCAGTAATTGGAGTGCAAAGTTTGGGATGTTGAGAGATTTGCTAGGACCAAGACCACAGACCCATCACTAGGTCTCCATTCTCCACATCGCAAATGCAAATCTCATTTACTTTCTGCAAAAGGCTCCCCACTGCTTTGAGGACATTGTCCTAGTCCCTTTTAAAATCTGGTTTCAGGTCACCTACCTCTCCAATCCATTGTTGAATCTCTCTCTTGATTGTTAAGCTCCTAGGCCTGCTTTTAAGTTTTCTTAGATGGCACATCCTATTCCCCAGCCTGGAAACCCATCTTCTAACCCTCATATCATTTCACATGTTACCCAGCGCTGGATTAGGTGCACTTCCACGTACCGTCGTAGTGCCCGGTGCTGAATTCGACTAGTAGAGCTCATCTAATGGTCCTCCTCTGCCACTAGCATGAAGTGCGGGCCTATGGTTTAATCAGGGCTGTATCCTCAGCTTTTAACCTGAAGTCCTAATGTCCAACTATTTTGCATGAAGGAGGTCTTCACCTGCAGAGTTGTGTGGAGGATTTTTAACTAGACCGTGGGAACTCTGGACTTCAGTCTCTTTGTTACCACAATTCAGAGGCTCATTCAAGAGCAGTGAAAACCCATTCAGGTTTAAAATCATTGAAGATTAATTTAGGACTAGGCATAGATTTAGCGCAAAGATCAACATTCTCAAACTGGTAACTTTAATAATATCTATCTTTTATTTGCGGCAGACCAGGCCAAGAGTCACTATGCCGGAAACTACCCCGCGCCTGAAGAATCAGCTGCTTGGTCAGCCTAGTCCCGGGATTTTTTTGCATTTAGACTCCGCCTATGGGCCCCCAAACGGCGGAAGAACTGCACGCAACGTAGTGACATCTCACACTACAGCGGAGGTATCCCAACGCTACGCCGACGGCGTGGGCGGGGCAGCCGGCCCTTCCTTCCTCTCTGCTTCTTGGGCTCCTCCCCCAACGCTTCACACGCTCATTGTGAAGCGACAGCGGCCACCAACCTCAAAGGCTGTTTGAGATTTAGAGACCCTAAAGCCTTGGCGTGCGTGAGCACCCGCGCTGCTTCCTACCTACCCTAAAGGCTAGGGCGCGAGGGTCACCTTTCTTCTCTCCCGCCCGGAGCTAACCGCCCGGGCGCGCGCGGACAACTCGCGCCGCCGTCCCTCTCCCCTGCCCCTCCCCCTTCGGGAGCTCCCGCCCGCGCGCTCCTCCCCCTCCCCTTTCCCCGGCGACGCGCACGCGCGCCAGGCCGGCTCGCGCCCTCTCGCTTTCCTACGGCCCGCGAGACCCCCTCCCCTTCCGCCTCGCGGCGCTTCCTCGCGCCGCGGTCTTCTCTATCCACCCCCGACACCGCGGGGCTTCCCCCGCCCGCCAACGGCGGGTCCCCAGCTTCCCAATCCCCCTTGCTTCCGCGCTCTCCGGTGGGGGCCTAGCCCCTGCCTCCTCTCTCCCACCCTTCCCCCTAATTCCCCTTCCGGACGCTGCCATCATGTTGAAGCCTCAGCCGCCACAACAGACCTCCCAGCCCCAGCAGCCGCCCCCCACGCAACAGGCCGTGGCCCGCCGGCCCCCCGGGGGCACCAGCCCTCCCAACGGGGGCCTCCCGGGGCCCCTGGCCTCCACCTCGGCTACCCCAGGGCCTCCCGTGGCCGCTTCCCCCTGCCTGGGGCCTGCAGCCGCTGCCGGGAGCGGGCTCCGCCGGGGAGCCGAAGGTATCTTGGCGCCGCAGGCACCGCCGCCGCAACACCAAGAGAGGCCGGGGGCAGCGGCCATCGGCAGCGCCAGGTGAGGAAGGGTGGGTTTCCGGGTGCCGGAGCCCAGGCTGCGGGGAGGCTGTGTTACTCGGTTCCGGCCCGGAGGCCGGCATAAGAGCACGCCGCGCGAGGCGGGCCCCTAGCCTGACCATCTTTGAGGGGCGGCGGGCGAGAGGGGAACACCCCGTGAAGCTGGGGGTGGGACCCCTCAGGTTCTAACAGGTCCTGACGGAAGGAAAGGGTCCCGGGGTGACCACCGGGGCATTTAGGGGCTGTCCTCGGCTCTCAGAGCCTAGTCTGGACTCGGGGCCCGGGCTTCACGGACAGGCGGGGTGCATCCCGCCAGCGCCGTCGGAAGGAGGAATTGGGGGGGTGAAGAGGTGATGGGGGTCCCCGGCTCCATTACCACGAAGGGTCTCGCGGTCCCCGGCTTCAGCCAATGGGGAGTCAGCTGCAGGAAGGGGTCCCCGGCCGTAGCCAATGGAGGGGGGCGCGCGGCCCACAGTTTGGCCAATGGGGAGGGAGGGACTTGGGAGCGGGTTGCTACCTCCCCCTTCGCGGTCTGGCCAGTAGGAGGGGAGCGGGGTGGGCGGGGGGACGGAAGGAGGGACAACTGGGAGGACTGCGGGCCGGGAACCACCAGTGCGCGCGCGCTCTTCCCGTACGTGCGCGCGGATGCTCTGTCTTATGACCCGGGCATTCGTGAGCCTCGGGTAACATTGAGGGCCGGGGCCTGGAGCGTGCAGGAAGGGTTAGCCTGGTGTTTGGGGATGAGCGGTGGACGCCCCGCTCGGTTTCTTCTGAGTGGTGGTACACGCAGGCGCAGTGGGTTCTGATCTCGGGAGGGGGGGATTGTGAAGAGGCCCGTGGGCCTTAGTGCGCAGGCGCAGAGCGGGCGAGGCCTCCCGGTGGATGGCTTTTGCGGCTGCGCTGTCCCCCAGCCCCGCCAACGGCCCCCTCATCGCCCTCCTCAACCGCCGGTTACATCAGCCGGTGAAAAGCAGGGTTACCGGGTGCTTGGTGCCACCGACACATCCCTGTAGCCCCCCTTGTGGGTAGCAGGCCTAATGAGTAATGGGGTGAAGAGGGTGGGTTTAAAGGGAGTACCTTTCCAGGGCTTGAGACCTAAGGTTGGTGAAAATGATTATGCCCTTTCTGTTTGGGTGGTGCGGAATCTGCCTTCACTGAGGTTCCGCCTTTACATCAGGAGTGTGCTGGCTATAGAATACGGCATTATTGAGCCTGGTAAAAGCATGCATTCCTGGTCGCTTGGAAAGTGAGAATATTGTGTTGAATTGGTTCTTAAAACAGTTGACAACTGTTGTTGATTGGAGTCTGTTCTATTGACATTTGAAGGAAATGTGTTTGCTGCTTTTTAATGCAAATTCCTTTCTCTATAAGGTGAGATTTTGAAAATCTTGTTTGTTAGTTGGTTTGTAGTCTATACCAGCATCTTCACATGGTATGTGATTCTAGGATATAAATCTTTTGAAATTAATCGTGTATGAGATTGGACAGATTTAAATAACTAGTTTGTTTCCTTTTAATAGGGGACAAAGCACAGGAAAGGGACCCCCAACGGTGAGTGCCTTCTTTTCCTCTCTGCTATACAGAAGGGCATGGATGTGAGACTGATTAGGTTCAGGAATGCACCTAATCAGATGGATGCAGAAAGTTGGGGGCACTGCACATACAAGATGGGGATGATTGGGTACGCGCATTGAGAAGGAAGGTGAGATGCTGATTTGCACTTGGTGTCTTTATCTGTGTTACTGATAGGTATTTGAAGGTGTCTATAACAATTCCAGAATGCTGCATTTCCTTACAGCTGTTGTGGTAAGTGGATAATCCCTTGGTCAGTGTTTGGGGAATGTAATCTATCAGTGGCTAGAATCATTCTCTTCCTCCCATTCTCAGGGCTCCACTTGTGATGTAAAGGTGAAGAATGGCACCACCTATGAAGGTATCTTCAAGACTCTAAGCTCAAAGGTCAGTGTACTCAAATTAGCTTATTTTTGAATTTGCATGGAAGGAGACAATGAAATACTCTGAAGATGTGAATTGAGAAATGTGGCACAACATTGTGACCCTCGTGTCTGTAGTCCTATACAGGCATAGTGCTTCAAGCACTGGAAGACGTGGGTTTCAAATTTGAGAGTGCTTTAGTGTAAAAGTGCTTCAGTTTAAAACTACATTTTGAAGGTTGGGACTTTCGCAGAGTCCTGTGGCTCCTTTGAGGAAACACTGCATATGGGGCTGGGGAAAGTATAGTCATGTTTTTGCCTTAACGTTCCTTGATACTGAGGTGGGACCTTTACAGTTTGAACTAGCAGTAGACGCTGTGCACCGGAAAGCTTCTGAGCCAGCAGGTGGACCTCGTCGGGAAGACATTGTGGACACCATGGTGTTTAAGCCAAATGATGTCATGCTTGTTCACTTCCGAAATGTTGACTTCAATTATGCCACTAAAGGTATTGTGCCAGGCGGTTATGTTAGAGTCACTCTAAGTGGAGGGCAGGACAGCTACATGATTTGGATTCCCCCTTTTTTTCTGACAGATAACTAGATTTTATTTCTAGAATTTGTCTTGATGTCTTCAAATATAGTGGAATGGATGAATTCCAACCAGGGTGGTGGTTCTTTGTAATTGTTCTGCTGTGGTTTTAATTCTTTGCTCCTATTAAGCTGTTAAGATGAAGCCTTTTATACTGTATCTCTTACCCCCAACCATGTCACACAAGCTCACATAAACTTTTCTTTGCTCCTCAGCTACTTGGGGGTGGTGGGTGCTGGAAAGAAGGCTGTGAGATAATCACCTGACTCCTGATCTTCATCTCTTCCCCCGCAGACAAGTTCACTGATTCAGCCATTGCCATGAACTCAAAGGTGAATGGGGAGCACAAAGAGAAGGTGCTTCAGCGCTGGGAGGGCGGTGACAGCAACAGTGATGACTATGACCTGGAGTCTGACATGGTACAGTTTGCTTCTCCCAGAACTTAAACTGGGCAGTTCTGCTGCCAGAGTATAGGTGTCCACAGTGACGCTGTTCTTGGAACCAGGAGTTGTTTTTTTTTTTTTTTTTGGGTGGGGGGGAGGAAATTGTTTTACTTTTGGCTTATTGATAGCAGTGAATTTTCAAATAGATATAGAAAGTAACTAAAGTACTTGTTCTTTCATCATTTATCTTGACAACATTCTTTGATTGTCAGGTTGGTAAACAGTATAGATGTCATTGATTACTTTGTAGGTCCTGTTTCTCAAAACAACTGCTTAGATGCATTAAAAATGCTTCATGAGCAAGTGTGCCATTTTGCTATGTGTGATTTGCACAAAAATTTACTATTTTTGCCTGTTTTTGGCTTTACCACATGGGTACATAGCTTCTGATTACTACATACTACGTACTATATAGTCACAAAATTTTCCTTTTCTTGAGTATTTTGTTACTATGTTATTGTGCAATTAAAAATATACCTTCTTGTTTTTAAGATTTATTTATTTATGCACACACAAGAGCTGGGGTACAGACCAGAGGTGCAGGGAGTGAGAGGATTTACCAGAGACAAGGTGGGGAGCAGAACAGGCAGATGTACTGAAACACTGCTGAGGAGAGCAGCGGGCAGGTCAGGAGAGGTCGTCTGCGCCATGTGGGTCAACTCCTTGGCCGGGGATTGAACTTGTGCTGCAGTGGCTGTGGATAGCTTCACAGTGCTGTGCTTCAACCCATTGCACCACCAGGGAGGGCCCTAAGATTAATTTTTTTATGCATACAATAACAGGAGTGTAGGACCAGAAGAGAGTGGGGACCAGAACAGGCAGATCTACTGAAGTACACTGCTGAGGGGTACAGGGGGTGAGACAGGAGAGGTCTGCTGCTCCTTGTGGGTTAACTCACTGGTCAGCTGGGGATTGACCTTGTGCTGCACTGCTTGGCAATAGCTTGGTAGCTCTTTCTTTTAATCCCTGCATCAAGGGAGATCCTGTATTGAGTATTGATTTTTTTTTTTTTTAAATAAAGATTCATTTACGCATATGAGAACTGGGGTACAGGCCAGAGGTGCCGGGTGGGGTGTGTTTGTGTGAGAGAATTCACCAGAGATAGAATGGAGGGCAGAATGCGCGGATTGACTGAAATACACTGCTGAGGGGAGTAGCAGTTGAGTCAGGAGAGGTCTGCCCCCTAGCTGGGTACTTGTGCTGCCATGGCTACGCATAGCTTCATAGTGCTGTGCTTTAACCCATTCCACCACCAGAGAGGGCCCTTACTAAGTTTTTATGCCCCAAAATTTCTTTTGGATATAAACCTAGAAATGGGTTTGTGATGTCTTAAGGTTTCAGTTTTACTAAATATTACCATTTTGTGCAGTAATTGCTTTATAAGTTGGTATTTAAAACCAGCCATATTCCTACTTTTTTGCTCTTGGTTTCGTAGGATTTTTTTTTTTTTTTAAGTTTTTCAGCCTGGTGAAGAATGGCAGTCATTACTGCATTCCTTGCTAGGTTTTAAAGCATTCTCCTTCCTCTCCCTAGTCCAATGGATGGGACCCCAATGAAATGTTCAAGTTCAATGAGGAGAACTATGGCGTAAAGACCACCTATGATAGCAGTCTTTCTTCTTATACGTAAGTGTCCGATACTTTCTTGAGGTGTGGGGTCCTCAATAGAAGGTAGATTTCAACCTTGTTCATGCTTTTCTGTGTCCAGCTGTCCTCTCCCCATTTAAGTATATGTGGGATTGTGAAAGGAGTTAAAACATTCACATCCTAAAATGGTGATAGGACTGATAGAAATGTTTTTCCTTTTTCCCCTCTCATTTCCTGGCATTGCGGTGGTTTCTGGTGCTCCTCTCAGGGTGCCCTTAGAGAAAGACAACTCAGAGGAGTTTCGTCAGCGGGAGCTGCGTGCAGCCCAGTTGGCTCGAGAGATTGAATCCAGCCCCCAGTACCGCCTGCGGATTGCCATGGAGAACGATGACGGGCGCACCGAAGAGGAGAAGCACAGCGCAGTCCAGCGCCAGGGTTCTGGGCGGGAGAGCCCCAGCTTGGCCTCCAGGTGCTCGGTGGGAGCGGTGCAATCGCTTTGGGCTCATTTTACGGGCCAAGGCCTGTGTCAAGAACTTTATATCACCTGTTTAAGCCTTACACATCTATGAGGTTGCTGTTACTGCGCAAATCTTCACAACTTAGGTTTAGGTGATGGAAGCCTAGTTAATATAATTTGCTCAAGGTAACAAGGCCTCAATTTATGTATTTTTAAAGTTTTTTCAGAATTTTCAGGTATTCTTGGTCTTTTGTTCTCTGCATGTTCATATGTGTGGGTGTTTTTTCCTTTTATGAAAGGGAGATACAAGCACATTTAAGTAGGATGTGTCTTCAAGTGGGATGGTGCAGAAAGCTGGGGCCAGGCGTGTGCTTGCGTATACACACATTGGGGCAGGAGGTAGAGTTTTGAAAGAACAGTTAATCACTGAAATGTGTGAATTTCATGTCTGGCTGTTTGACCTTTGAACTTTTCTCCCCCAGGGAGGGAAAATACATCCCTCTACCCCAACGAGTTCGGGAAGGTCCCCGGGGAGGAGTTCGCTGCAGTAGTTCTCGGGGTGGCCGACCTGGCCTTAGCTCTTTGCCACCTCGTGGCCCTCACCATCTTGACAACAGCAGCCCTGGACCAGGTTCTGAGACACGTGGCATCAATGGAGGTGAGTCATGAAGCAAACTTGTTTGGGGTGGTAATGAAGAGGGCAGGATAATTGAAAGGTTTAAAATTGTTGGAAGGATAGTCATTTTGATGATGGTAATGTTATAACTGCCTTGCCTTGGTTTTTTCCCAAACTTAAAAAAAATATGTATAGGCCCTTCCCGCATGTCCCCTAAGGCACAGCGGCCTGTGAGAGGTGCCAAGACTCTGTCTTCACCCAGCGGTAGGCCTTCTGGAGAAACTTCTGTTCCACCTCCTCCTGCAGGTAAGATTTCAGCAGTGTTATGTGAAGAAATTTGTAAAGGGATATAAATACACCATTTGGTGGAGTGCTGATTTAGGAGACAGTTTTAAGATATGACATGATTTGAGGGGATTGAATTTTATGCTTTTTAGGAAGGAACTTTTCCATTTCTCTTACGTAGAAATTCCAGTGTAGGTTCTGCCTGGTAGAGAATCTTTGGTTTACGTTAGTTGCCAACATACTAAACCAGGAGAAATAATAGAATATTTACAGTTTCCTCTTGACAGGCACAAAGTTCTGCCAGCATTGCGTAGCTTAAGGAGGTGGAATTCACTGTCAGTGTCCACTTTGAACTCTCAGGTGTTTTATGGTGCCATGAGACCATTTTACCTGCTTGCGTTACTGTTAACCTGCCTTGGCCGTCTGTATGTTTAGTTTTGTAATACTGTATAAAGTGGCAGGTTTCTCTTGGTTTTTCTAGTAAGTCCTCTGTGTGCATTGCTTATTAACCAGCAGTAACCATCGTACAGCTTTCTCTCTTCTTCCAGTGGGCCGGATGTACCCACCACGCTCTCCCAAGTCTGCTGCCCCCGCTCCAATCTCAGCTTCCTGTCCTGAGCCTCCCATCGGCTCAGCGGTACCAACCTCTTCAGCTTCCATCCCTGTGACGACATCAGTTGTGGATCCTGGAGTAGGCTCCATTTCCCCTGCTTCTCCAAAGATCTCACTGGCCCCCACAGATGGTAAGAGCCCGAAAGTTCAGGGCTGTGTACAAAGTGAAGTATGGTTCTGGACAGAAGGACCTTCAGGTATCTTTCTTCTTGCTCAGTAAAAGAACTTCCGGCCAAGGAACCTGGGCGAACTCTGGAGTCCCAGGAGTTGACCCGGATAGCTGGGAAAGGTGAGTTTTGTATTTTTCCCCAGAGGTCTATTACACTGATTAGGGGAGTGCTTCAATTATGAAAGTTGGTAGAGCTCAGAAATAGACTTGCTATCAGCCTTTTGATCTTATTTTTTAAGAGCCCCTCTCTTTTTCCCTTGGTTTCTATGTCCTTTTGGCTTCTGGTACTGTAGCCAGCCTTTGAAAGTGTATTTTCTGTTTTCTCATAGTCCCTGGCCTGCAGAATGAACAGAAACGCTTTCAACTGGAAGAACTGAGAAAGTTTGGGGCCCAGTTTAAGGTAAGAAAAGCATGGGAATGAACTAGGATGTTAGCAGCATGGGTGGGGGCTATGGAGTTTTTGCAGATGCAGCACAGAACTAGAACAGAAGAGGGCAAGCAAGGTGAAAGAAGGAAGCAGAGACTGGGGTCTGGACCACACGGTATTGTTTGTATTTCTGCTTTCAGCTTCAACCCAGTAGCTCTCCTGATACCAGCCTGGATCCCTTTCCTCCCCGGATCTTAAAGGAGGAGGCCAAAGGGAAGGAGAAGGAAGTTGATGGTCTCTTGACTTCAGAGCCCATGGGGTCCCCAGTCTCCTCCAAGACAGAGTCCGTATCGGATAAGGAGGACAAACCACCCCTGCCATCAGCAGGAGGCACTGAGGGGCCAGAGCAGCCCCCACCACCTTGCCCAAGCCAGACTGGCAGCCCCCCAGTGGGCCTCATCAAGGGAGATGACAAGGATGAGGGTCCTGTTGCTGAGTGAGTAGGGTGGGGAGCTGGGTGGGCGTTGGACAGATGAGACATAGTAAGACATGAGGATTTACTTTACTTTTCTCTCCTAGACAAGTGAAGAAGTCAACTTTGAACCCCAATGCCAAGGAGTTTAACCCCACAAAGCCCTTGCTGTCTGTGGTGAGAATGGGATGGGAGTGTGTCGACTTGATTTTTGTGAGGGGATCTTGGGAATGGGGTTAAAGAGCCATGGAGAGGTGAGGGGACCTTGGTCTTAAATGAAGCCTTTCTCACCCTAATTTGAGAATGCCTGTCGTCATGCTTGGTGTTTTGTTTAATCAAGATAAAGTTTTGAATGTGCTTGGTACATAGCACACCTTGAACATTGCGGGTGTGGTGAGGGAGGTAGGATACACGAGTCATAAAATACTTTATACATGTTCTCTTGTCCCTTACAGAATAAATCCACCAGTACCCCAACTTCTCCGGGGCCCCGGACTCACTCAACTCCCTCCATCCCGGTGCTGACAGCAGGCCAGAGTGGGCTGTATAGCCCCCAGTACATTTCCTACATACCTCAGATCCACATGGGACCAGCTGTTCAGGTACGAGGAAAAGTGAGTTGTGCCCACATTAAGAAGTTTGCTTGGGCTAACTGAGGGACTAGGTCACACCGTTGTGGGGCACATGTAAGCAAACCATTCAGCTCTGTCTGTATTCTTGTTTCTAGGCACCTCAGATGTATCCATATCCTGTATCCAACTCAGTGCCTGGACAGCAGGGCAAGTACCGGGGAGCCAAAGGTGAGCATGTGGAGCGGGGCAGTAGTGGGGGTGGAGGCACTGCTGAGTGCCTGCTGGCAAATGGAGCTGGAGCTCTGACTTTTACCCCCTCCCCCCCCCGTAGGCTCCCTGCCCCCCCAGCGCTCGGACCAACACCAGCCAGCCTCAGCCCCTCCGATGATGCAGGCCGCCGCCGCTGCTGGCCCCCCTCTAGTGGCTGCCACACCTTATTCTTCCTACATCCCCTACAACCCACAGCAGTTCCCAGGCCAGCCCGCCATGATGCAGCCCATGGCCCACTACCCCTCACAGGTGACAGAGGCACAGGAGCGGAGCAGGGGTACAGAGCCCCTGCTGGTGTTCCCATCATCTCCACTTCCTAGACTCAGGAACTGGGTGAGAGGCAGGCAGTGGTTGGAGTGGTGGTATCAGGTGGTGTCAGATTCAGGCTTGACTCTTGGCCCTGGTACAACCGGTGGCAAGCCCGTGAACACTTGAGTCTTCGTTTTCTTTGTCTGTGTTGGTAAAATTGCATCTCATAGTACGGTTATTGCCAGTTCCTTTCCACCTTTCCCTGCCCTATCGGGGGTTGTGTGTGTGTGTGTGTGTGTGTGTGTGTGTGTGTGTGTGTGTGTGTGTGTGTGTG
>NW_004567133.1:5560401-5577615 GCF_000260355.1 Condylura cristata
GGGGCAGGGAGAAAAGGAAGGAAAAGAGGGTGGAAGTCGAGGACTCGTGTGCGGGCCTGAGCAGGCAGCCAGACCTGCCCCCAAGGGAAAATTCCCTTCATACATACTGTGTGTGTGTGTGTGTGTGTGTGTGTGTGTGTGTGTGTAAAATTCCCTTCATACATACTGTCTGAAAGTCCTGTAAAGTTTTCTAATAGCGTGAGAAGTCCAAATGTGACCTTATCTCTAAAGTGACATGTGGAGCTATTATCTGTTGCATAGACATTAAAGGTAGCTGGGACAAGACCAGAATGGTGCCAGGCCATTGGGCAGCATTGTCTCTCAAGTCCTGCTTAGTGCTGACTACCCCATTTCCTTGTTCTTCCAGCCGGTGTTTGCCCCCATGCTTCAAAGCAACCCACGCATGCTGACGTCGGGGAGCCATCCCCAGGCCATTGTGTCGTCATCCACCCCTCAGTACCCTTCTGCAGAGCAGCCCACTCCCCAAGCCCTTTATGGTGAGTTTGTGCTGT
Source organism: Condylura cristata (assembly GCF_000260355.1). Taxonomy (NCBI): domain Eukaryota; kingdom Metazoa; phylum Chordata; class Mammalia; order Eulipotyphla; family Talpidae; genus Condylura; species Condylura cristata. The sequence goes on from NW_004567133.1 coordinate 5,560,914, forward strand.
ACCTGTCCTTTGCAGACTGCGCTCAGCCCCTCCTGTGCCTGACACTGATCCTCTCCCTCTTTGTTGCTGCAGCCACTGTTCACCAGTCCTACCCACACCATGCCACGCAGCTCCATGCCCACCAGCCGCAGCCGGCCACCACGCCTACTGGGAGCCAGCCACAGTCCCAGCATGCGGCCCCCAGTCCTGTCCAGGTGCCTGCCAAGGGAGATCCAAGTGGTGGGGCAAGAATGGATGGTTGGAAGAGGGATAGATCTAGGGATCATTCCCCAGGGGGGAGGATTGGGGTTGGTGGGCCTGGGTACAAGAGAAGTGGGTGGTACTCACCCTTCCCCTCCCCCTGACAGCACCAGGCGGGGCAGGCACCACACCTGGGCAGTGGACAGCCACAGCAGAATCTGTACCACCCAGGGGCCCTGACAGGCACGCCGCCTTCTCTGCCACCGGGACCTTCTGCCCAGTCCCCCCAGAGCAGTTTTCCCCAACCTGCCGCTGTGTATGCCATCCATGCCCATCAGCAGCTGCCCCACGGCTTCACCAACATGGCCCATGTTACCCAGGTAAGAGCCCAAGGGACCCACTTCTTTGTGTTGACCTTTGAACCCAAGCTGTGGTTTTTCCCATTCAGGACCTCTGGTGTCTTCCACACCCTGGCACTAGGTCTGTCTCTCAGGGTCTACCTCAAACTTCTGTGGTGCTCTCAGCTCCTTTTTGTTCTCTACAGGCCCATGTCCAAACTGGAATCACAGCAGCCCCGCCCCCTCACCCTGGGGCTCCCCACCCGCCCCAGGTGATGCTGCTGCACCCACCCCAGAGCCATGGGGGCCCCCCCCAAGGCGCGGTGCCCCAGAGTGGGGTGCCTGCACTCTCAGCTTCCACACCCTCACCCTACCCCTACATCGGACACCCCCAAGGTGAGCAGCCTGGCCAGGCGCCTGGATTTCCAGGAGGAGCCGATGACAGGATTCGTGAGTTCTCGTTAGCTGGGGGAATTTGGCATGGAAGAGCTGATGGGCTGCAGGTGGGGCAGGATGCACGGGTTCTGGGTGGGGAGTGAGGGGTCTTGGAGGCAGGGCTGTCCCACAGGGCGCCCGCCGACCTGCACCTGTCTGTGAAGTATGTAGGGTGGGCAGAAGCCACAGTCGCCGCCGCCAGGGGCTTGCTCCTGGCTCTGTCCTTTGCTTCCCTCCGTCCTCGCTCAGTTGTGATCCAGCAGCCCCCCTCCCCACTGCCTCCCCAGCTCTCAGTGACCCCGACTGTCTCCTGACTTAGCCGAGGTAAGGTCAGCGCAGCAGACAGGGCCAGGCTGGGGTGTGGGGGGCTGAGCTGGGCACATGAGTAAGGGCACTGGCTCACTGGGAAACAGCGATTGATCTGTGCTTCTGACAGCCCCATGAGACACCTTGAGGAGGCCGCTCCTACCCAAACACTCCCCCCACACCCCACACTGGACGGCATTGGATAAAGGGACAGCTGCTTGGGTTCTAATGCTCCTGCTCTCTTCTCTTTCCCCTCCAACCAGTTCAATCTCATCCCTCCCAGCAGCTCCCCTTCCACCCCCCGGGGAACTGAAGATTGTCCTGGCCGCGACCTGAGACCTCCATGAGTGGAGGGAAGAGTGATCTTTGTCTCTTCCCCCAGCAGCTCGGACCAGTCCCAGCCCCCCAAACCCCCCCTTTCCCCGGGGGAGCTGGGGAAATCCTGCCAAGCACCTTGAATGGGAAGGGCCTCAAAGTGGGCAGGGCCAGGGTCCAGCGGGGGTGGGGGGTTCCTGCTCTGCCCTTGCCCATCCCCACCCTCTCTTGCCCTCCCATCCTCTCATCTATCCCCCGCTGAAGACGGAAGATCTTTTATTTTCTATTATTTATAACCTCAGACTTGGGCCCCCCTGTTCTTTCTTCCCCATTAACTTGAGTGATCTGCGTGAAAGACAGACAGATGCCCCATAAGGATGGTTGGACAAGGACTTTTACTTTTTATTACATAAAAATATTAAAAAAAAATTAAAAAAAATAAAATTTTAAACTAACTTAACCTGCCTGTACTTTTCTCTTTGGAGAGCAGAGGGGTCATAGCAGTCAGTGCATGTGTGGTATGGACCTGGCAGCGCACTGCAGTCTACAGATCTCCATCTGCTGTAGACTCCAACTTTATTTACTGTTGGCACCCTCAAAGTGGCCTCACCTTGGATGTGAAGTTCTCGTTAATTTGTGTCTCTGGAATTGTATCTTTACGTGAAAAGCACTTGGGTGTTTGGCCATTGGGCCAAGACCAACCGAGATGTCTTGGGTCTGGGTGAGAACTTTACAGATGGAGCTACTAGTAGGAGAGGATGTAGGCTGAGAATCGAGCTTTAGGGATATAGGGGCTGAACATGGGTTACAGGGGAGAAGAGCTGAGGGAGAGAGAAACAGGCTTCAGGTGAGGGGCTTTTCTCAAGAAATTACAGTGTGGAATACCAACAGACCTTGGCTTTCTCATCGGTCAACTAGCTCACTGTGTAGGAGTGCGAGGACGGTATTGCTGCTCAGTGGCAGGCCAAGAGTGTCTTGGCTCCAAGCAGAGTCTGAAGAGTTCCCAGGTGTGTGGATCCGAAACCTAGAATATAGGCAGTAGAGGCATGCGTGTGGAAGGGAATGACAGGTTTAGGAAAGGCTCTGCCTGTGCCAGCCAGCCAACTGCTCAGAGGGCACAGGTTGGGGTCCCCAGTGGAAGAGCTCTTAAGGATGTCAGTAGGGGCTGGTGGAGTGCAGAGATGGGAGAAGCATCTTCAGATGTCTGAAGTACAGAGGGGCCAGGTTCGTAGGGGGTCTCTGTGTTGTGGAAGATTGCAGTGGCTCAACGTACTCTAACAAGCTCAGAAAGGAACCTGTTCCTTACCTAGGCAGGAATTCTGGCCTGGCTTGGACGCTGAGGAGGGTAAAAGGTGCCTGTTCTGGTGGGACACCACTGTGTGTGAGATACTGTTCTTCCCTCTCGCCTGCTCCTGTGTGCCTTGCCTGAACGTGGTTTGGAAAGGATGCCTACTAATCCCTGCCCGATGTTATCTGTGATCAGGGTCACATCCTAGCCAGTCATTCACGTTTCTTAACTAAACACTGGACTGATCTTCTTAAAATCTCAGTAAATGTTGAGAATGAAATCTTATTAGAAGCTTCTCGCTCTAGTGGTACAGCAGTCGCCACTCACCAAGTAGACTATGTTACCACATATTTAGCGCATGGCTGGGTCCCTGACTACTCCCAGGAAGTGAGGTGGATCTGGTGCCAGAGCTGAGCCCATGCTGCCTCTAAGTGACCACCAGATCCTTTCCCAGGACCTCCCTTATCTTGTGGCATTTTACTAGGCAGAAACTCATCTGGCCTACAGCACCGCCTCTCTGTTCTCCGACTTTAACAAATGACACAGACTGACTTTACTATTCACAGAACAGTTTATTGACCACCTCCCCGGCAGACCATGGCCCTTCCACCGGGAAGTGTCGGTCTAGCAGCACTGTACCGGGCTGCAGCGTGTGCCCTCGGGAGGGGGCACCAGGAGCAGATGACACTGGCCAGCCTGAACAGACCACCTGAGGTCCAGACTCAACTCCACTTGAGGTTCTTGTCCTCCTCTGTCATGGCCGACGTGTCCGTGACGAGGCCAGTGCCGATAGTGCGGTTGCCGTCCCGCAAGGTGAAACGCTGCCCTTTTTCTAAGATCATTGGCTGCCGCAATATTAGGCTGAGCTTCAGGTCCTCCCCGGGCATGGCCAGCTCCTGGAGGGGCAGAGAGAGAATAGGCCTGACCTTTGCGTTTCCTTGACTGTTCACTGCTGGCAACCAAAGAGGCTAAAATTACAGGAAAACGGCAGGGCGATGAGCCTTTCTGGGGACAGCCTCATCCCTGGCTGTCAGGCAGAGGCAAACAGCTTGTACAAGGCAGAAGAGAATCCATGACCAGTCTTCCAAAGGTACTTTCTTAGAAAAAAGGCACAGGATAACGGACCAGGCGAGAAAATAACAGCTATCTACCAGAGAGATTTTATGGGGGTGGAGTGGGGAGTGGGATCAAAAACAGTGGGGGGAGGGAAATGCACTGGACTTTGGTAATGGCACATGGGTGATTTGGTGATGGGAAGCACATAGGGATTACAACTGAGATGGAAAAATGCACAAAATGATGTAAAAGTAAACTATTATATAAAAATTTAGAATGGAAAAAAAAAACCCACAAAATTTTGGATTATGTAGGTTTCTTAGTCAAGGACTTCTCTGAACCCTTACTCTGGGAAATCTCTGGGCAAGTCCTGGCAGAGCTGAGTTTTTAACCTACTTCAGACTAAGACGTCAAGGATGGGGCCCCATTCTTCCAAATCTGCCTCTTCATTCAAGGGAAGTGAGACTGAGGCAGAGCTGGGATGAAGTGTGCTCCCCTTCACCCCCCACAATTCTTCACACACTCTGTATCCACAGTACCTTTCCTGGAGGCAAGAGGACACGACAGGCCATGTCCCAAGTGAGGGAGAACATGACAGGCATGAAGTGGGACACAAAAGGTTTGTGACGGCCACCTTCCTCCTTGCTGAGGATATAAACCTGAAAGAGAAAGCAGTGAGGATACAGCTGGGCTTGGCTGAAGCACTGTCCTTCTACAGGGGTCAGCTTGCCCCGTTGGTCATCTGGACACCTCACCTGTGCCTCCACCTTCTGGTGGGGTTGGATGGAACCTGGCTTAGCCATGACCAGGCCACGCCTCAGGTCTTCCCGCTTCAATCCTCGAACCAAGGCTCCAAGATTATCTCCTGCTTCTGCCCTCTCCAGGCTCTTGTGGAACATCTCAATGCCTAGGAGGGGGGGAGGGACAGGGAGAAGGGTCTGTCTGGGCAGAGGCAAGGCAGTGTGATCCAGATGGGACAGGACATCCTGGAGCCAGTTCCCAGGTCCCAAGCCTTGCTTCCTGTACCTGTTACCACAGTGCGAATGTTCTTGCTATGTCCCAGGAATTCACACTCATCTCCCTTTTTCAACACACCACGCTCTAGTGTGCCTGTCACCACTGTGCCCCGGCCTAAGAGGAAACCAGACATCAGGAACCATGGGGAGACTACTGCTTGAGAGAGGGAATTTGAATGAGCACAGTTCTCACCAGGAATAGAGTAAACTGACTCTACAGGGAGCAGGAAAGGCTTCTCCAGGTCTCGGGTGGGCACTGGGATGTAAGTGTCCACAGCATCCAACAACTTCTGCACAGACTTCAGGCCTAGTTCAGGGTCACGTTGCTAGGGGGACAGGTAACAACACACTGAAGTTTCTATTCTCTTCTTTACCAAGAGCTACTCCCCAAACAGCTCTGACTGTCCTCCCAGTCTCTGCAGCAGTAGTCCCTGCCTGACCCTTCATTCACCTCGAGAGCACAGAGGGCAGAGCCTACAATGACTGGGGTCTCCTCCCCTTTGTAGCCAAACTCAGTGAGCAGTTCCCGGATCTCCAGCTCCACCAGCTCCACCATCTCGGCATCTTGGACAGCATCTGCCTTGTTCACGTATACCACAACGTGCTCTACTCCAATCTGGAGATAGGAAAGAAAATGAGATGGTGTCCAGAGCGACTTACCTCCGGCCTTTTTCACACCTAATCAGCACTGAGTACCTGTTTAGCCAGTAGTAAGTGCTCTCGGGTCTGGGGCATCGGGCCGTCGTTGGCTGCCACCACCAGGATGCAGCCATCTAGCGGGGCAGTGCCCGTGATCATATTCTGGTTAAGAGGAGAGGGAACACTCAGCTGAGTTATTTCAGGAACCTCAGCTCCACATTCACCTTGTGGAGCACAGCAAGAACAGAGTCCCACCCTTCTCTTTCCACCTACATGAGAGGCCATGCCCACAAATCCAGGGTTTCAGAACCATACATTTTGAATATCTTAACTTCCTCTCCACCAGCCTAACATTTTAGACAGGAGGCTGCACCGACTCTCACCTTAACATAATCTGCATGCCCGGGGCAGTCAGTGTGGGCATAGTGACGGGCGGCAGTGCTATACTCCACGTGGGCCGCGTTGATGGTGATGCCTCGAGCGCGCTCCTCCGGGGCATTGTCAATCTCCTCGTACTTCTTGAACTTGGCCCCACCTCCCTCGGCTAATACTAAAAGGGAGGGGGAGATACATGGCTCAGCTGAAGTTCCAGGGGTAGAGGCCAGGTTCAGGCCACACCCTCGGTTCCCTCCCACCTAGTCAAGACAGTCTGCAGACTATAAAGCTTCCGTGACTCTCCCTCAGTCCCTCCAGCAGCGGTAACTTCGGCTCAGAGAAATGCTGAAAGGCTTCAGGGTCTGGCCCTGCAACTTCTTTAAGGTAAAGCCTCTGCTCACAGAGCACTTCCTGCAAGGGGAGACCACTGCAAATCTGTCTCCTGCAGCTTCTAATTCACTGTCCGCAGAGTTCAGCCCCGTGGGGTCACACTACACACCTCCAGCGGCTCTCCTGCTGGCCCCACCCCCTGCCAGGGCAACCGTGCTGCCGGACGCCCCCACTCCAACCTGCTTACTTTTCGTGATGGCCGCGGTGAGTGTGGTCTTGCCGTGGTCCACATGCCCGATGGTACCCACGTTCACGTGGGGCTTGTCGCGCACATAGGTCTTCTTGGCCTCCACGGCCAGGCCGCGGCACAATACGGGCAATGCCGAGATCTTAAGCGGCCGCAACAGACCCTGCAGTAACGGGGCTGGGCCGGCGCCAAAACCTGCGGGAGCAGAGGCACGGAGTCAGGGCGCGGGTCAAGGCGCGGCCGCAAGCTACGCACCCCCAGGCGTCCCGGGCTGCCATCGCCCTCCCCGCCCCCCTCACCGCTGAAGAGGGGCGTCGCGCGCAGGAGGGTGGCGGCCGCCATTCCGGTCTTTACTCCTGCCCCGAGTACCGAGTACCGGTACCAGGTGCCCGCGCATGTAGTAAGAAAAGGGCACGGGCCACGGAGGTCACTTCCGCCGGAAGTCAAGACCGGGAGGGCAAGTCTGGGCGCCTCTAGCCGCCCGTTTTTATGGTCATCTTTGACTTCCGGGTGCGGGGAGGAAGAGGTCGAGGGAGGTACTAGTGCCTGGGGCTGGAGGAGGGTTCTTCATTGCCCTCGGCCTCTAGGGCGAGGGAGCTAGGTTCTCTCAGGCGACGCCGCCGATCAGGAGCGGGTGGGTGTGTGTGGAGCTCCCCAGAATGCACCAGCGCCCGAAGGCTCCTAGGCCGTGGTAGTTCCCAGCGGGCGCCTGTGCCTGCGCTTAGGATGGGGGTGAGGCGGGGCTCGAAGGGCGGCCTCGGACCCGAGACAAAAGAGGTGACCGGCACGGACTTCTCAAAACGTCCCGGCCACCCAGCGCGGGTCTGACGGGAGACCGGAGCCTGAGGTAGGGTGGGCCCTGCACCTCGCTGAGAAGACGGTCCTAGGCGTTTGTCGGGCCCCAGTGGAGCCCATTTCTCCTCTGCGTTTTTGCTTTTCTTATCTGTAAGACGGGAATAGTAGTATCCGCTTCAGAGAGGGCTGACTTCTCGCGCTCAGAAGTGGGGGCCTGGGCCCAGGTCCCACAGTCATTGATCCTCAAATACCCACTCTTCGGCTCACGGCCTGCGGGCACTCTACTGCCTGTCTCACGTGGTCGGAACCCCCGAAGTAGCCCTCACCCCAGAGTAACTCCCTTCATCGTCGCCCCACCTACCCTTTTTACAGAAGATACCTAGAGTGGAGGACCAGCCTCAGCTTTAAGGTAGCCCCAGCGTCCTAACAGAGGCAGCTCACCTAGTGAGTGCTCAATAAATGACTGTTGACTGAGTGCGTGAGTGTAAGGATAGTACATGACCATTATTTATTTTCTTTAAAGGTTTATTTATTTGTGCATACAGAACCGGGGTACAGGCCAGAGGTGCAGGGGCGGTGAGAGGCTTCACCAGAGACAGAGTGGGGAGCAGAACAGGCCAACTGACAAGTACACTGCTGAGGGGAGCAGTGGGCGGGTCAGGAGAGGTCTGCCACACCCTGTGGGTCACCTCCAGGGCCAGGATCGAACTGGCGCAGAAGTGGCTTTAGCTTCTTAGTGCTGTGCATTAACCCACAGAGCCACCAGGGAGAGCCCCTTACATGACCTTTAACTTTCACAACCATCACCTCTCAGAGCTTCCAGACTCATCTTGGGATAAAAATAGTAATTGCTTACTGTTGATTAATGTTCATGAAAGTCATCAGATCCTAAGACTCCATTGATAATGTTTGTTTCAAATTTTATATTACTTACATATAAGTTTGTATTTAGTTTTTGGGAAAAAGAGAAAAAGACCGACATAAGTAACTATTGAGTTTAAAATTAATTTTTGAGATGTTACAGGGTAGGTAATGTGGTGGGCTATATGAATAGATGGCAGATTTGAAGGAAGGTTGTACCTGAATGACTGGAATTTGGGAGACAAAGGGAGCAAAACATTTGTAGAACAACTGATTGTATCATATCATAGTGGGGAGTCTTGATTTATGGATAACAAAAAATTTATATTAATGGCTTAAGCAGAAAGTAGACTTGTTTACAAGTGGTAGGCAGCTTACACAGTTGTGAGGCAGATTAGAGAAATAGAAGCCATGGAACTGATCTCACCTGACACGAACACTGTTGCTACCACCATTTCCAGCTGACATTAAATGCCAAGACTTGAGGAGACTTGTCTGCAGCAACTACAGCTGCTGGCTCTGAAAACAGTTCTGCATCAAGCAAGTGACCTTACCTCATCCGTGACCCCAAAGCCAGGCAAATCTAAAGCCTCACATGGGTGTGATTCAAAAAGCCTAGATCATCATGTGTCAGTGTTGTGGTATCAGAGGAGGCTGAGAGATGTATTTTAACTTTGGTGCTGGCAAGCAGAACTGACAGCAGAGGATTTCCCTCTATGTCCAGTCTCTTCAACATATGGTCATTGTGAGCTGACCGATATCACAGTGAAAGGGCAGAGTGAACATAAATGTCTAGTACGTGAGGACATAATACAGCACGAAATTTGGCATAGTCAGAAATGAAATATTAATGGAGTGGGATCAGAGTTACAGAGCCAAGGGGAGCCAACCACCTGTGAGAATGCTTGTGAGCAATGTTAACTGAGGAAAGCAGGCTAGCTACTATGGAACAATGTCCTGTGTGCATGGTGGAGGCAAGGGAAATTAACTTCAGTAGCTAAATTTGCTTGGAGAACAGAGATTTTCTCTCATTCAAACATTTGCTTTATGTGATTACAGTTAAAGAAAAATTCTTTGTGTAGAATCTTGAGCTCTTTAAAAAAGATGTTCTCGAAATCAAATAGCCTGGGCCCCCCTGGTGGCACAGGGGTTAAGTTCCTGCACTAAACCAGCTATTACAGCCTGCCTTTGATCTCTGGCCAGGGAGCTGACTCATGGCAGCAGCAGACCTCTGCTGTCCCCCGCTGCTCCCCTCAGCAGTGGATTTCAGTGGATCTGCCTGTTTTGCTCCCCATTCTGTCTCTGACAAATCCTTTCACCCCAGTACCTCTGGTCTGCACCCCAGTTCTTAAAAAAAAGCAAAACAGTCCTGGGTTCTCCCTAGCAGTCTGTTCATTCTGCTGCATGGCAGACCCTTTGAGCTCCTGCTTAAAAGCCCTGTTTCCATTAACCCAGGTCTAACTTATGGCCTAGCCCTGCTCATTCTTTCTTCAGAATGAATCCGGAATGGACCATATCTCCTTAACACCAGTGGCAACGGTGTGGTTCAGCGTGGGGTCACCTCCCCACTGATGCTCTGCCTATTCTGCTCTTATTCTCAGTATCTGTCATTTCCATCCTCCACACAACACAGGTCAGGCTTTCAAATGTGAGTCAGCCATTAATTCTCCCTCAAGAATTCCTTATGACCCTTACAATAAAACCCAAGCTCTTACTTTATTTTTTTTTTATATTTATTTTTATTTATTTATGCATTCAAGAGCTGCAGTGTATGCCAGAAGTCGGGGGTGAGGGGATTCACCAGAGACAGGGAAACAACAGAAAGATCGATTGAAATACACCCCTCGGGGGAGCAGCAGGTGAGAGGGGAGAGGGGTCCTGTGCCATGTGAGTCAGTTCTCTGGCCAGGGATCAGACTCAGGCCTTAGTGGCTGGCATTCGCTCCACAGTGCTGAGACTAACGCCTGTGCCACTCATTTTAAATGAGTAACTTGTATGGCAGGTGAATTATATCTCAATGAAGCTGCTACAAGAAAATAATTCAGTGAAAATTTTTAAAATAAATCCAAACTCCTCCGTGTCCCACAAGGCCTTAAGAACTTGACCCCGCCCAACCTCTTGACTACATCTACTGTGACTGTTCTTTTCCTCTCCTGGCCACATTGGCCATCCTGCCAATATCTTGTTTCTTTACAGATGTCTTCCCTCCTCCCGGATGCGTGTCCTTGTGGCTTTCCTGGCGGCTTGTTCCTACTCATCATTCATGCCCCACCTCTTCCCCCTAACGTGGCCCCAAGTCACCCTCTTTATCAGGTGTCCACTGTTCCTGAGTTTTCCCTCCTTTTTTCCTGTCTCACCAGCTTATGACAGGCATCCTATTCTGTCCCCAGTAAGAACTTTAAGAACAGTGCCTTGGACACGTCAAGTAAATAGTGTTTGTTGAAAGAACTACATGTTGAACCATTTCACCTGAACTCTTCTGTTGGGCTTATCGTTTCCCAATGTTTTTGATGGAAAGTAAGCTTTGTATTCACATTAATTTTACAAATAAAGGTGAGCTATTATAACTTTTTGGGTCTGCTTTATTATCTATAAAGTGGGGAGGGAGTGAAGAGGTTAAAGTATGTGATCTCTAAGAGTTCTTGTAGCACTAGCTTCTTGAAGTGTGTGTGGTGGACTGGCTTGCAACTAATGGAAAATTGGAGAGTAGGGCCAAGATGAGAGCACGTCTCTCTAGCTCCAGCATGTCCCACCTCTTCCACCTCACTACCAGTCAGTGGACTTTTTGGAAGCAGAAGGGCAGGCTGAACTCTTCCTTAGAAATCTCTATACATTCTCTTGGTACTACACTGAGCTGGCCAGGTTGGCATCAGACTTCTGGAGCACTGCCACACTGCTCTCTACAACCAGTCCTCACTGCCCCAGTCTAGACCTGGATGCCTTTCCAAACATAGACCCCTACCACTTGGAGGTGACTGGAGACATTCCAGTTGGGGACATTTTGTGAATCTCACACAGAAGCTAAGTAAGTAAAAGGCACTTGAGACATGCCTAGATGGGTTGGCATGGCTTTCTAAGGAGGCCACACTTTGAAGCCTAAGACAAGAGGGAGGAAAACTAATGGAAGTGAGTGTGTGTGTGGGTTCAGAGGCAGAGTCCAAGTGAAGGTGGATTACTTCAGGCTGTGGAAATGACCTGACTGAGCAGGCATAGTTTGGGGCCAGGATGTCCAAGTTAAAGCACATGGCTGCATCTGACATCCCAGAAAAGAGAAGAAGAGAAATCTCCCCCTCTCTTGGGGTGAGGGAGGATCAAGGTGATCTCTGAAAGAATCCCACACGCCACCACTTTGCCTTCAGTTGGAGGCTCATGTTTTCTTGAGAAGAGCCACTCTTGCTATGCTCAGTCCATGCCAGACTCAACCACGGTTCTGTGATTCCATGTTTACCAATCAGCACAATCCCTCCATCGTGGTCGCAACTGTTGGTTCAGGTTCATATTGTTTCAGTCCTTACTGGTATACTGAAGTTCATTTCTGGCCCTAACTGCCCAGTGTTAGCATGAAGCCTCCAAGTTGGGGACTCAGTCCTCCACATGAGCACCCCAGTTAAGATGCCACCTAACTCTCTCCCACTAGCCACAGATCTAGGAGTTTCCCATTATGACCTTCAGGTTGGTAATTTGCCAGTACAATTCAGGAAAGCGCTACACACAACTTTACAAAAAAGCATGCAGCCGAGTAAGAGGACAGCGTGAGGTATGGGAGGGGCCAAGTGCTCGCTCCCCATGCAGTCACCAATCAGGAAGCCCCACTGAGTTTCATTATCCTGAGTTTTTATTGGGGCCTCATTACTTAGACATGATTGAATAAATCATTGCCCTGTGACTGGCTTGATTCCCAGGACCTCTTCCCCTCCCTGGTGGTCAATGTGGCACAAAATTCCAAACTTCTAAACATAGTGTGATTTCTGTGGTGACCAACCCCCATCCTGAAACTCTAAGCGCCTGCAATGAGTCACCTCGTTAGCAAAAACTGGTGTCTTCTAAGAGGTTCATGAACAACAAAAACTTCTGTCACTTGGGAAATTACACATACTTTTAAAGCCCTGCCATTTGGGATGAAGACCAAATCTTGATTACACAACAGACGGTCACTGAGTTACCCAAACTGAACTGATGGACTCGACCCTACTCCACTTGCTGGAGCCTTTGGGAAAGCGCTGATCTTTTCTAGCTACAGTTGTTAAACTGGTAAATTGTAAGCTTGGAGTTGTTGATGGCATCTTGGCTATGTCCCCCATGTGGGGCCAACCTGCCCAAGAATGAACACAGTCCAGAGGAAAGCAAAGCTCAGAGCTTGGGGCCATATTCAAGTGGACAGTGCTTGAGCCTGTGGCTTCAGCTGTGCCTCAAGTCTTTTCTACCTTTGATTTTTCAATTGTGTGCACCAATTAGGTCCCCTTTTCTTATTTAAACTGTATTAAATTGGGTTTTCTATTTCTTGTCACTGAAGGCACCTACTACATCCCCTACTCCTGGGGAAGAAGTGTTTCTCCCTTTCATAGTAGTATGTTGGTTGTACCCAGGTCCTGGCTTCTATCCTTCCCTCATTTCCCAACCTCACTCCTTCAATGAGCATCCGCTCTACTGGTCCTTTGTCCCTTAGATTTCTGACATAATTAGGTCTCTCACACAATATAAACAAACAAGCAAACCTTTCCACACACTCAAGCTACAGTCCTCCATATCGCTCTCCTTGTCTTTTTATTTTTTGAAGATTTTATTTACTTATGCATACAGAACTTGGGTACAGGCCAGAGGTGCAGGAGTGGTGAGAGGGTTCACCAGAGGCAGAGCAGGGAGCAAAACAGATCCACGAAGTGCACTGCTGAGGGGAGCAGCAGGCAAGTCAGGGGAGGTCTGCCACGCCATGTGGGGCACCTACCTGCCTGGGGATTGAACTCCTGGTGAAGTGGCTGTGAGAAGCTTCATGGTGCTGCACTTAAACCTTTTGCACCACTAGGGAGGACCTATCTTTCCTTGTCTTTTTGGCCAAACTGTAAGACAGTTCCCACAATCCTCCTCCCCCTTTAGCTTCTATTTAGTCTTAAGCACAATACTATTTGGCTTCTGCTTCTACCACTTCCTAAAATTCCTCTTACCACAGTCAGTGCTATAGTCATTAGTTTTTTCCATAGGAGACAACAGTAATCCTGTAGATCCCTTGTTAGAATTTGTAGTCTGTCTAGTGCCACCCCACCCACCCCTTCACACACATTCCCAACTCCCTGCACTTTGATATATGATTTCTTATCCAATAGTTAAAAGTTCAGAGAGGCTTCACCAGAGACAGAGTGGGGAGCAGAACAGGCAGATCGACGAAGTACACTGCTGAGGGGAGCAGCGGGCGGGTCAGGAGAGGTCTGCCGCGCCATGTGGTCACCTCCGGGGCAGGCGGGAATCGAACTCATGCGGAAGTGGCTTTAGCTTCCTAGTGCTGTGCTTTAACCCGCTGTGCCACCAGGGAGGGCCCTGCATGTGACTAATTTTAATGAAGATTTCCGTTTCTTAGTCACAATGACCACATTTCAAGTATTCAAAAACCACATGTGGCTAGTGGCTAGCTCAGACTATTTTATTGGACATTTCCAAACCTAACTCATGACTGGCTCTTTCTGTATTCCTCAGCTGTCTATTAGAAAAGTATAGGCTGATTACAAAGAAAAGGTTATCAGGGAAGAGGGGAATGACCACAGACGTAGGGTAGTTTCCACTGAGATCCTCCCCTGAACTTGGAAGATGGATGACACACCAAAATAGTGACAAACACCTTAACAAAGGCATCTGTGAACTGATCTGAGTTTGGTTAGAGCAGGGATAGGGCTGGAGAATGGAGGCTGACTAGGCTAGAACTTGCCCTTACACAACGAATTTTTCCAATTCCATTTGGCAACCTCAGTCCTGAACAAACATTCTTATGTGAGTCAGGACATTTTATCTCCAATCTTTTGGGTCACTTGCCTCTGTGTTCCAGGATGAGTATTTGACCCAATTCATTTAGTTAATGTCAGTTCTGGAAATTTTACTGAAAATCTCAGTAAAAAGGTATATTCGTTTTACTAGAGGTGCTAGCCATTGGGACTTGTTTGGAGCTATAAGCTATCTTGCCAGTATGAGAGGGCAGTGTGCCTGACAGTGAAGTCAAATGAATGGGGAAAGCAAGGCCTGGTGGTGAACCACAGGTTTCTGGAAGTTTTTGGTCCTTTTATTGACCTGTTTTGAAGAAGTTTGGTAGACCGCACTTTTCACTTGCTCGAATCAACAAATTCCCTTACTGCTTACGCCAGCTGGATCTGAGTCAATGAAAGACCGAACTGATAACAGGCTTTCATCATGCTCATTTCAAGTACCTTCTTTACATTAATGATTCTTAATGTCTGTATCTGGCATGGGTGTCTCTCTCAAGCTCCTGACTGTAGGTCTACCGTCCTCCGGATTTTCCACACCTATCTAAAACTGACCTCCGTATTTCTACCGCCTGTATTTATTTCTCAGTGATAGAACTCCAGTTCCTTCACTCAAAGAGGCCTAGATTGTAAACTCAGGCTCGGCTTCCTCCAGGGGGGCCTCACCAAGGTCACCCGTGCCTTCCCTCAGCCCGCTCCTTGGGGACGGTGTCTTCTAAACGCAGCTGGGGCTGGGGGCAGGCGCTCTAGGCTGCCGCGGCCCTTCAGAAAGCCTTCTCATCTCGCTGGTTGCTGGTACCCGGTGGCTACTCTAGCCCCCAACAGAGACTCTATCCCCAAAGGCGGCTTCTCTATGGTTGACTTCTCTCCTTTGTCCCGAATGTCTTCCAGGAATACGTCCCGCTGGGATACAACCTTTTCCTACGACTGCTTCTATAGTCCCTTTTAGGTGCAACTGGAGACATCACTGAGTCCTCCGAGAGTCACAACCTCCTAGCCCCCTCTTACCGGGTCTACGCTTAGGAGGATGGCGGAAGTGAGAGTGAAGGTGCCCTTCCCTCTCGCCTTTCTTCTCTATGGTCGCTTCCTTTGGTGACGGGAAATGGGGTCTCGGCGCCTGCGCAAAGCCGACCTGGGCGCTAGTCGTGGAGGGAGGGGGCAGGGAGCGGGAGCTGCCGCCGCCGCCGGAGCTAACCGCGGGGACCGAGATGCAGGTGGGACCGGAACCGGAACCCCCCTCTTCAAGTACCTCTTTCCTCTCTGCGACCCGGCCCCGGCGCCTGAGAGGGGCCCTGGGTGGGGGCGGGCGTGGGGGCAGGAGGCAGGAGGGGCGTCCGGCCCGGGAGAGTGCAGCCGACGGGGCTGATCCCGAGTAGGCTGCGGCCCGGGGGAATGGGCGGGTAGAGGGTGTCCAGGGAGCAGGGTCTGGTCGGAGTGGATGGACCACCGGGCCGGGAGGGTCCGAGCCGGGAGCGGAGCCTGCAAACTCCACCACCCGCCCTTCGGGAAATAACAGAATTGAGCCAAGAGGCAGGTGCACCGGGAAAATGTGTCTGAGTCCTGCTTGGCAGAAGAGAAACTGAGTCACCAGCTCAGGAGCCGCAGGGTCAGCGGGCCTGAAGGGGGCTGGGTCTGCCTGTGGTGCAGAGGGTTGGGTGGGCCGGTGTGAGCTGAGGTGGCCTCCGCCTGGAGATTAGTCTCTGCTGTGTCTGCACCTCTTGGCTCGGTTCCCCTGTGCTCCATGATTCTTGCACCTCCTGGCATTTTCTCGTTGGCTTGGAGTGGTCCCTATGATTGGAGCCATCTAAGTGTGTAAGGTTTAGGCCAGGAGGAAGGGGGGAGGGGTCGATGACTGTGAGTCTGAGCTGGAGCCTGAGGTCTTTGAGGGTTTAGGAAGATTTTCCTGAGCTGCCCTCACCCCAGTCCTGGAGTCAGTCATCTTCCAGTGTAATGTGGGGGCTAGCTGGGGGCTATCCACATGCCCAGCTCCTACGCTTACTACTTGTAAGACCTTGGCAAGGATTTCTCTGTTAGAACTTCAGAACCCATAAAGATAATAATAATGGCAGTCACTTACTGTGTTCTTACTTTGTGTCAACCGCTGACACATTCCATTTAGTTCTCCCAACAGTTCTATGGGTTCAGAATGTTAGCTGTTTTGTAGATGTGAAAACCGAAGCTCAGGAAGGAATACAGTTTGTTCAAGATCACACCGCAAATGGGTGGCAGAAATTCACCAAGTCTGACTCCAGAACCTATGGCCTTAACTTACCAGCCTTTAGGGCACACTCCCCAGCAAGAGAGGGGGGATGTGGTGATAAATCCTAGGGTCCCAGCTCCCTGTTATGTTTTATTTCTTTGTGGCCAGCAAAGACTTGCCCTGATCCAACCCACAGTTTTTCCTTGCCTGCTACTGCTGTCTCTGGCCCCAGCCTGAAGGCCACCAAAAAAGTGGGCTGAGGCCATTTCAAGTCTTCTTTGCTCAGCTCTTGGGTACTGAGTCCTGAGGTCAGCTTTCAAGACAATTGCTGTGTTGTTGTTGTTGTTTGTTTTTT
>NW_004567133.1:5577776-5620992 GCF_000260355.1 Condylura cristata
TCCATCCATCCTCCTTAATGAGTAACCTCCTTTCTCAGATCTGGCCTGCTAGATGAATGAGGTAGGATCTGTCAGCTCTGCAGGCCAAGCTCCCCTAAGGCCTCCCTAAGCCGGGCAATGAGGGGCCGTGACTGATGGTGGTCCAGCCATTCCCTGGAGACAAGGACTGTGCAGTAGGAAAAACAGTAGACTTGGAGTTCTGAAAGTTTGCTGAGCTTCAGTCTCATCTGTTACAGAGGCTACTAAGTTCTCATTTGGAAAGGTTAAGAGCAGCACAGAAAGCATGTAAGGTCAGAGGATTCATTGTACAGAAGTGAGGTGCAGCGAGAGACTCCCTTTTAGAGGAGGGTGCTCCACATTTGTGCTCCTAGAACCGCTGCCAGGGAAAGTGGGCTGGGAAGCAGCAGGATAGTGCGGGCTAGACATGGGGCGCTGCTTGACGGGTGTGTGGGGACCTGCGGTGTGGATACTTTGGTGCCCTTCCCTGGGCTCTCTGAGGAGCCTAGAGCAGAGTAGGGAGTCTGGCTCGGGGTGGGGCTCAGCCCCCAGGCCCACCTCAGCAGTGACCCTGTATATGTGCCTCTCTTCCTTCTGCAGCTGCTGCCGCTCACCCCGTGTCTTCTGGCCGCTTCCCTCTTTGCTGCCCCTCCCCACAGGCTCCCCCTCTCCACCTCCTGGGGACCATCATGAATGGTGCCCCTTCCCCAGAGGATGGGGCCTCCCCTTCCCCTCCCCCCTTGCCACCGCCCCCTCCTCCTAGTTGGCGGGAATTCTGTGAGTCCCATGCCCGGGCTGCTGCCCTGGACTTTGCCCGCCGATTCCGCCTCTACCTGGCCTCCCACCCCCAGTATGCAGGTGCTGAGGCTGCCTTTTCCCGCCGTTTTGCTGAGCTCTTCCTGCAGCACTTTGAAGCTGAGGTGGCCCGGGCCTCTGGCTCCCTCTCGCCACCCATCCTGGCTCCCCTGAGTCCTGGTGTGGAGATCCCGCCACATGACCTGTCCCTTGAGAGCTGCAGGGTGGGTGGGCCCCTGGCTGTGCTAGGCCCTTCTCGATCATCTGAGGACCTGGCCAGCACCCTCCCTTCCTCGGTCTCTTCCTCTTCTACGACCTCCTCGAAGCCGAAGCTAAAGAAACGCTTCTCCCTCCGTTCAGTGGGTCGCTCCGTCCGTGGTTCAGTCCGTGGCATCCTGCAGTGGCGGGGGGCTGTTGACCCTCCCTCCCCTGCTGTGCCCCTAGAGACCTCAACAGGCCCCCCAGTCTTAGGTGGAAACAGCAACTCCAACTCCTCTGGTGGGGCTGGGACCATTGGCAGGGGACTGGTTAGTGATGGACCCTCCCCTGGGGACAGATGGACTCACCGTTTTGAGAGGCTGAGACTCAGTCGGGGAGGGGGGACCTTGAAGGATGCAGCAGGGATGGTGCAGAGGGAAGAGCTGCTGAGTTTCATGGGGGCTGAAGAGGCAGCCCCTGACCCAGCTGGAGTGGGCCGGGGGGGAGGGGCAGCCGGGCCTACCTCAGGGGGAGGAGGGCAGCCTCAGTGGCAGAAGTGTCGCTTACTGCTTCGGAGTGAAGGAGAAGGAGGAGGAAGTCGCCTGGAGTTCTTTGTACCACCCAAGGTGAGGCCCAGGGGAGGGGAGAGGGTAGGGAGCAAGTGATTGAACCCCCAGAGTGGTAGCAGGGCCCTGCAGGCCATCACCTGGAGTTCTTTGTACCACCCAAGGTGAGGCCCAGGGGAGGGGAGAGGGTGGGGAGCAAGTGATTGAACCCCCAGAGTGGTAGCAGGGCCCTGCAGGCCATCAGGACTCGCCTGCCCATGCACAGGGCTTTGTGTCCTGGCTTTGGGTTAGTAGCCGTGGCAAGGACTGAAAAATAGCCATTTACTTTTGTCTAGGGTGTAGAAGGGAAGAGTCTGGAGGGAAGGGAAAGGTGCTTTCTGTGCACCAAACACCTGCACCTGTTCCCTCCCAACCTAGGCGTCCCGGCCACGACTTAGCATCCCCTGCTCCACTATCACTGACGTGCGGACGGCCACGGCCCTGGAGATGCCTGACCGAGAGAACACATTTGTGGTTAAGGTAGGAGCCCTGGGCTCCCTGCCCTCTTGGAGCACTCGTGGTGGGGAGAGCTGTTAGCAGTCATAACAAGGGACAGCGGTGGGAGGAGGCGTTTTTGTCAGGTGCTCGAGAGTGTGTCCGTGAGGGGCACAGCTTTTCTGGGAGGAAAGGAGAGCAGGAGGACGCTCTGGTTGTTGGGGAGGATCAAGGTCTCGGGGCCAGAAGTGGCCTCTGAGCGTCCTCTTGCTCCGTAGGTGGAAGGCCCTTCAGAATACATCCTGGAGACGGCTGACGCACTACATGTGAAGGCCTGGGTGTCTGACATCCAAGAATGCCTGAGCCCAGGGTGAGGAGCTTGGCTTCTGCCTCTGAGAGGAGCCGGGGTGGGGATGGGGAGCAGCTTTGTGCCTCTCACCTGGTGGCTTGCCTCCCAGCACCATTTTTCTGTTCTGCAGACCCTGCCCTGCTACCAGTCCTCGTCCCATGACCCTCCCTCTGGCCCCTGGGACCTCATTCCTTACGAGGGAGACCACAGACAACCTGGAGCCTCCTTGCCTCAATCACTCAGAGAGTCTGCCCAGCCAGGATCTGCTGCTGGGCCCCAGCGAGAGCAATGACCGCCTGTCGCAGGGTAAGGGTGGAGCCTTCATACACGCACAGCCTTGGAGGCCTAGGCCCTCTCTCCAGACGCCATTCCCAAGCGGCCCAGTCCTGCTCCTCAGCTGCCTACTTCCACTTCCATCCCCCAAATGTTTATCTTTTATTCCTGAACTTGGGAAGCCAGTGAGCACCATCCACACCACCGCCATATCATCACGCGTCCCCAGCAAACTCCAGTCCACCTTTCTGTGCCCAGCCTGACCCGCTTTCCCTTAAGTCTTGTATAGGGCAACACTCTGGCTAGACATAATGGTTATCCTCTCCAAGCTTCCAGACCACTTTGTAGATGTCTTTGCTTTGTCCTTAAACTGCATCTGCCTGCATTTGTGCCAGTATTTCTCAGCTGACTAAACTCACGCATGTCCTGCTCACCACATAAACTCCCAACTCACCTTTACTGGGCTCCGCTACACCTCTTCTTCCTGTTCCTCTGGCTCGGCTTCACAGAGCCTAGCACACAGGCTGTGTTCAGTGAGTGAACAGATGAGATAGAGAATCTGAGAGCTAGAGTAAACCTAGCAAGGCACCAGTTCCAGCCCCCTCCCTTCTCAGGCAGCTAAGATCTTGTGGGGGTTGGGGGTGGAAATGACTGTGGTGGGTCATCTGAGAGTCACTGATGGCTGCTCTCTGGCTTGCTTGTACCTAGCTCTGAGCACTGACCATGTGTGATGTACTTGTAGGCCCGGACTGCCAGTCAACCCGCACTCGGGAACACGCTTGCACACGCCTGGCCCTGTGTTGGGCAGGGTAGGGAGCACAGAGATGCCCGACATGAATTCCCTGCACTCCGTGGGTTCACGTGGCTGAGCTGATAAGACATTGCTGCTGTGGAAAGTGGAACTCAGACACAGAGGCCTTGGGGGCTCAGAGCAGGAGGTGCCTGGGGGGAGTCAGGCTAGAGAGGGCGATGCGAGAACAGAGCGCGGTTCGCACGAGTAGCTGTCAAGAACTGAGACGTGTGATGGGGAGAGCCTGGGAGGTTCAGAAAAATCATATGGGATCATTGGGCTAACGCAGTATACATGAATACAGGCTGACTAAAGGTCAAGTCGGTTAAGTTGGGATTACTAGCAGTGTCTTTGGCATCTCGGAGTGGAGGGCTGGCTTTGTGCTATAGACAGGAAAAGGGCCTATTTGTAAAATAACAATGAGGGATTCTACCCTGTAAGTTCAGCTCGTGATTCAGAAAAGGCACCAGTGCGCTTGAGGCGAAGACAGTGCTGCAGTGACTACAGTGCCCTCACAGTGCAGGAAACCAGTAAAGCCGCCAGGGGTCACTGCCTAAAGAGGGACCCCGCACCTCAGCCAGCTGACTGGCCAACACTGCACATGGAGCCGTTGACTGGTGGTGACGTGGGCCCAGGCAGAATTCTGGAATTCTCAACTCAGCCCTCTCCCATTTTTTTTTTTCTAGGAGCTTATGGGGGCCTCTCAGACCGCCCCTCGGCATCCATCTCCCCCAGTTCTGCCTCCATTGCCGCCTCCCATTTTGATTCAATGGAACTACTTCCCCCAGAATTGCCCCCCCGAATGCCTATTGAAGAGGGACCCCCAGCAGGGGCGGTTCATCCCCTCTCAGCCCCTTACCCACCCCTGGACACTCCGGAGACAGCCACAGGTACCAGAGGTGTGAGTGTGTGTCAGCCTCCAGGCCCGCTGCCTGCCGCCCTGAAGCTATCTTGGCCTCCTGAAGCACCTGCCTGGGGTGGGGGGTGGGGGGGAGCAAGGCTTTTCATCTCCCAGGATGGGGGAGGCTTCCCTGACCCCGGTTTCCCTCCCTCTCTCCTTCCTGAAGGGTCATTCCCGTTCCAGGGGGAGTCAGAGGGAGGTGAGGGGGACCAGCCCCTCTCAGGGTATCCTTGGTTCCACGGGATGCTCTCTCGACTCAAGGCCGCCCAGCTAGTACTGGCGGGAGGCACCGGCTCCCATGGTGTTTTCCTGGTACGGCAGAGTGAGACAAGGCGGGGCGAGTATGTCCTCACTTTCAACTTCCAGGGCAAGGCTAAGGTGAGTGGCCGAGTGCAAGGCTCTGTTCCATGTAGTGAGCTTGCAGGTGGCGCGGGGGCACCTTGCTGGCGGGAGAAGCATTCTGTACTGGCAGGGGCTTAGGCTCCCGCTTCACCTGGCTCCTCCTGCCCTCAGCACCTGCGTTTGTCGCTGAATGAAGAAGGTCAGTGCCGGGTCCAGCACCTGTGGTTCCAGTCCATTTTCGATATGCTCGAGCATTTCCGGGTGCACCCCATCCCGCTGGAGTCTGGAGGCCCCAGTGACGTTGTCCTTGTCAGCTATGTCGTATCCTCCCAGCGACAGCAGGGTGAGCAGAGCAGGTCTGCAGGGGAGGAGGTGCCCGTGCACCCAAGAAGTGAGGAGGTGTGTGTGCCAGAAAGATGGGGTGGGGGGCTGTGAGGAGGAGAGTTTTGTTAGGGGGAGCAGGGTGGAGAAGGCCCCGGCGTGTTGGGGTTTAGAGGGAAGTAGCACATGAGAGTTCGTAGGCAGATGGGGCTCCTGCCGGAGCAGCGAGGCAGTGGAGAGGTGGGCGGGCGCATCCCATTCCATCCAGCTCCTCTGTCCATCATCCGTCTGTCTCCTAGACCCATCCTCCCGGCCTTGTCTCTGCCCTTCTTCACATCCTTGCTGATGGCCTGCCCTTCTTGGGGACACTGGGCTGATCCCCCTCCCTCCCCTGATGTCTGATGTCCCTGTCTGATCTCTCCCTTTTCCCCACCCCAACGTCCCATCTGTCCCCACATTGCCCCTCCCCCCCAGGCCGGGAGCAGGCCGGGAGCCATGCAGGGGTGTGCGAGGGAGATCGATGCTACCCCGATGCCTCCTCCACCCTCATGCCCTTCGGAGCGAGTGACTGTGTGTAAGTGTGGTCCTCCTCTCACCACCGCCCATGATCCATCTTCCATGGATGGGGGGTTGTCAGGAGATGGGGTGTGGGGGAGATAGCACACGGCTCCTGGGGGGCTGAGCGAAGGGAAGGACGCTGCAGGAGCTTGCCGCCCTCCACAATCAGTCTGTCTTCTTACCATTCCTGTCTAGAACCGAACACCTCCCATGACCTACCCCAGCCCCCTGAACCCCCTTCATGGACAGACCCCCCACAACCTGGGGCAGAAGAGGCGTCGGGGGCGCCAGAAGTGGCGGCAGCAGCAGCCGCAGCAGCCAAAGAGAGGCAAGAGAAAGAGAAAGCGGGCAGTGGAGGGGTCCAGGAAGAGCTGGTCCCCGTGGTTGAGCTGGTCCCCATGGTTGAATTGGAAGAGGCCATAGCACCTGGCACGGAGGCCCAGGGAGTTGCTGGATCTAGTGGGGATCCTGGGGTGACCCTGATGGTGCAGCTCCAGCAGCTGCCACTAGGGGGCGATGGAGAAGAAGGGGGCCATCCCAGAGCCATTAATAACCAGTACTCCTTTGTGTGAGGCACCCTCTCCCACCCTTTCTCCGCTCTTCTTGCTCCCCAGCCGTCAGTTGGAGAGACTGGGGCTGGGCCACGACACAGAGGAGCGGTAGGAATCCCTCCCCACATGCTTCCTGACCCTTGAAGGCCAAGGGCATGTATGATGGTACAAGAAAAGGTTTAAGAGCCCTGTTAGCTCCCCAGTTCATACACTACAGGTGCCCTGTCCCCTGGGCAGGGGATTCGGTTCCATGACCTCCCTTAGGGGCTCTATGGTCAACCCCACCCCTGGGGGCCATTTCCCTATTAACACCCCCCCAGCCCAAGGAAGGGTGTGGGGGAAGGGCTGTCAGTTATATTAAGGTGGTTGTTGTTGTTGTTTTAAACAAAATGGAGAAGCATAAATAAATAAAAGGGTTTATCTCAGTTCCATCGTGATGGCTGTGGCCAGTGTTTGCAGTGGGGGCTGGGCCAGGTGGGTCAGGAAAGCAGCCCACACAGTGTGGTCGGCGTCAGAGCCACAGGTTGGGAAGCAGGGTCAGGTCGAGTCCCTGTCGCGCACCAGCCTTGCGCCTCCAGCCCCCTGCCCCTCACAGGCTGCTGCGTTGGTCCAGCCGTGAATGCAGAGCCAAACAACTCTTCTCAGGGTCCACCACCAATGCCCTTAGTGGGACAGGACGGTGGACGGCAGGGTGGCCAGGCTTCAGGGGCTTTTCCTGCTCTGGCTCTGTCAGGGAAGGCTTCCCACCCTAGGGAAAAGCAGCAGCGAGGCCACGGGCGGTGGGCAGTGGCTGCGGGGCCCGTGGGGAGAGGAAGTGCAGCCACAGTCTGGCTGCGAGGGCCCAGGGCAGGCGGACAGCTCCCGGGGTCAAGCTGCAGAGCTGCAGGATGGACGGCAAAGGTGTAGCATTCCCCGTCTCAGTGCAGATGCTGCATGGGGCACATCTGTGAAATGGGAGTCACATCTAGCTTGGAGCTGCCGGCGTGATTGGTTTGGCCTGGATGATGTCGCCACTGGAGTTTCACAGATTACCAGCTTCTCTTGAAATCAGAAGACCCAGCCTCTGGGAGTTCACCTTTCACGGTGCCTCTTTTCCGCCCACCTCCTTAACTCGCGTGACCTCTGGCCCCATTGGCATTCAAGTTTACAGCACTACTCCCCTCCTCCTCGTCCCCCACTAAACCCAGACTCTGCCCTCTGAACAGAACTGTGACTTTGCTCTCCAACAGAGGGCACCCCTGGACTTTCTAGCTCTGGGTGGTGGGTACCAGCTAGGAGGGACAGGGTGCAGAAGGACCCTTCTTGTGTTACTTGGCCCTCTCCCACCTCACCTCCTTCAGCTCTGCCTCTTTACCACCCTGCCTTTTGCTTTCCTTCCCAGGCAGTGTGCCCCCCACTTCTGCCCCCACTTCCAGGAGGCCCTACCCGTGCGTATGACCTTGCTATTCTGGGCTTTGCGTCCTATTGGGAGATGGACAGGAGACAGCTGGGCTCACAGGCCACCCAGGCTGAGGGAGAGTGGGGGGAGCCTGTAGGCCCTCCCTGTTTTATGTGATCCCTGGGTCTCCCCTAAATCTTGGCCCCTGGAAACTCTGGAAATCTTGGCCTCTGGGGATAAAGTTGACTTTGAAAAGGGAGGCATTGTTTGGGTATCTGGGTGCTGCATCCTCAAAGTGAGAGGACAGTAAGGGCCATGGCATCCTGTGTCCCTCCTTACCTGCCCCCCCACCCCCAGTTAGCAGGACCTGATTCCCTCCTCTGGCAGCACCTGGTACTTCAAGACCTGGCCCCTCCCCTGAAACCTGCCAGCTTGCAGGGATTTACCTTCTGAAGATGGGTGGGGGAAGGGTACAGGGATACTCCTGCCCCCAAGATTTGCATGTCTTGGCTACAGACACCTAAGAGACTCCTAAGTCTTTCTCAATGGGCAGTTGAACTGAAGTTTGAAATTGGTCAGGGATTGGCCAGGCCCTGCATCTGTGTCCTTCAGGACGCAGCTGTTCCCATGAAGCCCTCAGGGAAGAAGCCTCAGGCTCTGGGCTGAGCTTAGAGACCCTGGGTGGGGGTAGTTGGGAGGCGGCTTCATCAGGCAGTCTTCATCCTCAGTGGTGATCCTCTTGCAGTCTTTGGCGCTGCCTTTCCCTCTCTGACTTCAGTTTCCCCTCTGGGAAGGTGGGGGAGGTAGAGATGAATAACCTTAAAGGGCCCTGCTGGTGGCAGGGGCCTAAGCCTGCCTCCTTTCCTGGGTCTCATGCTCTCACTTCCTTGAAGCTGTGCACTGTCCAGTCTCCTCCATGTTTGGGCATTCCTGTTCCTCTAAGACAGTGCCCCTGTCACTCCTCCAGGTGGTGGTAGTGGGGAGAAGCCAGCCAGCCCCCAAAAGCTTACCACAAAAGCTCAGCCACGCTGAGCCTGGCTCTGGTCTGAGAAGGTGGGTGCTAGGCCAGGTGGAGGTCCCTGTTGATATGACCCGACACACCCCATTGTCAGAGCCCCCCCCTTCTGGGTCAGAGCAGGATTCTACTTCAGGGGAGGGGTTTGGGAACCATGTAAAGGGGGGAAGAGAGAGGGAAGGAGCACCGTGTCCTTAACTCACCCAGGAGGCTGCCCTTCCCCCAAGCCCAGGCCTAGAAAGGATGAGTAAAGGGGGGGTTAAATCCTTAAGTGCACCCACCCCTGTTGACCTACCCACTCCCCAAAAGTGGCATTTCCCTTTCCTTTGCCTGCCGTCTTCTGTGTCTCTTGTCTATTTAGGAACTAGAGCACCAGAAAAACAAGCAACCTCCATGACCCTTTCAGCGGTCCGCGGCCTCCTCAGGAAACTGAGGCCCAGGTGGATTTAGGAGTGGAGGACAGGGTCACGACATGCTTCCCCTCACTGGCCTTTCCCAGGATTCTCAATGAAGCTCTCTGTCCTCCTCGTCTCCCCTCCCCACACCCCGTCCTACCTTCTGTCTGCTCCTCCAGCAGCTGCCCTGATAGGAACCAAAAGGTCCTCATCCCCAAGCAGGGGTGGGGGTGGGGGGTGGGGGGCTCAGAGCAGCTGCTTCTCTGAGGAAGCTGACACCAAGGCCAGCCGCTCAGCAACAACTTGTGGCTTTGCACCCAGCCCTGGCGCCTCCAACACCCACCTCCCTGTGACCCCTTTTCCCACCACACCTCAGACCTTCTAGCCCCCCCAGCACCCCCACTGCTCTCCCTGCTCTGTTGGGTCCTTTCCTCTAGACCTGCCCGAGCCCATTCCTTCGGGCTGCTGCCTCTGCCTTATCCAGCTTCCCCAGCCTCCTCTTCCGCCGCCCTTCTGCTGTCTCCCGTGGGTCTGAGCACACGGCTGCATACCTCAGTACCCTCGAGTACAGACACTCCGGAACCAGACTGCATCGTGAGCCACACACCTGTAAACGCTGGGCTAAAGGGCACAGTGTGGGGTGAGGTGACCCTCAATACATGATTTGGGGCGACCCCACCCCCATCCTGAGACAGCCCTCTCTGCCATCAGCACATTCTGTAGCCTCTTGGGTTACCCAGCTGCCTGGGTATCCCATTTTCTTGGGGGGAGGGGGGATTCCCTGTCAGGGATGGGGGGGCCTGAAGGCCATGTTCCCAGAGGCTCAGAGTGATGATGGGGGGGGGGGGGAGTTTAGGGAGAGACAGGCAGTCCTGGCTTTGATCACCAGGGCCTGGACACTAAATCCCTTGTTGATGGCTGTGGCAACCCCTCCCAAGGGTAGAGTTACCATCTTCTGCCCTGTCCCTTTGACCCTCTCTCTCCCTACTTCCCCTTGTCCCTGTAGAGCCACTTCCTCTGGCCCTCAAGGATGTTCTCCCCCTCTTTGAGCCCCTAAAAGTTGGAGTATCTCTGCTACCTTTTCTGTAAAATAGGTGAGGAGGATGGAGAACTGTGGCAATAGAAACGGGGTCAGGTTGGGTGAACTGGGAAGAGGTGCCAGGGGAGTGAACGTGGAAGGTCTGAGAGGAGTCAACTCAGGAAAGAACAGCCTAGGAAAGTCAGTAACAAGGAAGTCGAGGCAGTTGGGGGAGGAGTCACAGCCAAGACCAAAAGCAGCATCTCCCTCCCTGCCCCCCTTTCCTGGGGCTGCAGCCACCTTAGCTTCCCTCGTGAGTGACATCTCAGGCTGCAGCCCCACTGTTCCCCCTCTGTCAGCAGAAATATCTCTCTCCTGACCCCTCCTGCTAGAGTCTCAGCCAGCCAATCCCTGACCTGGGGGAGGGGGGAGCCTGGCCTCCCCTACTCCCTCATAAGGACCTGCTGGGGGTTAGGGGGGTGGCCGGCTGCTGCAAGTGGGACGGGGGTCAGAGCTCGTGGAGGGAAGACAAACCTGGGGGGCTAGGAGAGAAAAGGAAGAAACACAGACAAACAGGCAGGTGGACACACTGAGGAAGGCCCCCCACGTGTGAGAACCCCCTAGAAGGAACACACCGCCCCCTGGCCCCCGGGAAGGGAGCACCATGGAGGCCGCACACTCCAAGACCACAGAGGAATGTTTGGCCCATTTTGGGGTGAGCGAGACTACAGGCCTCACCCCGGACCAAGTTAAGCGGCATCTGGAGAAATACGGCCCCAATGGTGAGTGTCCCTTGGAGGAGACTGGCAGGGCCCCTCAGCACTGTAGCACACACGCAGACGAACACAGCAGCACTCCCTCCAGGGGCCCCTAGGGAAGAGCTGGGTCATGGTACAGATTGGGGTGGGGGGGAGAGGGGGAGGGAAAATGGACCCTGAGACTCAAGAGTTTGGGGAGGTATTATGGGATGACCTTGGTGAACCTCCGGTGCCATTTTGGCGGCCTGGTAGCCTTACCTTAGCCATGAAGTCCTGTGGTGGGGGGATCGGATTAGAGTGAACCCCCAATGAAAATGTCCTTTTCTTCTTTTTCCCTGGGTAGAGCTCCCGGCTGAGGAAGGTAAGTAACTGGAACCCCTGGGTTCTCATGAATGACCCCATCTCCTCTGTACCCCACCTGCCTTACCCCTAGTGACTCCCAGGACAGACGGCCCTCCCCACAGGTTAGAACTGACCGGGCAGAAGTTTCCAGGCACTTTCCTGTTGAGTTATCCAGCCCTTGAACAACTGCCCTTCCCTCTGGAAGCCTGTTTTTGACTCCTGGCAAGCTCCCTCCACCCTTCTGTTAGTATGGTGCTTATCACCCCATTCCTGCCTCAGGCTGGAATTCAGGGCACTCTCAGCCTCTGGACCCCGCTTGCACCTGAAGTCCCAGACGTCCAGCCTCTAGACCTTAATCCTAGGGGACCCTCTGCTTGCCTCTTCTCCCAGGCAAGTCCCTGTGGGAGTTGGTGGTAGAGCAGTTTGAAGACCTCCTGGTGCGGATCCTTCTCTTGGCCGCCTGCATTTCCTTTGTAAGTGCGGGGAAGGCATCCCTGGGACTGGCTGGGGGTGTAGTTTGGGGGGATCTGGAGAGGCTGCTAGGGGCTGGGGGGTCTCGGATTCCTCCAGTTCTCTAGCCCCAAAATCCTGTACAACAGACCAGAACTTGGGGAGGTAGGGGGCTGCTGAACTGCATCCTTCTCTGCCCTCCCCCACACCCTACAGCAGGTTTTATTTTAAGCTTTAAGGGCGTTCTCAGCCAAAACACTGAAGCTAAGCCTCCCCCGCAACTTCAAGGGCTTTGAGGGCTCAGCCAGGGCTGCTGCTCCTGGGCACCACTATTCCCAGCATGCCCTGGGGCACTGGGCCGCCCAGCCAATCCCCAAGCCTCCCGGCCCCCTGGCCCCACCCTCCGGACACTGATTGGTCCAGGCAGAGACTCTCCTGGAGGCGGGAAAGAGCAGCTGGTGTGAGGTGACTCCCAACCGCAGGGCCCAGTGCTCCCAGGCCCGCGCCTCGCCCCGCCCCACCCCCATTGGGGGCTGGCCCTGTGGGGTCTCCCGTCTCACCCACTCCCTGCCCACTTTCCTCCTTCCCCAGGGCCCCGCAAGGCCGCAGGGCTGCCCCCACCCCTTCCTCCAGGGCCGGCCACCTCCCCTGACTAGGGGCATTTTGGGGTGCTTCCTTAGCGCTTTAGTGCTTCTCCAAGGGGACGGGAGGCAAAAAAGCCTCCAGCTGGCCCCCCAGTACTAACTGGCAGGGCCTCACTCCTCCCTTCTCAGATTTGCTCCTTGACATTTGCCTTGGCTGTTGCCTGGCAGTGGCAACAGCTGGGGTGGGGTGTGTACAGGAGGCCCCGTAACACTATCCCCCCTCTCCTGCTCTCCCTCATGAAATTGGAGCTTCCGGGCCCTGAGCTGTCAGGGAGGGCTCTGGGTGGGCCAGTGCCTGTGGGGACCACAGGCTTTTTCCTATCGAATTCTGGCTCCCACAAAATGGATGTGCCATGGGGACAGTTGGCCGGGTGTTCCCTGGCTCGGTCAGGAAAACCTGAAAGTGTTCCTGATTAACTCCTGGGCTATGCCCGCCTGTTCCCTGTTCCCTGTTCCCGTGGAGTAATGGCAGCACTTGGAGTGTGTAGAGCCTCTCTGAAGGGGCTGTGGAACCCCCATGGTGCCCTGTTCCTTTCACACCTGCTCTTGCTCTCTCTGCCACTTCCTTCTTTGCCCCAGGGGGCCTCTTACCTGTTATCCTCCCTCCTCCTGCTGCCCAGGTGCTGGCCTGGTTTGAGGAAGGTGAAGAGACCATCACTGCCTTTGTTGAACCCTTTGTCATCCTGTTGATCCTAATTGCCAACGCCATCGTGGGAGTTTGGCAGGTCAGCTCGGTCCCTGCCTTACTCCACCTCGTCCCAGTGCTGAGCGTGAGACCAGCCTCCCTCTCCCTCTCCTCTGTCACTTCCCCTGCACTTGCCTGGTTCCTTAGTCCTATTGCCCAGTTTGGAAAAGGGACAGCATGTTAGAAAGTGGTGGGAGACCTTTGTTCCCACTGTCAGAAAAGCTCCTCTCGGAGCCTCAGTTTTCTCATTCATAAAATGAAGATAACCCTGTCCCACGGCGGCGTGGTAACATGAACAAGCAGGGGGCATGGAACCCGGCTCTGCACCTCGCCTGATTGGCCTTCAGTGGCTGCCGCTGTGATCCTTCTCTTACCACCCCTGACTCCTCCTGTCCCTAGCTTTCTGATTTTCCTTGACTCCCCTTTCTTCTCTCTCTCCCCAGCCTCCTTAACTGTTTCCGCTGTAATAGTTTCCCCACCCAGAGATCCCTGCCCTCAGTGGAGGTTGTCTTCCCCAGGACTGCGCTGCCTGCCTCCTCTCTGGTAGCCATTTCCCCCCTGGGACTCTAGACCCTGCTCCTCCATCTCTACTCCTTCTCCTGCCCTCCCCGACAAGTCCCTCCCCATTCCATGGCCTTCCTCCCTCTGCTGACCCTCCTCTACCTTGTCCTCCCAGGAACGTAATGCAGAGAACGCCATTGAGGCTTTGAAGGAGTATGAACCAGAGATGGGGAAGGTCTACCGCGCTGACCGCAAGTCAGTGCAGAGGATCAAGGCTCGGGACATTGTCCCTGGGGACATCGTGGAGGTGGCTGGTGAGTGATGTGAAAGGGTCCAGGTTTTGAGGCCAAGATATGTCTTTTGGGGGTGGAGGCTGGTGGGCCCTGATCTTGGTGTCCAAGAGGTAGCCAGGATGGTGGAGTCTCTGCCTTTCCTTCCCAGACTCCTCAGGAGGTCACCCCAGGGCACTCTGGCCACAGCACCCCCTCCCAGTCAGAGTCGTAGCAGGAACAGCCAGTCCTGTCCCTGAAGCTGCAGACAGACCCCTTGCTCCCCCTCTTCTCACCCAGCACTTGCAAGCAACAGGTGGAAGCCCGTCCCTGCCAATGGCCCCATCTCCACCCCCTCCCGAGGCCTGGCTTCCCTCTCCTTCCACCACCCCCAAGCTTGGTCAGCTTGAAGTCTTGACCTTTGTGTCCTTGAGGCCTCTCAAAGGGGAAAGAGCGAGGATAGAAGGGAGGAGGAGGCTGAAGGCTCAAGCCCCCAGCCATGTAAGGGAAACTCAGGCCCCAGAGGAGAGCACGGGACTTGGGAGGAGGGGAGTTCAAGGAGGGCCCCGCCTCTCTGTGAGGGACACTTAATGCCTGGGAGGGGTGGGGGTGGCGGCTGAGATGACTAGGATTCTGCCCCTTCAGCGGTTTTCTCATTTGCCCTGCACAGGCCGTGCCACAGCTCCAGACCCCGGGCGCAGGGGAATGTCTCTTTCCGGTCCTGCTTCCCTCAGCCAGGCACCCATGTCCCCACCACGGGAGGCTCAGGGAGGGGCTGGTGCAGGGGCTGAAGCCCCCTGTGGCCATCACAGTGCCGGCCTGCTACCGTGACCGTATGGAGTCAGTGCCACGAATGTCTATAAATACCGCTTCGGCTTGGGTGTCAGGGTGCACCGCCTGGCTGCGTTGCTGGCCGCCTCCCTCTTGGTCAGCTTCCTTTGGCACAGGAGGAAGAACCTTAGAAACGGGAAGGAAGGTGGCGGAACCCTGTCTCTAGTACCATCCATGGGCCAGCTAGATGTGGCCGAGGCCCGGGGTGGCTGTGCTCCACCTCCAAGATCCCTCAGTATGCTGGGCACCCACAGGCCATCCCCAGGGCAGATTCCTATCCTGCCCTGCTCCCATCTGTGCTTGTCCCAGTCTCCTCATCTTCTTACTCAGCTCTCCCAGGTGGGGTCATAGTGACACCCCTGGGCCCAAAATCTTGCTTCCTGCAGACTGCCCCTTCTCTTCTGCCTGGCCCCCCAACGCACTCACACGGCTTCCATCCAGGATAGTGGGTTTCTGATGTGCAGCTCGGCCTCTTCTCTTCCTGCCTCTTCCTCTCCCACACTCTCCTGCTTCTTGCTGCACCTTCTATCTTGTTTGACACTGATTTTCTCAATTCCCATATTTTCTCCTCACCTTCCCAGTGTTCCACTTCATTCTCTTCCCCCAACTCTGTGTCTCTCCAAGTTTCCCTGTTCTCTTGAGTTCTTTCTAGCAACATGAAGGGAGCCCAGGGCCTGACTCTGGCCTGGTGAGCTCCTGAGACTGAAAGAGGAGGCGAAGCACTCATAAAGACTGGTTGTGCTAAGGAAGAAAACTCCCTTCTCAACTGACATCACTCCTCTCTCCTCTTTCCACAGTGGGGGACAAAGTCCCTGCAGATATCCGAATCCTTTCTATCAAGTCCACCACCCTCCGGGTTGACCAGTCCATCCTGACAGGTCTGGTGCCTGGGTGGGAGGATGCATGGGGGTGGGGAGGGTGAGTGAGATGCACATTTGATGAGGGAGGAGCTGGGTAGACAGACAGGGATGACATTCCAGGTGGACACAAGAGTGAGTACCCCCAGTAGTCAGGCCCCCTCCCTGCCCTGATGCCAGCTTTGCTCAGCTCAGCTTCCCTGTCACAAGCCTGAAACATGGGGACATGGGAGAAAGCGAAAGGTTTGTGCCCATCCTTCAGATGGTCCTTAACCCCCCTTCACAAGGATGTTCAGCAAAATAGCTTGGCTGCTTTGTCTCCTCAAAAGTCGCCATGTGAGAGACTAGATTCTGACTGGTGGTTTGGATGCACTTAAAAATGTAGCTGGGAGATGGTGAAGAGCCGTGGGCCCAAGGAGGCAAGGCTGGGCTGGCCCAGGATGATTGCCTGAGCTCTGCCATTGTGTGAGGGATACAAGGTGCCCAGGGCAGGGCCTCCCCCAGCATGCACTGCTGCTCTTTCGCTCTAGGCAGCTGCTTTGACTGCCACCCGTCCTTGTTCTGAACGGTATATATTGTCCCCATTTTATGGAGGAGCGGACAGAGGTTAAGTGGCCCAAAGTCATAGTCCAGCTGGGTCTTGGGTCAAGTCTCTTTAAGTGCAGTGAATTTCCCATTTGCCTGTGGTGACTTCTTCCAGAACTCAACCAGGATGGTTACTTGTTCCTCAGGGTTCTGTCTTGCCAAGCTGGGAGGGGGTTAGAAGTGGGAAGTGATGTCATCTGAGAGCTCCTTCTCCACAGGCGAGTCTGTATCTGTTATCAAGCACACTGACCCTGTTCCTGACCCCCGAGCTGTCAACCAGGACAAGAAGAACATGCTCTTCTCGGTGAGCCTTCCAAGGCCAGCTCTTGTGTGCTCCAGCCAGAGGCCTGGTCCGGGAGACACTAGGTGGCAAGGGGCAAGAGGAACCTGCTGGTGGGTGTCACTGCCTGCCTGATTGCTGGCCTCTTTCACCCTCCCAGGGCACCAACATCGCAGCCGGCAAGGCCGTGGGCATTGTTGCCACCACTGGCGTGAGCACTGAGATTGGAAAGATCCGTGACCAGATGGCCGCCACAGAGCAAGACAAGACCCCTCTGCAGCAAAAGCTGGATGAGTTTGGGGAGCAGCTTTCCAAGGTCATCTCCCTCATCTGCGTGGCCGTCTGGCTCATCAACATTGGCCACTTCAATGATCCCGTCCATGGGGGCTCCTGGTTCCGAGGTGCCATCTACTATTTTAAGATTGCCGTGGCCCTGGCTGTTGCTGCCATCCCAGAAGGTATCTCATCTGCAAGGACCCCATTCCAAATCCCTGATGGATTTGGCAACCTCCCTCCCCCATCGTCACTCCCTTACCCTTTCCTGCCTCCCCCCAGGCCTTCCTGCTGTCATTACCACCTGCCTGGCCTTGGGCACACGCCGCATGGCCAAGAAAAATGCGATTGTGAGGAGTCTGCCCTCTGTGGAGACCCTGGGCTGCACCTCTGTCATCTGCTCTGACAAGACAGGCACCCTCACCACCAACCAGATGTCTGTCTGCAAGGTCAGAAGACGGCCTTGGGGTCAGAAGCGCCCTCCCAAGATAGGGTTGCCCCTTTATCACTGACAGCTTCTCATTTGGGCCCGGGAAATGCCCAGAGACAGAGGGAAGGCCTCCTGCCAACTGTGAAAGGGATTCCAGTGAGGGGCATGCAGCAGCCTCTGGCCATGGTCTGTGTGCCAGATACCCCCTGTGCAGTTGCCTCTAGTTCTGCACAATAGCCCTGTTTGGGGGTGGTCTCGTTAACCCCATTTTTTAGAGGAGGAAGCTGAGACCAAGGGAGACTCAGTACACAGCATACAGAAGTAGCAGATTTGAGCTTCAAACTCAAATCTCTGTCTGGCATAGCGCCTGTGCCTCCAGCTGCCCCCCAGGTTGACCCCCCAGATTGCCCCCCCTTGGTGGACCTGGGGAGCCTTGTCCTGCTGATCTATCTAGAACAGCATGTTCTAAAGCATGTGTCCTCATCTTTTCTGTACAAAATACATAGGCTTCTGTTTAAAAAAAAAAAATCATCAGGTTATAGATGAAACTAAAGATTGAAATACAGCCCCAAACCTTTTTTTTTTTTTTTTTTAAGATTTTTGGTTTTTAATTGTATGTGAGAACTGAGGCACAGGCCAGAGGTGTAGGGGGTGAGAGGATTGAGAGGATTCACCAGAGGCAGAGTAGGGAGCGGGACAGGCAGATGCACTGAAGTACACTGCTGAGGGGAGCAGTGAGTGAGACAGAGAGGTCCGTTGTACCATATGGGTCAGCTCCCTGGCTGGGGAATCAAATTTAGGCCTTCTCAGTGGTGTGGCAGCGCCTTGAGAACCTAGGCCACGCAGGAGACCCTACCCCCAAAATCTTTTAAAAACAAAGTTTGCCTTTGGCACTACCTATACTTTTTTTTATTTTTTGCAGCACACTAAATAGCAGGTTCTGGTGGTAGGCCTACAAACTCCAGTAATATTGAGGTATCAATGAGTGTAAATGGTATTTTTGAAAGACCTGCAACATTGCCGAGTGATGAGAAGATGCCTGTGATTATAGTGGTGTAGAAGTCACAAGTTTTGCTTATACTAATGTGGCCCTTGTCTGCATTCATAATTGGAAGAAAGTGCTAAATATCAGTTAAAAAGTAAATAAAGAGGTTTTTTTTGCCATCTAAGATTGCGACCTCCTGGGGAGGGGGCCTCCAGGCAGAGAACCCTTGCCCTAAGCAGAGTTCTGCAGAGCAGTGTGAAATATAAGTTGGTGTTCCGAGAAATGGGGGCTCAGTGGCCAGGTCAGCGTGAGAAAGTTGTATCCTAGTCCCTTGGGGAGACCCCACATACCTGTTGGCATTAGAAAACCTCAGAGAAGACTGGTTGTAAAGAGGGCAGTTTATGCTTTGTTTAACCCAGAGCTGCCTAAACTTACTTGACCCCAGAGCTGTTTGTCTGGGAACAGTCCCTGCCACACTGCAGGGCTGCTTCCCTCAGAGCAAGGCATCCGCTAAAGCACAGGCTTCAAGGCCAGACCAGGGCTCCTGCAGCCCTTCTTGGCCTGTTTCACAAACATGAATCCATGCCTGCATTTGAAAGTCAAGAGACTTCATAGGAAAATAACCTGAACTTCTAGCTCTTCCTGCTAAACTGGAAAGTCTGGCCACACGCAGCTGGAGCTGTCACTGGGCCCTGTGCTGAGGGACAGACTGGCTGCCGCAGGCCCCATCGTACCACACTGTTCATGCCTTGTTTTATTAACTGATCAAGGGGGCCTCTGGCGGCCCCTGCAGTGACTTTTTAAGGCCACTAACACAACGCAGAGAAGGGTGACAAGCGAGTAATGGGAGAGGAGGGGAGGCAAACGGGGAAACGGCCAGGTGAGGGGCAGGGTGGGAAGCTCCGTTCGTCTTCCAGAGCCCTGCGGGGTGGGTGCCCGCCCGCCACTGTGAGCAGGCGCTCTGGGAGCACAGACAGCTGTGGCGCCCCTCTCCCTGCAGATGTTTATCATCGACCGGGTGGACGGCGATTCCTGTGTCCTGAACGAGTTCTCTATCACTGGTTCCACTTACGCCCCAGAAGGAGAGGTGTAAGTCCCTCCTGAAGTCTTTCCCCCAGTATCTCGTGCCCCCCCAACCCCCCACCTCTTCACCATGGCCACCCTCTAGTTTTATGTGCTTTCTCCTCTTCCTTCCCCCACCTAGCTCTCTCTCCCACATCATCTCCTAGTCAGTTGCCCTCTCCCAACTGCCCCTTGCTGTTTTCTCCATCCTCTCTCTGCATCTCACCCCCTATTCTTCTCTGCCTGTCTCTTTCCCTTCTTTCCCCCCCTCCCCACCATCGCCATTCCCACCACGGCCACCAGCTTGAAGAATGATAAGCCAGTCCGGGCAGGGCAGTACGATGGGCTGGTGGAGCTGGCTACCATCTGTGCCCTCTGCAATGACTCCTCCTTGGACTTCAACGAGGTAACCCCTCCGCTCCTAAAGCAGCCCTCTGCCTTCCACCTGCTCAGCATTCTGGCCTCCACAGGCTGCGAGAAGGGGTCCTGGGAAGGGTCCCCAGTCTAAGTCCTTCCCTGCAGGCAGTGGGGAGTGGCTTGTTCTCTCCCACTTCTGGGGGGAAAGTGGGTCTGTGAGGTGGGAGCCAGGGGTGAGGAGCCCAGGTCACTTACTTCCTCTTCCTCCTCTGCCCTCTCAGGCCAAGGGTGTCTATGAGAAGGTGGGTGAGGCCACCGAAACCGCACTCACCACGCTGGTGGAGAAGATGAACGTATTCAACACTGACGTGAGAAGCCTCTCGAAGGTGGAGAGGGCCAATGCCTGCAACTCGGTGAGTCAGGATCACCCCAGGGGCCCCAGAAGGCAGAGGCCTCCTGGACACGGCCTTGTACCACAAGCTAGACCCCAACCAGCAGGGCAGCTGCCCCTCCCCCAGCTTGTTTCTTCCTAGCTGACTCTGGGTGGGAGCTACAGCGCGTTGCACTGCTCTTTTGGCCGCCTGACTGCAACCCCTGTGATGAACTTAAGTCGCTTCTTCCTGCTGAGTCCCTACCTGGAACAGTCAGAATTGGACACAGACCTCCAGTGACCCCTCAGCGGGGCAGACTCCATGCCAACTGTTACCCTTTGAGAGCAGTGACTTGTTTTGTCAGATCTCAAATCTGATTTGCAGCTTGGGAACAGCTGGCTGCGTGTTCTTCTACTCCCCTTGTGCCCACAAACTGCGCAGCTCTCCCCTCACTCTGTGATCTCGCTGTGAACGCTACTGAGCGGCCACACGCTCCTGGGGTGCAGAGCTCCCCACCCTGCTCACTTTTTTATTTTTGGTATATGCAAGATGCCCATATCGTTGCTTTTTTTTTTTTTTTTTGATACAACAAAAATGAGTATCCGGAGAATTTATTTAGAAATATTAAAGCGAATAATGTAGACCTCCACTCACTTTTAGTATTGGTATTTTATTTTGTGGAGAAGTAATCATGACCAGAGACTCATGCACTTTTGTGGAGGGCGGGGTGCCCCTGCCAGGCGCCATTCTGCCCACAGCACACGTCTCTAGAAGCACACAGGTGGCTATTTAAATTTAAGTTGATCAAAGCAGAAGAAACCCAGTCACCTAGCGCGTTGCCATGCTCGGTAGCCGTCGCGCAGGCGCACCCCGTCCCCTGGGCTCAGACTGGAGGACATCTTCGCGCTAGCGCACGCTGGGCCCTCCCATTCTGTTGTGTAGGGTGGTAGCCTTGGGGCTCACTCCCCTGCCCCTATAGGCACCCGAGTGAGCTTAGTCTCGGACTCAGCTTGGGGTCTGCCCTGCCCCCGAGATCTTTTTTTACTATGTTGTAAGGGCTCTGGGCCTTTCCCCTGTTAGCTCAGTGTCGTGGTTCTCTTCCCGGCTCATGTCCGGCCCCTCCTCCCCCGCCTGCCCCTGTGTCTCCCAGGTGATCCGCCAGCTAATGAAGAAGGAGTTCACTCTGGAGTTCTCCCGTGACAGGAAGTCCATGTCTGTCTACTGCTCTCCGGCCAAATCCTCCCGGGCTGCTGTGGGCAACAAAATGTTTGTCAAGGTCAGAAATCAGAATGTGCCCCTCTTCCTAATGCTGAACCCGTCTCTATGTTTCCCACAAGCCAGGCCATGGTCTCTGAACGTTCTGTTCTCCTAGGGTGCCCCTGAGGGCGTCATCGACCGCTGTAACTACGTGCGAGTGGGTACCACCAGGGTGCCCATGACAGGGCCAGCGAAGGAGAAGATCCTGTCTGTGATCAAGGAGTGGGGCACTGGCCGGGACACCCTGCGCTGCCTGGCCCTGGCCACCCGAGACACCCCTCCCAAGCGAGAGGAGCTGATCCTGGATGACTCTGCCAGGTTCATGGAGTACGAGGTGGGCAGACCAGCCTCCTGTGTCCCAGCGCTGTTCCTCGCCCTCCTCGGCCACCTTGTCCCGGGCCCTAGAATGACAGGACGTCAGAGAGGGAACCAGGGGCTCAGCTAGCCCGGTGCTGCTGTGTGTGGCCCCTGGGCCTTTCTGCACCTGCCCAAAGCAGAGGTCAGCTGTGACACTAAGGTCGCCGTCAGGTTTAGCCGTCTTCTTTGGGGAGGTTCTCTGGATGCGAAAAGCAGCTGGCATTCTGATTCTGGCATAAGCTCCGCACCTTGTAGCGGACAGAGTCTGCGTAGCGTCAGAGTACTCCCTTCACCTTAGCAGGGGCGACTGTAACCCTTCAGGTACACGGGCTTGTGCAAGACTGGACAGGAAGTGAGGGGACCTGCTCAAAGCAGAAACCACCCCCATAACTTCCTGCTCAAGTTCTATGAAAGACAACATCTGTCCCTGTAGTGGGCCTGCCAGTACACGTGTGAATAAGGAACTCTCCTCGACATCCAAGGTCCTACTGAGGCGGGAGTTCTAGGCGGTGGGTCAGCTCTGCCCCTGCTCACTCACCATGCTCCCCGTCTCCCCCGGGTGTTCCTGGCCCATTCCCCAGTTCCTCCCTGAAGCTGTGGCTCTCTGCTGTCTACCAGGCCGACCTGACCTTCGTTGGTGTGGTGGGCATGCTGGACCCACCCCGCAAGGAGGTCACGGGCTCCATTCAGCTGTGCCGTGATGCCGGCATCAGAGTGATCATGATCACCGGGGACAACAAGGGCACAGCCATCGCCATCTGCCGGCGAATTGGCATCTTTGGCGAGAACGAGGAGGTGACAGACCGAGCCTACACTGGCCGGGAGTTTGATGACCTGCCCCTGGCCGAGCAGCGGGACGCCTGCCGTCGCGCCTGCTGCTTTGCCCGTGTCGAGCCCTCCCATAAGTCCAAGATCGTGGAGTATCTGCAGTCCTTCGATGAGATCACAGCTATGGTGAGGCGGCAGGGCGGCCCACACGGCCGGGGGGCATCGGGAGGGGCGGTGCTCTTCTTGCCTCTGGGACCTGGGAGACCAGAGCGGGTGGGGCAAGCCTGCGCCCCGGCGAGAGGCACAGGAGGCAGCGGGTGGTTCAGACACCCCGAGACAGCTCAAGGAGGGCTGTGAAAACGGCCCCGCTCCTTCCCTCAGACAGGCGATGGTGTCAACGATGCCCCTGCCCTGAAGAAGGCCGAGATTGGCATTGCCATGGGTTCTGGCACTGCCGTGGCCAAGACTGCCTCTGAGATGGTGCTGGCCGACGACAACTTCTCCACCATCGTGGCCGCCGTGGAGGAAGGCCGCGCCATCTACAACAACATGAAGCAGTTCATCCGCTACCTCATCTCCTCCAACGTGGGCGAGGTGGTCTGGTGAGCAGTGCATGGGTGGGTGGGCATCTGGGAGGAGCTAGGGCTGGGTGGGAGGACCACGGGGCTGGGAGGCAGGACGAATGTGTGACCACCTCCTCCTGGCAGCATCTTCCTGACGGCCGCCTTGGGGCTGCCCGAGGCCCTGATCCCTGTGCAGCTGCTGTGGGTGAACTTGGTGACTGACGGGCTCCCGGCCACAGCCCTGGGTTTCAACCCACCAGACCTGGACATCATGGACCGGCCCCCCCGGAGTCCCAAGGAGCCCCTGATCAGTGGCTGGCTCTTCTTCCGCTACTTGGCAATTGGGGGTGAGCAGGATGGGGCCCCACAACCCTCCCCAACCCTCAGAACTAAGCCTCTCTTTGGGACATCAGCTCCCCTGGGGAAGCCACCCCATTGAACCCTCTTCCTCAACCACTGTTCCTATCTGTGGTCCCTTCACACCCCCCACTCCCCCACTCCCATCTTCCTTCTACCTCAGGCTATGTGGGTGCAGCCACTGTGGGGGCCGCTGCCTGGTGGTTCCTGTATGCGGAGGATGGGCCTCATGTCACCTACAGCCAGCTGGTAGGGTGGAGGGAGAAGGGGGAGGGCACCCATGGGTGGCATGGAGGCTTCCTTGGGATTCCCAGTTCTTCCCTCTCCCCCGCAGACTCACTTCATGCAGTGCAACGAGGAAAACTCCGACTTCGAGGGTCTGGACTGTGAGGTCTTCGAGGCCCCCGAGCCCATGACTATGGCTTTGTCCGTGCTGGTCACCATCGAGATGTGCAACGCCCTCAACAGGTGGGCCACCCTCCCTGCCCCTCCACCCCGTTCCCGAGGCAGCTGCTTCATCTTCCGGCCTCTCCTCACCACTACTTCTACTGTCCCCACCCTCTGCCTGGCGTCCCGCTGCAGCCTGTCTGAGAACCAGTCCCTCGTGCGGATGCCCCCCTGGGTGAACATCTGGCTGATGGGCTCCATCTGCCTTTCCATGTCCCTCCATTTCCTCATCCTCTACGTCGACCCCCTGCCGGTGAGCAGGGAGTGGGAGCAGGGTGGTGTGGTCAAGGGGAGCCTCTGCCCGCCCCTCCGCAGAGGGGTACTCCGCTCATCGCCTCTTCCTGCCCCCCAGATGATCTTCAAGCTCCGGGCCCTGGACGTAAGCCAGTGGCTCATGGTCCTGAAGATCTCCCTTCCCGTCATCGGTCTGGATGAACTCCTCAAGTTCGTTGCCAGGAACTATCTGGAGGGTAAGCGGCTCCCCTCCTCGGAGCCCCACCAACCCTGCCCTAGAAAAGCCCTGCCCCGCGCTGCGAAGGCGCCGGCCCCCCTTCCTTTTCAGGTGGGTGTGTTCTCGGTCCCCTGGGACCGGTGTCCCTCTCTTTTGTCCACCCCTCTGCACCTGGTACGGTCCTTCTCCTCGGTCCCCTACCACGCCTCAGCCCTCCTGGCCCCCAGGCCTACCTCTCTCCCCTCCGTAACGGCTGTCTTCTGTCCTCTCTGGCCGTAGGATAACCCGTTTCCCCTCTTCCGTCTCTTTGACCGTGTCACAGGTATCGCGCCCCCTCTTGCTGCTGCGCCGCCCCCCCATTCTGTCTCCCCTCTGCACCTAGGGTCACTTGCGCTCGCAACTCCACCCGCGCTCATGGCTCCGCCTGGAGCCACTGCTTCCTCCGCCACTGCCGCGCTTCCAGGCGGGGGCCACTGCCCCCCCTGGCTCGGCACTGCCCGCCATAGGCACCCCAGTGTCTGCTGGGCTGCGCTGCGCTGCGCTGGCTGCGCTGAGCTGTCTGCCGCTGGGGCTGCAGGGGTTGGGAGGAGTGGGAGCTGGGGGCCCAGGTGAGTGCGCGGCCGGCCCAGGGGCCCTCCAGGTGAGTATGGCAGGGGACAGGACAGGAAACCTGGGAGGGACACTTCCTGTCTCCTCCTGTGTCCCGCCACCTGCCACCTACTTCACCTTCCAGATCCCTTCACGCTTCCCTTCTCCTTCCAGATCCCGAAGATGAAAGAAGGAAGTAACCAGCCCTTCGCCCCTCCCCCGCCCCCATAGTGATGCATCTTCAGCCAGAGCTGTGGCACAACCCCATGTTCCCTTGACTCCCCCCAATTTTTCTGTTTATAGACACAATGTCCCCTTCCCTTCTTCCCCTCTTCCTTTCCTTTTGCCCTTGTAAACTACCCCCACCCCCAACCCCATGGGGCTTGCAGGGACAAGGCGACCGATTGAGCTGAGCTGCTTATTTATTGAAAATAAATGACAGAAAAGTCTGGCCTGGCCTCCGTGTGCATCTTCGGCCTGCATCCTGGGGTACAAGCATCTTAGTGTCATGCAGTCCAGAAAGCAGCTGCCTGTCTTGGGGCGCATGTGGAGGGACCCGGCTGACCTGGGACTGGAGGCCCAGCCACCACTCACAGCTCTGTGCCTGGGGGAGGGGACTGGCCGTAACTGGCAGGCCTGTGAGCCTGGCTGGGGGCGGGGAGCGGGACAGCCGGAAAGCCGCAGGGCTGGGCCTGTGCCTTTGGTTCCTGGGGGAACCCTCACCCAGGCGTCACCCCTGAAAGCAAAAGGCCCAACCACCCTGGGAAGAGGCACTGGAGGGACAGGGCAGTAGGAGCCCCGCCATCTAACCCCAGGTTTGTAGAGGGTGAAGACTAGCCTGAGACCCCCTGGAGCCCAGGATGCATGGTTCTGCAGCAGAGAAAGCCCGTCTCCCTGGGGCAGGTGGGTTCTCCAGTGTACCCCCTCAGGTGTCCTTGATGTCTCTGATGTCCCTGAGGGGGGCCTCGTCCATGATTCTCTGCACCTGCTCCAGATTCTCCGCCTGACGAATCCGTTCCAGGCGCACCTGTGAGGCCCAGCAAGGGAAGCAGGGGCCCTTGGTGAGGAGACGCAACCCCTACCCCACTGCCAGTCCCCAGAAGGGCAAGGGCCTGAGACCGGTGTACCCAGGGGCACCACCCACCCTTGGTGAAATCAGGACCCACTTCTGCCCTGGAACCCAAGAGAGGAGGCTGAGGAAGTGTGGGCAGAGGCTTCAGCTAATGGCAAACACGCACACGCAAGATAAACATTGGGAAGCAAGAGCTCAGGAAGACAGTCCACGCCGGCCTCAGGAGGAAGAGGACGCCCTTTATCAGGTTTCTAAAACCCAGGACAAGTCACCTGGAGTCAGGTCAGCCAGGTAAGGAAGGGACAGGCCGTACCTGCAGGGCCTGGGACAGTCGGACAAAATCCCTCTGCACCTGTTCGCTGGTCTCCAGCTCAGCCTGCAGCCGCAGCACCTTGGCCCTCTGTTCTGAGAGGAGGTCCGTGAGCTGGGCCTGGCGGGGCAAGACACTGCGCTGGGGCCGCGGCTCAGCCAGACGAGGGTGTGTGACCAAGAAAGGGGACTTGTGGATGGGGGAGCCCTGTCTACACCACCCCACTCTGACATGAGTGTAGGCTTCTGCCGCCTGGTCTGGAGACACAAAGGGCAAGAGGGGCCAGTGAGGGCCCTCTCCACACGGCCGCCCCGAGCCAGCCACCCCAGCCAGGACCCAGTGCTGCCTCACCTTGCCCTGCTCCTGCTGGACACGCTCCATCTCTGTCCTCAGGCTGCACAGGGAGGCTGGGAAGTCAGGCAGGGGCCAGACATCAGGCCCACGCCTCGCGGCTTCCCCACCCCGCCTGCCGCGGGCTGCAGCCCATACTCACCCTCCAGCACCTCTGTGGAGAGGAAAGAAAGTGGTCAAAGCCACTCAGACTAGCTGGCATGGCTTCTCTCCCCAGTCCTGCCGCCCCCCTGGGGCGTCTCCCACCTCACCTGTCTCCTCCCGCTGCACCCTGAGCTGGCCCCCCAGGCTGGCCCTGGCTGCCGTCTCCTCCTCCAGCGCCTCCCTGAGCGTCACGATCTCGATCCGCAGGCGCTCAGCCTCGTGCTCCTGGGCCTGCCGATGGGCCCACGCCTCCTGCCGCGTGCGGCGCACCAGCTGCTGCAGCTCCTGGAAGCGATGAGGGCCAGCTGAGGGGGCAGCAGGGCCCAGGCCACAGAGGGGCCCCCCGGGGGGGCGGGGGGCGGGAGGGAGGAAGAGAAGTGTTCCAAGGACAGTGGCTGGGCCCACCGGGAGTGGATAAGCCACAACAGCAACACGGAGGTGCCACTGCCACACCCGCTGCGGAGGGGGGAAGGGGGGGGGGGGGGGGACGTCTCGGAATCGTGCGGAGGGAAAGGGCCAGGAAGTTAACTTTTGATAAAGCTCAAAATGAACGAAAGCGAGCACTCCACTGTGGGGGCAGACATCGTAAGAGTGTGCAAAAGGGCAAGGGGTGATAACGCCGAGGAGGGCAGACACAGCCAAGGAATCTGGGGTGTACACACTGCATTATGGTCCCATTTTTCGGGGGAGGATACAGGTGAACACACTGCCCTGGCCTGCCCCTGGGTCCCCGAGTCCCAGGCAGCGCTCAGCTCTGCCGGGAGGGGAAGGCTGACGGTGGTCCCGGGCTGTCAGCCGGCTCAGCCCTTACCGGCACCGAGCTGGGCAGTGACTCCTCTGGGCCCTCTGCCTGCTCCAGGCCCTGCGGGGCAGCGGATGGCGGCTGCTCGGCCCGGAGCCCTTGGTTTTCTTCAGTCAGCCGCTTCACCTCGTGGCTCAGGCACTTGTGGGAAGTGGCCAGCTCTGCCTGGGGACGGACAGTGTGAGGAGATGAAGGGAGCCGTGTCCCCCGCGTCCTGTAAGGTCAGGCCCTGGACTCTTGCACGTTGCTGCTGGCCAGAAAGCCCACAACAGCCTTCCTTGCTGAGCAGGCAGGAACACCTTCGTTGTCTTCTGCTCCCAAGTTTGTTAAACACCTCGGTTCGAGGTCACACAGTGGCAGCCACAGGCCACATCAGGTGTTTTATTGGGGTTGTGTGGCTTTTTCTTTAAGTTGCCAACTTTAAAGAAATGGGGGGGAGGGCCCTCCCTGGTGGCGCAATGGGTTAAAAGCACAGCACTACGAAGCTGGCCGCAGCCACTACAGGAGGAGTTTGATCCCATGAGTTCAATCCAGGGCCAGGGAGCTGACCCCATGGCGCCGCAGACCTCTCCTGACCCGCCCGCTGCTCCCCTCAGCAGTGTGCTTTGTCGATCTGCCTGTTCTGCTCCCCACTCTGTCTCTGGTGATCCTCTTACCCCCCACAACCACCTCTGGCCTGCACCCCAGTTCTGTATGCATAAATAAATCTTCTTAAAACTGAGGGGACCACACACAAAACATCCAGGTCTCTGGCTTCTCTCAACAAATCTGACAAACTGGCAGCAGGGAGCCGAGTCCCCCCATGGCGGCAGGTGGCGGGGACCAACCCCTGCAGTGCATCAGAGCCTGCTGCCCATCTCCCACCTGGCCCAACTCATCTCTTACACCTCCCGTCTGGCCTTGGGAAGTATCTGATCCTGCCGTCCTTGCTTTGACTCTTCGCAACTGTCAGCTAGGTTAGATGACCTCAGTTTCGAGGCTGGGAGGCTGAGGCTCTGAGCTGGAGGGATCGTGACCGCACAGGGAGGGCATGGCGGGCTCTGCTGACCACAGACGCCCTGCTCTTGCTCAGCACCTTTGACCCATGTGACCCCCAACTCCAGCGTGCAGCCCCCACGGCTGGGCTGCAGGTGAGGTGCCTTAACTTTCCTAGCAGGTGTCCCC
This sequence comes from Condylura cristata, assembly GCF_000260355.1. NCBI lineage: Eukaryota > Metazoa > Chordata > Mammalia > Eulipotyphla > Talpidae > Condylura > Condylura cristata. The sequence continues at coordinate 5,606,009 of NW_004567133.1, forward strand.
CTCAGCCAATCCCCATCACACTGCCCCCTTCTGCCCTGGCCCCCCAGTCTCACCATCTGCAGCTGAACCCGCTCCTGGGCCTGGCTCACGGTGCCCTGCAGGGTCCGCAGCAGCTGCTCTGAGTTCTGGACCTGGGCCAGGAGCACCTGCATCTGTGGGAGGAAGGGGTGAGGGTAAGGTGGGGCCCAGGAGGGGGCAGGGGCCAGAGCCTGCCTGAGGGCACTGGAGCGGAGGCGGGACCCACCTGCTTGGCACAGTCCTCGTTGCTCCGTCTCAGGCCTTCCTGCAGCTCATCTCGCTCCCGACTCAGGCTCTCCAGATCCTTCTGCAGCTGCCGCCCCTGCCACAGACCCTGGCCTCACTTTCCACCTTTGCTGCCTTCCCCCTGCAGCTTGGCAGGCAGGCGGGGGCGCAGCAGTTCACACCAAAGCCTAGGAACTGATACTGACGCTACTGGCTACTGACGCTCCTCTTGCCTCCACTCCCTGCGAGTAGCCCAGCAGGCTCGACCTCCAAGAGGATGCCAAACCGTCTCTGCCGCCATCTTCTGGCCCTGCCACTACCTTCTAAACTGTGTCAAGCCGCCTCTAATCAGCCGCGGCTTCGGGCGGCTTCGGCTGCCCTCGTCTCTCTGCGTCCATCCCCATCCCCACCCCACCCCCGAAGTCCGAGCCTACAGCAGGGCAGGCCTCTCCCGCTATTCACATGGGCTCCCTACTGCTCCCTGCCGCAAACCCAGCACCATGCAGGACCTGCCTGCCTGTCTGAGCTCATCTTCCGGCTCTGCCCCGCCCCGGCCTTTCTGGTCCTCGGATGCCCCGGGGCATCATGTGGGCCTTTGAGCTTGCAGTTGCTTCTGTCCCCACTCTCTGAAAAGCACTCCACTTCCCCTCTGCAGGTCTTGCTCTCCTGCACTGCCGGCCTCCCCATGGACTGGCTTGGGTCTGGTTCCCTCCCTAGGAGGCAGCGCCAGAGAGGTGGAGGCATTTCTTCCTTCACTATGGGTAGGGAAGTGAACTGGTCAGGCCTTTTGCGCCACTGACCTCTGTGGCTATCACCTGAGGCCTCAACTGTATTAACACACAAAGGACTTGGGAGGTGGGCCTGCTCGCCTGATGGTGGACACCTGGGTGTGGTGGGGCTGCGATGGGCCGAGAGGCAGGGCGAGCCAGGCCAGAGGGCGGCTACCAGACAGGAGCAGTGCAACTGAAGGTGAGGTGAGACGTGAGAGAAGGTCAGAGAGCAGAGAGTAGATGGCGGGGGGCTGGGAGGCCTAACTGCCTGGCCCCCAACCCCAGCCCCACGCCTGCCTCCTTGCTGGTGTACCTGGTGCCCTGAGCGCATTAAAGCCTGGACAAATCCACCGAGGGCTGCAGGACTCTCCTGACCCAACTGCCTGAGTCCAGAGGGAACCTGCCTGCGCTTGCTGAAAGGACCGCGGACCCCCAGCTCCAGTTCAGGGCCCAGACACGGAGCCACTCGGCAGCGCTTGCCCAGGGAGACATGGCACAGGCCGTCTCCCCACTCCACTCACCTCCACTTGCAGCTGCTCCCACTGGCTGTCGGGGACAAGCTGGTAACCAGGCGGGGGCAGGTAGATGCCCTCGGGGACCAAGGTGCCGGTGGACACCAGAGAGGCTGTCTCTTCCTGCTCGGGGCTCAGGCCCTGGCGGTGACGGGGCAGGGAGGCGCTGCTGCCGGCCCCACCGCCAAGGGAGAAGGAGGAGATGGAGGCGCTGTCGTCACAGTTGTGGGCGAAGGCCTCTGCGGCCGCACCCCCATCTCCACTCAGCTCCTCGAGAGGCTCCAGCGGGGGAGATGGGTCCCGGGACAGGGGCAGCAGCTCCGTGGAGCCATGCAAGGAAGGAGGCTGCCGGGGCCGTCTCTAGGAAAAGGGGGCAGGGAAGAGGCTGGGGGTCTTATGGCGCCCCTCTCCCCTCAGCGCCCCTGGCTGCCTCCTCACCTGGATCTCTTGAATCAGCTCCTCTGCCCTCAGCAGTTTCGCCTTCAGCTCCTCAATCTCCTGCTCCATGGGCAGCACGATCTCCCGGAGCTTCTCCGAGTCCTCGTGGGCCTGGAGGAAGGAGCAGTTTGGGCAGCGACTGTCCCCACTCCCGACCGGGGAGCCCCTTGGGTCTGTTCGTCGCTTTCTGCCCAGGCACATTGGCTCCCTACTCCTCCCACGGAGGTGCTGCCTACCCCACCTCAGCAGGACACGGAGACCCCCTGAGGTCACGTGACGGGAGGCACCTGCATCTTCTGTAGTCTGCTCACTCACCATACTTATCTCCCTCCAAATCCATTTCTTTTTTTCTCTTCTAGAACCTCACATTTCTAGCTGGCACACAGCCTAAACTCCAGGACACCACCTTCATTTCTCAGCTCCCCTACAGCTAGGCAGGTTCTACGACTAAGCTTAGCTAATGAGACGTAAGCAGATGTGCCAGGTGCAGCTTCCCTGAAGGCGGAGGGTGTACTTTGCTCTTGCTGCTAGAACTCAATGGCAGGCACTCAAGCAATCATCTTGAACCGCGAGGCAATAGGCTACCTGTGGCAAAACAACTTAGGAGGAGCCCACGTTCCTGAGAGTTCGCTGGGCTGACACATCAGTCCTGACTGTCTCTCAGATGGGATCCTGTTGAGCTCACATGGTCAACAGCTTCTGGACATCTCCACTGGGATGTCACATGGGCTCCTCACACCTAATAGTCAAATCTGCAATGGCTCATGATGCCATTTGTCTTTCCACAGGCGCTAGGTCAGTAAGAGTCCCTGCTACCAGCCAGCTGTCCGAGGCAGAGATCTGCCAGCCACCCACTCACTTTCAGTTCGTTTCTACCTCTTGAAGCCTTTAAAAACCAGCCTCAAAACAGTCCTATTTAGTCCTCCAAGTCTTACATCAACAGCTGCAAAAACAGGTGCAAGGACCAGCACCTTTCTGGGCCAGTGTGTCTCAAACAAGACACCGCTGCTCCCTCTGGAGCCCCGGAACATGTTCCGTAGCTGCCCGTGCAGTGGGTGGAGCTGGCCGAGAGCAGCGACAGGCCAGGCCAGGAACCACCTGACTCTCCTTTAATTCCCACCTTTGGGGCTCCTCCGAGGTCTTGCAGGCAGTGGGGGCCTCTGCTGAGAGCTGCGGGCGGGAAGCTTTCTTTCCTTGGGCTCCGTGCTGGTCTCTAGCTTTCTGATCATGAGATTTACTCCAAGCCCCAGAGCCCCAGGTTCCTCCTGCATAAAATCAAGTACCCAGCTCCCAGGGCTGCTGTGAGGACTGAATGAGGTGACCACGTGAACTTGCTTTGAATAATGCAGCGTTGGGTAATCTGTGCTTACTATTATTGCTAATAACAGCGATCACAACGGCGATAGGCCAGTGGAGCTGAGGACAAAACTGTAGAGCCAGACTACTTAGATTTTAAAATCTTAACTCTATTCCACCTCATGTGCGTAACCCAGGGAGAATTACTGAACATTTCTTAGCCTCATCGGACTCATCTGGGCAATGGATCTAATGGATCTCTCGACCCGGGAATGAGTGGGGAAACAGTCTTCCAAGCAGTTAGCACAGCGCCTCATGCAGGAGGGCTATCCTTAAGTGTCGGTTCCCTCCCCCTACAGTACAGGCCTCCCCTTCATTCTGGAGGTACACAAAATCCTAGACCTTGCCCAGTTGGAGCCAAGCATTCAACAGGTTGGGGTAATTCTGGGGGCCCTGCTCCCCCTGACCTGGGAACGGCACACCAAGCCCCTCTGTGACCACCTCTGGCTACCTCAACATCTTTCCAAATGTAGGGGGAGAGGCAAGCCATCCCACCCCAACCTTTTCCATCTGCTTCTCCAAGGAATCCAGGGGGTGAGCCCGGGATAGCAGCTGCTTCAGGCGACCCAGCTCCCGCTCCTTCTCCTCACAGTCCTGCTGCTGCTGCTGCCGCTCCTGCTTCAGAGAGGTGATCTGGGCTTCGTAGCTGCTGATGGAGTCTGGTGGGGCAGGAGGGGTGGAGGAGAGGGAGGGTGAGTGCGCTGGCCTGTGTGTGAGCAGGGGGCTCCCATCGTTGGTGCTCGCTGCCCAGTGGTTTACCACCGTGGCTAAGACAACGGGCTTTGCAGTGAGAGAACCCTGGGCAGTCAAGCAGCCTCTTGCATCAGTGTCCTTGGCTGCAAGGCGGGGACACTAATGACAACCCATTGGGTTGTTAGAGGATAAAATGACCTGACATCTAGAAAGGGGTTCAGCCTTCTCCCTGGTACATCATCAATATGATGTACCATCAGTAATCACTAATAATAGATACTACTGTGGACCAGACTGCCCTCTGGGCTCTGGATACAGAGAAGTTGGCCAGACAGAAACCCTGACAGCAGAAGCCCATCATGCATGGGGCAGGCAGCCGTGGAAGTGGTGGGGAAGCAGAGCAAGAAGTTGAGAGAGGCCACTGTGCCCGGGCTTGCAGATCCAGAGGAAAGAGTCCCTAACTCTGCCGGCCTGGCCAGGAGCGGCCTCCAGCAGGTGCAAAAGGAGGAAAAGGACACTAACAGGACCAGCAGGAGCAAAGGCTCAGAGGTGGGAAAGTGGATGGTGAGTCTGGGACACGGTGGTGAGATGCTGGAACAGGAGATGGCAGTGAATGGTCCCCAGAGCCTTGAATGCCAAGCCATGGAGTGTGGAATTTATTCTATTGTTAGTGAGAGATGGAGGTGACACTGGGTGGAGCATCACCATTTTTTACTTGCACAGTTATTTATTGTAACATGTATTTGTATGAGATATAAAGATTCTGATGCCAGACCAGCGATGTTAAAATTTTTGCTGCTTTCTAGCTGCGTGACCTTGGGCAAGTTAGCTAACTTCTGAGTCAGGGCCTCAGAGCTTCCTCTGTAAAATGGAGGACAATAGTTCCTACCTTACAGAGTTTGTTATGAAGATTAAAAATTCATAAAGCATTTAGCTCAGTGCCTGGCATATTATAAAGAACTCGATAAATGTGAGCTATTTAGGACACAGTCTCTTAGAGACATATCATATCCTTTAAAATAACTCTGAGTTTGTTATTTTAGAGGTTACATACAGAACTTAATTTCTTTTTTTTTAAAGATTTATTTATTTATGCATAAGAACTGGGGAACAGGCCAGAGGTGCAGGAGAGGTGAGAGGCTTCACCAGAGACAGAGTGAGGAGCAGAATAGATAGATAAACGAAGTACAGTGCTGAGGGGAGCAGTGAGCGAGACAGGAGAGGTCTGCTGCGCCATGTGGGTCACCTCCAGGGCAGGGGATTGAACTTGCAATGAAACGGCTGCGGCTAGCTTGCAGTGCTGTCCTAACCCATCACACCGCCAGGGAGGGCCCTAATTTTTTTAATTAGATGTATTTTTAGTTGGGGTATCCCCATCAGGTATTAACACCATAGTGTACCCACCCCCAACTCACCCATACTATACCACTATGTGAGTTTTTTTTTAAATAGATCTGTTTAACACCCACCCCCCAATAAAAACGATCTACTTAAAGAACAAACATGCAGACAACTAGGTAACCTGCAGGAGGAGACAGGTGGAATGGGGATCCTGAAATGTGGAAAAGCATGGCTATTATAAAGATAAATGACATGGTGGAATGAGATTTTAGGAAGTTTACTCTGGAAGCCAAGACCAGACCAGACTTGAGAGGGAGACCTGTGAGAAGGAAACAGTCTGCGGAAGCTGAGGACCCCACCATAGCATGCAGCGGCAGAAGGGTGAGAAGATCTGGATGCTCTTTCAGAGACTGCTCTGCCAAAGCAAAAGTCACAAAGAAGAAAAGAATCTGGGGAATCCAAGGCAGCACAAGCTGATGCACCCCAAATACAACGAATAGGAGCTGGAGAGAGGGAAGTGCATGTGCTTGTGTGCCCACGCGTGTGTGCTTGTGCGGTGTGTGTGTGTGAGAACTGGCTGGGGAAGGAAGGAAACCGAGAGGTTCAAGTGGTGCTGGTTCAGGAAACTGAGAAATTGCTCAGCTTCAGGGTTGACCAGTCATCAGTGAGCGACAAGAAATGACACTGAGCAAGGGAACAAGGAAAAGTTGGGAACAAAACTTTGTTGGATGAGACAGAGTGGGGCTAGCACAGGCGGCACCTCCATGCCAGTACCACAAGGATGTCACTTGCCCTGTGTTAGGCAGCCCTGCCAACCTGCCTCATAGCTTATCCACGCCTCCTGCCCACTTTCCTGCCATGCACCCTCCCTTAGTGGGTTGATGGGGAGTCCTGAGGCCCCATCTCACCTTTCAGAATGGCTTGCAGTGAGGCCACCTCCTCCTGGCATTGCCGCTGTACTGCAGCCACAGCCTCCGCCTTAGTGCTCTCGCTCACCTCTGCCACGGCCTTCATGGTCTCCATTTCGGCCAAGGCACCTGCCAGCTCAGCCCGCAGCCGGCCGAGCTCCCCTGACTCAGCCTCCACCTTTGTCCCCTCTTGAGGCTGAGGGTCCAGTGCTGTGGGGGACAGGAATCAGCTTCTCTTCCCATCACACTCGGATACCCAATACCACAGGTCATCCAATCTGCAAGACCTGCAATCTAGTACAGCAGCACCCCCCAACCTTCACCTAGCCCCGCCCCTCACCTGGTCACGCCCCTTACCCCGCCCCCTCCTCACCTAGCTCAAGTTCACGTTGCCGATAGCCCCGCCCCTTCTCGATCCTCGGTTCACCCAATCCCTTCTGTCTGACAGGACCCTCCCTTCCAAAAGCCCCGCCCCCTGTGCACCTGGTCACGCCCCTTCCTTCACTGGACCCCGCCTCTCACCTATCACTGGCCCTACCCTAGTGATCTTCGGGCCACGCCCCCTCCGTCGGTGGCCCCCTCCAGGCCCCGCCCCCTCCGTCTCGGCGGCGTGGTCCCGCCCCTTTCCTGAGTCTCCCCTCACCATCCCCCATCCGCCGGCTGCCGAACGCAGCTCCACCTCCAGCTTCGTCGCCCCTCGCGTGCATGGGCGCGCCCTCACGTACTTGCCCCAAGGCGCCGTTGCCGGCCATCCTCGCCCGCGGCCGCCGGCGTAGCAGCCGCCATTGCCTCCGCGCAAACGGCGGATTCCCGCACTCCCTGGTGACGGCGCTCACCGCTTCCGGGTCCTCTCGGCTGTTTCCGGATCCGCTCGGCTGTTTCCGGATCGGCCCTGGGCTCGAGGCCGTGGCCGGAGATGGGGGTACTGCCGAGCCTCGGCCGAAGATTCCCGAGTGGACCGCCGGCCGCGGCCTCAGGCCCCGCCCCTCTCCGCCTTTACTGGGCGGCACTGTTGGAGAAGGACGCCGGTTCTTCAAAACTCCTTAGAAGTTCTTTCATCAAGGGCCTCCCGACGTCTTCGCGTGACCTCTGCTCAAATTGCACCTCCTGCCGGCCCCAGCCGACGGTGGGCGACGCTCTCCCAGTCTCCCCCCAGCCCCAGAGCCAGCTCCTAGATCGACCCCTGGTCGCCCTTCGCGGGAGCCAGGCTCTCATTACAGTGAATTGTGGCCAGATTCTCCTGCACCTCCGCCTTCCGTGGAGCGGCCTCTGGGCAGGGCTGGGTCGGAATCAGTCCTTTTGGGGCGTCAGACTTCCCAGCGTTGGCAGTCATAGAAATCAGAAACTTCCACGTTGCCACCCCTACTTAGCTATTCAACCTGTTACCGCTTCCCTTTCCAGTGCCTCTCAAATCCCCCTTCACCTCCCTAGGCCACTGCCCTAGCCAAACAATTATCAGTGGCCTCTCCCTCCAACACTGCCCTTGGAAGACAAGCACCTCAAAGTCCAGATCCTCAGTTCCCCTTTCCCAAGCCCTTTTCACCCTTTGTAATGTAACTCACTCCAGGAACTTGGAAGTCCTTATTCTTAGTGTCTTCCTGCAAGTTCTACATACAACGAACTGAATATTACAGGTTGTCGTTTTCTTCTCCAGCACTAACACCCAGCTCTAGTACTCTGCTGAACATCCACAATGCGTCCTACTTGCAGCCTTTTGGCTCTCTTAGTTGCTTCTCAGAACAGCTAATAATCTGTAAAGCAGCCGTATGTTCAAATCTTCTAGTTTCAATCCAATTTGAAAATAGACAAAGGAGATGAATACGATTTCACTGATGTCACAGATGATCTCCAAAAGATATTTCACATCATTAGCAATTACAGACTTGCATATTAAAACCACGGGGAGGAGATATCATCACACATCTCCAGGATGTCTAACATTAAAAAGAAATAGGCACGTTAACACCTAATGTTGTTATATGGAGAAACTGGGTTTCTCAAATAGCCCTACTGGTAAGAGTATGATAGTTTCTAACAAAAGTAAGCATGACCTTACTTCACACCAAGTCTCCGCTCAAATGTCACCTCTTTCCCCAGGCCTTCCTTGACCACCCTGTGTAAAGTAGCCACCTCTATCATCTGTCCACCATCAGAGACTGCTCACCCCTTTGTTTATTATTTAAGTTGTTTAATACCAGTCTCCCTTTACTCTTCCGTGGCCTCAAAACTTGAATCGAAGCTCCAGGAAGGAATCTTATCTTTTTCTATCTTCCCAGCTAGCACAGTGCCTGGTAAATAAATAAAAAACATAATAGTAAATATGAGCATTTTCCTTACTTCCTTTCTCCAACTTCCCCCTCCACCACAAAAGGGGAAGGAAGTTTTAGAAAAGACAAATCTGGTCTGGTCAATTCCTGGCTTTAAAGCCCCAAAAGTTCCCTGCTCTCAGAACTAAATCCAGATTGCTTGTTATCTTCAACAGGATTTCTCAAGAAGGGGGGCTGATCAACTCTCAGGCTTGGATTTTATCCAGCCAGCCCTAGGGGCCACTGAGGGCTGTTGAACAGCGAAGCACATGACAAATGTCAAGGAAGTTGTTGTGTGGAGTGTGGGATGGAACTGAAAGAGACAGTCTGCCCGAAATGGTTCCATTTGGAAGAAAAGAGTCCACAAAGAGGAGAGTTGATTCTAGAAATATTTAGGATAGAAAATGGACTAGCGTTAGTGACTGAGTATGTCATAAGAAAAGCTTTCTTTCCCTCCTTCTAGCTTCCTTTCTTTTTATAACAAACACACCTGCTACCTTCAAGCAACAATCAAGATCCCTGTTGGTGTGGATTAAGGGGCCAATGAGAAGACTAAGAAATAAACAAACCTGCTGTGAGATTGGGGCTTATGTGGGAAGGACAGGAAACAGGTGTGAGGTCAAAAGTACCTGGGAACTGAGGGAAACCTCTGAGGAAGCCACATTTTTTTTTAAGTTTTATTTATTTATTTATACATACAGAACCAGGGTACAGGCCAGAAGTGCGGGGTGGGGGCGGGGGTTGAAGATTCACCAGAGACATAGAGTGGGGAACAGAACAGGCAGATGTACTGAAATACACTGCTGAGGGGAGCAGCCGGCGGGTCAGGAGAGGTCTGCTGTGCCTTGTGGTCAGCTCCGTGGCCAGGGATAGAACTCCTGCTGCAGTGGCTGTGGATATCTTCATAGTACTACAACTTAACCTGTTGTCACATTTGAGATGAGACCTGAGCAATGGAAAGGAGCCAAAAGTCTAGTGGAGAGACTAGCATGGGTAAGGGAGAGCAGCATGGGTAAGGCCCCACCCCCAGCGAGGGGGCAGTGGGGGGCGGAGATGGCCACCATCACAGGCCCTCCTACCCTGGCGTGGCTTGGTGTGCAGTGTTTATTTTAGGTTGAAGAAATGTTCTACTCAGGAGATGGGCCTGCTCTATCTAGCACATGAAGCAGCTGGGAAGCTAATGAAGGGGGATTAGAGAGATCTGGTTGAATGAAAAGCAAATGGGGATCCTGCCACCTCATTCTCTCCATTCCCCAGTGCCCCACTCTTCCCCCTCCCAACCACCCCAGCCAGACCAAAAGGAAGTGGAGGCCTAGGCAGCTGAAGGGTCCCCTGGGGTTTGCCTGAGGCAAACAGGAAGCACAGGCAAGTGAGAAAGGGCCTGGGAACCAGCCACCGAGAAAGCAGGTCTCCTGGGTCCCCGGACCCATATGTACCCATACGTGTGGAGGAGGCACAGAGGTCCCGAAGAACAGATTTTAAAATCTACGCTCACTCAATAAGTGATCTTAGGCAACACCCTGTCCTTTCGGACCTCAATTTAAAGTGGGCACCTTCCATAAGTGAAGCAGGCTTCTGTGGGAAGAACTGGGAGAGAGAGAGGCGTGAAGTCTTCAGTCATTTCTCAAGAGCACTGCGTCTGACTGGGGCCTTGGCTGGTTCTCGCTGCTGTCCCATGAACTGCCAGCCGACCACAGTTGGGTGCTGGGCCAAAGCTCCCTATCCATGGCTCTGTTTAATCGGCACACACACTGTTACCATCATCGTACTGTTAGTACCCCCAGTTTACAAGGAAAGAAACCAACACTTGGAAATTTAGGCCAGGGGTGGAGGAGGAGGGCTCAGATCCAGGTCTGTGAGGCCCCAGAGTAGGGAAAAGGGGGTCCGAGAGATATTGCCAGTGAACCAAGGGGCTGTGTGCCAAGGGAAATGGGTGGAGAGCCCGAGGTGAGGGAGGAGAGAACGCCCGGCAAAGTGGATTCACTCTTTCAACAAACTGGGTGCCGACAATGTGCCCGGCACTGTTCTGGGGTGCCGTGCCTGCAGCGGTGAACACGGCGGTCTCCGCCGCAGGAGGGAACAGAAAGTGAGCAGGCAGATACACCAATAAAGTAGTTTCGCAGGGTGGTAAGTGCTGGGATGAAAATAAAACAGCATAGCAGGGAGGAGGTGAGTTCTGTGTGTCTGAAGAGGTGCGTGGAGAAGGAGGCCTGAGGCGTGACCACCCCTTCCTTCCCGAGGGGACTGCCCATCCTCCCGCCCCCACACTCATGGTTCAGTGCCCCACCTGCCCCAGCATCCCTTGCGCGTGAGTCTGTGTGCCTTGGAGGGTCTGGCCACCATGCCCACTCCTCTCCTGCTCTTCTCCCTCCTCTTCCTTGCCTCTGTGGGAATCAGGCCTCTGGAAGCACGGCTGGTGAAGGTTACAGGTATGTGGGCAGGGCACAGACAGAAGAGATTAGGGCTGGCAACCTGGGTCTGGCTGGGTGCCCTTGGCCAACTTACCTTCTCTGAGCCTTCATTGTCTTGCTTGTAAAATTCAGTGGGAGTTGAAAGGACTCTGTGGACTCGTCCACTCCCAGCTGGTGGGGTACTGGGGTTTAGAATCCAGTGTGAGGAGTGAAGGGGCTAGGGGCTCCTCTCGCTCCCCCATCTCTCCACAGAGGGAGATAATGCTTTGTTGCAGTGCCTCAAAGATCCCCCAGACGATGGCCCCAAGCAGCTGAACTGGTCTCGGATGCCCCAGGAAGAATCCTTGTTGGCATTGAAACAAGGGTTACCAGGCCTGGGCATCGAGAAGGGGCCCCAGAATGTCTGGCTGTTCGTTCTCAACATCTCTGAGCAGATGGGGGGCTTCTACCTGTGCGAGCTGGGGCATCCTTCCAAGCAGCCGGCGCAGTCTGGCTGGGCAGTCAGCGTGGAGGGCAGCGGTGAGGTGCACACTGGGGCAGGGAGGGCGGCTGGGAAGAGGGAGGCACACTGTGGGTGGAGGACGACCACTGGGTAAAAGGGAGCCGGAGAGGGGGCTGGAATGGCTGGGGAGCAAGTTTAGGTGGGTTCCTAAAAATTCCTGTGGCTTCATCTTCTACCCCATTTCTGCCTCACCACACCCTACCCAGCTGTTTCTCTCCCTCCTTCCTGACTCTCTCCCTCTTTGTCTCTACCTTTTTGGGTCTTGGGGTCTTTCTTCCTCTCCTGGATATCTCTGGATCTGGAACTACAATTCTTCCCAGGGGAGCTGTTCTCATGGGACACTGTAGATCTACACTGTGACTTGGGAAACAGGTCCTCAGAGGGCCCCAGGACCATGAGCTCCAAGCTGTATGTGTGGAAACGAGACCACCTTGAGACCTGGGATCCTGCATGTGCTCCCAAAAGGGGCAGGGGAAACCAGACCCTCACCACCCAAGGTAAGGTGCTGGGGAAGTGCCAGCGTAGGAGGCCAGGGCCAGGGGGTGGCATTTGGGAACTGGCAGATGTGGGGGGGGATGAGACCCCAAGTATTATGCCTTCCTAGCCTTGGCTCTCCCTGTCCCAGACCTCACCGTGGCCCCTGGCTCCACGCTCTGGCTGCCCTGTAAGATGCCCCCTGCCCCTGGAGCCAGAAACCCCATCTTCTGGACCCATGTGCGCCCTGAGAAGCCTAACAGCACATTGCTGCACCTAGAACTGTGGGAGGATCACCCAGGCACGGAGAAGTGGGTCCTGAGCATCCTCAAGGGAGGGGCGACTCTGTTATTGCCCCAGGTTACTGCTCAAAGTACAGGCATCTATCACTGTCACCTTGGCAACAGGACCATCGAGATGAAGCTGGAGGTCACCGCCCAGTCAGGTAGGGTGTCTCCCAATTATGAGGTATCTGTGTGGGGCTTCCTGTCAAACTTGGCACCCTCCAACCTGAGAGCTAGTAACAACCTCATCCTGCACCCCCAACCTCTAGAATGAATAGACTCGAACTCTTCCCCCATGGCTTCTTAGACATTTTTCTGGGTTTTCTCGGACCACTGGTTGCTCTTCCCATCAATACCTTCCTTCCTCCCTCACTCCTCACTCATGGGATGGAAGTTGAGCTTGAATGTGAGAACTGTGGCTAGGGTAGAATGGCGGGGTTGTACGAAGGAGGACAGAATGGGCAGGATGATGTAGCCAGTCTGATGGATGGGGGGGCGGGGAAGGAAGGGAGTCCAGGTCCTGACTTGGGTACGTGGGCAGGTGATAGATCACTTACGCAGAGCCACCCAGAATGCTATGCTTAGGAAAGATGTTGAGTTATCAAACTCAACCTCAGTTTCCCTCCACACCTGATCTCGGCACACTGTGCCATCCTAACCGCTCACCTTCACTTTGACCATAGCAGGTCAGCTCTGCTTCCTGCAGCAGGAAGCTGATCATTCTGTTCCCCTTATTCCTGACATTGCCTCTGACTACAGACATGTAGTTGCTCAATAGTCTGTCCCAGGCCCCATGCTGGGCTCAGTGGGCCACAGTACCTGTCCCCAGAGGAGAGAGGAACACCTGCCTGGCCGTTTGAGGTTCTGAGGCTGGCCCATAAGAAGTCAACCAGGGTTCTCATCTCATATCTTCTTCCCCCCTGGCAGTATGGCATTGGCTGCTGGAGACTGGTAGCTGGATCGTCCCTGCTGTGACTTTAATTTATCTGATCTTGTGCCTGGGTTTCCTGTTGGTCTTTCTTCATATTCGAAGAGGTGAGTTATGGCCTGCTCAATTCCAATTGACCACCATCTCTCTCTCCTCCCCTAACTCCCTGTCCCCAGACTTCCAAAGCTACCCCTCACTCCTCTCACCCCCAAACTTCCTGAGTCTTTTGAAATTTGAACTCCAACTCCCATCTCCTCCATTGAATGGACTGACCTCCCCAGCACCCCCTAAATCTGCCAAGTGGCCCTTCCTCTGATCACGGCCCCCCTCTTAAATGCCACCAGCGCTGACCCTGAGGAGGAAAAGAAAGCGAATGACTGACCCCACCAGAAGGTAAGCTGCAAGGGTCCCCCAGCCCCCACTCCTGCACTTTTACTTTACTTTCCTCTGCTCAGGGTTTTTTCTCCATCTCTGAGGTTACAATACTGCTCAACCTGCAAAGCTCAGCTCCTAACTATCGCCTCGGTGAACCCCCTAAGTGATCCCTGTACCCCCTCAAGTGTATCCGCCAGTCCCCTGCCGGCCTGGCCTCATGGTGCGACTCCCCTTTCTCCCCCAGGTTCTTCAAAGTGACGCCTCCCCCGGGAGGCGGGGCCCAGAGCCAGTACGGGAACGTGCTGTCCCTCCCCGGGCCCACCTCAGGCACTGGTAGGCGGCACCGCCCCTCTCCGCGCCGGGGCCCCAGCGCCCCAGCACCCCCGCGCTCCTGCGCGTGGATCCCCTAGGCTTCCGCCTCCCGAGGAGAGCCCGCCCCGGCCGCGAGGCCCCGCCCACAAGGCCCCGCCCACACCAAGACCCGCCCCCCTGGATACACAACCCTGATCCCAGGCGCCGGACGTGCTAAGGGGTCCGAAAGCAGAACCTCACCACAGGAGGCTACGCCCCAGGTTTAAGCCCCGTCACTGGCTCAGAGCCGGGTGCCTAGACCCCGAGTCCTCCCGCAGGGTCCGGAGCGCCCCTGCTCTTGCCCCGCGCGCAGATCCTGAATCATGACTGTCCCTGTCTCCTCACCTGCCCCCTGCAACGCTCCTCTCGCCAGCACGCTCCCAGCGCTGGGCGGCAAGCCTGGGGGCCGCCGTGCAGTCCTACGGACACCCGCTCAGCGACGTCCAGGAGGCCGGAGCCGCAGCGTCCCGCAGCCCCCTGGGAGCGGGTAATGTGGGCATCGTCCTTACTTACACGTGGGGGTTTGGACCGCGCTGTGGTAGGAGTAAGTGGGCTGGGTTCGGGGAGAGGGCCTTGTGACTCGGTTCCCAGCCCCATCCCCAAAAACCCAGGCCCAGAAGAAGAGGAAGGGGAGGCTTACGAGGAGCCGGACAGCGAGGAGGGCTCCCAGTTCTACGAGAACGACTCCAACCTAGAACAGGACCAACTCTCCCAGGGTAAGACCGCCTTCCTCCAGGCTCCCACCTTCTCAGCGCGGGCTGTGGGCCCTCGCTGGAACCCTGTTGTCCACCAGATGGCAGTGGCTATGAGAGCCCTGAGGACGGGACTTTGGATCCTGAAAACGATGATTCCTTCTCCAATGGTAATTGGGGTCCTTGTGGAAACTGAGACTTAGGGTGATCAAATAGGCAGGGGAGCCCCTACAAGGCAGTAGGCCCTGGAGTTCTTTTTTTCTGCAGCAGCTGAGTCTTATGAAAATGAGGATGAAGCGCCCCCTCAGCCAGTAATCAGGAAAATAGGTGTGTATGAGGATGGTCACATTTCCACATTTCTGTGGGGCAGGGTTTGTGTGTGTGTGTGTGTGTGTGTGTG
>NW_004567133.1:5621092-5626959 GCF_000260355.1 Condylura cristata
AGACAGACAGGCCAACCAGGAAGCCAGAAGGAACAGTGACTTAGTTCTTCTTGCTCCAGACTTCCTGAGCCCCCATCGGTCAGGTTGGGACCCCAGCCAGGAGGCAACCTCCCTTGGTAAGAAATTCTAGGAAAATCTCTGCTCTGCCCAGATTGGGCTGACCTGATCTCAGTTCTAACTCCATTCTCAGCCTTTACCTAAACTTTGATCCCAAGCCCACTCCCGATCTCAGCCTCAACACCCAGCCTCATTCCTCTCCCCAGTATTGACCCCATCCCACACTGAGAACACCGTTACAGGTCCCATTCAGACTCCACCCTGGACTTTGACCTCCATCTCGCCGCAGACCCCTGCCAACCCCAGATCTCGCAACAAGGCCTTACAACCCTGACTTTGACCTCTTCCTGTTCTCTTCTTGCCCTTTCTCTGCTCATGGCTATAAACTGGCCCACACTGGACCCAGTCATACAACTAACAAGGATCGCAAACCAGATGCTGACCTGAATCATTCCTTCCTAGTACCACATGGGCACTCCCCCATTTCTTAGGCTGCGCTTCCCTTTCCCGTGCCCCCAGCATGGCTCCCAGGCCTCCAACTCTCCACCCCTGCCCAAGCAGGATCCCAGTCCTATGAAGACATGAGAGGGATCCTGTACGCAGCCCCCCAGCTCCGCTCCCTTCGGACCCAGCCTGGTGCCAACCATGAGGAAGGTGGGTGTTTCTTCTGTTGTCCCCAAGGTCCTCTGAGGCTCACACCCTCCCAGCCTACTTCAGGCTCTACCTTGTTCCTGGTCCTAACCAGATGCAGACTCTTATGAGAACATGGATAACCCTGATGGGCCAGAACCAGCCTGGGGAGGAGGAAGCAGCATGGGCACCTGGGGCGCCAGGTGATTCCTGCAGGTGAGCTAGGAGCTACCCTGGAAGGAAGGGGACAAGGCCGGAGATGAGCAGGGTGGAAGCAGAGCACAGGCTCTCGAGGAGTGGAGGGGAAGGGGCTCCCCAGGCCTGCTGGCAGGAGGAGGGCTCCCGAGCCCCTGCCCCTCACCGTTTCTTCTACAGAGCCTGGTCCTCTTCAGACCCCTGAGACCCACACCTGACTCTGAAATCTGGGGACCCCCAACTAGACCATGTCAGTCTCTGAGCAGCAGTGCTCAGGATGTGTGTATCTGTGTGTGAGTATGAGCGTGTGCGCGTGTGCATGTGAATACAACTGGACCTCCCAGCCCCCTTGGCACTACCCAAATAAACTCAATGAGCTCTTCAATCCTGTGGCTTAGCGGCCTGTGTGTGAGGGGAAGGCAAGGTGAGGAGGGAGAGCTGCATCAGGGTGCAGAGGACTCCCCTTCCTGCCCTGTACCCATTTCCTCCTTGCCTGCCATTCCTGGCATCCAGTTATTCCGTGGTTGTTCATTCAGCAGTTGCATGCTGGGTGCCCAGGGCAGAGCAATCCAGGATTGCTGCTGCTGACATTTATCAGGGATCTATTATGTTCTCACATCAATTAACTCATCTAATCTTTGGGCACTTATGGGCCAGGGTAGTAGCAAAGTATTTTATGTTTATGTGTATTAGCCAGGGAGGTGACCCAAATAGTGAGGCAGCCCTCTCTGACTGATCCGCTGCTCCCCTCAGCAGTGTATTTTTGTCCATCCTCCTGCTCTGCTCCCCACTCTGTGGTGAATCCTCTCACCCCCTGCACCTCTGGCCTGAACCCCTGTTCTGTATGCATAAATAAATAAATATTTTTAAAAAAGGAGTTATTTATATATACAAGAGCTGGGGTACAGGCCAGAAGGGCAGGGAGGTGTGAGGATTCATCAGAGACAGAGTGGGGAGCAGAAGAGGCAGATGGACTAAAATGCGCTGCTGAGGGGAGCAGCGGGTCAGTAAGGAGGGGTCTGCTGCACTATGTGGGTCACCTCCCTGGTGGGTATCCAACTTGTGCTGCAGTGGCTGTGGATAGCTTCATAGTGCTGTGCTTCAAACCCTTGTGCCACCAGGGAGGGCCCTAGATCCTGTTTTTGTATGAGAAGACTGAGATAGAGAAGCTAAAGCTTGCCTAGTGGGGTCAGTTTGGACTCCGGCAGTCTAATTTCAGAGCCTGAACTCATACTGTTGCCACCTTCCTTCCCAGGAGGGTGGGCACCGGGCAGAGGCCACGACACATGCCCAAGTGCACTCTCTTAGCACTAGGCACAGATCTGACTGCAGCTGTAGCTGTACCTGCAAATATGCCCACTCCTGTCAGAAACTCTGAACACAAACACCGACAGAGTAAAAAGCCCCTGGGCCCCAGAACCATCAGGTAGCAAGTGCCACCACAGCTAACCTGTGCTCCAATCTGTTGTGCCCCCAGGGAGGGCCCTTGGCCCTTCTCCTGTTAAAAGAGCTAGAATAGAATGGGAAGCATCTGCCACCTCTGATCTGATCAGCCCAGTTAATCAGTTATAGTCTGGAGATTGCTGATGTAAGGAAAAAGGACATCAGAAGGAATTTGCAACAGTTGTCTGTCTCTTCTAATCAACCACGGCAACCTAGGTCCCCACCAACTAATAATCCTAAGGATGTTTGTCATTTCTGCAAAGGGCCTGGACCCAGGGAGAAGGACTGTCCTAAACTAAACTCTCGGAAGCAGCCCAAAAAGCCCTGCCCTCAGCCTCTCCAGGGGCCTGAGGCTGCTCCGAGGATAAACAAGGGTTTTGTCCAATGTTACCCCTCAATCAAGGAGGATGAACGTTTCTATGATTGGAAAGGAGGTCTCACTATTTTGACCAACACTGGAGCATTTAACCTTCTCAAGTGGTTCAACTTTATCTGTGCTCCAAACAACCCCTTTCTCAGAGTACTGAAAAGATCCCAATGGAGGCTATCTCCAGTAAACTCCTGCTGCCTCCAAGTCTACAGGACAGCATCCCTCCAGATGTGCGTTTCCACCCCCCACCCCCCACATCTCCTGTTCATTTATTAGGGAGAGATGGGTTTAGAGAAGATAGGCTATTATCTTCTTTTCTAAAAAAGGGGGAAAATTCTCAAGATTGATTCAACCCTCAGTTTTGCTGGGAGCATCAAAAGTCCTCTGTTTATGCCCTTTAACCAATTAACAGGCATTCCAAGAGCTCAGCCCTTTCAGAGAAGTTCCTAAGAAACTAGATGAGGTCCATATCAGATGTCAGGCAGATTCATTCAGCTCCCCTAATAAAAATTCAGGTTAATTCTACCTAATCTTTTCCTAACATTAGACAGTATCCTTTGAATCCTAAAGCCCTTGCAGGAATTGAGATTCAAGGTGTTACAATTCCCTGCACTAGTGTAGGCAATATCCTCATTCTCCCAGTGAAGACATCTGGGGATGAGGGTGGCTATTCATCCAGAACCATAAATAATACTGTCATTTCCCCATACCCTGTTATCCTTAACCTGCTTAGTCTCTTGATTTCTATTCCAATGAAGCACACATTCTTTACTAATGTAAAATGTCACTGATCATTTTAGTGCTTTTTTTTTTCTTCAGCATGTCCATAGAACCCTTTCTACCTTCCATAGATTTTAAAGGCTCATTTAACCTTCTCAAGTGGTTCAACTCGTTTACAGTATGTTGATGATCTTCTCCTTTCTTCTACTTCCAGGGAAGCATATAAAGAGCATAGTGTCACCTTCTCAGATTATTAACAAAGGTCACAAGGTCTCTAAAGAAAAACTTCTATTTTTCAGACTCAAATAAGGTCCTTAGGACATCTGACTTCAGGTCAAATTCTCTTTCTGGGCCCTGAAAATTCTCAGAGCATTTTTTTAAAAAAAGATTATTTATTTATGCATACAAAAACTGGCCAGCGTGTAGGGGTGAGAGCATTCACCAGAGACAGAGCAGGGAGCAGAACAGGCAGATCTACTGCAATATACTGCTGAGGGGAGCAGCAGGCAGACAGGAAAGTTCTCTGACATCATGTGGGTCAGCTCCCTACCTGGGGATTGAACTCCAATTCTGTGCTACAGTGGCTGTGGATAGCTTCATAGTGCTGAGACTTAACCCCTTGTTCCACCAGGGAGGGCCCCAAACAAGGGTTTAAATAGAGATCCTGATAACCTGGATCACAAGGACTGGCGGACTTTTGCCAGTGCATTGCGTCAGTAACCAGTTATGATTAGCCAAGAATAGCGTGTGCTTGTTAGTATCAAAGAACTCTTCTTTTAACCACTTACTTCATCTTCCTGCCTTCTCTTACCGCTCCCCCCTCCCCCCCAAAAAAAAAACAAACGACAGCAAAAAACCTTGACTTAGTGTCCCTATGACACTATTTGGATTTTTGGATTTCTACAGGTATCTATCTGTGCTCCCTGAATTGCAACTTTTTGACCCCAAATAATAAATTAATGCTTGGTGACCCCCCCATCCTAGTTTTCTAAATTTTAGGCTGATTTGAAAAGGACAGGGAAAGAAAAGAGTTAACAGGTGGGTTGGAGGTCCATGAGTCACATTGGAGGTCCAGTAAGTCACACAACTTATTTTCAATAGGGGAACTAAGCTTTTCATTTTTCATTTATGTTGCCCTTCCAGGTGTTGTCTGTGAGGCGTGCGTGCTTAGGTGTTTGTGCCTTACGTGTCTTCGCACGGCTGTCTGGTGTGAGGGAGGGTCTGTGTACTGTTGCAGGTAATTGTGAGAGTCGAGTGAAGAGTTGGCCTGGGGGTGCACTTGGGGATTCTGCAGGTGAGCAGGAGCGTGTACGAGAGGACGCGGTTCAGTGGGGTCACTCAGGCCCACGACGCGGTTGGGAGGCAAAAAAGGTGGAATCTCGTGAGGTCCGACGCCTAATTCCACAGCGTCTAAAAGCGATTCCCAGACCGCTTTACCCCTTTGTGGCTGTAGGGCTCGAGGACTACAATTCCCAGGATGCTCGGTTTTCCCACCAACCAAGAAAACGGATCTCCTCAGTCGGGCGGGTCTGGGAACAAGTCTGTCAAGAGAGGCAGCCCGGCCAATGGGGAGCCGGGCGGAACCAGCACCTACACCGATTGCGTGGAGGCTGATTGGAATCTTTGGCGCCTTGGTTTCAGTGGTGGACGCGTGATGGGCGAGTCTAGCAGCCAGTGAGCAGGCGGGGAGGCGGATCTAGACGGTGTGGGCGGGGAGACATGTTGATGAGCAGGTCGTTCGCCCAATGAAAGGCAGGGCTCGCTGGAGGGGGCGGGGCGAGAGGAGTAGAGGCGGGCAACTGTGGGGACGGGTGTGTGCCATGGCGGAACCCCAGAGGAAACGCGGGCGGCGGCCCCGAGGCGGCGGCGCCGGCCGAGGGGCTAGGGGAGCCCGGGGCGGCCGGGGCCGGCGTCCTCGCACGCAGCGGTCTCCAGCTCGGGTCACCTTGGACTCGGTTCTGGTGGACTTGGTCAGCGATAGCGATGAGGATATCGTGGAGGTTGAAACGGCGCGCGGCGCGGCGGACCCGGTGGAGGTCCCGCTCCCGGAGCCCTCGGTGCCGGCCGCGCCCCGGGACGACAGCGACAGTGACAGCGAAGGGGCGGACGCACGGCCGGGTGACGCCCCGCGGGCCCCGGTCCGGCGACGGCGACGGCTGCTGCTGGATCCCGGGGAGGCACCGGTGGTTCCGGTGTACTCGGGGAAGGTGCTGCCAAGTCCCGGGGGGGCTAGCGCGGAAGGGCTGGGTTAGGGCTGCTGAGGTGAGGGTTCTGAGGTAGGCTTTGGGGACTAAACAGAAGCAGGCTCTAGGGCGGCTTTCTGCCGGCTGGGGTGATTTTGGGGGTTGGTGTGTGTTGGGAGTTTGGACTTCGGGAGTGTCGGGCTAAGGGGGTTGCGGGGGAGCTGAGACTGAGGTTTGGGGCATGTTGTATTTTTTTTTTTTTATTAAAA
>NW_004567133.1:5632570-5663363 GCF_000260355.1 Condylura cristata
GGGATCTCCCCTTCCCCACAGGAGTGCAGGGTAGTGCCAGAGAGCTGAATTCCTCCTGGCTGAGCAGTCTGCCAGTCCTCCCTTTTTCGCATGTTGTATTTTTAGGTAGGGAACCATTGCCGGGGTATTGGGTGCTGAAGGTTCAGAGAGGACCAAGAGGTTGGGGGTCCTCAGGTGATAGGGTGAGCTGTGGTGCTGGTTCCCCAGGGTGCGCGATAAAGACCTATGTGGCTAGTAACATGGTGAAAAAGAGCTAAGCTCATCCTCGGAGTATTTGGGGTAGGGGGTGGCGGTGGCTGGGGTAGGGAACTGTGCCCCCGGAGGGGGCTGGGCTGTTTGCATGCTCTGGGAGGCGGGAGTTGGGGGAAGCCCTTGTGAGAGAGGAGCCTCGAGGACCTTGAGCCTTTCAGTGGAGGGGACTGATCCACCTTTGTCTTGGCAGGTGAAAAGCAGCCTCCACCTCATCCCAGATCACCTGTCCCTCCTGAAACTCTGCCCCCCAGGGACTGAGGAAGGTAAGGGGGAAGTTCAGGGAGAGGCCCCCAGTGCTGGCCTCTCTGAGGTGACCTGGTGTTTACAGGCCTGCATTTAGTTGTCTCCTGAGACTCAGGGGAAGGGCATAGGAAAGGTGAATTCTGCACCCGAGCTTTTTTTTTTCCCCAAGAAAAAAGCTTTTGAAAGGAGTTGGCTTTTTTGATTAAAAAGATGCAGCAAGTGCCTCTCCCAACTTACAGGCATAAGTGTGTGCTAACACGGATTTCCAAGCTCCACAGAGATTCTGATTCTGTAATCCCTGGGCGGGCATGGAACGGGGAGGTTGCTGAGAATCTGTGCCACCTTGCTACGTCTGCGGCAGATTCCTTGGGAATGTTCAGGAGCTAGCAGGTGTTCTTTCAACCTTACCAGGACTGCTCAGCTTTTGTCCCTCCCCAGAGGTGTGATTCTTGCAGAACTCCCAAAGCAGTGCGTGGCAATCAGTGGGCAAAAGACTTGGACCAAGATTTCTGTTCCATGAGGAGAATGGTGGGGTGATGAATAACGGATTTAGGAACCAGTCTGTCTGGAACTAGATCTCGGCTGTACCTTCTGTGTGAACTTGGTCAAGGTTATACTTCTGGTGTTTCTGTTCCTCAACAGGAAAATGGGAGTAGTCATGGGCTTCTATCAATTTTGGTGAGAAATAATTAAAGAGAATACATCAAGCACCTCTTTTGGGCGCCTTATTTGGTTTAGGATGGTAACTGAAATGGAGAAGAGTTACTGAAAAGTTTCCTCTGGGCTACTCAAAATATGGGCCTAGAGCTTTCAGTGATGCAAAATCTCAGGTCTCTGGCAACTGCCATATTTGGCTAGGGCAGGATTTCTTAGCGTTAGCACTAATATTTTGCGCCAGAGAAGTGTCCTTTGTTGTGTGGGACTTGTGTGGGACTGGCGTGTTGTAGGGAGCTTAGCAGCATCCTGACCTCTACCAGCCCTTCCCCCTCATTGTGAAAACAGAATATTTTCCAGACCTTGCCACGTGGCTCCTGGGAGGCAAAATTGCCGCTGGTTGTGAAACACTCATTTAGGATTTGTTTTCACAATATTTATTTTTGTGGCTAATGATGATCTTTACAGGTGGCAAGCAAATGGAAAAGACCTTCAATATTCGAGAATAACAGTTGGTTTTCTTTTATAAGAAATTTAAGTTAAAATGAGTGTTTTAAAGAAAGCTATTAAGTACCAAAATAGAGACTTAGCAGAATGTGACATTAACACTCACATAGATGGAATTTGAGAATCATGGGTTAGAGGCCCTGTAGTGATCTCTCAGCTTCCCTACCCCCCGCCCCCGCCCGCCCCAGGCTCCCATGGTCTCTGCCCACCAAAGTGAGCATGGGAAGAAAATGAAACGCTTAAAAAAAAAAAATCACCCTTTGAGAACATGTTTTGCGTGTGTCCTGTAACAGCTATAGCACACAGTACCTTTCCATTTTCTGGGTTGTGTGCTCAGCCCTTTTCATTGGTGGGGTGCACACGGCACCACACAAGTGCAAGAGAGCACAGCTGCTTTGGCTGGAGCTGCCTCTGGCGCTGTTGGCCCAGGCCCAGCACGCCGCCGCCCACCTGGCACCTCACCGGGACGCTCGCCGCTCTCACCTGGCACACTGCGGCTGTCCCTTTCTCTGGGTTGGCTATTTCCCTTTGGCACACATCCCTTGAGCCTCCTCCCAGTATTCTCTGCCTTTTGGGGGTCCTGCTGTTCCTTTCTCAGGACCTTCGAATCTCGCCTTGTTTCTCCTCCGCTCCCTCCCCCTCCTCCGCTCACCTTTCTTCTCCTCTGCCTGCAGACACAGACGGCCCAGATGGGGATAGTCCACATGCGGAGGAGCCCCCCTTGCTAGATGACCCCTGGAAGAAGCGGCTGAGGAAAAAGGATGAAGAAGAGAAGGAAACAATGTTTCTGTGAGTGTTGCACAGGGCCTTAGGAGCATAAAGGGGTAGCCTGAGGTGGGCAGGACTGTGGGTGGCTCCTGAAAGGGTGAGCTGAAAGGCTGGGAGGAGCCAGAGGCTCAGGTGACGGAATGAAGCTCTGGCCCACTCTGGGCCACTCGGGAGAGTGACAGGCCCCTTCAGGACCCCTGGGCAGTGAGGGGTTAAGGGTGTGCTGCTGCCCCGTGGCCGCTGCCTCTTACCTGTCCTCCTGTGCTCTCCACGCTTCCTTTCCTCTTGTGTAACAGAGGGTGAGAGTGGTAGCTGTGTCAGACAGGTTCTGAGTGGTTTCAGAGTTACCACAGGACATATGGGAGGTGCTGGGGTCTGCTGGATGTTATCTCTCCCCGGCAAGGACGTTTTCCTTTCTAATAGTTGGGTCATATAAGTATTAAACTGATGACTCAGAGCCCTCTCTGGTGATGCATTGGGCTAAAGCACTGCACTATGAAGCTGTCTGCAGCCACTGCAGCACATGTTCGATCCCTGGCCAGGGAGCTGACCCACATGGCATGGCAGACCTCTCCTGACCCACCAGCTGCTCCCCTCAGCAGTGTACTTCGTCAGTGTACTCTGTCTCTGGTGACTCCTCTCACCCCCTGCACCTCTGGCCTATACCCCAGTTTTTGTGTGCATAAATAAAAAAAACACCTGATGACTCAGCTTTTCCTGGGCCTCCCCGCCTCCTGTCTTCTAGTTGGGAGGAATGTCGCTAGATGGTGCCCCTCGGATACACCAGTGCCCAAGGCCCCACAGCCCATTGACTCTTCCTCCACCCCCTTCTCTTCTCTGCAGGTTTCAGGACGTCTCTCCTCTGCCCACACCTTTGTCAAGGACCAAAAGCAGAAATCATACTCGGGCACTCCAGAAGCTGAGGTGCCCAGGGCGGGGGGCTGCTGGCTGGGGCGGAGAGCAGCAGCCTGGGGGCTCTGACCCAAAGTCCTTGTGCACTCAGGGAGGTGAACAAGCGCCTCCAAGATCTCCGATCCTGCCTGAGCCCCAAGCAGCGCCGAGGCCAGGACCTCCTGAGCCAAGAAGACGAGGTGGTACTGGTGGAGGGGCCCGTTCTTCCTGAGAATCCCCGGCTCTTCCCCCTCAAAATCCGTTGCCGGACTGACGTGGTCAGGTTGCCCGTCAGAATGGTAAGTGCCTAGAGGCCCTGTGGGAGGTCCTGGGGGCTGTGTGGTGGTGCCGTGGTGTCTGGCAGCGGCGACTCCAGCCCTGAGCAGCTTTCCTGCCTGTGTGCACACTCTGCCCTGTGTTGGGGCGTCCTCCCTCCTCCACTCTCTTTCTGACATACTTCCTGCCCGTTCTTCAGGGCTTCGCTTAAGCAGCCTCAGACTTTGCTTGGTAGGTCCCTCCCGGAAGGAGCATCCTCTCCCTCTTTCCTTCCTGGGCCTGTGTTTGCCCTGACTGCATTGCAGGCATTGATGTCACTCAGTCATTCTGAGCGCCCCCAAATCCTGGTGGAGACTGTTACTGTAGGGAGACCCCGATTCCAACCCAAGAACAACTGACGAATGACTGAGCAGTAACCGTGCATGGGGCAAGCTGCTGAGCCGGGTGGCCTCATCAGTGGCAAATCTTGTTTTGCCCTGTAGAGTGCTTTTAAAGGGGAGTAGCCCATGGCCAGTCGTAAGGGGGGCTTCACATGGCCCAGCCGTCTGACTTCTCTTCAGGAGGAAGATGTGGGCATGCCGGCCCATGTCCCCATGGGTACCAGGTGCAGGCGCTGCAGAACAGCTGCCTGCTCAGAGGGGCACGTGAGTTCCAGTTTGCCACGGTCCCTCCACTCTTTTCCTTTTGACCCACAGCGCCTTCATCTTTGTGTTACTTAATCTGAGCCTATAACTGACGTGATTTTATTCTGTCCCTTGCCAGGTAAATATGATGAGCCTCACGCCTCAGGAGCTGAGCAAGTAGCAAAGGCCAGAAACCTGTTTTGGGGTGTGGGACGGGGTAGGTTGTGTTGGGCAGAAAGGCCTCATTGTTTCTTGCCCCCTCCCCAGTCGGAGCCCCTACAGAGTGTGGTGGACCACATGGCTGCCCATCTTGGGGTGTCCCCAGGCAGGATCCTCTTGCTCTTTGGAGAGACAGAGCTGTCCCCTACTGCTACCCCCAGGACCCTAAAGCTCGGAGTGGCTGACATCATTGGTGAGAGGATGACGGGGAGGAGGAGCCACAAGGGAACGTTGCGGGCAGGCCCAGAAGAGGGTTCTCTCTCCCCACCCCCAGACTTAGACTTGGCCTTCTCATCCACCTCCCACAGACTGCGTGGTGCTAGCAAGTTCTCCGGAGACTACAGAGACATCCCAGTTGCTCCAGCTGCGGGTGCAGGGGAAGGAGAAACACCAGATGCTGGAAGTCTCGCTGTCTCCTGTGAGTGGGAGGGGCTCCCGTGCACTTTCTCTTCCCTGCCTGTGTCCTGTCAGACTCCATCTGGGTGGGTGCCTCCTAACCTCGAGGCACTGCCCTCCGTGGTCTGGGGTTCCAACCCCCACCCTGGATTGGAAAAAGCCCATGGCTCAGCTTCTCTCCGCACCTTGCTGAGAACCTCTGCTCTGGTCTGTGCATTCTCTGTCTCTCAGCTCCCACTTCCGGTTAAAATCGACAGGAACCAGTAAGCCCCATGAATATGGCAGCTAACATTTCTGGGAGACCATCCCTGTGCTGAGTGAGGATAAGGACATTCAGGCTGTTACTATTTTCACAACAATCTTACTGAAACACTGTTTTTACCCCAGTCAACAAATTAGAAAACTGAGGTCTAGAGAGGTAGAGTGACTTGCTGTGTTTGCTTCCCAGAGCAACTGTAACAAAATACAGTCTGGGTTAAAAGGGAAATTTTTGTACAGTTTTCAGGCATCACAGAGACATGCTTGTGCCTGGACTCCGGATGGAACCCCTTTTGGCCTTTTCTAGCTCCTGGTAGTGCCCAGAGTTTCCTTGCCGTGTCGCCCTCATCATGCCAGTCTCCGCCTCTGTCACCACCTGGCGACCTCGCCTTGTGATTTAGTGCCCACCTACTTGAGGGTGACCTTGTCGTAACTGCATTATATCTGCAAAGGCCTTTCTTCCCATGTAGAGGTTCCAGAGGTTACGTAGGACCGCAGGTATCTTTTTGTGGAGACATAATTCAGCCCACAACTAAGGTCACATTTGGTGACGCTGGAGAGCCCAGCCAGGGTAGACCTGCGCTCAGGTGGTGCCGCTTCCTCACTGTGACGCGAGACTCCGGCCTGGAGCGGCCTGACCTGAACTCCACTCCTGAACTTCGTGCTCTGCGGCCCGTTTTCCAGAGAGGAGACTGACTACTGGCTTCTCTGCCTACTTGCCTGCTCCTCAGTGGACTGACTTGACTCATGTGGCTCCTGTCCTCTCTGTCCTGACATGGTCCCCAGCTCCTCTTTTCCAATTCTTAACGTCTGATTTTCCTCTTCCAGGATTCTCCTCTCAAGACCCTCATGTGCCGCTACGAGGAGGCCATGGGACTCTCGGGTCACAAGCTCTCCTTCTTCTTTGATGGGACAAAGCTCTCAGGCAAGGAGCTGCCTGTGGACCTGGGCATGGAATCTGGGGACCTCATTGAGGTCTGGGGCTGAAACCCCACTCCCTGTTTGCAACCCTGCTGGGCTTGAGGACAACTATGCCTCTTTGGCTCTCTGAGGGCCACAGAAGCTGATGTAGAAGGAGTGATCTTTGGCCCCCTCTCCTACTGCTCTGGTTTTAAGCCATCGGTCCCCTGGTTCATTGTGGAATTGTTACCCTGGGTGGCCTGTGGCTCCAGCCATGACGTGCTGAGCTTTGCGTCCTGTTGGGACATGAGACGATGTCCTCCACCCACCCCACCTTTCATGTCCCCCATCGTCTGTCCCTTCGTTGAAACATCTGTCCTATGAAGCTGCTCATATATAAGGAGTGAATTGAAATAAATGATGGTTAGGTATGGGGTTCCGGGATTCTTAATGTCTTAGTCTTAGTGTCGTTTGGGGGCAGAGAGTGATGTTTGCTTGCAGTGCGTGCAGGTGTGGGCCCTTGCTCGCAGGCAAATCCCTGGGCCTGCTCACACCTGCGTTAGCTTAAGCGTAGAGACACAGCAGGCTCCTCTTGAAGCTGTTGCCAGTCCTCAGCATTGGTGAGCTTTCTCAGGCCAGGCCTTTAAGTTCTTTAAGGCACGACAGCACATTCCACCTTTTTGCTTTTAAGTCTCAGGATTATGGTCCCTACAAGGCTTTTCCAGTTTTATGGCTTCTCTTTCTGCCCACCGCCTCTCCCATAAGCACCCATTCTAAGGTGTTAATTCCTTGCTTTTGAATGTGAGTGTGTCCTTGCAAGATGTGTCCACATGTCTGTACATTTTACGTGTGTTTCATCATTTTGCATCTTTCTTTTTTCACTCAACGTGCGTTGCTTTTTCTGCATCTGCTTTGTTGTGTCGAGCTGCTCTGTGGTGTTCTGCCGTGGGTGCCCCTGTGTTGCACTTAACAGCTTTGCTAAGTGGCAGGCCCCTGTGGCCTCCAGATCCCCAACCTATCCAAGGTCACCCTGTCCTGTGTCCCCTTCTATGCCAGCGTGGGAAGTTCTCTGGCCCAGTACCCGGAGGGGTTGGTGGGCCAGAGAGGTTCTAATTTCTCTTGAGCGTGATCATTGACCCCCCGCCCCCTGTGAGTCTGCACACCGCGTCCTCTCTAGCACTTGATGTTGCCACACTTCCTAATTGCTGCCAGTTTGATGGGTACAAAGTGGCATGGTGTTTTAGTGTACGTCCCTCTACTCGCTAGTAGTTTGGGGAATTTCCTCATGTATCAGTCTTTCCTGACTTCCCTTTCCCTGAACTGCTCATTTATCTTTGCTCATTTTCTTATCAGGGCTTCCTGTCATGCGTTGGGTTTATTCTCAAGAGTTGCTCTTCTGTTCCTGGGTAATTGGTACTTGTATTTGTCCTTCATTGCACACAAATTTTCAATGTAGATAAAGTTACTTTGTAACATTTGTTGCTTTGGGATTTCTTATTTAAAAGTAATTATCAGGATAAGGCAATGGAAGGCTTACAGGAATTTGTCTTGAAAAAAGAGTAATGTAGAGTATATAACGTGACCACACTCAAAGTTTTTACATTTTCTCCTGTTAGCTTATTAGTTTCTCCTTTCATAGTCGAGCCACTCACGAGGGCTGAAGTCTAGTCAGCGTGTAAGTCTAGTCAGCGTGTAAGTCCAGTCAGCGCGTAAGTCCAGTCAGCGCATAAGTCCAGTCAGCGCGTAAGTCCAGTCAGCGCGTAAGTCCAGTCAGCGCGTAAGTCAGTCAGCGCGTAAGTCAGTCAGCGCGTAAGTCAGTCTGCGCGTGCTGGTGCGTGTCCTGGTTGTCGTCTGTTCTGCACCATCAAACACCTGTTTCATTGGTTGATGCAGGCTGCTAAAAATTGACTTATGCCTTCTAAACTTTTGACTATTCTCCTTTGTGGGAGCCAAGTTTTGCTTTCCTCAGATAATGAGCCAGTTTTCTGAATGTGTCTACTAATAAAGCCATTACTTTTCCACTGATGTGGTATAATTTTGGCAAAAATGTGTTATCGTCCTAAAATTTTTTGTGGTTGGAATGTGGCATTCCTTTGCACTTACAATGTAAGGGGGAAATAGAGAGCTTTATCACATTTAAATAATCCATGATATGGTGTAGCCCCCCCTTTTTTCCTACAGATTTCTTATGTCTGTTGTGTTTGAATGCATTAATGTATTCTGTCTCAACAGAATAAATGGAAGTACATTCCACTTGAGTATACTTGAGGACTTCTGTCTTTGTGACCCTCATGGGACCCCCACCATGTCTCCTGAGACCATTAGTTGTCCCTCATCCATTCTTCCTTCCAGGGCAGGTAACAGAACCCCTGGTTTTCAGCAAAGCACAGAGGCTTCAGAATGAGGAGAGTTCACGGGAGGGAATGCTGATATGTATGTAAGTGGGGGGCATGTATCCTATGTACCCCTCTCCTTTGCTGTCTTTTCCACTGCTGACTGGAAGTGGAACAGCTCCACTCACACGGGGTGACCTTGAGAAAGAAGCCACACAGGACAGGACAAGGGAGAGGAAAGCCTGGGTGTCAGCAACCATGTGTGGAATAGCCCCCCATGGCTGACCCCTGGGCTCCTCTGGGACGGGGACCTGCATCTTTAAATCACTGCTATTTAAGGATTCTGTTCCCTTCCAACCAAACCTGGTTCTAGCCCCAGGATATTGGTATTCCCAGTGATAATATAATGATCCTGCCTGGGCCCTCGCTGGTGGCTCAGCAGGTTAAAGCACAGCACTATGAAGCTGGTACAGCTGTTTCAGCATGAGTTCAATCTCCAGCCAGGGAGCTGACACACATGGCGTGGCAGACCTCTTCCAACCTGCCCCCTGCTCTCCTCAGCAGTGTACTTTGTCGATCTGCCTGCTCTGCTCCCCACTCTGTCTCTGGTGAATCCTCTCACTGCCCCTGGTCTGTACCCCAGTTCTGTGTGCATAAATAAATCTTTAAAAAAATATGATACTGTTTGGATACCTGGATGAGATTTTCTGAAGTTTATTTCTAGGAGTGGAATCAATGCATGTCGAACATGTCCTAGCCAGTC
Organism: Condylura cristata; assembly: GCF_000260355.1. Lineage (NCBI taxonomy): Eukaryota > Metazoa > Chordata > Mammalia > Eulipotyphla > Talpidae > Condylura > Condylura cristata. The sequence continues at coordinate 5,641,654 of NW_004567133.1, forward strand.
TTGCGTATAGTCACTCTCTAGCTTTGTGGATGCTGGAGACTAGCTCTGGCGAATAGGGTTGAGGAGAGGGATCTGAAAGAACCATTGGAAGCAAAGAAATGACAGACACAAATAGAGTTTAAGAGCAGCAGGCCCAAGGGATGCAAAGTTCAGTACGAGTGCAGGCGTCCCGAGTGCTAGAGCAACTCGTAGTATTCAGACAGATCGCCCCTCAGGCCAGTAACAAGGCCATGGTTCTTTTATTTCTTGGTCTTCAGCATTCTGGCACACACTCACCGTCAAGCTTCTGCATTATTAGGTTTTGCCCTCTTTTCTAATTTAGTTTTGTTTCCCAGACATAAGAAAGAACATCCTGATCTGTATACGGCCAGTCTTCCAACTCCTGCTAGTCAGTCCTTTAGCCATGACCGATCTTCCAGCTATGACTCTGATATTTTCCTTGTCTCAGCACTTAATGCCATAAGGGCCTCCAACAGGTGGGTCCCCCATGGGTGGATTTCTGTGGATCAGTAATGAGTGTAATGGTTGTATCTGTACAGAACACACAGTCTTTTTTATTGTTATTACTCACCACACAATACTGTATAGCAACTATTTACATACCATTTACATCATATACGGGATAATGAGTAAGCAAGAGATGATTTAAAGCGTAGTTGTGTATCGATTATATAGATGCAAATACTTGATATAAGGAACTTGAGTGCTTTGATTTTGGTATCCCCTGGGGTTCTAGAACCAGTCCCATGTAGAAACCAGAGACTGACTGTTCTGTCAGATTATTCATCAAAGTACTTGGACCTCTACAAATCCATTATCAAGAGCTAGAATGTTCCAGTTTCATCTCCCCCAACAATTAATCTGGGTAGGATTTGGGAAGGACATGATAAGAGATTGCTCTTCCTGTTGGTCAAAGAGATTGATCACCTATCATGTGAGTTTTTTCCCAAACTCCCTTGATTAGAAGTCTATAATGAGCCCTGACTCAATACTGTATACTGAGCTTGGTACTTTGCATCATCTTATTTGTCCTCAGATTAAGCCTGTGAGGTAGGTGGAATAATTATTCCCATTTTACAGAAGAGAAAGAAGCTTAAAAAGATTCATTAACCTGCCTAGATCACACAGCCACCTCATGCAGAGCTGGACGTGGCACCAGGATTTGAGGTGGCCTGACAGGACTCGAGTCTTAAGACCAACGCTGGCACTTCAATGTGCCACAGTTCAGCCAGGAGCTTGAGAGAGTATAGATGTGGCAACAGCTCTGGGGGGAGCTGAGGTGCTGTACTTCTTACAAGCTGCTGACCACACCTTAGCAAGATGCTATTTTTGCCTTTTTTCTATAGCTCTGCATCTTTGAAAGCTTGTGTCTGCCCACTCCTTCCATTCCAATGCTCCAGCTCTGGTCAGTCAATCTGTTACAGGGCAGGGAGAGGGGCACCACTGGACCCCCAAATGTAACACCTTCACAGAGTCCCATAGGACTGACTGCATGTTCTTGTGGGTCCCAGCTCAGAGGGGAGTGGGGTCTAGCTCAGTACATCTTACATTCGTTGATCTGTGTCATTCTTTGTAGTTTGTTCTTGAAGACTCCTACTCTTGTGTCTGCCAAATAGTAGTTACCTAATGTGAATACATTAAATTCCTTGTCCCACACATCCCAAAGAATCACCATCCATTTCATTGTGAGAGCCAGAAACCTAATTTAATTTTTTAAAGAATTGTTTATTTATGGATATAAGAACTGGGGTACAGACCAAAGGTGCTACAGTCCAGAGGTGTGGGTGGGGGTGTATGTGTGAGGATTCACAGACAGTGGGAAGCAGAACAGGCAGACTGACTGAAGTACACTGCTGAGGGGAGCAGTGGGTGAGACAGGAGAGGTCTGCTGCGCCTTGTGGGCCAGCTGCCTGGCTGGGGAATCGAACCTGTGCTGCCATGACTGCTGAGTGTCTGCAGATGGCTTCATAGTGCTGCATTTTAACCCCAGGCACCACTAGAGAGGCCTCCCAGTTTTATTTATTTATTTATGCATACAAAACTGGGGTACAGGCCTAAGGTGTGGGAATTGAGAGGATTCACCAGAGACAGGCGCAGAGCAGGAGGATGTACTGAAATACACTGCTGAGGGGAGCAGCGGGCGGGTCAGGAGGCTGGGTCACTTCCCTGGCCGGGGATCGAATTCATGCTGTGGCGGCTGCGACAGCTTCATAGTGCTGCGCTTTAACCTAGTGTGCCACCAGGGAGGCCTCTTAGTTTTATTAATGACACCTCCTTCACCCCACAGGACCTCCAAACCCAAAGCAACTCACCTGCCCGCGCCTGCCCGCAAGGATTCCACAAGGGGGCGCAAGGACTTAAGTTGGATTGGTGGGGAGGAAAAGCCAACTCCACGCGTGGCTGGTGGGGTTCTGGGGATGCCTCAGACGCAAGGGCTTGGGTTGAGAGAGACAAATTGTAGGCAAGGTGGCAGTGCCAGACGCCGAGGCTGGGGGCCGCTGCTCAACATTCATTCATTCAACACTGAGCACTGGAAGCCCACACCAGACGCGAGCAAGGGAAAGGTTACCGGGAGCCAGATCTGTTCGCTGACATTTCTAGAGACACCGTTTCCAGAACCTCAAGAAGCCCCACGATCTCGTAAGGGAAGCAGTCAGCCAGGTGGGCGTCGCACGTCCCGCGATCAGGGACTGAGGGGACTTAACTGCTTCTCCGAGACGGCCTCTAAGGTGGCCGCGGTCTGAGCCGGAGCGCGGCCAACAGCGACGCACGGGCTGCCGTGCGGGTCCGGGGTTGCCCCGGCGACGGGCCGCGGGTCACGTGACAGGGGAGCCGGCCCGGGAGCCCAAGCGACTGGCTGGTGGTGGCGCCGCGGCTTCCGTAGTCGGGCGGCGGGTCACGTGTGGAGGGCTTCGAGCCCAGCCGGGCTCCAGCGTCACATGACCGGCCCCCAGGCAACATGGCGGCGGCCGTGGTGCAGCGCCGGGCCTGAGCGACAGCCAGTGTAGTGGGCTCCGACGCAGGGTGAGGGGCGGCCTTAGCCTAGGGCGTGGGCGCCGGACGGCTGGGGCCCTCCTCAACCTGCACGTCCCGGACATCACCCGAATTCCCCACCGCGGGACGGGGAGGTGTGACAGGGCCCGGGTTCCATCCCAGCCGTGCTCTGTGCTGGGGGGCAAGCTCCTTCCGGTCTCTGGGCGCACCGCCCTCGCCTGGGTTCCCTCCATCCTCGTTTCTCCAGCCTCCTCCCCTCGCAGGTGGGATCGTCGGTGGGACCGCAGCGCGGGCGGGCGCGGTCTCCCGGGACCATGGCCGGGCCCGACTCCGCGCCCTTCCTCAGCCAGGCGGATGACACGGACGACGGGCCGGTGCCCGGCACCCCGGGGTTGCCGGGAATCATGGGGAACCCGAAGTCCGAGGATCCGGAGATCCCGGACCGGGAGGGGCTGCAGCGCATCACGGGCTTGTCTGCGAGCCGTTCCGCTCTCATAGTGGCTGTGCTGTGCTACATCAACCTCCTCAACTACATGGACCGCTTCACCGTGGCTGGTACCGACTTCTGGTGAAGGGAGGCGGTGAAGGGAGCTCGGTCCCGAGGGTGGAGATTTGTTGAGGAGCGCATGCTGACTCTTCTCTTTCCCAGGTGTCCTTCCGGACATCGAGCATTTCTTTGACATCGGTGACAGTAGCTCCGGCCTCATCCAGACCGGTGAGTAGGGCCCTGCCTTTCAGGCGCACAACATCTCTCCTTTCTTTATGGGGGCTGCCTGCTGGCGTGTCTGGGGCTTCATTAATGATCTAGCAGTGGGAGCGGGAGGAGCAAAAGACTGATTCTGCCCTGGGGCAGCTGAGTTCAGTTAAGACAAGTTTTAAAGAGGAGCTGGTTTAGTGTAATGGTTAAGACAGACCTGGTTTGAAGTCTCAGTTTTCCACCTACTCAGTGTGTGATGCCAGTGGGCACGACCCTCAGTCTCCCTAAGCCATTTCTTAGGGAGACTTGAACTATTAATAACCCAGATCACCTGGGTGATATGAGCCGTAAATGAGATAAGGCTTGTGAAGTGCAGAGTGCAGTGTTGGGAACATTGTAGGAGAGGGTGTTTGAAGTGGGGACAAGTGAGTTTTACTTGAGAACATTCGATTGTGGGAGTGGCCAAAGGAGGGCCAAGTCCTCCTGTCCCTCTTTCAGTCATTTCTTGAATGTTTCTGAGCACCTGTTATGAGTATTTCCTGGAGAAGGTGTTGATAATATTTTAGTGACTGTTGTGTTCCATCAGCCAAGGATAAGACTTCATTAGCAAGCCCATTTCTTCCTTTTTTCATGAACATGTGTTTATTGAGCACCTGATTTGTGCTAAGCCATGTGTTAAATGATAGAAACATAGTTGTGGCCAGTTCAGGCCTTGTCTTCTTGGAGCTGGTATTCTACCACATGCAAACTAATAATGAGATAATTTTCCATAGAAATAAGGGTTGAGTGAAAGAAAATAGTGTAGTGAGAAGGGGGCCGGGTGTGTGGGGGTTGGGAATGTAACTGAGCTGGAACATGATGACACTAAACTCTGTTATGATCAGAGAGCAGAGAGAATATTCCAGATAGTGGGGACAGCAGGTGTCAGAACTGCTGTCTAAGCTAAGATGGCAATTGGGATGTTGGGGTGCAGGGAAGGAAAAGTAGGTGAGCATAAGGTTGGGATGGGGGTTGCGACTGGCTCTGGTAGCTCACTGTGGACCATGGTATGGAGTTTGACTTTTGTTCCTGGTTGGGTCAGGGAAAGTGAAGAGTCATCTAGTCCCTCCGTTCTACAGTGGCAAGTTTGAAAGGCATTGAAGCTGGGCTGGACTGTCCTCTGGCAGGAAGCTCTGATGGTTCTGGAGTTAGAATTATTCCTGCCCAGTCCATTCTCCCCTGTCCCCCAGGTGGGGTGGGAGCCTGGGGTAATGGTGGCAGGGCTGGCTGTGACTTTCTGCTTCCTCCTAGTGTTCATCTCCAGTTACATGGTGTTGGCCCCTGTGTTTGGCTACCTGGGGGACAGGTACAATCGGAAGTACCTCATGTGTGGCGGCATTGCCTTCTGGTCCCTGGTGACACTGGGGTCATCGTTCATCCCCCGAGAGGTGAGGACTCAAACTGGCTCCTGCTTCTCCCCATCCCACACCCCACTCTACCACTCATCTTTGCTGTTGCCCCTTGGGGTCTTTGCAGCCTGGGGAACCTGTGCATCCGACCTGTTGCATGCCTGAGTTGACCTGCCCACCAGTCCTCTTCCCATTTCTTCCAGAACCACCTTCTAGCCATCATTCCCTCTGCTGAGCATTAACGCTCCCCACTCACACCAGAATGTTTCTCTGCTAAGGGAAAGACCACACGTGGGTGGCCTCTCCCCTGCTTCCTAGGCAGGTTTCCCGCAGGCCCCTTGACCTGCCTCCAGTCTGGGTGAAGGAGCAGCCAGGAGAGGCCCTCACTATGCCTGCACTTCCTCTCCCCTCTTGCCTCTTGAGCACTGCCAGCTGACCTCCCGGCCACTCCAGTGCCAGAGTCAGCAGTGACCTTTTGGTTGCTAAATGCTGCCCCTACTGACTAGTCCTGTTCTCACAGACCGCCTGCGAGCCTCTGGCTCAGCTGACCCACCTCTTTTGACTTCTGTGATTCCACTCTGCTTTTCCTCCTACCTCCCTGCCTGTTGCTGCTTTGCCCCTTTGAAATCCCCTGTCTCACTCCCTGCCCTCTGTTCCAGGCACTCCAGGCTCTCCTTGGGTGATTATACCTTGTCCTTAGCTTCAGTTGTCTTTGGTAGACAAGTGAACTCCCACCTGACATTACTCAAGACTGGGGTGTGTTGGGTGGGGTGGCTAAGACAAAAATTAAGATTTACTTTGCCCTTGCTGGTACAAGGTAATGAGTAAGCCTTCTGTTATTCAGTCCTCACAATAGTTGTGTGAACAGTTGTTATTATCCCCTTTTGCAGATGAGGAAACTGAGGCTCAGAGAGGTTAAGTTGCTTTTCCAAAGTCACAGCTAGTAAGTAAGTAGTGGAGCCAGGATTCAAGTTCAGGTCTGTCTGCTTCTAAAACCTAGACTTCTCCTGCCACCCTGCCGCCTCTCCAGTCAGCTGGTGAGGTAGGCCCGGGGGCTGGCCGCAGGGGCTGCCACCCTCGCCTTGTCTCTCCTCAGCACTTCTGGCTGCTGCTCCTGACCCGGGGCTTGGTGGGGGTTGGGGAGGCCAGTTACTCCACTATCGCACCCACGCTCATCGCCGACCTCTTCGTGGCTGACCAGCGGAGCCGGATGCTCAGCGTCTTCTACTTTGCCATCCCAGTGGGCAGGTGAATGGACCTTGGACTTGGTGGAGAGGCAGAAGGGCCTCGTGTGGGGGACATCACTGACTGGCTGTCCCTTCTCCTTCCCTGCTCCCTCCCCACAGTGGTCTGGGTTACATTGCAGGCTCCAAAGTGAAGGATGTGGCTGGGGACTGGCACTGGGCACTGAGGGTGAGTATGGCCATTGCTCATCCCCCAGAAGGCCAGGGGAAGGTTACAGCCTTCTCACTGATGTTGTTACCCCTAGACATCCTGCTTTTAAGCAGCACTTACGCTGCCAAACCTGAAGCTTTCCTGCCTCCCCTCAAAGTCCTGTGCTAGAAGGGGGGGCTGTATTGGCTCTCAGGGTCAGCTTCAGGTAAAGCTGGATCCAGGCCTCCCCGGTTGCAGGAATTTAACCATTCTTTTTCTCAGCTCTGCTTTCCTTTGTGTTAACTTCATTCTCGAGCAAGTGAAAGCTTCAGACATTTCTTTTTCTATTAAAAAGTGGCACCCTGGCTCCTTGAGCAATCGGCCTGAATGGTGTACTGATTAGGTGGGTGCAAGTCACCATGCCTGCCGCTGATTGAGTCACAGGCTGGGGAGGTACCGCTGCTCTCCTGGTCAAGTCTGAGCTACCAGCCCTGCCCGATTTGAATCACATGGACTGAGAAAGGTGGTTTCCCAAAATAAAATTAAGGTGCTATTACCAAAGAGGTAACAGCCTGGCTTAACAAATGGGGGCCCCAAGGGGCAGTTGACCTTCCCCCAGTTGAAGGTTCTGGATCCTTGAGCAGGCTCTGACCTGGCTGTGTGAACTCTTAGACCTGAGCTGCCTTTATCATCCTCACTTTCCTCCCAGCCCCATGGGTTGGGGGGGTGTTCCTACTTCTGCCTGTCCTGAAATGCCCTCTTTGCCCAGGTGACACCAGGTCTGGGAGTGGTGGCTGTTCTGCTGCTGTTCTTGGTAGTGCGGGAGCCCCCCAGGGGAGCTGTGGAGCGCCACTCAGACTCTCCGCCCCTCACCCCCACCTCGTGGTGGGCAGATCTGAGGGCTCTGGCTAGAAAGTAAGTTTAGTTCCACTATAACCCTACTTCTGAGGCCCATAGTGAGGACCGGACCTCACATCTAGGGTCAGACTTAAGTGGCTCTGGCCTTTGCTTCCCTCCCCAGTAAACCTACATGAGGCTAGGGACTCAGCCGTGACTGCTCCCTGCTGGCTTCTGGCTGAATTACAGGTCCCATTCCTGGGACCCAAGAAGGCCCCCTTATCCAGTGCCCTGACCTCCTAAAATAAGCCAGCAAGGGAGTCCCCTCCCCTAACACTCAGGGGAGTCTGACTTCCTTCCTCTTAACTGTCCAACAGTCCTAGTTTCATCCTGTCGTCTCTTGGCTTCACTGCGGTGGCCTTTGTCACGGGCTCCCTGGCTCTTTGGGCTCCTGCATTCTTGCTGCGTTCCCGAGTGGTCTTGGGGGAGATCCCACCTTGCCTTCCTGGAGATTCCTGTTCTTCCTCTGACAGGTACTTGGGAGGGGTGGGACTAGGGGTATGCTGGTGGCAGGGGATCTGAGTGGAGGCACAATGATTCAGCTCAGGCAGGGAGAGTTTGAGAGTTTGAATTTCCACAAGCACTTCCTCTCCCAGAGTCTCCTTCCTGGTCTGAGAAATAGGTAGTTGGACAATGCCTTCCTCTTGGGGCTTTGTGACCCCAGTGCGCTGTGGCCCAATAGGCCAGGCTAGGAGGGTGGCTGGGATGAATCGTCTTTCTCTCCAGCCTTGGGGACAAGACTTGCGCAGTGACTGCTCCCTTCACCGCCCCCCCAGCCTCATCTTCGGCCTCATCACCTGCCTGACGGGGATCCTGGGAGTGGGCCTGGGCGTGGAGATCAGCCGCCGCCTCCGCCGCTCCAACCCCCGGGCTGACCCGCTGGTCTGCGCTGCTGGCCTCCTGGGCTCCGCACCCTTCCTCTTCCTGGCCCTCGCCTGCGCTCGTGGTAGCATCGTGGCCACCTACGTGAGTAGCTGGCAGGTTGCAGAGGGAGTTCTGGCTCCAGAGTACAGTAAAGGTGCACTGGGGCAGGACTGGCATCAGCCGGCATTGCGATTTGGAGCCAATGCTGGGGCAGGAGTATCTAGGTTTGACTCTCCTCTCTGTCCTTTCCCCGCTGTGTGACATTAGGCGGGTGACTTAACTGCTCTGTGCGTGTTATCGTCTGCATGGTGGGAACAATGCCGTTTCCTAGGCGTCGTGTGATTAAGGGCGTCCATAGGTGGGCCTGGCATGTGGTAAATGCTCACCTCTGCTCTTGTGATGAGACCCACTGTCCTGGCCTCCTTTTCCCAGTTTTTCATCTTTATTGGAGAGACTCTGCTATCCATGAACTGGGCCATTGTGGCTGACATTCTGCTGGTGAGTAGGGGGACTGCTCCGGTTACCCCAGAGGCCACCTTGCTTTGCCCTTGAGGGATGGCCCTTACCCCTGCTTCAGACTGAGCCCAGACTGACTTCAGAGCCCCGTCGCGGGCCGGTAGCCTGCCTGCCCCTCCCCAGTCCCACTTGTGCAGTGGGGTCCACCTCTGACCTTAGCCTTGGCCCTGACCTCGTCCTCTGCCTCCTGCCTCTCCTCCTCCAGTATGTGGTGATCCCCACTCGACGCTCTACTGCTGAGGCCTTCCAGATCGTGTTGTCCCACCTGCTGGGTGATGCTGGGAGCCCCTACCTCATCGGCCTGGTGAGCACGTCCCCTTGACCAGGCCTGGGTGGAGTGGGGGGTGGTGCTCCTACACACCCAGTGCAGGCCAGTGGCCAGGGTCTGGCCCCAGTTAGATATCTGCCCTCACAGAGGACTAGGAGGCGCCTCTGCTGGACTAGAAGGAGGTCTTTGCCGATCTCAGCAGTGAAGGCATGGGCCTCACATCAGCGGTACTGGTCTTTTTTGTTCTTCCGGGGGTTGGGTCTCCTCTGCCTGACTTTGCCCTCTCCCTGCCCTTCCTACAGATCTCCGATCGCCTTCGCCGGGGCTGGCCCCCCTCCTTCTTGTCTGAGTTCCGGGCACTGCAGTTCTCGCTCATGCTCTGCGCCTTCGTCGGGGCTCTGGGCGGTGCGGCCTTCCTGGGCACAGCCATCGTCATTGAGGGTGACCGCCGGCGGGCCCAGCTGCACGTACAGGGTCAGTCGGGCCCATCTCAGCCCGCCCACAGCTCCTTGCCCACTGCGTGATGCTCTCTGCCTGGCCCCCTCTGTCTGCCCAGTCCTGTGACGCTCTCGCGGGCCGCGGCTCACTCAGTCTGCTTCGGGTCTGCCCGTGAAGCTCACTCCCCTGTGTGTCCCACCGCTCAGGGCCTCTGCGCCTGCCGCTGCCTGTTGCCTGTTTGCCCCCTTCCTGCCCGCTCGTCTGTGTGTCCAGCCAGCCCTGGCTCCGACTCCCCCCTACAGGTCTGCTGCGAGAGGCAGGGCCGGCGGATGACCGCATCGTGGTGCCCCAGCGAGGCCGCTCCACCCGCGTCCCTGTGTCCAGTGTGCTCATCTGAGGGGCCCGCGTCGCCGTCCTATGCCCACCACAGCTGACTCGGGGTCGGGCCCACACCCTCAGCCGCCCCACTTCTAGGAGGACTACTGGCCGTGTTCCAGCTCCCAGACACTACGTGGGCAGCCAGGCGCAGGAAGCGGGGATCCACAAGGGGGCTCCTGCTCCGGAGCAGCCCCAGGGGCTCGGTGCTATTTGTAACTAAATAAACTTTGTAGCCAGACCCCGAGTGCCTGCCTGAGTCTCCTTGGATGCTAGTGACCTCTGACCTCTGGACTGCTAGGGAGTCCCTCTCCAGGCTCTGCCCCCCAACCCCGGGTGGTCACTCCTGGGGGGCCTCGGGCGAATCCGTGCCCTGTGAGCTGGGTGAGCCAGAGTGAGTTGGCCCAAGCGTGACTGTGAGTCACACGTTTCCCTGGCTCCAGCCCATCAGCTGGACAGGCCAGCCAGGGTGAGGTGGGGGTGGGCGCTGCCTGGGTTCCTTGGCATTCCTCACGTGGCAGCCTCCTTGCGGCCTCTTGGGGCCCGCAGTGTGGCTGGCGCTCTGGCTGCCGGCTGACCTGGGGTGGCCTTCTGCTCCTCCGGGAAGGAGTTGCCCCTGGTCCTCGAGGCCAGCTTGCCCTTCTTGGGGGGCCTAAGGTGGCTGCTCAGGTCTCCTCCCCTTCCCCACTAGCAGGGTGGGGGTGGGAAGGGGGCGGGCGCAGCCGCCTGAGGAGCCCGATGATTTCCTGCCCTCACCCGGCCTCACCACAGCTTCCTGCCACAGGCGGGCAGGCTCGGAGGAGAGGCAGGCGCCTAGCCCAGGGGCAGGTAGGGCTGGGGGCGCAGGGCCCGCACGGGGTGGCCGGTGCCCCCGACTTCAGCCTGGGCCCTGCCCTGATCGCCCGGGGATCAGGGTCTTCCAGAACCCACGCTGACCCCCCTCAGCCCCGCCAGGTGAGGGGACCCAGGGGCCCCCCAAGAGGGCACAGCACCAACACCAGTTGGTGCCTGCTTGGACCTCGTCCCCGTGCTGGCCCACCCTTGCCCTGCTGCGGCTCCGGCGAGAGGGGCAGGCGGCGAGCAGCCAGGCCTAGTTCCAGCCCTCCGCTGCCGATGGAGGCGGCCACCCTGCTCTCCCACGAGCTGGGCCTCCTCCTGCTGCCGCTCCTGGCCGTGTTGCTGATGGCACTGTGTGTGCGCTGTCGAGACCTGCCAGGTGAGCCGGGGGGTCCCCAGATGCCGGACGAGCTGAGCGTCTCTTCCCCCCACTCCCCAACCCCCTAGTCTACCTTGAACTGTTCGTAATTCTGTCCTGCAAAAGGACATACGGTGCTCGGACTCCAACCCCATCTCCTTCCGTCACCCCCATAACTGCTTCGTGGCCCTCTCTCCCCCAGGCTCCTATGACAGCAGTGCCTCGGACAGGTGAGTCTGCTCCCTCAGCCCCTCGCCTTTCCCTCCACGTCTCCCCCGGGCGGGGTTGGAGCCTTTCCTGGCCCCTTACCCAAGCTGTGTCTCTCCTGCCAGTGTGACTACAGGCGGCTTGATAAAACCATCTGGTGAGTACATGGCGGGTCCCCACTGCGGGGCGGGGTGTGTCTTTGTTGAGAGGCATGTGCCTTTGTTCGGTTTTTCCCCTTCTGACTGCCCGCATGGCCGAGGCCTGAGCTGGGATCGGAGAGATGGTGCCTCCTGGTCCACCCCAGGCATAGGGGTTGAGGGGACTCCTTTGCCTTGGACGGTGGGATGCAGGCGGGGTGTGGTGTCTGGAGCTGCTCCTTCAGATTGGCCCTGTGTCCTCAGTCCCGCTCGCCCCTTGGCCACCGGTCTCTTCCTACCTGCCTGTTACCTCCTACCCTCCCCTGAGCCAGCCAGACCTGCTCCCCATCCCGTGAGTACCCCTTTGTCCCCCGCCCTCCAAGTCCTACCCGTTACCCCCTCACCTCCTTGTATTGGGGGCCTCTTTCCTTGTTGCAACCCCCCCTCCCCCTGGTCCCAGAACTCAGCCCTAGGCATGACCTTTGACCTCTGGCTCCCAGGCGATCCCCACAGCCCTCTGGGAGCTCCCACCGCATGCCACCGCCCCGGCAGGACTCAGATGGCGGTAAGCAGGGAGTGGGGGCCTGGCTGCTTGTGAGTCGGGCCCGCCGGGGCTGACCCAGGCTCCCCCTCTCTCTCCCCAGCCAACAGTGTGGCGAGCTATGAGAACCAGGGTGCGTCTGGGGCCCCTGCTTTGGGGGGCTGGGGGGCGGGGGCCTGACCTGCTGTGCTGACCTTAGTGTTGTTACGCAGAGCCAGTCTGTGAGGACAAGGATGACGATGAGGAGGACCCTCACAACGAGGGCTACTTGTGAGTGGCCGGGGGAGGCGGGGGGGTGGGGTGGGGGGACGTGGCTGGGCCTGCGTGTCCAGCTCACTGGTTCTCGACTCCCCCTCAGAGTGGTGCTTCCTGACAACATCCCGGCCACAACCACCACGGTCCAGCCAGCTCCCGGGCCCAGCAACACCGGCCACCGAGACAGCAACTTCTCCAGTGAGTCCCAGCCTGTGACCCCACTCTCGCTGCGCTGCTGCACCCCACTTCCCTGGTGTTTACTTCTTGAAGCTTGGCTACCCCTCTTCGCTTTCTAGAATCCTGTCCTTCAGATCGTGCCCTTCCTGCTCTGATCTGCTGTCCTTACGTTTTCTGTCCTCTTTTGTCTGCGTGAGGTTGCCCCGGCTCTGTTCTTCCCATGCTGCTTTGAAACGCCCTCTCTCTCCTGCCCTGTCCAAATGCCTCCTTGATCTGGGGAGGGCCCTTCCTCACCGCCTCCTGTTCTGGCTTCTCGTGGCCTTGCCACGGCACCTCGAAGGATATTGATCATGGCTGTCTTGAAAAGTCTGGGGCAAGTTTTCTTCTTCCTGCATCGTCGCAGCTTCCTGTGAGCTGCTTTCCTCCTTGTGTTTGGCCTCATCCTTCCTCAGAGAGCATCGCAGGGGCCGGGGAGCCTCCGTTTGGCCGCTCTCCACTGTGTGCTTGCCTGGGCTGGCGCTGCTCTGACCTCGCTTGCCGTAAGGGTTCCCACTCGCCAGCTCCAGCCCGACCTCCAGCTGGTCTGTCCGTTGCTGCTTTTCATTCCCTCACTTGCTCTTTCAACATGGCCTGGGGGGCTGGGGTGGGGCCTGGCGCTGGCTGGAGTTGAGAGAGGAGCTCTCCTTTATGGAGGGCTGATGACACTCCCGAAGAACTTGACAAACCTTAGCTGTCAGCGCTCGCAGCCCGCAGGCGCTGTCTGTCTGTCTGGCCCTGCTCTTCTTGCCTCAGTTGTCCCGTCTGCACAATGGCAGCCATGCCCCCTGCAGCACCTAGGGCTGGGCAGCTGCTTCTGCACAGCCTCCATTTTAATCTTCACAACCCAGCGAGGCGGGTGCTGTTCCTCACCCTGATTCACAGGGAGCAAACCGAACGGGGGGGAGCTTGTCAGAGGAGGCCGGGTTAGTGGGGGCCGCGGCTGGATCGGAGGCCGGCGGCCCGGCTCAGAGCCTGCCTTGCCCATGTCTTCGTGGACACACGAGGGGTGCACTCCCACCCCCCCTCAGCGCCCCCAGCCTGGGCTCCTCTTCTGGCTGCTCCTCTCCCATTACGGCTGTCGCTCTGGCTTTGCCCTTGTCCAGGTCATGGCATTGCCTCCATCTGCGTCAGCTGACCATGGCACGACCTCTGGGTGTCCTGTAGACACTCGGGCTGCTTCTGTCGGGGGCGGTGGGCTCTGGGGCCCTGCCTGAGGGTGCAGGCTAACCATGCTGGGGGCTCTGGTTTCCCGATTTCCCAGCAGTGGAGTCAGGAGAAGATTATGTGAATGTTCACGAGAGCGAGGAGAGCGGGGATGCGTCTCTGGGTGAGTGGCTGGTGCCCCCCTGGCATCTCTGAGACCCACCTCCCTCTCCTCCCCCAGCCTCCCTGTCTGCTCTCAGCAGGCGGCCCACACCCCTTTAGGGGCTCCTTGCCCCCTGTGGTGTCCTCCTGTTCTCTGACCCTGCTGTGGCCTGCCCCCCTTTCTGTGCGGCTGTCCCTCTTTCTGACCTGTCCTCACAGACGGGAGCCGGGAGTATGTGAATGTGTCTCAGGAGCTACAGCCCGCGGCCAGAACTGAGCCAGGTGTGTACAGGGGCCTGGGGCAGCATGGCTGGGGGAGGGGCCTGATGGCAGGGATCTGAGACTGAAGCCAGCCCCCTCCTCACAGCCACCAGGGCTTCCCAGGAGCTAGAGGAGGAGGAAGAGGAACTTCCAGATTATGAGAACCTGCAGGAGCTAAACTGAGGGCTTGGTAAGAGGCCCTGCGCCCCAGTCAGCCTTGCCCCATGGGCTCCTAACCCTCCCCACCACCTCAGCCCTATCCTGGACTCTGTGGTCTCCTACCGCCCTCCTGATCCCAGGGCTCCCCCTTCCCTCTCCACCCTACTGTGTTTCAGTGCAAGGCCAAGCCTGTGTGGGAACCAGCCTAGTCCAGGAGAGCTAAGCCGGCAGCCATGTAATGGCTCTGGAGGACCCCACGTGGCATCCGCCCTGGCTCCAGCCTGACAACAGCCTGAGAATTTTCCCTTAACTTATTGTCACTTTGGGGTGCAGTCAGTGTGCCCCAGCCCTCTGCACCTTCTGAGAATGAATTACCCTGACCCCAGCCCTACTCTGCTAGAATAAAGGCTGGCGTGGTCTGTAAGTGCTCTTGCCTCCAGGGGGCCTTTGGGCTGGGGTCAGGGGGAGAGTGGGATGTCCTGGGGGCCTGTGTGTATCTCCACCCCCCATGGAGGGCCCCCTGCTCCAGGTACTACGTGTGTGGCTAGGTGGTGGCTGGCACGTGTCACCTTCTGAATGTGGCAAGTCTGAGCCAGGCTGGCGCTCCTGGAACTCAGTGCATCTCCCCGTGAGATAGTGCAGGCTGGCTGTGAAGCGGGGAGAGCAGGTGTCGGGGAGCTTGGGGTAGAGAGCAGGTATCTCACGCAAGACCCTGGCCCTTCAGTTTCTCAAGCTTTAAAACAAGGGGGTGAGCTTGATGACCTCAAAGAACTTTTTGTGGCTCTCAGTAAAACCAAACTTAAAAATCGTCCAAGTGCCCAAAAAGTGAATGTGCAGCTCGGAGCTCTTCCAAGTCCCATGTGTGGACAGCTCCCCTGGGGGTCTTCCTACAAGGGAGGTGGGACTCCCTGGGACTGGGGTGGGGCCTGGGCATCTGCGTTTTGGAGGTGCACCCAGGTGACACTGATTCTGCTATCTCTTGAAGTGCACACTGAGTACCCAGGGTCCGGCGGGTACCCTGTGACCATGAGGGGCATGCCTGGGCCAGTGAGGCTGGCCGGGAATCGGGTGGGAAGGGTCAGGAAGCAGGTCTTTGTTCACGGTGGTGGCCGGGCTGGAAGGATGATGGACCCACGTACCCTGGAGGCCTCACTTGGGGAGCCTGCTGGAGAATGATGCCAGCGTGGAGAGCGTGGCCTGGAGGTGGGCAGGTGCCTTCATGATGGTGTCAGAACTGGAGCCCGTCACCCCTGAAACGAACCCCCCCAGCTTCCCAGTTACATGGCCAATAAATTCCCACTTTCCTTCCATCAACTTGTCTTGGGGTTTCTGTCACAAGCAACATAGTCCCGACTGACACCCCACATGTCAGCTGGCGTCCCCTAAGGGGTGCAGACATGATGGGGGCGGGGACTCTTCTTGGAGCTGCTGCCACCTTCCCATCCTCGCCTCATTGAGCCGTGGGCATGCCCCTGTGGTCAGGTGACCCCATTTCACAGACGGGAGAACACAGCTCAGAGAGAAAGGTTCACCCAAAGGCCCACAATCAGAGAGGCAAATCTGGAATTGGCCCCGTGGCTGTCTACGGTGTGGTGAACTACGAGAACCTCACCAGACGCTGTTGCAGCCTCACCAGACGCTGTTGCCAGTATCCCCACTGTGGTGGCTCCCCCACTGGAGAAGTGGGGGAGGGGGCCTGGACGGGGCTGCACAGGCTGGACACCAACAGGTGGGCTTAATCACTTTATTGGAAGGAAACACCTATGAGCAGGGGCCTGGGCTGAGACACAGAGCAAGAACAACCCAGCATCATCAGTCCAGCTGAAGACGTGTCCTCTTACGCGGCCAGCATCTGGGGAGAACGCGTGATGAGTCAGGCACATGGGCAAGGGGCGGCGCAGGAAGGCTCAGGATAGCATTCAATGGCCCAGGGCGGGGACCAGCAGACGGGTCACCAGGACAACGGGACACAGAGTCCAGTGGCTATAAGTGCGTGGCCTAGGCCTCCCTGGTGGCACAGCGGGTTGAAGCACGGCACTGTGAAGCTGTCCACAGCCACTGCAGCATGAGTTTGATCCCCGGCCTGGAAGGTGACCCACTGGCACAGCAGATCTCTCCTGCCTCCATCTACTGCCCCCCTCAGCAGTGGACTTCAGTCAGTCCACCTGTTCTGCTTTCTACTCTTATCTCTGGTAAGTCTTCTCCCTGTGTCTCTGGCCTGTACCCCGGTTCTTGTCTGCATAAATAAATAAATCTTTAAAAAAAGAATAAAAAGAAGTGAGTGGCCTGGAGCTATACCTGCCAGCATAGGTAAGTACCAACCAGAAGTGGAGTGAGGAAAGGAACACCAGGTGCTTTATTTATATGAAATTAAAAATAAGAAAAAAATTGGAAATACAAATGTATGTAAGGGTCTTAAGAGTGGTAATGTTATAGGACAGGGAGAGGGGCACCCTCGAGCCCCCAAACCTGCCCACTCTAAATAGGTTTTGCCATCTGTGGCACAGAAAGGAACGTTAATACAATGGGTGTGCAGTACAGACAAGACAAAGACTGTCGTTTCTAAATCAAGCACACAGTGCTACCCATGGGTAAAAGTCCACCCAAACAGGATGGGCCTAAAGCAAGGCCTGAAAACCAGACACAGGTCTAAAGCACCTTCCGGCAGCGACCATAGAAAAGGGTCAGAAATGGCCAGGCAAGTCTGGGAGGAAGAGAGCAAAATCAAGATAAACGCTGCCATAGTCAACCTCCTTCCCACGGGTCTCTTACCACATCTGTTTCAACCAATCCAGGGCCAAGAAACACGATTCGCTTCTTCACGTGTCTCTGCTCCCTCAGGTCTCCTTCTGGCCTCCATCCTGATTCCTTCCTCCTCAGTCTCCTTTACAGATTCTTCTCCTTCCTGCTCAGCTCTACCCTCCTTTGGGTGGGGCAGAGAACCTGGAAACTCCCCTTTCCCTAAGATTGCGAAGGCGAAGGCGCTCAGGAAGGCCTCTGAGATACGCATAATGTGTTATCCAGCAGGGTACAGAAGCGTTCGCTGTGGGATTCTTTAATGTGCTGGCAATGCTGACCTTGTAATAAGAAGAGAGACTGAGGAGGGAATAGCTGGGATGGGGGTGAGCAGGGGGCTCAGAGACACTTGTCTGTCTGTGCCAAGGGTGAAATGGTGCCTGCCAAGGCCCTGAGGTGGGAAACAGTGAGGAGGCTGTTGGCATTAGGCAGGTGAGAAATGGCACAGGCTAGTTGGAGAAGTGGATGGGGCTAGGTGGGCAAATGAGACATTTGGATGGCGGAATCGAGATGAAGTGATGGTTTGGCTGGGAGCTGTGGGTTGTGGGGTAGTTTGGGGTGACTGTTCCCGGCCTTGGTAATTTGGGGGAGGGGGCATTTTCAGAGCCACTGAGCAACTTCCCATTTGGGTTTCTTGGACCAGGTAAGAGGATGCAGCTTCCCTTTCTCCAGTGGGTAAGCCAGGGGAGTGGGGGAGGGGAAAGGGGGACAGACAGAAAGAGGCAATTCAAAGAGGCCTATGGGCCTGAGACTAGGGCTTCTTAGCACAACCCTTTCAGTGGAAACTGTGGAGGAGAAATAATTTTTTCCCCTAAAGTCTGTTGGAGGAAAGATGGATTTAGTGCTAAGTGAGGACCCTTGAACATTTTCTGGAGTTGCAGGAGGAGACATCTGTGATCAGGCTGTCACAGCTCTCTGGATTTGGGTCCTTTCAGAAGCAATCAGAAGCACAGTCCTAGTGCCCATTGTTTACCTGGGAGGTGGTCCCAGAAAAACACGGTTAGGAGGGGAGTGGGGAAGTGAGACCAAGAGAGGTCAGGTAACAAAGGGTGTGTTCTGAAGCCAGTCAGCTTTGCAGCAGGTGGGGCATAGGTGGGTCTGGGGCCCAGCCTAGGCCATGCTGCCCGGCTTGGGGGGGAATTGGCGATATCTGTCCCTCCCAAAGGCCGCTGTGTGAGTGTGTGTGTGCAAGCCAGTGCTATTGCACTGGTGAGGCGGGGTGGTGAAGGGGCTGTGGGACTACATAAGAGTTCAGACTCTGTGGTATTTGGTGTGACTTTTCTCAAAATGCATTGCGTGGCCCTGTGAGTCCTGGGAGAACTCTGGGGTCAGGAGAATTTGGGGAAAGCATTTTCCCCTGCAGAACTGAGTTGGGCATTATTAAGTCAATGGCTCTGAGAGATCCTGGATAAACAACTTTCCTCCTTCGCTTTTCCTATAGTTCCCAAACACACTTGACTTCAGAACCTTTAGAAAATATTATTACTGGCATTTTGCGGAACACTTTCTAACAGAGAGGATATCGCTCGCTTTGCCATGCCAGCATCCATACTCATTGCTCCTTCCTCCAAGGAGGCCATCAGGATTTCCTATTGGAAAAGTGTAGTTTACTCAACCTACTTCCTAAGCGCACATGTGACCTAGGATTGGCCAATCGGGAGAGCCCACTCTCCAGCAATCTGATTGGTCGATTAGGGCACGTGACCTAATTCCGCCAATTGGCCACATTCCCGCGTTTTGGGACTAACGGGAACGAGTATTTTCATCTACCCGGTATTCTCGAACTGAGCCGCTGACACAGACGTGTACTTTCGCAGGCTTCTGCTTGGAGAGCGCGTGCCTGAGCATGACGGCACACGAGGCGCGCGGAGTACCCAGAAAGGGAAACAGACTCTGAGTCCCGAAAGCCAGTGCGAGCACGCAGAGCAGCGTGCCTGGAGCAATACTCCGTGACGAGTTTACCTTCTTGTTCACTTAGGCTTAGGTCAGTTTGAGCCAGGCTTTCTGCCACATGCAGCAGATTCCTGGCGAATAGTCAGTAATCATGGCTGCACTCGTTTCCATCAAAGCCCCAACCAGGTTGTTGCGCCGGGCTCCGACCACACCGAAGCCCAGACCAGCCTGGTCTGTGAGGAGCCCCTGGTACCAGTGTGAGAAACTTCCAGAGCCACCTATCCCTCACCCTACAGCTGCTCTAAATGCGCGTGAGGACTCCCACTGGGCGAGCGTTTGCTGGCCTGTAATCCCGCCATCCAGGCTGAGGGTTGGGCCACAGCCTCCCTGTGCCAGCCGCCGCCTCCTCCCGCAGGCCAGGCGGCCCTTCCTTTGCTCCAAGTGCTTGGCGCTTTTAGTCTCGGAGCTGAAGAGCAAAGGTCTAAAGGGAACTGGACTTGCTGACAAGGACTCCGGGCTTCAAGTGAGGGGACTGAGTCCTAACTCTGCCGCTAACATTCTGGGCTTTGAAGATGTCGGACTGCGTTTTTAAACCTCCCCATTCTGGTTTTCCGACCATAGAGAAAAGAAGAGGCATCCTTGATGCCGGGAAGGCTGGAAACCTGGAGTCAGAGGCCTACATGCCAACTGAGGGTCTAGTTTCTCTCTCCTCCTCCCCTCACTGACTCCTTGTCCACACCTCCTCTCTCTGTGTGGCCATGCCACGGGCCAGCAGCTCCGGGTGTTACAGAACAAAATCTATTTCAGGACAAAATCTGTTATATGACAGGGAGAGAGAGACACCCCTGAAACCCCAAAACCTGCCTGCTCTAAGTGGGTTCTGCCATCCGCCACGTCAAGACAAAACATATAAAACTTTAATGAAAAGGGACTTTAATACAGTGAATATACAATATAGAACACAAGGAATATAACTTCTAAATCAGACACCTGAAGTGACTCATCCCCTCGTGGGCAAAAGTCAACCCAAAAGGGATTGGCCCAAAGCAAGGCCTGAAAGCTGGCACAAGACTAAAGCACCTTCTGGCTGGGACCCATGGAAAAGAGTCAGAAATGGCCACACAAATCTGGGAGGAAAAGAGCAAAATCAAAATCAATATAAACACGGCCATGGTCACCTCCCTACAGGTATCTCACCTACATCTGCCTTAACCAGTCCAGGGCCAGGAAACAAGCCCGGTTTCTTCCTCACAGGCTTGCTGCTCCATGTGGCTTCCTTAGGTCTCCTCCTTGTTCTCCATCCTGCTTCATTCTTTTTCTTCTCCCCTGATTTCTTCTCTTCTTCTCTCCTTTTTCTCTCCTCAGCTCCACCCTCCTTCTGGGTGGGGCAGGGAACCTGGAACTTCCCCTTTTCCTAGGGACCACCCAGTTACATGGGGACCTCATCCTTCCAGGTTCCCATCCTGGGGGCGGAATGTCCCAGCAGAGCTCCAAGACACTCTAGTCCTGTCTTGGGACACACGACTCCCACCCAGTCCCCGGGGAAGAACCCCACGTGCTCACTGATGTAGGCCTGTGACATAGGCCTCAGCTCCACTGCTGAGGGACTGAAGTGGGGAAGGCACCCAGGGAAATTTGGGGCCGTCGCTGACGGAGGGGACTGGGGTGCGTTTACTATGTGGGACACTCATCACCGAGTCTCTCAGCACACCTGAAGATGAGGAGACAGACTCAGGTTAGGCAATTTGCTGAAGGTCACCCAGCAAATTCAGAAGTTACATATGGGCCGGGGTGGGGGAGGCCAAGTACTGGTTAAAAGTGGTACAAAGGACAAAACAGAGGCGGAGCAGAAGAGACATCCCACAAAGCAAACTGTGCTTTGCATGGGACTTTTGCAAGAATTCTTGAGAATAAGGCTCTCTCTCTTCTGGGACCATTCAACAGGGAGGACGCGTGTCTGGAGATGTAGGGCTCCATGGGAAGGATACAAGGAAGTGAGCAGGGTTCCTGAGAAGAGGGGGTGAAGTCCTGGATCTATTTGTTCCTGAACCGGGGTCTACCCACGGAACCCTTCAGGTAGGTAGATTAATGAGCCCCTCCTTTCACTTGGCTCAGCTCCAGCTGGGTTTTTGTCATTTGCAAATGAAGGGGCCCTGACTCATCTAGACAGGATGCTGTGGAGCAACGACCTTCAGCTGGGCCCACCTTCAGGCGAGGCACTTGCTGAGGGGGTGCAGGAGGGGTGCAGGCGCGTGTGAACGTGTGAGCACTGCTTCACACTTAGTGTGCATCTGGGCCCGCCTGTGACCCAGAGCACGTTGTTTTCACCAGTGCCCCCTCCCCAGTGAGGAAACTGAGGCTTAGGGAGGTGTAGATGTGCGGACCTAGTGGGGCACTGGCTCCCCTCCTGGGGTGGTCCAAGGCCTCCCTGCCCCTGCGGAGCTGCTTCTGGTCCCTTTGGGGCCCTTTTCCTGAGAGGGGTGATAGCTGTGTCCCCTATGGTTGGGTCTAAGCTGAGTCCTTTTTGGGGAGACGGGCTGTGTGAGCCCGAGGGATGGACACTTGGGCCATCTGTGGTGCGTAGGGCTGGGAGGGCTCCCTAGAGCTCTGGGCAAGAGGAGCCTCGACAGCCCACTTTGGGGTCCCTCTCTGGGTGCCTGTCCTGGCTCCCCACCCCCACCTGGGGGGGGCGCTGAGTATTCTCATCCATCCCACCTGGCTCTCAGGTTCACCAATTTTCTTTGTTTCTGAGTACCACCCTCACCCCACCCCAACCCTGATGCTTGTTGCCTGGTCTTTGCCTGGCCAGTCTCTGGGCCTCGCCCTCCTGTCCCACTACTGTCCGTGCGCCCTCCACGCTGTCTCTCCACGCTGTCTCTCCACGCTGTCTCTCCACGCTGTCTCTCCATGCTGTCTCTCCACGCTGTCTCTCCA
>NW_004567133.1:5663463-5685143 GCF_000260355.1 Condylura cristata
GCTGTCTCTCCACGCTGTCTCTCCACGCTGTCTCTCCACGCTGTCTCTCCACGCTGTCTCTCCACTCTGTTGGTCTCTGTCTGTGCTGTATCTGGGATGGGCAAGCTCTCCTAGGCCTTTGTCTTCGTGTCTCTGTTGTGGAGTCTCTCCCTCCCTCCCTCTCTCATCTCTGTCTCTCTGTAATCTCTCTCATTCTCTGTCTCCTTCCTCCTCTCCCTGCCCCTCCCTCCCCACATCCTGAGTTGTCTTTGGGGAACCGGAAATTTGAGGGATCAGAGAGATACCGGGAGGCTCAGCTGCTGCTGCCTCGAGATAATGCATGGGGTGGGGGAGTGGGGCTAGGTGGGGGTGGGGGGCCCAGCATCCTCTGCGTCTTCCTCCTCAGCCTGTTACACACGGAGACAGGAGGAGGGATTGCACAGCCTCTGTGGCTCCATTCTTAACTTCTGGGCTCTGGCGCTGGGCCCCCACTTCCCAGAACCCATGAGGACTAAATCAAGCAGCCAGGCTGGAGCAGAGGCTCAGCAGCAGGGCTCTTGCCAGGGGGTCTGAGAGTGAGGCTGGCTGGTGCTGCTGGGTTGGAGCTCTGGAGTCCCCTGCCCCGGCCACGGCGCTTCCCCGGCTTATTTATTGAACAGGTGCTCAGCGGCTCTCAGTCTAGACCTGACTACTAGACCCCCACTTAGTCCTCACAACACCCCTGTGAAGTGGGTGCTGTTACTAACTTTCCTTCCCAGATGAGGAAACCAGAGAGGCTGAGTAACCTGCCCACAGTCACACAGCTAGGAGGTGAGAGGGTGCTGAGTGTGTGGTCGTTGTCCAAGACTGGTGGGGTCCCCCAGTTTAAACAGGCAGCATCAGCTCACCTTAGCCCCTGGAGAGAGTCACTTTTCTCAATTCTGCTCTGGTTATGGAGAGAGGCACCCTTGAGTGCGGGACCCTCACTCTCCTCCCTTTGCACACAGCAGGAACTCAAGCCCAGCGTCCAGAGTAGGCCATAATTTGAGATGCAGTGACTTGTTCTGTTTTCGTGGAGTTGGTTTTTAGGGTCCTTTTTTTATTTTTGAAGTGTAGCTGGCGGAGAATGCTGCTCTAGTGTCAAGTGTCTATAGCATATTTTGCTCGAGCTTTGGCCCCAAGGGGAGGTGATCTCCCAGCAAGCCTGATGCATTTTCTTGCGACTTTCCAGTTTGCAGTGCCATTATTTACAGCTACAGAATGCTTTGCAAATTTGCATGGCACCTCCTGCATGGGCATGTTCAAGCTTTAGCATTGGTGTGCCGGATTGAGCACGTTAGAGTTTCCGTTGGCCATGGCTGTAGGGGTGGTTGCGGTGCCTGGGGGGCACGGGGAGGCTGCAGCGCCCCTTCCTTCAGGGCAGAGAGCAACGGAAGCCAGGAGGGACTGTTTGAGTCAGAGGATCCTCAGAGGGGTGGCCAGGCCCAGAGACTCTGGGGGGAGGACTGAGGCTGAGGACCAGTGGGAAGTGGGGCCAGCTGCATCTGGTCGCTGGGCTCCCTGTGGGGCTCAATCCAGACCTCAAACCCATGCCCACGCTCTCTGGGGGACACAGAGGAGGGTCTCTCCATAGGAATGTGGGGCTTGGAGCATCTCCTGCATAAGCAAGGGAAGTGGGATCCTCCTTTTTTCTGGCTTCCCCACCCCATCCTGGAGCCAGGGGCCCTCACCCCAGACCTAACTTCTGCTCTGCCTTAGCATTGCTTAAGTTGTCAGTCTTGGGTAAACCGTCTGCTCCATGAGGGTGGCGGGCTTATTGGTAAATTGCTTCAAAGAACTAATTCAGGGATTAGCTGAATCAACAGACACTGGCAGTGGTGAGGTGAATATGAGACTCTGAGGGGCTTCTGCTAACCCAGCCTTTCTCTGGGACAGGACAGTGTGTTGTATGTATTTATTCTGAACTTTTAAAAATTGCTGTATAATGAACCAACAGCACTTGGTTTCACCTGTACACCATCATGATTCTTTGGCATTTGGAAGCATCATGACTTGTTTGCCATCTTTTCTTTAGCAAGTCAAATCTGCGTGACAGTAAGACCTCCGTTCCCAAGCTGCCCACCACAGACAGCATTTATTTATTTATTTATTTTATATGTCTAAATGCTATTTTATTTTTTTCTTATATTAGTTTATTTTTACATATTTTTGTGCATTTTTCCATCTCAGAGCATTTATTTTTTTTATCATAAAAGATTATGTACATTTAAGCTCATAGAACAAGTTTTTGCTCTTAAGACTGCCCTTTAGCTCTCTCATGGATACGGGCTGCTGGCAGTGTGTCCAGCACCGCCCCCTCCTGCTCCCTGCTGTTCCACTCTGCCTCCCAGCCTTCGGCCTTCCACTTGCTGCCTGCTCTGTTCTGCCTGGAGCCCACATCCTCTCAAGACTCATGCGTTCTGCTCAGAACAAATCTCCCTTCCCTGTCTGCTTGGTGTCGTCTTCCAGTCACCTGTATCTTACAACCTCTCTGAGCTGGCATTAAACACCCATTGCTTTGTGTGCTTGGTGCTTATTTTCTGTTTCCCTCTGGGCCGTGAGCTCCCTCTTTGTCTCTGACACCCCCCCCTCCGGGGCCTCGCAAAGAGCTGCAACAGAGGTGCTGCTCAGTAAGGATTATGAAATGACTGAATTAAAAGAGAGCTTACCAAAAATAAGTACATGAGACTAATCAAACTGAAAAGCTTTTGTACAGCAAAAGACAACCACAAAGATGAAAAGAAAACTTACTGATGGGAGAAGGTATTTGCTGATCATACAGTTATTTGGCCTTGTGGCCAAAATATATAAAGAACCCACATAATTCAACAACAACAGAAAACAACCCACTCACAAAATAGGCAGAAGAGTTGAATACACACGTCTCCAAAGAATATATACAGATGACTAATAGGCACATGGGAAAATGCCCAACTTATTATTAGGGAAATGCATATCAAAACCACAATGTGATCTCACCTTGCCCTGGTGAGACTGGCCCAGATCAAAATGGCTGGAAACATTATATGTTGGTAAAGGTGCAGATAAGAAGGAACTCTCACCCACTGTGGTAGGAAATGGGGCAGCCTCTGTGGAAAATGGTGTGGAGATTCCTTAAAAATTCCTGATTTCATATATTATCTGAATACATGAAAACACTAACTGGAGCAGATTTATGTGGCCTGTTCAAAATAGCATTATGCATGATACCCAAGATATGCAAACAACCTCAGTGCCTGTTGACAGATGAGGGGATAAAGAAGCTTCAGGATGGAATACTACTCAGCTGTTAAAAATATGAAATTCTAACTGTTGTGAATGAACTTGAGGTGATGATGTAAAGTGGAAATAGATCAGAAAGTGAAGGATAACTATTAGATCTTTTCAATAGTTGGAATATAAATAACTAAAACAAATGAAATAAGTTGCAACAAAAATAACTCTTAGACCCTGAAAAATATAGTGGTTACCAGAGCAGGGGGGGAAGGGTGTGGAAAAGAGAGGGGTAGGGGTCAGCCTGATGGTGGGAAGGGCACAAGAACCTTGGTGACCGATGAAGAGAGGTTCATACACACATAGAAGGAAAGATGTACCTCTGAAATTGATCTAATTTGATAAATCATTACATTTTTATTTGAAAGTAGTTTTTTTAAGACAAGCCAATAACCGAATGGGGGTCCCCAAGGGTCCTTCCAGTCCTCGCACATGCGCCCAGCCTTGGAGAAGGTCTGTCTAAAGGAGAGATTGCAGACAGGTGCCACCCATCAGCGTTGTTGTTTTTAATTAGGCAAAAATGCACATAACAAAAAATTCACCATCTTACCGTTTCTAAGCATGGATTCAGTAGTATTAAGCCTATGCACATTGTTCGGCAACAGGTCTCTGGAATGTTTTTATCTTGTAAAACTAAGAGTCTAGACTCTTTAACCATTTCCCCATTTCCCCTCCCTGCCAGTCCTGGTAACCACCATTCTACTTTCTGTTTCTCTAAGTTTTTGACGACTCCAGGGTCTGCATACAAGTGGAAGAGACGGCATGTGTCTTTTGTGACTGGTTTATTTCACCCAGCCTCAAGGTTCGTCCGTGTTGTCCCGGGCGACAGTTCCTTCCTTCCTAAGGTCAGATAATGCTCCACTGTGTTTACAGCACTTCTGCACACCCCTTCATCTGTTGGCTGGCTGGGGCTGCATTTAGCTCGCAACTCGTCAGTAATGTTAGCGTAAACTTGGGTGTCCAAAATCTTCTTGGGGTTCTGCTTTCAATGTTAGGGGGGTATATATCCCAAGTGAAATTGCAGGACCCTCTGGTGGTACCAGTCCTAATTTCTTAAGGAACTCCCCTTCTGTTTTCCACAGTGGCTGCACCAGCTACATCCCAGCCAACAGCACACAAGGCTTCCAGTTTCTCCACATCCTCTTCTACGCTTGTTTTCTGTTTTGTTGTGAGTAACCATCTCAATGGGTGTGAGGTAGCATTTTATTGGGGCTTGGCTCTCATTTCCCCAGTAACTTGAACTCTTTCCTATGCATGGTGGACTTTTTTAGAAAAGACTTATTTTAAAAATTCACTTATGCATACAAGAACTGGGTTGTAGGCCAGAGGTGAGGTGAGGGAGGTGAGAGAATTCACAGAGACAGAGTGGGGAGCGGAACTGGCAGATCTGCTGATGTACACTGCTGAGGGGAGCAGCAGGCGAGACAGGAGAGGTCTGCCTCGCCATGTGGGTTAGCTGCAGGTGCGTGTGTGTGTGTGTGTGTGTGTGTGTGTGTGTTTTGGGGGAAATCCGGGGAATTGATTTCTTGATAGTGCTGAGACTTTAACCCTTGCATTACCAGGGAGGATAGTAGGCCTTTTTTATGTTGACTTTGGAGAAATGTCTATTCAAATCCTTTGTTATTTAACTTCTTACTAAGTTGTAGGAGCTCTTTATAGATTCTGGATGTTTGCCCCTTTTAGATATATGATTTATAAACATTTCCTCCCACTCTACGATTTTGTTCTTTTTTATTTTTATTTTTTTAAGATTTATCATTTATGCATACAGAACTGGGGTACAGGCCAGGGGTGCAGAGGCAGTGAGAGGATTCACCAGAGACAGAGTGGGGAGCAGAATAGGCAGACTGACTGAAATACACTGCTGAGGAGAGCAGTGGGTGAGACAGGAGAGGTCTGTCAGCCATGTGGGTCATCTCCAGGGCTGGGGATAGAATTTGCACTGAAGCAGCTGTGGCCTGCTTGCAGTGCTGTGTCTTAACCTGTTGCACCACCAAGGAGGGTCCCAGATTTTGTTCTTTAATGCACAGTTGTTCAGCTTGGTGTAGTCCCGTTTAGCTAATTTTGCTGTGCCTTTCACATGATAGCAAGAAATCATTGTCAAGTTCAGTGTCATAACATTTCTCCCCTATGTTTAATTCTTGTCGGTTTTTTTTTCTACAATTAGGTCTTTATTCCATTTTGAGGTCTTTATTCCATTTTGAGTTAATTTTTGTAGACGATAAGGGTCCAACTTCATTCTTTTGCACATGGATGTCCACTGAGTGGTGTTGGTGTCATTGAAAAGCATTTGGCCACACATGTGAGGGCTTATTTCTGGGCTCTTTATTTTGTGCCATGTGTCTGTCCTTAGGCGGTATCACCAGCTTGATTACAAAGCTTTGTCATAAGTCTTGCAATCAGGAAGCATGGGTCCTCTCACTTTGCTCGTCTTTCTCGAGATTGTTTTGGCCATTTGATATCCCTGGTGATTCTGTAGGAACTTTAGGAAGGGGTTTCACTGTTGACTTAAAAAAATTAGTAGCTATCTCAGAGTTCAACTTGGCTGTAAGTAACAGAGACCTGACTATAATAATCCAGGCAAAATAATGTCTACTTCTCTTGAGTATTCAAAGAAAAAATCTGGAGGCGGGATACGAGGTCTTTGTGAAAATCAAAAAAAGATAGCACCTGCTCCAAGCAGTTTATTTGGTGTCACATATACATTTTCTGAAGTGCAGTAAATGGAATAGTAGATGCATAAATAGCAGTGTATGTGTGTAGAGATGTGACGGTCCTTTACTGTGTTTTGGAAATGGGTGCGACGCACACGCACAACTCTACAGTCGCCCATGTGTCCCCTGCGCCTTCAGCTTTACGTCCTGGGGGGCAGCCCCCCGGCAGGGACTGTGCCAGGCCTGAGTGTCTTCCAGGGCCCAGCTCCTTTTGCCTCTCTGCTTTGCCATCCTCAGCTCTCAGCTGCATCCTCAGCATCAGGGATGGCTGCTGGTGTGCATTCACACCTACATTCTGGAAGGAGGAAGGAGAAGGGCTGGGAGCACAATGGACCACTCACCCCTCTCTGCTTAAAGGCCCAGTGGGGCGATTTTGTGCATCGCCACTTAGGGAGACTGTAGCTGCTGCTTCTTTTTTTTTTTTCTTTAAGATTTATTTTTTTATACATAGAGGAGCTGGCCAGAGGTGTGGGGAGGTGAGAAGATTCATCAGAGACAGAGTGGGGGAGCAGAACAAGTGGGTGTACTAAAATACATGGCAGAGGGGAGCAGTGAGTGGACAGGAGAGATCTGCTGTGCCAAGTGGGTCAGCTCCCTGGCCGGGGGTCGAGCCCAGGCTGCAGTGTGATAGTGCTGAGACGGCGCCTCCGCTCCCCCAGGGCGTCCTCCAGGAGACCGTGGCTTCTATGTCACCCAGCACGCCTAACGGTCTGGGGGCTGGGAGTGCATCCTGCCATCTGAGCTCACGCTACAGCCTTCAGGGACTAAGGAGGACCCAGCAATGACAGGGAATGACAGGCTCTGCCCTGTCAGTAGGACACAGGTAACCTCCGCACAGAACTTCCAGTTCCAGCTTCTCCGGAATCATCCAGCATGTGGCACTGGCTGTGCTGAGCTGAGTAGAGGCTGCCCTGTTTCATTTTATTTCCAGAGATTTACAATGAAATTTTAAGATCTATTTTTTTTTTAAATAGGCATTACACGCCTCTGCTTCAAAGGCACAATAGCACTAAGAGAAGTGCAGTAGAAAGTTTCTCTCCACCCCGTCCTGGCCACAGTCCCAAGACACGGTAGGTGCATCTCTCACCCAGAGATTTTTCATGGGCATGTACGTAAATGTACGTGTACATAAACATATGTATGTCCCCAGACTCCCTCCTTTGTTTCATGAGCTGAAACCCTATGCCATTTCCTCTTTGTGTCTTGCTTTTTTCATGTAACGATGTCTTGTGAAGAATGTTTCCTGTCATAGTCCAAAACTTTGCTTGTTCTTTTTTACAGTTGCATAGTTTGCCATTCTATGGATATACCACAACTAGTTCTCCAGTAGTAGATATTTGGATCGCTTCTAATAAATGAAGTAACCAAAAAAAGAAAAAAAAACCCAACAAAACCCAAAACCAACAAAATGATTGCAACAAACAATCTTATTCATAAGTCTTTTTGCATATGTGGGAGTGTCTGTGTTATAAATCCCAAGAAGTAGGATACCTTGGTTGACATTCTGATTTTGGTAGATACTGGCAAGGTCCCCTTTTTGGAGGAGGGGTCATGTGATACTCCCATAACTGATAGACGACGGCGCTGTCTCCCCACGGCCTTGCTAACTGAGCTTGCTAGTGTATCCTTTAATCTTTTGCCAAGTAGCTGGGTAAAAACTGGCATCTTGCTGTATTTTTCATTTCCATGTCTCTTACTACAGCATTTTATATATTAGGGAATATTTGCTAACTGTCGACCAAATTATATGAAGTACGATACATTTCCCCAATTTTTCACTCATGTTTAAACAACCTCAGAAATATCACCTATGCAGCAAGATGGCGAATCAGAGCGGGTGGCTGTGAGTCTCCACACAGTGAGCCCTCTGCTGCCGCTGTTTACCACCATCTGAACTCACGGCTGAAAGCGTCCTGTAAGGTTTTTATTTGAAGTAGTTGAGTTTATCAACCTCTTATGTTATGACTTTTAGGTTTTGTGTCATCCATAGGCCTTTCCCATGTGAGGATTAAAAAGGAAATTCTGACATGTTTCATGTAGTGTTAATGCTGTTTTATAGTTGCCGTATGATTCTAGAAGGTGACTTATCCTGGCATCAGGTTTGTGCCATGCAACAACCTGATTCTTATTTTTCCAGATGGTGAATCCTGTCCCGGTGCTGTTTAGCGAACGATCTGTATTTTCTTTATTATTCTGAAATATGGCCACATCCTGTACTAAATTCCCCTTGCCAGTGCCTGGATGTTGCTCATCTACCCAGCAAGGTCTGTCATTCAGGGGCCATTTCAGTTGGGGATCCCTAATTCAGAGGGGTACCGAACACCCCATGTGGGTTTTATTCATGATTGACATGTCCCCGTGGAGATGAACAGCCTGGCCCCCAGGGGGTGCTGACCCCGGCGCCTGCCCCCACCCCAGGGTGGTCCAGAGGGCCGCTGGGCTGCAGTGTTC
This sequence comes from Condylura cristata, assembly GCF_000260355.1. Taxonomy (NCBI): domain Eukaryota; kingdom Metazoa; phylum Chordata; class Mammalia; order Eulipotyphla; family Talpidae; genus Condylura; species Condylura cristata. Next base: position 5,671,899 of record NW_004567133.1, read on the forward strand.
TGTAACTCGCCTAAGACGGCCGCCAGCACAGGCTACAGCCTGCGTGTTAGCCATTTCTTTTTATTTATTAAGGCCTTTTGAACTCCTTCCTTGGTCTCGTGAGGTGACAAGCGTTGCTGACCCAATTTTAGACGAAGATGCTGATTCACGGAGCTGGGAAGTGTCCTGGCTGGGCCTTGGGGAGGAGCGCGGCTGGGGGGCCTGTCCTGCCCAGAGCGGCCTGCCACCTTCTGCGGGCGCCTAGGTGAGTGGGCCCCCCCCTTCCTCTCCCCCAGCTGGGCTGTGGCTGATCCTCAGAAAGGAAATGTCACACACGCCCCAGCTGCAGCGGTGGGATGAGGCTTCACCAGGCGGCTGAAGCGGCTGCAGCGCCAGCTCTGGTGTGAAAAGAAAGACCTCATGGGGTGAGGCGCCTGCGGGCCACAGCAGCTCAGCTGCTCCCTACAGGGCCTGCCGAGAGACTGCAGGCGGCGAGGCCTGCTGTGGACAGCCCCAAGGCCCTCAAAGGTGACCCCAGCTCCTACTCACCAGCTGTGTGATGTGGCCTCTCGAGCCTCGGTGTCCTCGCTGTCCAGTGGGCAGCTTGCAGTGGACTCAGAGGACAGTGCACAGCAGGACGGTGTGAGGCTGCTTTGTGGCAGCCGGCTAATTCAAGACATCAAACACATGTTCTGTTGTCTACCTCCCCCCGCAAAGCAGCTGGGAATGAAGACTGAGAACCCAAACTGTCAGCTCAGAGGATGACACCAGGTGTGGGACAGACAGAGGGAGGCCAGGTGGGGGGCCAGAGTTCCTCCTTCCAGTGAGGCCATTGGAGAGAGAGGGGAGCAGGGGGAGTCTTCTCCCTACCTCTCTTTGGGGCCAGTCTGGGGAGTGAGGGTGGGTAAGGGTTATGGTCAGAGGGAAAGGAACAGAACCTAGAAAAGGGTCCTCCAAAGGGCTTGGGGCCTTGGAGGACAAGAGAGACCAAAAACCTTTCTCCAAGGGTCTCGTCCTTGATGGCCAATCCAGCCCTGTGAGCCGTGCAGCCAGACTCAGTAAATAAGAACTCAGGCTGCTCTATTTAGGACACAGGTGTACTAGTAACTAAAAAATTATTCTCTGGTTATCTAAAAATCATATTTAACTGGGTGCCCTGGATTTTACCCAATAGCCTACCCACAGGTATGAAGGAAACAGGGCAGAGAGGGGATGGGCAGGCATTTCTGGGGGGAGGGGGAGAGGCATCCGTGGCCTAGGGAGAGTGAAAAGGCCTCGCAGAAGTTTCTGCAGACTCTATGGGACACAGAAGGGAGCTGGGACGAGAGTTGGTGTGACTACAGCAGGGAAGGAGGCTCTTCTCAGGGGTATAGAAACTTGAGGCTGAGGACTGGTGCCCAGTGGGTGTCAAGCAGAGACTTGAGAAGCCCCAGGAACAGTGAACTGAAGAAGAAGCCTTGAAGCTGCAGGGAAACCACAGGCTCCTGCCTGCTCTGCGCCACAGGGAGCAGGTGTGTGTGAGGGGACCCAGTGAGATCCAAGCCTGCTCTCCCCTCCCCCCGCCACCCGGGGTTTTAGTGGCCTAGCACCCCATCCCCTCGTCCCCCTGCGGGCCTGGGGGCCAGGGTAAGCGATGGGGGAGGTTCTAAAATGGCCGGGACTCAGAATCTTCAATAAGGCCGAAAACCACCAGTTTGGACAGCGTTTCCCTGAACATGTCCCCACTGCGTTGTTGCCAGACAGCGAGGGGGGTGGAAATCAAGAAAATTATGTTCTCTTGGGAAGTCAGGTCATACAGTTTTCTTCTGCTCTTCGTGCTGTCCTGGCTGCAGGCCTCGGCTTGCCAGGAACCAGCCAGGGCGTGGCAGGAGGAGGGCCCCTGGAGGCCGCCTGGGTGGCTGGTCTGATGTCGCAGAAAGGCTGATGCCAGCCGGGGACAGGGCTGCTAGTTTGTATTTCAACAAGACAGCCTGCACCAGGTGCTGCATAAACAGCAGCTCAGGCAGCTCATGGCAGCTGTGAGGGAGGGTCCCTGCCATCCCTGCATGGCCAAGCCGGCGCTGAGCTGCAGACGGCTTAGTTTAAGGACTTGCCCAAGGTTATTCATGTGGGCAGGGGCAGCCCTGGCGACACCAACCATCTAGTCCGACCCCAGCCTCCAAGCCCACCTCGGTGACTGGGAGCTGGCTCCTGACCCTTCATCTGATAACTGGGTATGAGGGAGTGTGTGCCAGGGAAGGTCCTGACTGACTCGGGGATGCCTGCAGGCCACTTGGTCAAGTGGGAGAGACAGACACGTGTGTGTGCCCGGCAGTGGCAGCTCGCTGCCCGCCCGCCCGTCTGTCCGTCCTCCCCACCGCCCCGTGAGATAGCATTGGTCCCACTCTGTAGCTGAGTAAATGGAGGCTTAGAGGGATTCAATAATTTTCCTGAGGTCACAGCAAGCAGAGTGGCAACTCTGGGCTCACTAAGGGTCATGTGGGTTTCCGTCTGGCGCATCCTGGGGCTTTCCAGAGGAGATGAGAACAGGAGAGAGGCCAGGAGAGAGCAGGCCCAGTGCGGGCAGGGCAGAGCCCAGGCAGCTTGGCACCCCGCGGACCGCGGTATCTCAGAAACCACCTCCTTCCCAGTGGGTCGCCTCCTTCTCCTTCTCAGGGGTTCTGACGGGAGCTCTGAGGCAGGCCAAGGCCCAGAACAGCGCTCAGCTTTGGGAGCTGGGGAAGGAGGGGAAGCCAGCTGACCATAGGCAAGTCTCTCTGCTTCTCTGAGCCTGGGCTGCTTCATCTGTGCAACAGGGACACCAGTACCTCACAGGCTTTGAGGGGAACCAGAGGCTTTGATAGACACAGAGGACCCCAGCGGGGCTTGGCAGGAGGCAGCGCCTGGAAGTGTTCTGTTTCGGTGCCCAGACTGTGTCTTCTTCCTGCAGCACACTGTTTTTGCTTAGGTTGAAGGGAGCCATTGGCGGTTAGGGGGGCTGGTGCCCCCAACCACCCTGCCCACATCTCATGAGCTGGCATCAGCAGCCCTGCCACTAAGCCCTTACCACGCCTGGGTCTCGGGCTCCTGGAGGTGGCACTGGAGGCTCTTGGGGGGGGTGCAGACGGAGGCTGCGGGTTGCCGGGGGAGGGGTGGGAACCAAGAAAACTGGTGACTAAGACGGGAACCTGAAATGCACCAGCACAAAGGCCTCCCCCAGGAGGTGGGTTCTTTCACTCTGGCTCTGGTGAGTGAGTCATGCGGGGGCAGGTACGGAAGGTGGGGGCACAGGGTGACGCACGGCCCTCCCGAGAAGCTGGTGGCACAGTGGGCTAGGGAGCACTGGGGGCGTCTCAGACTCTGGGTTGGGGAGGCCAGACCCTTGACCGGGAGGCTTGGAGTCAGGCCTGGACTTGAATTCCTGTTGCCTTGTGGCTGTGTGACTTTGGGCGAGGGGAGGCCTCTCCCAGGCCTCAGGTTCCTCACCTGTAACATTAGGTGCATCAGGTTCACCTCTAGCGCTAACTCTTCTGTTGTACTCGGTTGGGTCTGGTCACCCCACCTCCAAGACCTGAGCAGGGCCTTGGCCCGCCTCTAAGTGCCCCCGGCGTCTGCCGGGCGATGGGAAGGAGGCACAGGAGACACGCTGGTGCGACCTGCAAAGGCACCTGCAGGCAGGGGCCAGCTCTGCTCAGCCTCACACACACCTGCGTGGCCGCCAGCCCTCGCCCACCCCCGTGCTGCGGCCGGCAGAGATGGGCTCCCGCCCCTCGCTGGTCCTTTCCCCTCCAGAATCTCCCTGACCTGCAGGGTGTCACCAGTAAGCAGCCGGAGCCTAAATGGGGCGACAGTGTTATCTCCAAGAAGCAAAGCAGAGAAGGAAAAGCCAGGACTAGCTGCAGGGCTGCCCGGTTGCCCATCAGCAGAGAGAAGCTTGGCCAGCAGGAACAGGCAGTGGGCACCCCCTGGCGCCCCTTGGCGCCCCTTGGCGATGAGGAAGAAGAAGCTCCACACGTCACCTGGCCTTGGGGCTTGCTCCATGCCTCCTGCCCGACTTCTGTGACCATATTCTGCCTTTTGGGTATGTGCGAAACTGTAGAGGCATCAACTTCTGATGATGTCAAAGATGAATTTAGTCTTCAGATTTTTTTTAAAGCATGGTGGTATTTAGTGAACTTTCCTCTGTGGGACTTGGAGCTAGAAGGACATGGCACTCTCTCCCCCCCCCACACACACACCAGCTCTTCTGCTGGAGATTTTGGCCTTCATGACGGCAGGCTGCTTGGGAGCATCCCTCCCCCGACGCCGGAGGGGCCGCTGGTGCCACACAGAGCTGGAGGCTGTGCGCCTGCGTGGGTGGCCCTTACCGGGTCTGCTCCTTCACCGAGGCTGCTGCTCATCAGGGTTCCAGTCGGCCACAAGCCCTGGATCCTCTGGACATAGTAATGCCTCTTCCCAGCTTCCCCCAGGTCACCCCACAGGTGACACCTGTGGAAACTGGAGGTGGGGGCGCCTGGCAGCTGCATGACCGGCCTTCTGGGTGTGCTGGGTGGTGGCTGAGGAGGTCATGGCTCACCCAGCCCCGGGATTTCTGGGTCTTCCTCAGTCTGGATGGTGTGTCCGTGGCCAACACAAAAGAGGTGCCTGGAGTGTTTTTAAATACACGAGGATAAGAAACAAAGTAAGTGACATTGTGAGGAGGGACTCCAGCAAGTCTGAAGGTGAGGCACTTTGTACCTAACCGATCTCTTCAGCAAGTAAAGAACAGCCTGGAGCCTTCCAGTCCTTCTCAAAGTGGAGCATGAATAAGAACCACAGGCTGGCTACAATGCATATCCCCAGGCCACGCCCAGGATCAATCTAGGAGGTCTGCCTGGGGGCAGCAGCCGTTGCTCTCCTGGCAGGTTCCCAGGTGCTGCTGACACGCTGGCCCCACACCCCTGAGAGTATCTTACAGACTCTCAGAGATGGAAATGAACCGTGTCACGCAACTGCCATGCGCTGCCAGTGTTGACTCGAAAGCTAGTCAAGTTGGAAGCTAGACACCGCCTTGTGTCCTGAAGACTCTGAAAAGCGGTGTGACAATAGAAACTCATCAGATTATAACAGTAATGACACAGGAGCCACGGCACCACCCAACCAGTCAGGTTGGTTCCTGGCACTAGGATCCATTCAGAGACCACCCTCCTGCAGGTGAGTCTCATTGGGCCTGGAGCCCTGTGGTGCCCAGTGCCACCAGGCTCAGGGACACATCAGCTAACACAGTCACCAAGGACAGGCTCAGCCTTGCGGACAGATGTGAGGGCACAAACTGCAAGGCAGTGTCTGCACCAGGACCTCCCTGGCACAGAGCACAGGGCTCTGGAGGCCACAGAAACCTGCCCGCCTGGGGCGTCAGGACTTGCTTTCTTTTCGATTTCGCTGAATTGACTTCTCTGGTTATATCAGTGGTCCATTTACATTTTTAAAAAAAGATTTATGTTTTTTTTTTGCATACAGAACTGGTGTACAGGCCAGAGGTGCAGGGGTGAGAGGATTCACTAGAGACAGAGTGGGGAGCAGAACAGGCAGATCAACAAAGTACACTGCTGAGGGAGCAGCGGGCGGGCCAGGAGAGGTCTGCTGTGCCATGTGAGTCACCTATGGGGTGGGGATTGAACTCCCACTGAAGCGGCTGTGGCTGGCTTGCAGTGCTGAGCTTTAGCCTGCTGTGACTCCAGGGAGGGTCAGTCCATTTACATTGTAAAGACTCAAAATGATATAGAAAAGTACAAGAAAGATTCCCCTGGATCCCACTGCCCTAAAAGATCCCACTGCCCTGCAGTCTCCGTTCTGTTCCTTTCTGAGGGTGGACACTCCCAGACACTTGGACACGTGCCACTGGTGTGGCATCAGGACACACAGGCGCTGCCGGGCATTATCCTGTTCCCACCATGCCTGCCATCCCCCCCAGCTCCCAGGTGGGGCTCACTTACCTCCCTCAGGTGTTCATCCCCAAGCACAGGTACCCACAGGATGGGGGTGGCGCTTTGGTTTGCAAAACTGCAATCCTGTTACTCCCATTTCACTTTCTTCACTTGCGCACATGTTGTGGACCTCCCCCCGGGCAGCTGGGCGAGCTGGACAGGAGTCATTCCACCCCATGGCCGTCTAGCCTTCCAAGGCGCGGATGCTTCCAGGCCTCCACAGCCGCCCTTCAAGGGTGGAATGCCCCTAGTTTCTAGTCTGCTGCTGCAAGCCCTATTACAAGAATCGCCCTCATCATGTATATTGGAGCAGAAGCCCCCACCTGGGGTTGTGCCTGAGAACTCCCCACATTTGATGACAAGCATCACCGGAGTCTCAGTGACACTGCTTGTCTGGTGAGCCCTGACACTCAGAGCTGAACCACGAGGCATGTGTGGGGGCTACTTTCTGCATAACTTTGTGTTTTCCTGCTGTTGGTGATTTTCTTGTTTTCATTTGATTAAAATAATCTTGTGCTTATTATTAATTCAATTTCACACTCTCTGCCAATTTAAGCCATTTCTCAAGATGCCCCGCTGGATTAAGTGGTTTAATAAATTTAATCTTGAAACTCATCTCTGCCAGCGCCCCTCAACCGCTGGCCCCCAATGTCTTGCTGGGTTCAGTGTTCTTTCTACTCTTTCCTAAACTGCAGTCTCTCTTCCAGCATCAGATTATGTTCCTGGGATTATTGTCTCACTTTGGTGCAGTACACTTTCTGCTCCCCGAGATTGGCGCATAAGTAAATTTTTTGAGATCTTGCAAGATCTGGGATGTTGCCAGGTTGTTTTCTAAAGGGGCTGCTAATAGCTGGTGTTTCATCAGCAACACATGAGCGTGTGCTTCCCCCCACTTCTTGCCTTTTTGCCGACCTGCAGGGTTTAACGTGCTAGCCTGCCTCCCGCTGCTTCCCAGTGAGATGGGGCATCTTATTTTGCGTGTTGTCATGTGGATTTGCTCCTCTGTGATCGTCTCTTCATGCCCTTAGCTGTTTTCCTTTGAGCTGTTTGTCTTCTGCTGTCAATCAGTGAGGGCTGTCTGTGCGTTTGCCAGTGTTTATAGATACAAGTCAGACTTTTACCTGCATGTGAGTCTTTCCCCTGTGGTCATCTAAAAGATTTGTGATAGACTTTGGGCTTCACTTCTTAGTTTGAAATCCACTCCCCACCCACGTACTAGGTTTTCTTCTAAAAATTTTTTTTTAAGATTTATTTATTTGTGCATACAGAACTGGGGTACAGGCCAGAGGTGCAGGGGCAGTGAGAGGCTTCACCAGAGACAGAGTGGGGTGCAGAACAGGTAGATCGATGAAGTACACTGCTGAGGGGAGCAGCGGGCGGGTCAGGAGAGGTCTGCCGCGCCGTGTGGTCACCTCCGGGGCAGGCGGGGATCGAACTCATGCGGAAGTGGCTTTAGCTTCTTAGTGCTGTGCTTTAACCCATTGCGCCACCAGGGAGGGCCCTCTTCTAAATTTTTTATTAAGCCCTTAATTCATCTTTGATTATCAAGCTCATGGTATAATCTTCTTTATTCTTTCCAAATGGATAGAATAAACAATCCCCTTCTGACCAAGTTGATATTCCACCTTTGTCATTATTTAAATCCCCATAAATCATGGGGACCATTTCTGGGTTGTTTAGTTGCCTTGGTTGCAGATTTTTGGCATTTTCCAAATGTGAGATTTAATATAATGTTTTTTAAAAAAGATTTATTTATTTATGCATACAAAACTGGGGTACAGGCCAGAGGTGCAGGGGGTGGGAGGATTCACCAGAGACAGAGGGGGGAGCAGAACAGGAAGATTGAAGCACACTGCAGAGGGGAGCAGCAGGTGAGACAGGAGAGGCCTGATGTGCCAAGTAGTTCACCTACCAGCCAGGGATTGAACTTGTGCTGCAGTAGCTGCACAGAGCTTCATATTATTTCACTTTAATTCCTTGCACTGCCAAGGAATTAAATATGTTAACTGATTTTTAATTAAAAGTAATTTAATTGGAATTGTTTTGAGGACATCATATTTTCCTGATGCTTTAGGTTTCCATTTTCTGGATCTAGCTTGTATTCATTGTCCTCCAACACTTTCTTTTTTTCAGAGACACTCTGTACTTTCTATTAAACTTTTTACCTAATGCTACAGATGTGGACAAAACATCCCCTTCTTTCTGCTTCTAGCACATGATTTCTTACAATATTAACTTTTTTTTCAATAGTGAACATTTCATTTTTTTACCTAGCTTATTTGACAGAACTCCAAAACAGAGTTTTGCTTTGATTCTAAAGGAAATGGCTTTCTTATTTGGAATGATGTTGCTTTTAGGTTTCACCAAACACCTGGAGTATGGTGGGGGCACAGGGAAGTGGGCGCACCTGAGCCCAGAGGCGGCATATAAGGGCAGGGCGGCGTCACTCAGCCTTCAGAAGGCTGGGGGAGGACGGCCAGGGGAGGACGAGTGGAGGGACTAGAGAAGAGGGAGACCATGAGAGAACGCCAGACAGCCCAGGGAACAAGCATAAAGACTCACAGTTGCCCGCCTGCCCTCCGCCTGCCAGCCTGTGCCTGCCTCCTCGCATGCCAGCCTCCTGCCTGGTGCGCCTGGTTCCCTGAGAGCAAACATGCCTGGAAAAATCCACTGAGGTCTCTGAGACTCTCGGTCACCTGGAGTCCACAGTGCTTGCTGGCAGAACAGTTAGGTAAATTTGCATAGGGCATAAGGGGCACCTTAGGGGGAAAAAGATATCAAGAATATAGTCTTTCCTCTTCTGCCTTTAGTGGTACGGGAACCTGGGAGGGACCACGTTGGTCTAGACTGCAGTGCCCTCAACAGGGAACTCACCCCGGGAAAGTGACTCAGCGAGACAAAGGGCCCAAGTGGCGGCTGGGGTTGGCCTGGCTGAAAGTGCCCAATGTGGATGCGGCGGGAAACCCTCGTGGTGGACACCTTTGGCCCGCGACTGGCAAACAGCGCGGAGGCAGACAGCGGTTGCAGCAGAAAGCCAAAGCCCCCTAGTGGTCAGTCCTGGAGTTGACGCGGGGCTGCGAACAGGTGCTGTGCCCTGGGCTGATACTGCGGGTGGGTCTCCTCTCCATCCTCAACAGCTTTGACAGTGCTCTGTCAAGTAAGGGGTCAGCGCCCTGAGGGTAGGGACCTCCCTCGGTGCAGACACTGCAAGTGCAGTGAACAACGTTTTCAAACACTATTTTCAAGCACTATTTTCTTCAGCATATCCTAGATCGGATTCTTGGTCCAGGGACCTTTGATCCAGTCTGGGTGGAATTATTTTCCTTTCCCGTTTTCAGTCCCCATTTCATCGGTAATTATGTCTATTTAATGTCTGTTTTCCTTTAGGGAACAGGAATGGTCTGTTGCCGTCTCCCAAACAGTAGTGCACATGTATAGGGGAACTGAACTCATCAGGCTTTCTGCACCCCTGGCCTCTGCGGCTATCACTTGCGGCCTTGAGCGGGTTAAGGCAGAAGGCGCTGGAGAGTGCACGCACCCCCACGTATGGTGTGGGCATGCGTCAGTGGGCACACCTGCCCCTAGAGGCTGCGCTGTAAGGGCGGTGTCACTCAGGACACCCCGAGAGATGAGCGGTGTGACTGCGAGAACCCTGGGAGAGCCCAGAGAGTAAAGACCTGTGGGTGCTGGGGGACTTGGCCGCAGCCCCTCTCCCCGCCCCGTGTGCGGTGTTCCCACTACGACATTCATTTGAGCAGTAGTTGCGGTGGGTCTCTTATGTGCCAGGCCCAGTACTAGGCTTGGGGGTGCGTGTGAAGGGAGTAACAGTTGACCCAACACTGTCTCTGCTCTTAGTGGGGAGATGGCGCACAACCTTGAGGTGAGCCTGAGCAGGTTCTAGGGAGCTGGGGAGCAGGGAGGGGCTACTGCAAGGGCTGCCCAGCGCCTGGAGCAGGGGAGGGGGCCAGCACTCGGCTGTGGGCAGACTCGTCTCAGGGCCGGGCCAACAGAACTGCTTTGGCCACACACGTGGGAAATGAGTAGACACGTGCTGAGTGAAGGCTGAATCGTGGAGCTCCCACAGCCTGCCCGGCTGCTTCCATCTGCCTGTGGCTTCTGAGCCTGCAGCCACAGTCCATTCCCCTTGGTCCCACTGACTGCCCACACCCAGAGGGCTCCCAATCCTCTGGTCTCTGTTTTCAGGGCGCTCCCAGCTCCTCCAGAACCCACCAGCTTCCCAGATACAAGCTTCACAGCCGCCGCTTCTATGGGCAGTGTCGTGTCCAGCAGGCTGCCGGGGCAGTGTCGTGTCTCGGCTAGATGCCCTGTGCCGAGAAGGGAGCCTGGGGCCCAGAGCTACCGGGGACTGTTTGCTGAGTGTGACTGGATAAAGCCGCCCACTCTGTTCCTCTAGACCTTGTGTCTCCTTCCAAACGGAAGGGCTCCAAGCTGAAGCTGGACTCTGGGCCCGGGACCACCCTCCAGCCCTTCCCGGAGAACCCGGGCCCTTGTTCCCTCCATGGTCCCTCCTGGGGCCTGAGAGGTCCGGGGCGCCAGGGGTAACTGCTCCCAGACTCTGCAGGTGTCGCCTTAGAACATCCGCTGGCTTTCAGCTCCCTCCCCCGCCACCACCTGAAATAAGATAATCACTGAGTGATACTTTTTCTAAACTTTTGTTTATTTTATAGCAACTGTTGTGATTAGATTAGTAAATAACACATTTAAAAACCTTCTCAGGGCCAACGGATGCCAGAATATTTACAAACACGGGGGGGGGGCAATACACGGGGGTCTGGGGCTCAGGGCGGGGATTCCCCCAGGCCCCTGAGCCAGGCTTGGACTCTGATGCCGGCCACTAGGGCTGTCCCCCCGCGACCCTGTGGGTACGCGGGGCAGCGGGTGCCGCAGGACTCTGCCCAGTGGGAGACCCTCCAGCTAACTTTGGCCCTGCCTCCCACCCAGGGGGCTCCCCACGCCCCACGGGCCAGCTCAGAGGGGCCTCTGGGAAGCACCGAAGGTCGGGGGGCGGTGGGGGGGCACCGGGGCTGGGACAGACACGCACACACGCGCACACACACACCTTCACAGAGGAGTCGCAGGGGGATTTTTTTGTGTTTTTTTTTTTTGTATTCTAAGTTCATATCTACGGTGTTATTAATTTTTTGCTATTTATGTTTTGTTTCTTCGACAGTGACATAAACTGAGGTAAACATCTGAGACCAACACCTCTCCTAAGGGGGCAAAGGGTCCCGACCCGGCGGGCAGAGGTGGTGGCAGCGAGGGAGTCGGCGAAGGCGCAGACCTGGGCCTGTCCTGCCTGTGCGGCGGCCCCCACACCGCTGCCCCTCTGCGCCTCCCAAAACGGGGGGCTGGGCTAGGTCGCTACAGTCCCTCCCCAACGCTAACACGCTGACACCCTAGGTACTACGAAGACAGGGCGAGGGCGAGAACTCCCGGACAGGATCTTAACAGAGAAAGAGGGGGTGCACGAGGACGTCTACTTGGGGTCTCGCTTCCTTGTTATTGCAGGCGACAGGATGTCGAGAGGCCTAAGGCAAAAGGAGAAGTAGCGGCTGGGAGGCGCCCGGATGGACTCCAGGTGGGCCGGGGGCAGTGATGGGGGGGCCTCAGAGACGTGGCCCTTGGTGGGAGCGGGGGTGTGCTACTTACCTGGCGTGTGGAGGGCCCCAGTGCCCGCTGGGCGGTGGGTCTCAAGGGAGCGGGCACACTGAGGAGACTGGGGCCAGGCCCTGGAGCAACCGCACTGTTTGTAAACTGGACCCAGGCAGGGCAGGGGGACCTATAGCCCTTTTGCGCGGTGGGAATGAGGGGTGAGTGGAGAGGTGGGGGCTCCAGGCCAGAGGATGGTCAGGGTGCCCTCTGGTTAACCTGGCCCATCAAGGAGCCCCCTCCAATGTCCTAGAAGCCCAGAAGGGACCCTGGCAGGTGTGGTGTGGGACGGTGGATGGAGCACTGCCAGGCAGAGGGAGCAGCCTCACCCATACTGAGGTTATTGCGGGGTCCCAGGCCTCCACGGAGAGGGCGGGGGTCGTGAGGGGCGTTGGGTGAGGTTGGGTTCCTCTGGTCTGTTCTGCTGCCCAGGGGCTGGACCAACCTGCAGATGCCTCCTTGCCGATTCCCTGAGGGGCGTGGTGAATGAAGCCCAGGCCTGGACCCCCTCTGGCTGCCTGGGGCGGGGCTGTTACTGAGGCGTCTGGATGCAGCCACGGAGCACACAAGTCCACACGCACACACGCGCACTCCTGTCCATTCACACGGCACGTTCGCACACTCGCCCCTCACACTTCACCGCCGAGTTCTCACACCCACAGTCTCAAGCCCGCAGCAGCAGGACCCAGCACCAGAAACTTGGGGTCAGCCCGAGGCTGACGTGCTTGACTCCTGCAGAAACCCAGCAGTAACTTCTGGCACGAATCCACTCGGGGCCTGGCAGAGGCCCCGGCCAGCTGTTGGGGTCGCTGCAGTGAGGACGGAGAGGTTCCCGGGGGAGGTGCGGCCAGCAGGGGGCGCTGGGCCCTGCCCTGGGCTCGGCACTCACTCCGCGGCGCCAGGGATGCAGGGGCAGCCTAGACCCTGCCGGGGGAGCCCTTCGGGCCTGGGATTGTCAGCACAGAGCCTGGGGAGGAGGAGGGCTGGTCTCTGACACTCGCAGCCCAAGGCAAGCTGCCCTCCTCCAAGGGCTCAGTGTCCTCATGAGGGCAATGAGTTGTGGGGGAGTCACTAGATTTTGGGGGCACACGCGCGTGCACACACACTCACACTCTCTCTTGCAACATCCAGACATTTGCTACATTTTGCAGGGGGCTTGGCTTCTCCCCTTCAGTCTCCCAGGAAAGCAGCGGAGGCGGCTGAGCAGCACCCCTGTCCTTAGTGCCTTGCTCCCCTCCTCAGCCAGGGTTCAGGGGCCGTAAGCCCCGATTTGCCCCAACACTTCCGTCCTTTCTGTGCCCAGGGTGGGTAACCAGGAAGGCAGGGCCTGGGATGGGACCGCGGGATGATCTGCCAGGGGGTGCAAAGGGCTGAGATTAACTAACCGGGGTTCCGGGGTTCAGGAAGGTGTTGGGGAGTCCAAGGGTCACTGGCGAGCTCCCTGGCTCCCGACGTTGGGGGGCCTCTGAATCCTCGGCTAAGTCCCTGCCCCACAGGCTGGCACGAGGTCTTCGGTGGTTCCCTCGCCAGCCGGCCGCGACCGGCGCCTGGGCCCGCCGTCCTGCCTAGTCTACCTCTACTCTCTCCTGCCGCCCGTCCCGGGGGCTGGTCGGTTTTGCCGCGGCCGCAGCCTCCCGCCTGGGGCGGCCGA
>NW_004567133.1:5685642-5704495 GCF_000260355.1 Condylura cristata
TCGGGCTCGAGCGCCAGGAGGCGCTGGAACATGCGCAGCGCGGGCTCGGTGAAGCGGCGCCACTGCGAAGGCAGCCCGGGCAGGCGGCCCCGCTGCCAGCGCACGAACTCCTCGAAGAAGGCGTCGGCGCCCGACGCCGCCTCCCACGGGAAGTTCCCGGTGAGCACGCAGAAGATGAGCACGCCGAAGGCCCACACGTCCACGCCCGTGTCCACCGCGAAGCCGTCGGCGCGGCCCGCCTGGCACACCTCGGGCGCCGTGTAGGGGATGGTGCCGCTCACGCGCTTCACGCGGCAGCCCACGCGCCGCGTCATGCCGAAGTCGGCCAGCTTCACGCGGCGGCACTCGCGGTCGAACAGCAGCACGTTCTCGGGTTTGATGTCGCGGTGCACCAGCTGCCGCCCGTGCATGAAGTCCAGCGCCAGGCCTAGCTGCTGCACGCAGCGTTTCACCGTGTCCTCCGGGAGCCCCACCTGTGGCAGGCGGGGAGAGCACGCTCAGGTGCGCCGCCCCTCGCGCCTTTCCTTCTCCTTCCCGCCCTTCCCCCTACTTCCAGCCCTCGCACCTGCGGCGCCACCGGGCCTTCCGGGCTCCATTTCCACCTGGGGCCAGGAGCTGGCGTCCTCCCTTGCCTTGGGCTGGGGCTAGGTCTGGCCTCTTGCTGGCGGCCAGACTCCATTGGGTGCCAGCGCCCCCGCCAGCTCCCTCTGCTCTTTGACCCCCGGCTTTCACCTTCACCCTTTCCCCCAGTAACTGCACAACCTGCTGCAGGTGGGGGTGTGGAGGTGGGTGTGGGTGCTGTGTTAAGTACTTTGTACCATCTCACCAGCACCGCCTAGCGGCGACTATTATGTGCTTTTCCTTCATGGAGGTGGGGGCGGGTAAGGTGGGGGTGGGGTGGGGGAAGGCCTTGCGGCCCATCCGGCAGAGCTGATGCCTTCCCACTCAGGGGTACCCCAGAGGGGCTGCCTCTGGCGCCCCCCTTCCTGGGCAGCTGCTGGACTCCACACTCTCAGTGTGTTATCTGGCTTAGTGCATTGTTCCCAGCGAGGGGCGAGGATGGGTGTGGAACCTGTGTCTTGTTCACTGTGAACCCAGCCCTCCCGACAGGGCTGACCTACAGCGGATGGATGGCAGGAGGGGTCTGATGGGTCTGACCCTCGTGGGGAAGCCCCCCAGAGCAGGTACCTGGGGAGGAATGATGTCAAACAGGTCCCCGGCAGGCGCATACTCCTGGGCGAAGACATAGCAGTCCTCCGTCTCGAACACCACGTCGAAGACCTTGATGATGAAGGGGCTGGAGGAGAGGCTGTTGGTGATGCTCACCTCCCGCAGGAAGTTCTTCAGCTTGGTTTTGCTCTTGTTCACAAACTTCAGCGCCATTTTCATGCCTGATGGGTGGCGACAACAGGAGGGGTGAGGACCCCTCCCTGTGCTCCGACACCCGCACATCCACTGGCCTGGTTCCCAGGCCCAGCCCGGGCGCCAGCTCCGAGGGCCAGGGCCCGGCCGTCTGCCTCGACCAGAAAGGAGCCCGAGGCCAGAGGGAAGGGCCTGGGCGGAGGCCCCCCCACCGGCGCCAGCAGGGTCTTCCGCACCCCCCGGGAAAGGAGAGCCCCCGCTTATTCCACTCTCGCGTCTCTTCCTGCCGCGTCATGTACTCATTTGTCCCGTGTGCCCCCCAGTTAGCTTGCAGCTCCTCAGACATGGGATTCTGTCTTGTTCCCGCTGGCTTTTCTAGCACCCATGGTGAAGGCTGGCACCCAGTAGCTGCTCAGCGGATGCGTTCAATGAATGACAAGAACCAGCCCTGAAGAGGGGCGGGACTGAGGCGGTGAGCTCACGCCCCTGTCTCTGACTGGCCGGAGGACACCTCTCTGAGCCTACAGTGTGGGGAGGCATCAAGCCCTGGTTTAGAGAGAAAGTCTGGGCTAGCCAGTGGGATGTCACCCGAGTTCAGACTCTGTAGCTGCATGACCCTGGCTGAGTGACTGAACCCTTCACGTGGGTCCTCGTATCCCCGAAACACCATGCCCTGTTCTTGAGGACTTAATCTCAGCTCTGTCCACCTCCCTGGGTTCTGCTGTCACCACAATGCAGTGACCCCACAAACACCACGGCCAGATCTGACCTCTCCCTGAGCCCCAGATGTGCCCGGGTGCATCCCCTTGGCCATCCCCAAAGCCCCAGCGGTCCCCCAGCATTGCACCCCCCGTCCGGTCACCCTGCCTTCAGGCTCCTCCTTCGGCAAGCTGCCTGCTCTTCCCTGGGTTGCTTCTCTACCTGGACCCCAGACTCTGCTTCCCCGCTGGCCTCCTGGTCCCCACGCAGAGCCCAGAGCCCCAGCAAGTCCCCACCCTGCTCACCCTGCAGACACTCACCTGTGCCTTTGTAGGCCACTAGGTCAACTTTCCCATAGGTGCCCTTGCCCAGTTCCCGGACGAGTTCGTAGTGGTTGGTGACGTCACTAGCGGCCAGCGTGCGCAGGGTCAGCGCCTGCATGTCTTCCGTGAGGAGGGGCACGCCTGCACCCAGCCCAGGGGCAGTCCCTGGCCCACAGCAGGGCAGGGCGCGGGGCGGCTCTGGCTCGGGGCAGCCCACGCTCATCTTCTCCCTGGCCAGGAGGGAGCGGCACGGAGTGTGTCATCAGGCCAGGCCCCTCCTCGGCCCACTCCCTCCCTCCAGCACCAGGATCGCTGGGGCTGGGCCCGTAGCCAAGCTCCGGATGCCCACGAGAGGGCAACAAGCATCTCTGCTGCACCCCATTCCCCCCGAGCTTCAGGGCAGGCGGAGCCAGCACCCCCCGAGGTAGTCACAGTCGCCGGCCCCCAGCCGAGCCCCACTGACAGACAGGCGTCTGTCTCCGGACACCCCCGCAGGGTGCGGCTAGGAACGCGTGTTCGCGTCACACGTGGACAGGTCGGGTGCGGACTGCACACGTGTGGGGACTGCTTGGCCCCGTCGGGTGCCGGGGTGTGGAGTCCGAGCACACGGCACTGGGGGAAGGAGGAAGACGCCCTGCCTCGTGGGCCTTAGGTTCTGGCGCGTGGGGGAGATGGGCGGCATAGAGAACACACGTGTTACACTGTGTGCGCGCAGAGAAGAGAAGGCAGGCTGTGGGGAAGGGGCCGTCTGAGGGCCGGCTTGAGTGGCGGGTGCTCAGCCGCGTGGTCTCACGCAGCGCGCTGCAGACATGGCCTCACGCTGCAGCCTCCCCCCACAGCGCCAGCCAGCGGGGTACAACCACTGCTGACATGCCAGCCAGGCACAGCCCCACGCCTGCTCGCCACACTCCCAGCCAGCGTCCATGTAAGCTGGGGCGGGCTTCCTGGGCGCGCCCACTCCTCGGGGGTTCCAGGGTTTGTCTCCGGGTGGTGTGGGGGTGCAGCGCTCCAGTGGGGTATAACCGGGCTGGGTGGCAGAGAAGGCCCCTCGGGGCCTGTGCTCTGGTCTGTCTAGTGGGGGAGGGCCAGCCTGGGGCCAGTGCCCAGAAGCAGGTGCGCAGACTTCCCAAGCACGGGTGGCGAGGCCAGCTCTCGGCACCCGCAGCCCCACCCCCTGCAAGTGACCCCAAGGACCTGGTTCCTGAGAAAGCCAGTGTGGAGCCGGACAGCCTGGGGTGGAGCCCAGCTCTGCCTTGCTAGCTGGAGCTCCTCGGGCAAGTTGCGTCACTCCTGTGGCTCAGTTTCCTCCTCTATACAAAGGGCCGGTTGTAAGGACTAAACGAGCTAGCAGATATGGAGGGCTCGGGGATGGGTCACCCCAAGTTCTCTGTGTATGTCTGGGCCCCCTTAGCATGGTTTGTACCCCCCCGCCGAGCACCCCGAGGCTGGGCCGGGGCTGAGCCCTCGGGGGCGCCCTCCTAGACCTGGCCCAGCAGCTCCCCTTCCAGCCCCTTCTCCTCCTCTGCATCCCCTTCCCTCTCAGCACGACCCAGCCTCCCACTTCACACGGAGAGGAGGAACATCAGGAGGGAACTTCCTGGCCTCCCACCCAGCCCCAAACGAGCTCCATCTGCACGTCCTCCCAGCTGGCTGGGAGCAGGGCCCCTCCCCGCTTTGGCGCCCGCCAGGCCTCCTGCTTCCTGAGGATCCTGCTCCCCCCTCAGCCCCCTCCCCCCATTCATGAACAAGTCCCGCTCTGCAAGAACCTTCCCCCCAGCCCCTCCTCTCCTGGGCCTCTGAAAGGGGTGCCCTGGGAGTGTCTAGTCTGAGCCAGGACCCGCCACGCACAGCCCCGACGGAGGCGTGGTGCGGCCCTCGAGACCGGCCTGCGTCTCCGCCCTCGGGTGCCCGGCCCGGCGTGACCTGGCGCGTGCTGCCCTCCGTCCTTCTGCCGCAGTCACCGGTGGGCTGAGCAGTGACAGCTCTCCGCGACTCTTTCCCTGGCTTCTGCAGTGGAATGGGCCACCTCCCCCAACCCCAGTGAAAAACCCCAGGCCACTGCTTGGGGCTCAGTCCTGGGGGCTTTCGAGGGTGTGCAGGGCTGTCCCGGAGGGTTCTGATGAGCACACACACACCCTCTTCGCCTCCAACTCCTCCAGGCCAGGGAGAGCTGCCGGCTGCCCCGCTGACCTACTTCTCCCCGCGTGCGGACTCCCCACTGGCTGCTGAGATGTGAACGTGTGTACGGGCGGGGGGGGGGGGGGCCTAGTCATGCCCTGCCGGTGGCTCTGGGCTGCCTCCGCGAGCCCGGGAGCTGGAGTCTCAGGATGCCCTTCTTCCCTCCTCTCAGGGGCTGCTGGGTGCCTGACTTCTCCCAGCTGCCCTGGGTGGGCACGGAGCCGGGCCAGGGACACAGCCGCCGAGGCTTGGGCCCCCCACTCGCCCCCTTAGTCCCAGGCTCGGCCTGTGTTCTCACCACTGCCCTGCCTCTCTTGGGCCTTGCATATCTCCTCGGCCATCCGCTGCCTATGCACCCGGCCCTGCTCCATGTCCACCTCCTGTGTCTCGTTATCCTCAGCCTCCCAGCCCCCTCACCCCCTAGCCCCAGGAAGCCTTCCCTGCCTGCCCCCCCATGCCAGTTCCTGCTGTACTGAGCCCTGGGGTTCAAACAGTCTGTCTTTCTCAGGGTTCCTATTGATGACCTTGGGGTGTCAGTTGTGTCTGTTCCAACAGACCCCCTCGTCTAGCCAGATCAGACCCAACTCTCTCTCATCCATCCCCTTGGCTCTTGGAGCCCCGTTTTGGGGGTTCCACTTTCACCCACTCCTCCCATGCCAGCATCCCTTTCCCCGCAGGTCTGTTCTCTACTGTGGAATAACCCACACACCTGCCCCTGCGGCTGCGTCACCCCCAGGTGCACACTGCTTCTGACCCAGTTAGGGCGCATGTGACTTAAGGGGTGCAGTAGGGAGTGATGGGAGCAGCACGGGCCTTGGGCTCAGTGGCCTTGGTCTGGATCCTAATGTGCACCACTTTTTAGCTGGTGACTTTGAGCGAGTCACATCACTGCTCTGGACCTCAACTTCCACAGCCATGAGATACTAACATTCGGAGCAGCAGCTCACCTGTCCTTACTACTTGCCGGCCCTGTTCTCAGGATGAGCTCCTCTCGCCTTCACAGCTCTACGAGGTACGTCTTGTCATGTCCCCAGATCAGGGGTGAAGGGAATAAGGCCCAGGGAGGCTAAGTAACTTGCCCAAAGTGCTGGGGCTGGCGCTGAAGCGGGTCCTCTTAATTCTCCATTGTTTCAATCCAGAGTGTCGAGCTGGCCCATCCAGACCCCTTAGTATCCAAGTGGGGACACGGGTCTGGGAGAGAGCGGCGCCTCGGCGGGACACGGGGGCATTCGCTCAGCGGCTGCCGATGGGGCGCCCGCTGCTGTGTGGACTCACGCAGGGCTCCTGACAGGCATGGGAGCACGCGGGCGCTTTCCTCAGATGGGGACTGCGGCCCAGAGTAAGGTAAGACACGCGCCTCCCTGGGGGGCCGAGGGGTGGACGCCTGGCATCAGCCAGCACCTGACCACCATTACCACCGGCTCCATGCGGGGGTGCGGCCGAGGACTCCCCAGCACCAGGCGAGGGGCCCTGGCTGGCCCCACCCCCGCCCTTGGCCTGCCCTGCATCTGCCCACACGCAAGCTGACTGTGCTGGCCCAGGGAACCCTGCTCGCCCTGCCCCTCCAGCGTGTGTCCTCGCTGACCCTGAGGGGGCCTCCACTTCCTGTGTGTGTGGCTGAAGGCAGAGGGTGACACCCAGTCTTCACGGCAGTGGTTGTGGCTCTGACCACGAGGGCTCTGACCCTGCGGGTTGGGTCTTCCGCCGCTGCCGGGAGGGCCACGGGGGTGGGGGGAGGTAGTGCGTCCCAAGCAAGAAGCAAGACTGAACTGCCCCTCATTTCCTGCGGGGGGTGGCTTGAGCTGGGTGCCACTGTTAGGAGTTAGACCCAGGGCACAACTCAGCTGAGGCTACTCTGGGACCTCCCCCACCCCACTTTGGCAAACTTTCACTCTCTGAGCCTCATAAGTACCTTGAGGGGGAGACAAAAACATCTTAACTGAGACGTAACTGACTATACAATTCACCCTCCGTGAGCGAACATTCAGTGCTGTAGTCAATGTGAGAACTGTGCAAACACCGCTAAGACGGAGCCATGTTTCCATCTGAAGGATGGAGAGTGAGGACCGGGAGGTCACGTTTACAGCAAAACCTCAGGTTTCCTCTTGTGTGCAGAGCTGTTACTGGACGCTGCTCACCTCCCCTGCGTCCAGGAGGCGACGGGTCTGTTTCCCACAGTGTGAGGTGAGCAGAAATGATGCGTCACTGCCTGGCCGGGGCCTTTCAGATGGCTCGTGTCTCTCTTCTCCCTTCTGTGTTCTGAGTGGTGCAGAGGAGCCCCAGACCCTCAAAGATGGGGGAGCTACGGGAGCCCGGGTCCCCGGGGTGTTGCGAGGGCTCCTCATTCTGCACCTCCTGTGAGCCAGCAGCAGTCTGTTGTAGTAGGCTGCCGAGTATAGGAGCTCTCTTGTTATAGCAGCAGACACCACCCTGACTCAAGGGCTATGTACTGAGGAAGCAAAAGAGCTAAGATTTGAATGTTTGTACGCTTGGATGCCTGGAGTTGGGCCAGAGAAGGCAACCTGGATGGTGATAATCCAGCTACAGGAGCTGGTGGAAGGTGAAGGGAACTGCTCTTACCCTGTATGGTGAGGAAAGAGGTTGGCAAATGTGGACCGAGTGTGTTGTGCTAACCACTGTGAATTGAATCCTTTAGCAATCACACGATATGTCTGGGAGGCAGGTGCTATCATTATTACCCCCATTTTACAGAGAGGGACACTGAGGCACAGATGGGCAAAGGAATACGCCCAACAGCTAATCCTCAGCAGGGCTGGGACTTGGGCTCAGGCTTCAGATCCGTGCTCTTACGCACTTGCCCTTCAAGGCTCCTGAAGGCTGACCGGGGTGATAGCAATTCAGAACGAGGCAGTTCTCAGCGATACAGCAGGGCGGAAAGCAGAGAGTGGGTGTCCACCTACTGGGGAGTCAGAGGGAGGTGCTGTCAGCCAGGCCTATCTCACTGTCACTCTGGGAGGCTGAGGGGTCAGTCCCTCCCTCGGGCCCCTGGATGCAGGTGCTGAGGCTCCGAGGGTATCCTTGACAGAGCTGTGCCATGCTGAAGGCATGGGTGCTCCTGGGAAGGTCTCCGCCCTGCGGCAGTGCCATTATTATAAGTCCCTGTGAAAAAACAGCCATGAGGTGGAGCTTCAGGTTCTGAGTGGGGCAGATGGTCCCACTGGCCTCTCATCTGTTTGTCTAGAAAGTGAGATGCTGGAACTTCATTCCTTAGCCTGGGCCAGCTTCTGCCGCACCTCCACATTCTGCCCTCACCTGCGCCCAGACACCTCCCTTCTAGCTCTGGTACACCTGCAGTCAGATAAACGGTGCTGAGAGCAGACTGGACCTGACCTTGCCTTGCTCGCACATGTTCGGTGCTTTCTGCTCAGTGTCAATTTCCCTTTCTTTGAGAAGCAGCCTCCTGGTTCATGTGGTTGGGTAGGACTGCTTCCAGATTTTAGTTAGGGGCCCGCCTGACCATCTGCCAGGTCACTCTGACTGGTTCAGATATGAGCCTGTGACCAAAGGCAACCCACTGAGATACAGCCCGGGGGCTCACTGCAGCCCTCAGGAGGGAGCTGCCTCTGACCCTGGGCTGCAGACTGGAGAACACGGGCCTAGAGCTGCTGGGGGTGACTTTATCAGCAGGAGGGACAGCCTGCCTGAGGAAGAGGCGACAGAGAAAAAGGAGATACACACAGCTGCACGCTGAGAGATTTCTGGTGACCTGGAGCCCCTGGCTTCAGGCATGCTGAAAGTCCATTGGACTCTGAGCGTTATGTCTCATGAACCACTACATTTCCTTTTTGACTCAAGTTGGTTTGAGTTGAATTAATGTTACCTGAAATTTAAAGATTTCAGACAAGTATATGTATTTGGGGCCAGGTGCTGTGTTGGGTGCTGGCATGGGGTGAGTAGGTTAGAGTGATTCATCAGAGAAGGCCTACAAGTCAGGAGGCCGATAACAAAGACTCAGGTAACCACAAAGCCAGGGAGGCAATGGTCAGTGTTCCAGCATCCCCATGGAGGGCAGTGTCAATGGGGATCAGGGTGGCTTCCTGGAGCAGGTGACACGTGGATGAGCCTTGAAGAGGATTAATAACCCAACAAGAAGTCCAAGAGCTTCTTGAAAGCAAGCCCTATGCCTTAATCATCTTGCTATTCCTAGCACTTAGCCAAAGTGTGACAAATGCTGGGTGAATAATTCTTTGCATGTTTGGGAAGTTAACTTTTTATATCTTGGCCTTCTTGACTGTCACCTGATGGGCACACAGCTATTTCCCCAGGGCCTTGTTTGAGGTATCAGCAGTCCCATTTTACAGATGCAGACTGACGGCTAGGAGGTTTGCTCAGAACAGCTTGTAGCAGGGCAGGGCTGGAAGCCCGTGTGTCTGCAGGGCTAGGGCTGCCGAACTCAGCCCTGAACACAAGAGATGGGAGCAGCTGCGACTGACGCTGGTCACTGTGAGCAGAGATGCTGGACGTGCTGTCATGAGAATAATGGTGGCAACAATAGCTAGCACTTGGGGACCCTTGTCATGGGCCATGTGCCTCAGGTGAGTGATATAATCCTCCCAACATCTAGTGGCCTGGGAGGAAACTGAGCCACAGATGAGTTATGTCACTGGATCAAGTTCATGCAGTAGTTGGCAAAGTCAAGATTCAAATCCAGGCATTATCATTCCAGTGCCCCAAAGCATACCTATTTGTACTCTTACTGTCTTTAAGATAGAGTAAAAATAATGTATTTTCTCAACATACCAGTGCTTTATATGGCCACGGCCATTCAATCTTCATAGCAACCCCACTTTACAGATAACAGTGCTGAGGCTCAGAGGGGGTAAGTGATTTGCCCAAGGTCACTCAGCTTAGGGTAGAACCAGGGATCGGACCTTGAGCTTTCCTGCCCTATCATCCCTTCTCTACTCTGGGCTGCTGGTTTCCCCCTGGCCTGTCTTCAGCACCACAGCCCTGGACAGCACCCAGGCTGGGCAGCCCTAAGTGCAAAGAAGGGGGAGGTCTGAGGAGGCTAAGCCACCCGGAGAGGAGCTGCTGCAGAATCAGGACCAGGCCTGGGCACATCACCTTTATCTGGGGGGCACACACTCTAAGACCTCAGGGGATGCCCCAACTGCAGAGAGTACCACAAACCCTATATGCACTACATTTTCTCCCTACAAATACATGCCTATGGCAAAGTTTAATTTCTATATTAAGCACAGGAAGAGACTATCAGTAATTCATAAAATGGAACAATGATCACAATAGATTGTAACAAAAGTTAAGTGAATGTGGTGTCTCTCTAGATATCGTAATGCATGTAGTAAATTTACACCCTGGTTCACAGTAGGCGACAGACACCAGGGAAGGTGAATGATGGGTGGGGGAGGGGCAACTACTGCCATTTGTATAACCCACCCCTGCTGAGACTCGTGGGTCTCATTCAGTCCTTGCTCCTTACTTCAGTGAGCTCCTTATACGTAAATTATCTTGCAGCGTGCGCAGGTGTCTCTGCAGGACAGACACCGGGTGCCGGGCTAGGGGCAAGGGTGCCTGGAGCTTCTGTGGTGTGCACGCTGTACCCCGGCCCTCCCCTGTCACGTAGCAGAGGGCTGCTTCTTGGTGGACACAGCAGCTGCCAGCAGCTCCCTTGCCCTCTCTGGGCCTCCACATCCCTGTGTTTCACGTTACTTTGAGATGGGAGAAAGGAAGAATAGGTTTCTCTTTAGCTTGTGCTTGTACGCAGTAACTGGCATCAACACCAGACATTAATAAAGGTGCTTGACCACCCTCAGTACTCACTCCCACTGATCTGAGCCATCATTTCTCAGCTGCTGCAGGAACTTCCTAGCTAGTCCCCCCCCACCCCCCGCCCCCTGCAATCTATTCTTGACACAGCCAGGGAGCCCATCAAAAGCCAATAGGATTGGTTACCCCCAAACTCCACACCCTCCCCTGGCCATCTCTCACTCCCAAGCCCTTACCAACACCCTCAATCCACCCCCCAACCTGACCTGCTCCTCCCTTTCTCTGCTCAGATATTCTGGCTCCCACTGTTCCCCAAAGGTGCCAGTTCCCTAACTGGGGGCTGTTCTCCAGGTACCCATGTGGCTAGGTTCCCGCCAGCTTTCTCAGATGGCACCTTCTCAGCGAGGGCACCTTACTGCACCCCCCTTGTCCCACTGTTTCTTCCCCCAGGAGAGCAGATCACTCCCTAACCTATTATGTAACTGACTGATGTGATGGGCAGGGACTTCGGCGGCTGGTCTGTGCCTGCCTGGCACGGAGCACTTAATGCTTGGTGAATGAATGAGCAAATGAACAAACGAATGAGGCTCTTGGGTGAGCAGTGGGAACCAAGAGGGGGAAGCACCAGTAAAAGGCAGCAGGCAAGGCTGGGGTGCAGGTGATTGAGGAAGTGTGAGGAGCACCCCTCTGCATCCTAGGACTGGTATCCCCGAGAGAGGCTAGAGGCGTGCCCCCCCTGTGCTCAGGAAGGTGGGGGCATCTGGGAACCCCCTCAACACCTTATCTTGAGGAGCCCTCAGTCCATACACCCCAGCAGGTGGCCCGCCCAGCTCTAAGCTGCTCAGCGCCTCTCCTGAGGGTGTCCCTGCTCCTCCCACTTGTGTACCCCAGTGCAGAAGTCTGTTCACACATGGGCTCTCTTATTCCCTGCCAGGGAGTGGGGGCAACTGCCAGGGAGTAGGGGCCCTTGAAAGGCCTGAGAGGTGTTTGGGGAAGCGGTGACCTCTTCTGCTGGCACCCAGGATCCTGGCCAGCTCCCCCCACTGCCTCTCCTTCAGTTTCCAGTCTAAGATATGAGCCTACCAATGGTCCTTACCCCTCCATGGGTCACCGAAGCTTAGTACCCTCCCCACAACGCATCCTCTGAGACACACACCCCTCTGCTTTTAACTCCGGGGGCCGGGCTCCAGCCCTTCGCCCTTGGGCCAGCCCAGACATTCTCTGCCAGCTCAAAGGGAGGACGGGGAAGAAAATGTCTCCCTCAAGTCTCTTCCTCAGGTTTCCCCTCAAGGTGCAGCTGGCTTCACCCCTCTTGCAGGGTGACCTTGGGCAGGTTGTGCCAGCTGCGAAGCCTCAGTGTGCCCACCTGTAAACGGGCCTGCAGACTTACACAGGCACCTCGTGAAGAGCAGGTGCTGCTGGGCTGGGCCTGGGGCCACGGTTAAGTCGTGGACTTTGCCACCCTCGAGCTCGAGGCCCTCTCTGGACAGTGCTTGGTCTTCTGTGCTGTAAATGGGGGTCATTTTGACTCTGCTAAATCTCATCCCTGAACCCACTTGCACCAGAAGGGACTCGAGATCATCTGACTGGGCTCCCCCAGTTCCCTGGGGGGGAGTGTGAGAGGAATTGCTGGGACGTCCCAGCGATCAAGCAGCAGTTTCTCCCCGCTGGCCTCCCCACCAGCAGAGTTCTCTCTGCGGAGAGAAGCTCCACTCCGGCTCTAGCCCCTGCCTCAGCTTCTCCTTCCAGCTGGCCCAGTCTGCCCTTCCCGGACCACATCCTTGGTGGTTATTAATAGCCTGTGACGCTGCCGGCCTGCACCGGTGCCCAGAGCCGGAACAGGCTCTCCAGCCTCCTTCCCCTCCCCGTGGGGAGCGGGGGGCCCTGTGGCCGGGGCGAGGCGGGCAGCCAGCACTCAGGGCTGTCAGGAGGAGAGCGGGGTGGGAGCTCTGACTGGCATGTCCACCAGTGGACAGGTGGCGGCCAGCGGGGAGAGCCAGGCTGCCTGAAGAGGTGAGCCCTTGCCTAGCTTTACTCCTCCCCCTTCCCGGAGCCTCACAGAGGGAAGGGGAGACAGCCCCTAGCTTAGGCACCTGGAGCCCAGATGCAGGCTGGCCGTCACGGTTGCTAGACCTGAGGCTTTGGTTAAGTCACTCACTCTCTGGGCTGCCGTCTCCTCACCAGTAAGATGGGGGTAATAATGGTGCCGGCTACAGTATCAGTAATGAGCCCCTTAGCCTAGGAGCACTTTGTGTATGTGTATGTGTGTGTATAGGCACATGTACACACATATGTATATGCACATGTATGTATATATTTATGTATGTACATGTATATTATATGTATATGTTGATGTTGCCTCACCACAGTTTCGGACGAAGCTGCTATTCTTACCCCACCCCATGCTTCCCAGCTTCTCTGAGGCCGTGGAGGAAGGCCCAGGAGGTGGCTTGGATGAGTCTGGGTCCACAGCGGTCAGTGAATATTCGCTGAGCACCTACTATGTGTTTGGCACTGTTCTTGGACCTGAGATGCACTGGGGAGACACACAGCTGGCCCTGAGGAGCAGACAGTGAAGGGAAGTACAAGATGTCTGTCGGACAGTGACGTGTCCCGAAGGAGAAGCGTGACGGGGAGGCGCTCAGTGGGGAAGGAGATTGTTGGCCGTGGCCAGGGAGGCCCCACTGGGAAGGCTCACACATGTGGACACCGGGGCGAAGAGCTTCCCTGGGCAGGGTGGGGGCCGTGTGTGTATGCTGGGGAGCAGCGAGGAAGCTGCAGGGCTGCGGCATGGTGCCTGAGGCCGGCTGGCCCGGAGGCCATGCGAGCTGCTGGCTTGCACTGCAGCCACTCCACCCGGCCTGGGCCAGGCCCTCCTGACGCTGACTGTGTGGCCGACGCCGAGACAGCGAGAGGCAGCTCGGACCCGACCTGGCTAGGGCTCGGGGTCAGACTGAGTCCAGTTCCTGTTTGGTGTGGCCCCGCGGGGGCGGAGGGGTGGGGGCAGGACAGCCGAGGGATACATCCAGGCCAGTGGCCAGAGTCCAAGCCCGACCAGGCCTTTCTCGTTGACCAGCCTGATGCACTGTGTGAAGGATGGAGAAGTAGGCAGAGGCTTCCCGAGATCCTAGAGCTGCACTTTGAGTAAACACCTTTATGCCTGAGCCTGTACAAATGGGGCTGACATTCCCTCTCTGCCCCGAGACTAATATTAACAGCAAACTCTAGGGGGTACTTGGGGCCATTCTTAATACTTTATAAACATTCATTCACTGAATCCTCACAATGACCCTAAAAGGCAGGAGGTATTAGTACCACCCTCATTTCTGTAGATGGGGGAGCGGGGTCTGAAGCAGAGAGGTGAAGCACCTTGTCCAAAGTCACACAGTGGGGCTGGCCTCTGTTAACTGCAGGCTCCACTCTTCCTCCTGGAGTCACCGGGGACAGGGCTAGAGGGCCTAGGCACCCACTGTCTGCGGAGAATCTCCCTGCTGGTCTGGCCCAGAGTTCTGGCTCAAGACAGCGGGAAGCCTTCCTGCTTCAGTGGTGGCCCAGCACACCCAGGGAGCCTGCCCCACTCCTGCCTCTCAGAGTCACGCTGGTGGCCAGAGGTAGTGGGGAGGTTCACTGCCTCTGCCATGGCTGACTAAAGTCACAGGAAGATGCCTGGCACCGGGAGGGTCCCAGGGGCCTCCTCTGGCCTGGCCAGCTCACCTGCATACCCTGCAGGGTGCGGCACAGGTAGCAGGAGCACACCTTGCGTGGCACACTGCTGCCACAGGCTCCTTGAATCCTCGCCACTTCCCTAGGCTGTAGGGGCTGCTGTTCACCCAGTCTGCAGCTGAAGAAAGGAGGCACAGGTGGCACATCCGAGGTCACACAGCTGTGCCTGGGAATGGCACATACAGAGCTGGGCTGAGATCCCCATGTGGGGTCACGCAGAGCTGTCTCAGGAAGAAACGTCATGCGCAGCGCCTGCACGGGGCGCCAGGCACTGAACAGGGTCCCGCAGCCTCCTTCCGCCATGATGCGGCACAGCCCTGAGTGAGGGCTGAGCTGGGGACCTGGGCCATCCCCTCTCCGGACTGTGGTGAGGGTTGGGAGGGGCTTAACTGGCTCCAGGCCTAACTGGGACCTGCATGGCTGGCTTGGGGAAGACTAAGCCTATTGGAGGCCCTGGTCCTGGCTCGGGCCAGAGGCATCAGCCTGGGGCAGAAAGTCTCAGGGACCATTCCAGTAGGAGCCCTGGCTGAAGGCACCTCATCTAGAAAGCAGAGCTAGGAGGAAGAGAGCCTCGTACAGGACTACGGCCAGGTCGCCCTAGGTCCTCAGGCTAAGCCGTGGGACAAGGGTCTGAACCAGTGCTGACAGATCCTCAGGCTTGAACCTGCCCCCTCCCATAGCAGGGGCACCCCCCTGCTCTAAGTACTACGCAGTACTGCTCTCATATACCGCTTTCCCTTTTGTGGGGACAGCAGACCAGCTATGGGAAACCAAGGCTTAGTCACTTGCCAAAGCCCCTTTTAATAAGAGCCAAAGGTCCCTAAGCAGTATTCTCAGGCTAGGCTCTATCCTAAGCCCTTTCCAGGCTTTGGCTCACCAATCTGTCTGATAACCCTCAGGTAGGCAGGTTATTTTAACTTATTTTCCACATAAGTTAAAGTTCAGAGAGGTTAAGTGACTTGCCCAAGGTCACACAGCAGTTAAGTGGGCCTGAAACCCAGGCAGAATCCACAACCTGCGCTTCAGCCGTGGCTCCCTGCCATCTCCTCTGACCTTGGACTGCGTGTAGACCTTCATCCAGGGAGATGGCTCACTCTCTTCCTGGGTCAGGCCACTGCTGGACCTGGGATCCTGATCCCAGTGACACCCGTTGTTTTTATTAATGTGAAAGGGATGTCAATATTTTTGGGTGATTCCTGAATCTGGGACCCCCCCATATGACCAAAACTTAGAACTATGGACTCAGTCATAGAAAGTTAGAGTAGCAGAAAGCTGATAGCTCAGGGAAACTCTAGTCTAATTGCGCTCTGGACAATTAAAGTGAGGCCCAGTGAGCAGTTCCTGCTAAGAGGCCTGATGCCACAACATCTAGAGCCTTGGGTTTTTGCTACTAAGTGGGATGTTAAAGCCGAATTTGGGTAGCTAAATCCTAGAATGGGGGACGGGGTATAAGGTGGCGTCTGGAGTGGAGATTGAGCCCAGGCTGAAGATGAGCTGGTGAGAGGAATTCAGGTCCTCTCCACAACTTAGCCCTGGAGACCCTGGAGGGATATTACTCTCTGCGTGTTCTAACTTGGCCATGGGCTGGTCACAGATGAAGGTCACCTGCCAAATAAAAATTTTCTGGCTTCCACCTTCCTCCTGCAAAGTCAGATGCCTGCAGGAGGGGTGAGCTGGTCACGTAAATGAGTAAGCAGGCCAGGCGGGGCCTCGTTGAGTGGGAGGGGACGTGCTCTCTAAGAAGGTGGTCATTCTTCAGCTCTGGCCTGGGTTGGTGTCCTATCAGCTGATTTTTCCAGAGAATCCAGAATTCAATCTTTGTATGTAATTTTTTTTTTTTAGCACTGGCAACAAATGCAAACATTAGAACAACATGGTTTGCAAAGAGCCACAAAATGTGCCTATAAGCTGCAGTTGACAACATGCATTATACAATATGCTGGGCACTGGGTTAGACGAGGCCGGTGCAGAGCATGAGAGACCCGCTGCTTCCTGGAGCTCGGGGTCTCGATGATGAGACGTGCTCACTGCAAACACAGACCTGGGAGCCCGACTCCCAGCCACCAAGCCATCAACCAACCAACTCAGTGCCCCACCGGGGCCAGGTCAGAAGGGCGGTGGAGGCAGACTGCTCCTGAGCCAGCCATGGGGGGCTTCTCAGGTTAGGGGAGAGGAGACAGCAGGCGAGGGAGGGAGGGAATGTGCAAGGGCGAGGACATGGGGTGAGGTTGGGGGCATACCCAAGGCCTCTGACTGGCTCCATGGCTTCCCACTGCAGCCTCCCCTGAAGGCTGGGAGGGGAATCTCACTTCCCGACCCTTAGGCTCAGGGTTCTCAACTGTGCAGCAGACCGGGATCAGGCACTTCGGGTGTGGGGCCAAACACTGTCCACTCTGGCCTCTGGATGGTTTTCCTTAGCCATGTGACTCCTATCTCTGCTCTTTGGCCTCTCCCCTGCTCCCAGGCCTGGAAGTTGGGATGAAGCCCTGCGCTCCTAGAACCCTCTGGGGGAGGGAAGGACACACCTGGACGCTTTTTGCCGTCATGCCCACCAAGAGTCCACCTCTGCCCCTCTGCAGAGTGAGGGGTTCACACTCACTTCGGGAGATGCCACAAGCTTGCCCAAGGCCACCTGGTCTTCAGGGCACTGGGCTCCCCTCAGGCGATGCAGAGGAGGGCTACCCCAACTGTCCTTGAATTTGCAGGAAGAGCTGCCAGAGGTCTGGCTTGAAGTACCCCCAATCTCTTCTGTGAGTTACATCTTCCCTTGAGGGAAGATGTGCAGCAGGTGGGAGTAAGGGCACCTAGAGATGGGAAGGGGGGGGACCGGCTGCTTAGGCACAGGGTCCCCAACTATGCATTAGAGTGGGGATCAGGTGCTTCAGGCTTTGAGTCAGGCGCTGGTGACCTGGGCCCCACCAGGTCCACCTCAACTGACCCAGCCAAGTGTGGCCTGAGCAGATTGAGAACCGCCTGGAAGGTCTGATGATCAGGGACTAAGGAAAGGGGATGTGTGACACCAGCTAAAGGTTCTGCTGAATGAATAAACAAAGTGACACCTGGAGGGCCCCCTGCTGCGCCCAGAGGGCCCAGAGGGAAGAGGCTGGGGAAGCCCCTGCAGCCCAGAGTGTGTTCCCTTGGCACAGTCCAGCCTTTTCTCAGGACCTCTGATGCAGAATTTCAGGGTACCACATCCCCTGGGTTCTCATCTTCCCATGAGCTTAAGGATTTGGAGTCCAGGACTTTACTGTGACCCAGACTGGGCACTGATTTGTATGCTGCCTGGAAAGCTGAAGAGAGAACCTAGGGCGGTGCCTGGTATTCAGAACACACTGACTCAAGCAGACGTTTGGCCCTGGGAGTTTGGAGGTCAGGAGAAGGGAAGACCTTGGGTTTGCTGGCCCAGGGCACAGGGAGCCAGCCTGGTACCCTGACCTGAGGTGGCTTCTTCATCTAGACCACCTCCCCTCCTCTGAACCAACGCCGCCTTGGAAAGGGCTTGCCCCCTCCCAGTCCTGCACAAAGTGCAGCCTGGGTGAAGACCCTCACCAGTGGGATCACAGAGAAAATAAGAATTTCCATCCGTTCTCTCAAAAACATCCCTCCCTTGCCCTCTCATAGACAAAGACAACACACCCAAAGCCCCAGCCATCACCCTAGGGTCTATACCGCCCGCCCCCCTCACCTCTGGACACCCCCCAGATGGCTCCTGGGGGGCACTTCACTTGAGAACTCATCCGGCCTTGGGGGGAGGGTATGTATAGACATTCTGTGGACAGAGGGCCCAACAATTCCAGGCTCAGGTTTTTTGGGGGGGACTTTTCATCCTCTTCCCCCCCCCCTTCTGTAGTGCAAGGGACTACACCACCGCTCCCTGGTGGGGTCGGGGAGCTGTGGCCAAACCCCAGGGCTAGGGTGTAGGGTGGGGGAAGGGAGAGGAGGAGGGGGCGGCTCCTCCGTGCGAGACACAAAGAGACGTCCTTCAGCCTCGGCTCCATGGCGACGCTGGGGAGGGGGTAGTGCGCACCAGTACTTCCCCCACCTGCAGGGCTAGGGCCCTCGGCGGCCACTCACCTGCTGCCCTTCACCTGGGCCTGGCTTACCTGGGCTGGGGCCGCGGGGACGCCGCGGCAGGGGGCCTGGGCGCCGTCTCGGTCTTCGTCAGCCCGGCCCCAGGGGCACAGGGCACCACAACCGAGGGCTGGGACGCGCAGGGCGGCGCGAGAGGCTCAGCGGCCTCAGTCCCGGAGCTTGGAGGGGGTCCCAGGCCTCTTGCTGGTGAGGAATAGCTCTAGGGGTCCTCGGGTCTCTAGATTTGGGATTTCTGCGTGCCGGAATGGGGGGTTCAAGACCCCTGATCTAGGGGCGTTCTGAGCTGTCTTCGTGTCTTGAGGTGTGGAGTTGTAATGAAAACCAAGATCTTGAGAGGGGATCCCCGCAATCCAGAGAGGGGGGATCGCTGCGTCCTAGGTCTTGGGGGGGGCCAGGTTTAAGAGGGGGAGTCTTCTCGGTATCGTAGGGAGGTCGCTGTCTTCTGAATGCGGAGCACTCTCCGGTTTCCCCGGCTGGGGAGTCGCTCTGTGTTGGATCTGGAGGGGTCCCCGCTTCCCTGGGGGTCTCTGGGTCCTGAATGTGGTGGGGGATCCCCGTGCTCCCGGCTGCGGGGGCTTGCTGAGTCCCGGCCACCAGCAGGAGCTGGGAGGAAGCCCCTCAGCCGCTGGGGGGCTCCGTCGCCGCGGCTACGAGCAGCCCGGCCCTGCGGTCCCGGACCCCGGCCTGGTCCGGGCTCTGGTTGCGGCTCCGGCTCGCGCTCCGCCTGG
>NW_004567133.1:5704780-5716716 GCF_000260355.1 Condylura cristata
GCAGATTTTCCCCGCGCGAAGGGAGCAGCGCGCGGCGCCCCCACCCCGCCTTCCGGTCGCGCCGGGTCCTAGCGCCGGTGCGGCGGACTCTGCCCTCCACCAGCGTCTTTTCTAGGTCAGAACCCACGAGGGGACGAGAACGAGGTTAGCGAGGACTCGGGGGAGTCTGAGAGGGTCACCTGGACCAGCCTCCCGGGCCCTGCGGGGCCAGGCTGCCCCAGACTGTCCCGGTCTGCTCGCGAGGGGCGGAGCCTGTGTGTCCGTGGCGGGGAGGGAAGCGTCCTCGGTCTGCAATCGGATGTGCATTCGCTCACCGTCCTTCCGTCTGTTGGCCTCGCTCGCTCTGCACTATTTTGAGCCCCAACTAACCTCAGAACTAACGGTTTACCCAGGGAAGAGCTCGTAAACTGAGACCTGGGGGTGCTGCTGCACCCCAGGTCGCGTTTGTCACCTCTGCTGTAAATAGGCAGCGTTTCATCGTGGGATGCCGCTGGGAGGAACCGTGGCCACCAGATCGAAGGGGGGCAAGGGGGCTCCCGGCAGGGGGAGCGGCGGGTGGAAAGCCACCACCCAGCTGTGAAGGGGCGTTGTGCTTTTGAAACTGAAAATTGCTGCCTGAGTGAGGATGGAGACGAGAAAGGCCAGCTCGCCCTCCCGGCCCTCCCTGCAGCCCCAGCCACACTCCTTCCCCAGGAGAGCACCCCCGCCCCCCAACACTGCACCTTCCCTATTCCTTCTCTTTGTTCAGGCTGTTGCCTCCACCCAGCAAACCCTTTCCAATTACCCCGGCTGTTTCTGTTGCTAGAACTTTTCCAGCATGGATTGCACACCCAAGGACTCCAGGTCACCCAGATGAGTGACTGGGGAGCGGGTAAGCGGCAGGGAGTGGTGGAGCTGAAGCAAACTGGAGAATGAAGTGCAGCCTCCCCCCACCTCACCCCCGAGGGTGATTTTTCAAGAGAAACAGGAAATCCATATTAAGATACAACCTTCTTACGTTTAAATGTTCGCCAAATGCAGAAACACTGAATGGGCCACATGCAAGGCTTGGGCCACATCTGGCCTCTGGCCATCAGTCTGTGACCTCGGCTACTGAGGATGGAGGGCGGGAGAGGACGGGCTAGCCACAGTTCCTAACTTGTCTCCTTCCTGCTCCTCTCTTTCGAATCCTTGTGTGTGTGATCATCTGCTCTGTAAAATGGAAAGTAGCTGAGGTTACTCCCCTGCATAAAATTGCCAGGGGCATCCTCTTACCTCCAGGGTAGAAAAATACAACCTATTCATAACGTTGGAGGCCCTTTGCCTTACTCAGCACTCCCTTCCTGACTCGGCCTTGACCTCAGCCAGTGTTCCTAGAACACTGCTTGCTCATACTCTGCCCCTGCGAAGGCTCTGTTCCCTCTGTCTGAACCCTCTTTTCCTTGTCTTCTGAATGCGTCATCGTCCCAGACACCTCATCTCAGTCTGCCTTTTCTCTCTCACCACCCCTTCCGCCTGCCAAGGCACAGGAGTTTCAAAGTCCTCCCTATGTTCTGACCCTTTCCAAGCAAGGCCTTACTGCCCCAGACTGTTAGAAGGTTAAATGATTGTGCAGGCAGCGGGAGACCGAGAGGGAGGAGGAAGGAAGGGATTTGTGTCTGACCACAGTTTCAGACCATTAGAACTCAGAGGACACCTTCCTCCTGCTGCCAGTGAGGACACTGAAGCCTACCCAGGGCAGGAGTAGACTCAGCTGTGACATGCTCCCAGCATGGTCACCAAGGGCCAACTCCCACTGATGCTTAACTGGGAATACACACACACACGCACACACGCACACACACACACGCACACACGCACACACACGCACACACGCACACACAAGTAATGTGATTAGTCAAGTTTTGCCAAAGTGCACATGGGTGTTAAATCCCACCCCTACCCCGAGCTCTGTGGGGTGGGGAGTCCTGTTGCCAAAAGCGGGCACACTCTTACCAGGGGACACATCCAGGGTCCCATCAGCTTTAAACTACAGACACTGCCAGAATTTTGGACCAGTTTGGAAGAAGTAATTGATGCTGATCAGTTATCAGAGGTTAACAGAGACCACTTAAATGTTACCAGAAGCACCCTGCCCTTGTTACAAAGTATGAACTGGGAGAAATACATGTGGGGCTCTTGATCTTTTGGAGTCATCCATAGGTAATGATATCCAGGCCCCTGAGGAAGCCAGACACCTGCAGGTCTGGGTAACAGGATGGGTGTGGAGGGGGAAAGCGTGAGTGATAGTTATGGCCCTGAGGTCAAGTCAGCAAGGGCTGGGACGGTCATTCACTCCCATCAACTCCCTCTTCAGCGGTTCCCCTTAAAGAGATACACAGTATCCTCAAAAAGTGGTGTTGTGGGCCCTCCCTGGTGGCACAGTGGGTTAGAGCACTGCACTGAGAAGCTAAAGCCACTTCCACATGAGTTCGATCCAGGTGACCACATGGCACAGCAGACCCCTCCTGACCCGCCCGCGGCTCCCCTCAGCAGTGTACTTCGTAGACCTGCCTGTTCTGCTCCCCACTCTGTCTCTGGTGAAACCTCTCGCCACCCCTGAGCCTCTGGCCTGTACCCCAGTTCTGTATGTACAGATAAATAAATCTTTAAAAAAAAAAAAAGTGGTGTGGTGCGGGAAAGGGGGGAGAAAGGGCCCGTGAAGACCAGCATGCAGATCGCCCACTGCAGGGGTGGTGACGGCCAGGCCCGCAGCCCCGGAGACTGTCAGGGCTCAGAGACAGGAGGCCCTCTCTGGTCGTCCTGACTGAGCAGCCGACACTAAGCTGCCTGTTCCTTGGAGACAGGAGATTTCTCTGAAAATAATTGGAGTCAGAGCCTTCCTGCGGCTTCGTTGAGATTTTCTCAACATTCTACTGCAACCTAAGGCCCCTCTCCCCGCCTTCTTTCCCTCTTCCAGCTTCTGGGTCTGTTGCCCTCTGATGATTCTCCCAGCCTCCTCTGGCTCCTCCTGCTTCTCCTCCCAGGCCTTCGTGTCCCCCTGCTAAATTGCTGGCACATCTCGGCCTGCTTCTCAGAGGTCTGGGCCCACACAGCACAGACCGAAAGCAGCTGTGGGTATCGCTACAGTTCCTTCTTCCTTGACACCGGGATGCTCTGCTCTTGCCAGCTTAACATTTTGTATTCACGGCGATGCTGCCTTTCCAGAGAAGGTCATGATGGGTGTGATTTGGACAGCAGAACACAAAGATAAAGTTTGGCCCTGATTTCCAAAGTGACATAGAAGAAACACCAGATAACAGAGACCTCCACTTAGATTTCTCTGCCCAGAGCAGAGACCCTCGTGCGGGGGGCAGTCACTTGCTCCTCCCTGCAGACGGTAACAGGCAGGCCCGGAAGCCCAGGGCTTCGATTATTCTGCACCAACCCAAATATCAGCGTCAAATAGCAAATGGCACCACCTGATATTTACCAATGCATCAGAAGTTTCCAACACTCTTGGGGGCAGGGAGGGAGAACCACAATGGAGTAGTCTCCTGCCCTCTAGAATCACGCACCGCAAACTGTGACTTCGAATAACTGTCAGCTGTACTGAACGCGCTTTGTCAAGACGTTTTCTCAGTCATATTGATAGTCTCTCACTGGGGTCAGAGGCTGGTGGCCCCGGCCCCCAGTGGTGACAGAGAGGAGTCCTGACTCGCTGGTTTGCGTGGGCCACCCGCCTGCCCAGGCATTGCACCCGGTAACCGGCTCATCAGCGTGACCAGGGCCCCTGCAGCTGTGGTGGCTGAATAGCTCAGCGTCAGTCAGGCTTAGGGTGTCAACGATGATGACATCTTGGGCAAAGGTGCGGAAGGAAGCTGCTCGCACGCAGTGTGAGTGGAAATCTTGAGGACCCCTAAGAGACACAGGCCAAGTTCATGCATAAGAAAAACTGAGTTCCGGCCCTCCCTGCTGGCCCAACAGGCTAGGACACAGCACTGCAAGCTTCCTCCAGCCACTGCAGCATGAGTTCAATCCCCACCCTGGAGGTGACCCACCGGCACAGCGGACCTCTCCTGACCCGCCCGCTGCTCCCCTCAGAGTGTGCTTCGTCGATCTGCCTGTTCTGCTCCCCACTCTGTCTCCGGTGCATCCTCTCACCGCCCCTGTACCTCTGGCCTGTACCCCAGTTCTGTACCCAGTTCTGTATGCACAAATAAATAAATCTTTAAAAAGAAAAAGAAAAACTAAGTTCCACCACAACTTGGGATGGGTCAGAAAGAAGACAGCTGGCAGCCAGGAGGTCCAGAGCCTGGACAATGGGCCTTTGAACCTCTCAGTACCTCGCGGAGTCTGTGAGCTCCTCGACAACTTTAGTCAGCCTGCCACTGGCGGCCAGCAGGAGAGCACGGAGGCGGGTGGCAGGGCAGGAGGGACGAGCCTCTGCTCTGTGACAGCCCGCTGCCTGCAGAGCTGCCCTCAGGCTTTGAAGGAGTCTGTTCCCTGCCGCTGAACGCATGCCAGCTGGAATGAGGAGTCTGGAGAGCGGGAGCACACATTCCCCCTGGGCTCGGAGTCCAGGAACTGGGGCCGGGGCCGGGGCGGGCAGATGACGGGAGTCCGTCTTTATCTGTCACGGTGGTTCTTTCTTATTAAGAACATCTGACACAGTATGATGGACGCTAGCACAGAGCCTAACTGTATACTCTCGGGCTTATACTTCTCAGTCGTTTCTTTCACTTTTCCCAAAATAATTAAAATCACCCAGTGGAAGTGTTTTAAACGGAATCTTGGAAAACAGGAGAGAAATCACTTTTTCACTGTGTGGTTTTCTGCTTTCTAAAAGGACCTCACTGCTCATTCTCTGAGAACTGGAGGGATGGGTATTGGCTGCCTGCCACCTGCCACCTGTCCTGACGGCTGTGGGGGGCTCTGACTGCCAGGGCTTCCACGGGCTGGATGGGGGGAAGCCGTGGAGCATGGAGCAGGGTCCGGGAAGGCTTGGCCCTGCCCCCAGGTTCAGGGCACTGCAGGGGAGCAGAAAGCAGCTTCTGGAATCTTCCCAACAGAAGCAAGAGTACCAGGAGCGGGCTCAGCAGCTCCTTCCTCCAGGCTGGGAGAGGAGCGGTGGGGAGAAACAGGTGCGCAGCACGCACCTGGGGCCTGACTCTGGTGATGGCCTAGTTTGGGTTTCCGAGATACGGACCCTGAGACAGGGAGTCAAGAGCAAGTCGACTGTAGGTGACCCCAGGTAGGTGAGCAAAGAGGTGACTGAGCACCTGGCTGTGACAAAGGCGGGGGTGGGGCGGGGTGGGGCAACTTGTTGTCAAGCAAGTTACCACTGTGGGTGAGTGAGGCGAACCCCACTGGGGAGCTCTCAGAGACTGTGGAACAGTCTGTGTCTCTGAGATCTCCCGCCCAGGGGCAACGGAGATGGGGTAAAGGCCAGTGATTGTGAGTGCTGCAAGGGGGTGGCGAGCAGTGGTGGCGGGGTGTTGGGGGGCGTCAGGAAGAGAGAAGATGCTGGTGAGCAGAAGTTGGGAAAGGGCCCAGGAGACATGGACAGGGCCTGGGGTCTGGTGTGATGCCCACATATGCCCACTGGAGGGCGCTCTTACCCGACACCATCTATCATCTAGTCCCCTTTCAGCAACTGAGCCCCAGTTGCCTCTGGAGACCCACCTTTCTTGACATAGCTCCCCCTGCTCATTGGGGGTTCTGGTGGTGGCTCACCTGTTTGGCTCAAGGAGTGGGCTTGTGAGCCAGCCCCCACCAATCATTGTAGATGGCTCCTGCCCCTTTCTGAGACAGGCCTGTGCTATAAGCCAGGCCACTTGGGGAACTTTCTTTCCACTGCACCCCAAGATGCTGGGATGTAAGGCTGGATTTGCTACCGCTGGGGCGGGGGGGGGAGGACACTTCCAGAGGATGAAACCAAGGTGGCTGACAGCAAGCCAAGAGACCCAAATCAGGGTGCCGGCATCTGAACCCCTGGACCGAGCCTTGGCTGAAGTCTCAGACTTTGGGGGTATGTAACCCGACAGTCTCAGCTGGATTGAAGTCAGGAACTTGGGTCCTGGCCACTTACAAGCCTAGGCCCCTCCTACTCTGTGTAGACGTGGGTCGCTGAAAATACGAGAGCTTCTCCCCTCTGGCCAGCCATCAGCCATGCCTCCTCAGCATCCCAGCTATGACAGGGGTCTCAGGACTTTGCCTGTTCAGAAACCGGAGTTTCCGACCTTTGGAATCCATCTTTTGTCCCAAATGTGGTTGTTTGTGGCCATATGAATTGGGAGGATTCAGCGTGGCAGGGCTGCCACGTGGGGTTTCTCCTCTGGGCTTCTGGGCTCTGGGTTTGCGGCCGCAGCATCCCCCCACCCCACCCCACCCACCCGTGCGTCCCGACACCTGTCTGTCCACCCACCCACCCATCCGTCATCTGTCCGCACTCGTTCAGGGGCACCGGAGTACAGGGCGGGCTCAGCAGGCTCCCGGCCTGCGGGAGATGCCAGCCTCGTGGGGACCGCGCACAGTGGCACCAACAAATGCCAACTTGTGAACAAGCAGGAGAGGCCCGCCGCACCCCTTCCCTGACTGGTCACTCCCCGGGCCCAGAGCCGGTCAGCCACAGCCTCCTCCTCCCCACTTGGGGACCTCAGCCCCACACCCCGGAGGCCCTGCCCTCGGTGTGACCTGCACCCCGCCTTCTGCAGCGCAGCCTACTTTCTTAGCTCTGGTCCCCGAGGAGGTGAAAGGCAGCTGAGCACCCCGCTTCAGGGTTTTTCATGTCATCCCTGCTCAGAGACGAGTCCCTAGACATTTATTAGGCATCTAGTAAATGGGTCTCTCCCTGAGGTCAGGGCTCCGCCTCCGAGGAGGGGAAACCAAGGCATGGGGGGGCTTGTGAACTAGAAGGCGGCCACTTTGCTGCCTGGGTAGGAGGGCACACACCGGCACACACGTCCTGCCTCCTGGCACGGCCCCCTTTAACCTCTCCCAAGCAGACGGACGGCCCTTCCTTACTGGTTCCCTGGGCCAGTCTGTTTCTGGGACCCCAAAACCTTCCTGCAGTCTCCTTGGCCCTGGGGCTTCCCCCTCCTCCCCTGGCACCGCACCCTTGGAGGGAGGAGGGAGGGGGCTCTACTCAGCCCTGCTGCCAAGCACAGATCTGTGTCAGGCTGGCCTGGGGGCATTCACAGCAACCCATTCACACCTCACAGCAACCCAACACGGGGAGACCTTTGCTGCAGTTCACACACCAGCAGGGACTGGGGCCTGGAGCCGGCCCCTAACCACCCTGCTGCCCCCATCCATCCCGTGCCAGCCTCACTTCCTCTCCCCTCTGACTCTGCCTGCCTCCACCTGCCTCCTCCTGATGCCTGTGCCTGCCTGTGGGCTGCTGCAGGAGGACCATGTCCTAGAGGAGGGAGCGGGGAGAAGGCGTGGGGACAGGAGGGGCTGACTCCCGGCTCATCCATCCATTCCCCTGCTGGTGGAGGCTTGGCTGAGCCGGGACCTGGAGGAGGTGGGCAGGGGCAGGAGCGGGTGGGGGCTGGGTGGAGCCAGGCCTGCAAGCCCTAATTAAGTCAGCTAATTAGGTGGGAGGAGAAGCCTGTGGGAGTTAATGAGCTTGGCTAATTAAGTGGATCTGGAGAATGGCTCAAATTCTAGTGGCTGGGGATGAAGAGGGGCCCCCCAGCAGGTGCAGGGAGGGGTGAGACGCCTGATACCTCCCCAGTGTCGCCAAGGTCTATGGTGGTCACCCCTGGGGCCTGAGGCCGCTAAGGCCACAACCAAGATCTGCAGTGACCACCAGGGTCCTCAGGGACTGGTCTGCAGTCACCGTTAGGGCCTGACGCCCTCATCAGGGCTGTGTGTGCTACTGACAGGTGAGCCTGAAGTCCTGGGGAGGCCTGGTGTCCTGGCACTCATCTGGGGGGACTAAAGCAGCACCCCTTGCCTATTTAGGGGGCTGGGGGCAGAAATTGAGCCCTGACCCAGGGATCCCACCTCCCTTCCCCTGAGTCCCCACTTAGGTTGGCCGAGCTCACGCAGACCACCCACAGCTGCCAGGTCATAGGCACGGGAGCTCAGCCTGCAGCTGGGGGCAGACCTGGAGAGGGGCTGTGGGGGTGGGGCAGGGGAACGGGCCTCCTGTCCCAGCCCCTGGAAGGCACCCGGGGCTCGGGACTCTCTAGTTTGGGTCCGGCTTCTCTACTGTACGACACCAGTGGGCGGGCCTTCAGTACTTGGCCTTCGCGAGGCCTGACTACCTGCTGCAGAACACAGCTTCTTGTTCAGAAAGCAGAAAAAAGCGTTTCCTCCCAGCCTAGCACGTGTCCCCAGCACGCCGTGCGTGATGGGCATTCGCTCTCAAGGTCACGGGGAGGCTCATGGGTCAGGACAGGCCCTCGAAAGTGTCCAGGGCTCCTCCCGACGCCTGACAGCGAACCCCCCCACACTCAGAGCACCCGGGGTGTCCTAGCTGGTCCTGCCCCTGCTGGGGCTGCCCCTAGCTGGTCCTGCCCCTGCCAGCCCCGGGTCTGGGTGGGGGCAGGAGTGGGTGCTGAGGGCCCAGCCAGAGGAGCCCCAGGGGCACGGCCTGGCCCTTGTCCCTCGGACTCTGCTTACCAACCCAGAGGTCAAGTCATGAGTGGCGAGGTACCAACCATAGAGCCTTAAACCCCAAGTTGGGCTGAGACACGGGGACCCGTAAAGCCAGCCCTGCGTAACACACACGACCCGACGGCACCCTCACGCTATGCTGCCTGCTCCATGTGACTGCCCCCATGGTGCAGATTCGCTCTTTAGTCATTCACTGCACCGAGCAAACTTCTCCCTCATCCTTCTGGGGGGAGACGACAGAAAACAGGGTGTCAAGAGGCAAGTGTGGGGGGCTACAGGCATACAGGGGAGCCCTCCCCCTGGAGGTCACCGCTGAGCAGAAACTTAGAGAGAGGGAGGTGAGGGAGGGCAGGCTCAGTGGGCCAGGCAGAGGGCACAGCCAGTGCACAGGCCCTGAGGCACAGTGCTTGGTGCGCTGGCGACCAGGAGCACAGAGGCAGTGCCGACTGGGCTTTGATCTGGGCGAGCGTGAGGGGTGTCACCGGCTTCAACAGATGTTGTGGGGAGGGCGAGAGGAGAGGGCGAGCTGGGCCAGAGGCTGTGAGAAGGGCACTGACATTAGGCCACAGGGGTAGCACGTGTGCGTGTGCACATACATGTATGTGCGCATGTATGCATGTGTGTGCACATATGTGTGCACGTGAGCACACGTGTGCATGTGTGTGCGTGTGTGCGTGCATGTATTCTGCCTGAGACCCCTGGACAATGAAGTTCTGTGAACAGCCAGGGACAGGGAACAGCTCCTGGTGCTTTGCCCCGAGAGTCTGCTTCGTTTCTGGGGGTCCTCACCCCGCTCTCTCTGCATTTCTGCCTGTCTGGGCCCCCTAGACCCTCTTAGGTACAGTTCTCCCTTCACAGCGGCCCAGCCTGAGGTGCTCACGGGGACAGAGAGGCACAGTGGGAAACCCGAGAACCCTGGCCGCCCTGAGAGGTGGCCACGTCCCTCCCCTTGGCCTGCTACTCAAGTGGCCACTTGTTCGGTGGGATGTGGATTCGGGGTCTCAGAACTTCCAGTTTTTCAAGAGAAGTTCGAAGTCTTGATTTTAGGGTATAATGCCCTGATTTTAAAAATACGGGCAAGTCATTTCATTTTGGGGTATATATATATGTATATATTTAAAGATTTATTTATTCATACAGAACTGGGGTACAGGCCAGAGATGAGGAGGGTGAGAGGATTCACCAGAGACAGTGGGGAGCAGAACAGGCAGATTGACGAAGTACACTGCTGAGGGGAGCAGCGGGCGGGCCAGGAGAGGTCTGCCACGCCATGTGGTCACCTCCGGGGCAGGCGGGAATCGAACTCATGCGGAAGGGGCTCAAGCTTCTCAGTGCTGTGCTTTAACCCGCTGCGCCACCAGAGAGGGTTGGGGTATATTTTTAATCGAGGTAGCATCAGCTTAGAACACTGGACACCATCCAGAGGTGTAGGATCCCACTGCTTCCCGCCACACCCCCCACCAAGGCACCCTTGGTCTCCACCAGAGTCCGCCAGGCCCCTGCCACACTGTTCTCCACCCCCCAACTTAGAAGCTTCAGCTCTACGGTCAGATTTCTAGTTTGTTTTAGTCTGTCCCTCTGTTTCCGTATCCCGCATTAAACCAGGACATGGCTTTTAAAAGTCAGGGCAGGCTTCCGTAGGTGGGGCTGTTTCTGCAGGCTCTCTGGCCACGCAACCTCCACACCCAGGATCTCCACCAGTCTGGGAATATGTCCACCCCAGGGGTGGCCCAAGAGTTTGGTCCTTGGCTGGTCGGGGCAGGAGCTGGGGGAGGGGTGGGAGGAGATGGCTGGGTGGGCTGGAGTGGACAGGAGAATTACCTTGAGCACCAGACTGCATGCTCCAGGGATGTGTGGTTGCCAGGGAAGGAGGCCCCCAGGAAGGGAGTGGGGAGAGGACCTAGGGCAGAAGGCGGGTCGGGGCCAGGGATGAGCCACAGAGTGAGATCGGCCCAAGAAGTGAGGCCGAGCAACACCGGGCGGGCGTGGTGGAGGGGGCAGGTCCTCCCGG
Organism: Condylura cristata; assembly: GCF_000260355.1. Lineage (NCBI taxonomy): Eukaryota > Metazoa > Chordata > Mammalia > Eulipotyphla > Talpidae > Condylura > Condylura cristata. The sequence continues at coordinate 5,715,378 of NW_004567133.1, forward strand.
CCAGCCCTAAAGGCCACCCCCACCGCGTCCTGGCTGTCCCCAGCCCCAGAAACCACCTCCAATTCTGGCCCTGGCAGGGTGCGGACAAGTGGAAAGAGGGGGAAGAGGCGGTGGCAAAACCTCCGGGCCAGCAGGCGAGGGTGGGCCCTCCTGTGCTTCTGGGGAGGGGGTGACCTCATTCATCCTCCGAACTCCTGCTGTGCCCACTTCACCTCGGAGGAAACCGGGCCACAGAGCTGTTGGGTAAACCTGGCCAAGATCACAGGGTCCGGAAGTAGTGGGGCCTGGAGTAAACACGGAGGTATGTGGGTGCCAAATCTGAACAGAGAGGTGTCAGAAAAAGAGGCCAAAGCCGCAAAACTGGCCACCGGCTGGGCAGATCTCTGCAAGTGTGAGCGCGGCGCGCCCTCTAGTGGCCGACCTGCCGCGGTGCAGGCCAGGAGGGCCGGGGCGCTGGGCCGGGCGGAGGTCCTTGGGTCCCTTCCTCTCCCTGCCCCCGTTTCTCCCCGCCCAGAGACAAGCCACGTGCACTTGTTTACTCTCTAGTTCTTGGAGAAAGACTAAGGCCCCTTTCCCTCCTCAGGTGTCCTGCGGTGTCCCCCCAAGTACCTTCTCCCTGTACCCGTTTGTCTCTTCCTCTGTAGGTTTTGTCTACACCTGTGGTTCTCAAGCTCCCCTGTGCCTTTTAACCTACGTTGCTGGGACGAACGTCACAAGAGTAAAATAGGGACAGTCAGATAGACAGACAGACAGCCTGCCCAGACCCCCCAGTTCCCTGATATTTCTGTTCCCTTGAACCCTCTCCACCTTTCCCCAGTACCCCAGGCTCACACCCCACGCCTTGCCTCTCTGAGGCTTTATTTTGCTCCCCCAATCCCGGCTCCCCCCACCTTGCTCTGGTACCAAAAACAGCAGCTCCTTGAGCTGAGCCCCCTCTGGCCACCACTGTCTGCCTGGTCTCACTTGAGCCACCACCCCCTCAGTGGCTCCCTGAAACCACTCAGGGGCCCACCTCTGAGGGCAGCCCCACCAAGCCCGCCACCAGGGGCCGGGCCCAGCCTGCCATCCCCCTGCGCTTCGGGACCTGGAGTGGGGCCCTCACCCGGCCAGGCCTGCCCTGCTCTCCCCAACCCTCGCTCGAAGCTTCTCTAACTGTGCTATGCCTAGGAGTCTCCTGGGGATCTTGGCGAGGGCCAGGATTCAGGGCCTGACCAGCCCCTGAAGGCACCCTTTCTGCTAACAGCCCACTCCTGCGCAGCGAAGTGGCCCTGACCCTCCTTCACCCTCTCCCAGGCCTCACACAGAGGCGCTGCCCGCTGAGCTCTGAGCCCTAGTGCTC
>NW_004567133.1:5717271-5720121 GCF_000260355.1 Condylura cristata
CCTCCCCTGAGGCCAACCCACCCTGTTGTTTGCAGCAAACCTGTTCCTACAAGACCCTCCCCCACTCCATCACTGCCACTCTTCTTCCGGGATCACTCCCACAGGCTGGGGGGCTCCCCCTTCAACCTCACCCCCTGTCCCCACAGTGAGGCCCCAAAGGCAGCACCCTGTCCTGTCTGCCTCCTCCCGGGTCTCTCTCCTCTGTCTCCACTTTCCCTTTGTAAACACAGTTGTGTCCCATCCTGGGGAATCAGGCATGGGGCACCCCACTCCCACTTTTTCAGCACAGCCATTCCCACCCTTTTATAGCTGATGATTAGCCATTTTCACCTGTTCCCTCCAGGGAGAGGAGGACTCAGCTTGACTTCCCCCCTTCCTCTCTCCCAGTGAAGCTGCCTCACCTCAGGCAGGGAGGGCAGTACTTGCCCTGTGGACATTACTTGCAGTTCCCTGTGGGAGAGCACTATTTGCTGTGACTTCTTTTCCCTTGTCTAGTAGGCTACTGTCTGCAGCCGTTAGGGCTACAGAATGAGCAGACAGTACAGTGAGCGCCCACGTACCCACCCCCCAGCCTGCATTAGTGCCGGGCCCTGTGGCTGCCGGTGAACCTCGACGGCTCCGTGGTAGTTAGATCTGGACAAAGGCATAGTGTCATGGGCCCTACTGCACCTCCAGAAAATCTCCCGTGCTCCACCTCCCCACCTGGCCACCACTGATTTGTTTACCATCTCTATAGCTTTGGCTTCTTGGGAAGGTCATATACTGGGAATCATAAGGTCTGTAAGCTTTACAGGGTGGCTTTGTTTACTGAGTGATACTCATTTAAGTTTCCTGTGAACTTTCCCATGGCCTGATAGCTCATTTAAAAAAAAAAAATTACTGAATCATATTCCATTCCATAGGTGAGTTCCTATCCACTCTCTCTCTCTCTTTTTTTTTTAAAGATTTATTTATTTATGCTCACAGAACTGGGGTATAGGCCAGAGGTGTGGTGGGTGAGAGGATTCGCCAGAGACAGGCCAGAGACAGAGCGGGGAAGACAACAGGCAGGTCTACTGAAACACACTGCTGAGGGGGGCAGCGGGCGGGTCAGGAGAGGTCTGCTGCGCCATGTGGGTCAGCTCCCTGGCCGGGGATCGAACTGGTGCTGCAGCGGCTTCGGAGAGCTTCTTAATGCTGCTCTAACCCACTGCACCACCGGGGAGAGCCCATTCTCTTACTGAAGGACAAATTAGAAGCTTCCAAGTTTGGGGCTAATTGTGAGTAAAACTGTTGGAAACATTCACATAAAGGTTTTTTTGTGGTCAAAGGTTTTCAGCTTGTTTGGGTAAATAACAAGGAATGCATTCTTGGTTCTTTGGTAAGAGTATGTTTAGCTTTGTGACAAATTGCCCATCTGCCTTTCGGGGACGGTGACATTCCCCTCAGCAATGCATGAGAGTGCCCATTCGCCTCACCTCAACAGCGTTTGGTGTTGCAGTCACTCTAGTAAGCGCATCAGCGTTTGGTGTTGCAGTCACTCTAGTAAGCGCATAGTGGCGTCTCATCGCTGTTTGTATTTGCTCTGCCCTCGTGGCATATGATATTAAGCATCTGCTGTAGCTCATTTGCCATCTGTATATCATCTTCAGTGCGGTGTCTGTTCATAGCTCTGGCCCATTTTTAAATTGAGTTTTAAAATTTCTTATTGTTTTAAGAGTTCTTTGTATACTTGGATAACAGTCCTTTATCAGAGTAACAGTTCTTTATCAGATCAGATGTCTTCTGCAAATATTTTTCGAAAATTCTATGACTTGTCTCCTCATTTCTTAACTGTATCTTCTGTACAAAAGTTTTGTTTTTCTGGGTTTAACAGGTTTTTTTTCTTTTTCAGGTGAGGGAGGGTTTGTTTATGTACAGATCACAATCTCTCTCAAGTGGTGTGATCTCTTGAAAATTCAATACCTATCAATTTCACCTCCTTGTAGAAGTCTTATCTAGAACCTTCTGATTTAGTCCTATGTGTACAGCCTGCCCTCCAGGTCTGCAGCCCAGAGATGCTGCCCTGGGGTCTCCCCTCACTGTTACTTGGGAGATGCTCTTCATTTCTCTTTTGTGCTGGATTCCCTACGAGCTAGGTCTTTCTCGGCTTAGTGTCTTGTTATAGTGGAACACATCCCCCAGCAGCTTCTCAAGAAAGGATATGTGGGAAGTAAACTTTTGAGCCTCTGTAAATATGAAACAAAAGCTATTTTTCTACTCTTATTTTATTAATGGTTTATTTAGGTAGAGAATTCCTGACTGAAAATAATTTGTTTTCATACTCCTTTGTTCAAAAGCAGTTCTCTGTCTTCTGGTTCCCAGGATTGCTCTTGAGAAGTCCCACTATGAAGCCTGACTTTTAAGCCTGACTTTATTTATTGATTAATGCATATAGGAACTGGGGTGCAGGCCAGAGGTGTGGGAATGAGGGAATTCACCAGAGACAGAGTGGGGACAGAACAGGCAGATCCACTGAAATACACTGCTGAGGGGAGCAGCTGAGACAGGAGTGGTCTGTTGCGCCCTGTGGGTCAGCTCCCTGCCTTGATGCCAGGGACTGCCAGCCTCCAGTGGCTGGTGATAACTTGATATGCTGAGACTTTACCCGTGCGCCACCAGGAGGCCCCATTACAAGCCTTGAATACAGAATCTGTGTAATTTTCTTCTTGTCCCTTGTCCCTGTGTTCTGAGATTTAATAGTGAGTGGCCTTGGTGTGGGTTTATTTTTAAACTACAGTCAGTGACCCTTTCCGTCTGGCAACTCAGATTGTTCTGTTCTGAGAAGTACTTGATATATTTCATTAACTATCCCTCTCCTGTTTTCTCTGG
>NW_004567133.1:5722466-5753772 GCF_000260355.1 Condylura cristata
AATGAACAACTATAAACTAGAGACATTTTACCGGGGGTAGAGTGGGGAATGGGATCAAAAAAGGGGGGTGTGGTGGGGGGAACTGCACTGGACTATGGTGATGACACACGGGTGATCTGGTGATGGGAAGCCCACGGGGATTGCATTGAGATGGAAAAAGGTACTAAATGATGTAAAAATAAACTATTATAGTATTAAAAAAAAAAGTAACCTGCATATATCGAGGGGGTGGACTGACTGGGTCTGATGGAACTTCCTGGGAAGATGCAAATGTTTCACATCTAGACTGAGGTGTAGCTCAACACAGGTGGACACATCTGTCAAAAACTTTAGGTTACTGCATTTTAATTAAATTGTCCAGCCACTGAAGAATATAACAAGACAGTTGATAAACTCCTTGTGGGAGTAGGGCTGACTCAGGGCTAGACGTTTTATTGGAAAGTCCCTAGCACCAACCTATTCAGGGATTCTTGTCTTGGGCTGGACTCTATAAAGGAGGGAACTAATATAAACAGAAAAAAAGCAATTTGGAGGAAACAAAATATGCAGGGAGAAGAAGACAAAAATAAATAAACAGGAAGTGAAATGACAATAGCCCAATACCCATCTCGGTATAGTCAGAGGTTGAAGGGAATAAATTCTGGAGAATCCAGCTGGCGAGCTGTGACCTCTCTGCTCTGGGAGCTGATGGGAGCAGGGATGGGGTGGGGTGAGGCCGCCCACACCCTGGATGCCATAGTGAAATAACCCGTATGGAGCCGCGTCCTCCCAGTCAGAGACCCTGTGTTTCATCCTCTCCAAAGACCAAACCTTCAGTCTTTGGGGCAGCTGCCTTGCTCTCCTCAGTGGACAAGATCTGAGGGGTAAATCTCTTCTTAGGGCCTCCCTGGTGGCGCAACTGGTTAGAGCGCAGCACTAAGAAGCTATTGCAGCCACTGCAGCCCAAGTTCGATCCCCAGCCCCAGAGGTGACCCGCATGGCCAGCACACCTCTCCTGTCTCCTGCTGTTTCCCTCAGCAGTGCATTTTGGTCATCTGCCTGTCTGCTCCCCACTCTGTCTCTGGTGAATCCTCTCACCCCTGCACCTCTAGCCTGTACCCCAGTTCCTGTGTGCATAAACAAATAAGTCTAAAGAAAAAGCCCATCGAAACCCGCAGGGATTACAATTGAGATGGAAAAAAAATGTACAAAATGATGTAAAAATAAACTGTTATAAAATAATAATTAAAAAAAAAAAAAGAAAGAAAAAGCCCGTCTTACATCAATCCTCCTGCTTTTTGGCCATAGATCTACTGGCCCCTTTTCCAGAGGTACTTTTTCATTAATATCAGTATTGTGGAGGCTTTTGGGAGTTAAATTCTGGGGCTCCTTGCCTTTTCTCTTTCCAGGTTTGGGGTTTATTTAAAGAGCAACATTATCAGACTGCTAACTCACCACAGCTTCATCTGTCTTTCAGACTCCAAAATGCTGTTGCCATTATCTGCTTTTTGACTTGTAGTATGTGCTGACTCATTGTGGGCACCAGATAATGGCCCCCGAATGTCCCACATCCTTGCCCCCAGAACCTATGAACACGTTACCTTACGTGGCAGAGAGGGGCTTTCAGATGTTTTTATGTTTCTCAGTGGACTTGAACTGGGGAGCTGAGCCCCACCTAGTCACCCGAAGCAGAGAACGGCCCCCACTCAGTTCAAAGAAAGAGACATGAGTCGAGGAGCAGGGCCAGAGAGACGCAGCCTGCGGGGACGGGCCATGAGCAGGGGCAGCGCCCTCTGGAAAAGGACACTGGGAAAAGGCCAGGAAATGGGTTTTCCCTAGAGCTTCCAGAATATCTTTCCAGAAACAAGGCCCTCCCTGGTGGCGCAACGGGTTAAAGCGCAGCACTGCAAGCTCACTGCAGCCGCTTCAGCACAAGTTCAATCCCCGGCCAGGGAGCTGACCCACAGGGCCCAGCAGACCTCTCCTGTCTCACCCGCTGCTCCCCTCTGCAGTGGATTTCAGTGGATCCACCTGTTCTGTTCAGTGGATCCACAGAGAAGTTAGATGTGTGTATCCATCACTGTCTTCAGCCAGCAGCCTCTGCTTACATCTGCTTCGTCTCTACCTTCACGAAGTTCTTAGTTACCCCTTGTCTGTTGGGCATCTCCTACGCCAGTGACCCACTCCCAGCCTCCTCTTTAAGAGGCTCTTCTCTCCTCTCTGCAGCTGCACACATGTCACTTTCAATGTCATCTTTATGCTGATGTCTCTGGTGCTCTGTCACCAGCGAGAGTCTCCCCCTTGAGCTCCAGACCCAGTATCAGTCCTTACTGGGACCTCTCACCTGCTCCTCAAGTTGAAAATGTCCATTGCCAGGCCCTCCCTGGTTAGGAGGCAGCAAGCAGCTGCTTCAGTGCAAGTTTGATCCCTGCTCCAGAGCTGACCCACATGGCGCCACAGACCTCTCCTGACCCGCCCGCTGCTCCCCTCAGCAGTGTACTTCCTCAGTATGCCTGTTCTGCTCCCCACTCTGTCTCTGGTGAATCCTCTCACCACCCCTGCACCTTTGGCCTGTACCCCAGTTCTGTATGCATTTAAAAAAAGAAAGAAAATGTCCATTGCTACTGTGTTGGTGGGCCATGGTTGTCTAGGGGGTTGTGTGGGGGCCGCAGGACCCGAGGGGAGAGCCTGTACTTCTAAAGCACAGACAACATGTAAACCAGTGTTACCCCAATAAAATAAGAAAGGAAATACCTGGCCCTCCCTGGTGGCAGAGCAGGTCAGAGCACCCAGCAGGTTTGATCCCCCAGCAGGGAGCTAGTCCACACGTGCAGCAGGCCTCTCCTGTCTCCCTGCTGCTCCCCTCAGCAGTGTGTTTCAGCAGACCTGCGTGTTCTGCTCCCCACTCTGCCTCTGGTGAATCATCTCACCGTCCCCCATGTCTGGCCTACACCCCAGTTCTTGTATGCATAAATAGATGGATCTTTATAAACGAAAGGGAAAGAAAATACCCTCTGCAGAATTCTCCATCTTCTCAGTGCACTTCTGCCCTCTGCTGACCCTCCCATCACCCCACCTACTCACCCAGGTGCAGTCTCATCCTCCTCCCTTCTTCCAGGGACCCCCAGCAAGTTCTGTCTCCTACGTGCACTCAGAGGCATCCACTCATTCAGCTCCGAGGCACACCGTTGCCAGGTCCCTTCCGTCATCGCCATGACCTTTGCGTGGTTTCCTGCATCCACTCAGCTCTCTGGAGCGGCTCCAGAGGTCACGAAAATGTCAGTCAGATTTTATCACTTCCCCACTCATAGCTTCCAGAGGCTTTCAGTCCCAGCTAGAATAAACTCCGTTCTCTCACTCATGGCCCACAAGGTGGCCTGAGGGGGTCATTTCCTGCCACACTTCATGTCACTCTGGCCATCACATGTCACTCCCCATCACGTGTCACTCCCCATCACGTGTCACTCCCCATCACGTGTCACCCTCCCCATCACGTCACTCCCCCCATCACGTTGCCCCCATCCCGTGTCACTCCCTCACCACCCAGGCCTCTCCCCTTTCTCTTGTCCCTTCACCCCAGGCTCGCTTTGCTCATGTCCTCCTGCCTGGAATGCTCTACTCCCACTCTGCCCTGCTTCTTCTCACGCGTAGGCCTCAAGCCGAACCCCCTTCCGCCCTAGTCCCCTAAACAAAGTGGGAGACACCGCCCGCTGCGGTTACGTCCTAACAGTGGGTCTTGAACATCGATGATAATGACGTCTGCGCCGTGGATGTCTCCTTTGGCTCCCACACTTGACATAAGCCCCGTGAGAGCAGGCACAGCACGCTCCTGCTCCCGTCCCTGCCCGGCTCCCGGGGCTTATGGATGCAGGGACAGGTGAATGAACACACGGGGTCACGGGCTCCCCGGCATGTGCCTGGTGCTTCCTTATACAGATACTTCATTTTGACAGCCGCCCTGGGAGCTGCTCCTCCAGGACCGCGTCGCCCACTCCTCTGCGGCTAGCGGTGCTGGCCAGTGAGCGTGGGCAGAAGTCTCGCGAAACCTCATGGGCTCCTGTTACTTCTTCTTCACCTGCTGGCTTGTTGCAGCAGAGGACCCAGCAGTGGATTCCCAGCCCTGGGTGACAGCTGACTCACAGGCAGGCGGAGCCTGGGTTCCTGAAAGGCTGAGGGGCGCCCCCCCCTTATCCCAGCCGGCTGCAGACTTTGCAAAGCAGAGCGTGAGGCTCCAGTGCGTGCAGCTCCGGCAGTTTCCAGGCTCACTTGTTATAACAGCCGCTCTGGCCTTGACTAATCCACAAGCACAAGGAGCAGGCGGCTGGGGCGCAGCACTGTGAGGGTTTTGCTTTTGTTGACAAGTTTTCTTCAGACACAGACGTGCTCTCTACTGCAGTCCCCCGCAGCCCAGCTCACACCTTGGGGACAGCACCTCCCTGATGTGTCACCGCCCCAGAGGGTGCCGTTTTGGACTCAGTAGGTGTGAGCCCCCCAGGAAGAGCCTGTCACGCTCCTCTCTGTGACCTCAGCCTTGACCCCAGTCAGTCGTCTCAGAGAAAGTTTGTGGGATCCACAAATGAGCATCTTTTCGTTGCCTCGTTGTCCCTAGAAGTGTCAGAGAAAGTCCAGCTCTTCAATGGCACAGAGGCCCAGAGAGAAGAGGTGACTTCCCCGGGGTCACAGGGACGCCGCTGCAGTGGGACTGGCCTTCCCCTTGCTGCTGAACAGGGTGGCGGGCTCCGGGAGGGGAACCCCAGCACCTCCCAGGCGAGGGCTGGAGAAGGGAGGCTTTTCTAAGCCCCCAAGGTGACCCCACCAAGCCTCAGCGCCCGCTACCCCTCCTCTCATAGGAAAGAAACATTCCAGAGTCTTCCTCCCACCCTCCCCAGCTAGCGTCACCCAGCGCTCCGGCCTGGGCATCCACATCATTCAGTATTTTTAGTATCGCCACCTGGCACCTGTGGTCACTGTCCCTGCCCAGCCTGGCAGTGTCCCTCCCCTGGCCTTAAAGGGCTAGTGCCCACCAGCTGGAAAGCAGACGGATTCCTGCGGACCTAGGCCGCCATAGGCCCAAGCAGGAGGCCGGCGTGGATTCCAAAGTTATAGGTGGGAGGTGGGGGAGACGGGGAGACGCAGGAGCTTGTGGCTGTGTGACCCTAAGGCCAATGTCTGTCTCATTCTGGGGGCTCCCCAGAGCCTGGTGGGAAACAGGAGTGTGCACTTTGTGATAATCCACTCAGATGATGTCTTCTTGCCTGGTGTCATAGTCAATCAACAGGCATTTCGAGCCCCTACTGCAGAAATGATGACCCCCTCGGGAGGTCATCGCTTTCAAGTTCAAGAAGCGCCCTCGCCTGTGACCTCAGTCTCCCAACTTGCCTGTCTGCTGCATGGAACCTGGTCGCACGCCCCGGGCTCCGTGGTCAAGGCCCCGCGATGGCCCTACTGAGCTCCGGCCCCGAGACTGCCTCCCCACACAGCTTCTATTTCACACCACCTCTTGCCAGCCCCACCTCCGGGGCTGTCCTGTCTTCAGCTCCACCCACCACCAGGGAGAGGGCCTGGCTGTGGGGAGCAGTCTTTCCCACTGACTCCCTGAGACCCGCACACCTTGTCCATCAGGGTGCCCAGTACCCTGCCAAGACCATCTGTAGGCTTGTCTGCCCTCCTGGGGGGCTGTGACCCTGTGAGTGTTGGGCTGGGGTCACTCTGCTGAATGATGAACCGAAGGCTGGGCCAGGAGCATCCCCCCGCTTTCACAGATGAGGACCCAGAGGGCGATAGAGGGGAAATGACTGACCCAAGGGTCCAACAGAGACATTCAGAGAGGAGCCCGGGCCTGGGCGGCAGAAGCCCACACCCACCCTCCCGCAAAGGGCGGAGGGGCCACCTGGATTGGGCCCGAGCCTGCCCTTCTCCCCACGCGGGCAGTGCTGACTCAGATGGTGCTGGAGGCGAGGGGGGCTGGGCTGGGGCAGAGGTGACCCTTGTCTGCCCAGCAGACTTTCCATCCATTCCCAGAAGGTGTGGTCACAGCCTGGGTAATGCACTTGGCCAGAGCTTGGATTTCCCTGCGGGTGGGGGTGGGAAGCACTGGCGAAAGCTTGGATTTCCCTGCAGGTGGGGGTGGGAAGCCCTGGCGAAAAGGACCACGGTCCTCAGGGCAGGAACCCCTGCCTGGGCACAGTGTACAACTACTGTCCCTCAAAGGTTCAGAGAACGTACACCCACTTACACTGACAAACATACGCACGCACACACTCACACATACTCACCCCCGAGTAACCGGCCACGGCCACACAAACGTTCGTGTCGTCTCCTTCTCACACACACAGACACGTCGTCTCCTTCTCACACACACAGACACGTGTGCGCAGACACAAACAGACATGCCCGCCACTTCAGTAGGACGGAACTCTGTTAAGTGCTGGTGCAGCGCGACAAGGAGAAGCAGCTCTGAGCTGGCCGGGCAGGGGCTTCCTGCAGGTGCGCGGGCGAAACCAGGGCGCAGTTTCTCTGGGGTGAGTTCAGGGGAGCGGAGCGAGATTAATTGGGTGGGGTCAACCCGACCACGTAGGTCTTGGGATGTTGAGCAGAGTGTCCACTTGAGCCGGGAACCACGGAGAGCTCTGCTCTGAGCGGGGTGGACATGACCACACTGGGGGCGGATGGGAAGGTCACAGTGGGATAGGATGGGGGCGACAGAGGGGGGGGTGACACCAGGTGAGAGATGGGAAAGGCTGCCACAGGGGTGGCGGCGGCTGGCCAGCAGAGGACCACAGACAGACGGAGATTTGCCCTGCGCCCACCCTCAGGCACTGACCTCTGCAGCGGGACCTCTTCCAGCGGCTCTTCCTCCTCCTCTTCCCTGTGGAAGCAGACGAAGCAGAAGGCTGGAACATCTCCACAGCCCAGGGGCCAGGCTGGAGGCAGCTCCAGGATGGGGCAGGGGTGGCTGGTGGTGGCCAGGGCAGCATCATCCCCAGTCTGGGCAGGGGGCCCAGAGCCAGAATGCTCCAGGGTCAGCAGCCTGTTGGCCTCAGGGTCCCTCGCCTGCCCACCTGCCACCTGTGCCTTTTCACTCAGGTTACCCGTCGCCTCGGTGGGGGGTAGAGCCTGTGGCTCTGTTCGGTGGGGACACCGTCCTGGCCCCAGGGGCTTCCAGCCGCAGCGCTGGGCCGGGGCAGGCAGCTTCCAGCAGCCTCGTCTCAGAGTCTCAGAGTCTCGGAGGTGCCTCACTGGCGACCAAGGTCCAGCAGGCCACTCACTGCCCGGGGTGGAGCCTTTGCCCCTCGGTGGCCCACCCAGCTGCTGTCTGTCAGAGGCGAGGCTGGGCCGACAGGCTCACAGATGCCCTGTCCATCTGGTCATCTGTCTGTCCAGCGGTCTGTGCCTCCTGAGCAAGCACGGGCTTCCTAAGAAAGTTTGTTCTCTGTGCCGGAGGGGCGGCAGGCGTGGTCTCCGGAGGGAGGGTCAACACCTGGGGCTGAGAGACGGGCAGGTGAGGCGACCCCAGGCGAGTCCAGGCCCCCAGTCGTGGCTCCAGTGCTGTTGCTGGTCTGGAGCCGGCTCCCTCCACTCCCAGCTCCTCAGACTCCTACTCTGGTGGCTGCTGCTCCGGCAGAGGCAGACCGGCTTGGCTGTGGGTATTAATAGCTCCACATTCACGCTGAGAAGCCTGGAAGTTAACTCCTTCCCTGCCAGAGGGGAGGCTGGTGGGGCTGCCAGTGGCGAGGAGCAGAAGCTTGGCTGCCTTCACAGGACCCTCAGATGCCATGAAGCTGTGCACCGCTGGGCATCTAGGTCTTGGTCCAAGTCCCCTGGCCATTTGACCCCCATGCACACCTCCTGAAGTCTGGCAGAACAGAGTCTCTGGCAGCATCCCTGGAATGGGGGAGTCTGAGCTCTAGGGAGTGTCCCCAGGATTCCTGCACTCATGGGGGGGGGCATCCCTCCACCCCTGGGACCACTGCAGTTCCCTGTCACTATAGGTCCAGTTTGGTGGCTGAATCTCTGTGGACCCACCCAGATAAACCTCATGCAGCTCCCCTGGGAAACACCCAGTCCTCTATTCAGTGGAAGAGTGTGGGAAGAGGGTGGAGAGGCAGGAATCTGAGTATAATTTGTTTGCTTGAAAATGTTTATGAAGCACCTGCAAAGTGCCAGGAACTGTGCCTGCTGGTGACTGGTAGGCACTGGTGAGGAAGAAGGGCCTGTTCCTGCTCTGGAGGGCTGGCAGGTCACAGTGAGAGGGCAGGGCCACAGCTCACCTGCTCGGATGCTAGCCATCCTGAGAATAAGGGAAACTCCCTGCAGGGATCCAGGCTGGCTGGGTTTCTATGCCTAGCTCACCTCTGCAATTTGCAACAAGCATAACCTTGCACCGGTAAACAAAGGGAAAATAACTTCAGATTCTGAAAAGTGCTACAAAATGCTATGAAAAAATGAAACTGGTATGTGAGAGGGGAGGTGGCTTGATAGAATGTTCAGGGAAGACCTCCCAGGAAGCTGAGGTTGGAGCAGCAGGAGTCAGATCTAGCAGAGGTGGTCCAGGAGGAGGATCAGTAGCTAGCTGCAAAGGGCCAGAGGCAAGAAGGAGCGGGTGGGTTTGAGGAAGGGTATGAGAAGCTACAAAAGTCTTTAAGCTGGGCCTTGAAGCCTTCAGCAGTAGGGAGGGCAGAGTATGTGCGTACTCACAGGCCAAAAAGATGGTGGACCCCCACTAGGCACGCTGAAAGTTACCCTGGGGTGGGGGGGCTTGAAGGAGCAGGGGTGGGTGGGAGGAGGATGCATGTGGGAACTGGGGCCAGCGAGGGGGCTGAGGAGATGGCGGGCAGGAAGAGACTTGGAAGGAAATATCTGTATTTGTTTAACTGAATTCCATTGGTTGGAAGGAGAAATGTGGGCCTCCCCTTGTTAAGAAAAGCTGGGGGCTGAGGACACGGCCTCCGCGAGCAACTGTTTCGGGAGCACCGACCACAAGGGCACCTACGCAGATGGCCTGCGAGTGGGCGCTGGTGTCCAGCGCTCTGCTCCGCCAGGGCCTGCGTGTATAAAACTGTGGGGGTGAGGTGTCTGTCTTTTTCTAATTGGGCCACCCCAAAGGATGCCTTTTTCTAATTGGTCAGTTAATAAAGTGCCTTTTTCTAATTGGTGTGCGCAAAAGGATGGCTTTTTCTAATTGGCCAGCTGATAAAGTGCCTTTTTCTAATTGGTGCGCGCAGAAGGATGGCTTTTTCTAATTGGTCAGCCCAAATAGAGCCTTTTTTTTCTAATGGGTTCACCCAGAGGATGCTCTTTTTGAATTGGTCCACCCAAAGGGGGTAGCTTTTTTTCTGATTTGCGTCGAGGTAACCTATAGGCTGGGCTGGGGTGTATGATTTAGAGACGGGGCGTCAGGTGTTAGTGTGGGCTCTGCTATAGATGTGCTGCCACTTCGGCTAGTTACTCTTCCTTTAATAGCCCTAGAACCTGTAGACATAGGGGACAGCTAATCCAACCCCTAGAACCCCCCAGGAGAAGGGATGGGCCCCAGGAAGGAGAGACTCCGTGAAGTCACACAGTGACTCACAGCAGAGTCTGATGCTGTCACCTGGGGGCTGTGTCTCCCCAGTTCTACACTTCAGCGGAGACTGCTTGCCTCCTAGGGTGTGTCCTTGAGGACAGTACAAAGACCTAGAGGGACGACAGAAGAGGCGGAGGGAAGGGGAGGTCAGGCCAGGCTGTGGCTCCCTGGGGTGGAGTCAGTAGGGGCTAGGGTGCCCCAGGCCTCCAGGCGCCCCTTCTACCTCCCCAGGCCCCTTGGGGTTGTCATTTGCAGATGTTAATTATTCAGGATGCTGGTGCTCGGCCTGGTTTTAATGCACTCTGATGGCGTTCTCAAGCTAATGGGGAAAATCAATAGGTTTTAATTCTTAGTGGCCGTGAAGCTGTCTGTCTGCTGTTTGGGTGCCTGAGCCCTGTTCTTGGGCTGGGGTTTGGTGGGTGGAGACTCAGCTCCAATTCGCAGCGAGCCTGAAACTCCACCTTTTCCTCCCCCTCCTCCCTTCCCCCAGGCCCTCAGATTCCAGCCTGGGGAGGGAAGATTACAGTCCAGGCAGCTCCAAATGCTGCCCCAGGCATCTTGGAGGGCCTCAGCCCTTCCAGCTCAGTCTTCTGCTCTTCTGGCATGGCATTCCTTCTCTGCCCCTTCTGGCCCCTTCACCAGAGAATGGTAACCCCACCAGCTTTGAGGGAGGGGGGTTGGACAGGCGTGCAGTTTTGTCCTCAGTACTTTATGGTCTTGGGGACCCTCCCCAGTCAGTCCAGTAAGCTGCCTGGAGGCTGCCTGGACTCTGGCCCAGCTTAGACCTGCCTCAGGTGTGTGTGAGGGGATCCAGCTGAGGCCTCGCGTTCCTGAAGATCCTTAAATGTGAATCCCTGCTATTATTTCTCTGTGCAGTTACACATGCAGGTATGACAATTTCTGGAACAGAACTTGAAAATTGAGAACATTCCTATAGCATTAAAGGCATACTGCATCTCGGACCAGATCCTCCCCATCCCTCCAGGAGGCCCCCAAGGTGTGTTCCCCTGCTCTGCTCGTGTGTTTGTATGTGTGTTAAATGCATTCATTAGACAAGGGTAAACATGTAAGAGACATATGATCTTCATGATACTGTTTTTGGTATTTTTTAATGTTTCCAAAATTCAATAAGCCTCCAAAAAAGAAAAAGTCTGGAGATGCCTTGACCTTGGAGAGGCCCTGCCTGCTTCTTCGAGAACCCAGGCTTTTGCCAGTGGACCCTGGGCCTCCTCTTCCTGTCCCCAACTGGGTGGGCCTGGCTTCCTCCTGTCCCCCACTCAGTCCCCAGCAAAGCTTTCCCTTGTTTTATCCATTTCTTGCTTCTCTTTTACCCACCTGGATGGTGGGGCAGGCAAAACTGCTGAGGTTACTCTAAATGCCCACCTCCTGGGCTTTTTTGGGAGAATCACATGAGCCAGAGCCTGTGAAATGCCTGGCATACAGTAGCTGGCTAGTGGGCCGGTTCTCGCCCCCCAGGGCCCTTTGAAACTTGGGTAAAATACCCCTCCTTTGGTCACCTGTGCATGTCTGATGTTTTTTCAAAGACCTTCAGGATCCACTGGTATGGTGCACAAATAACTCCCTTTTCAAACTCAAAGTCAGTAGTTACCGGGTGTGCACATGCAAGGAAGGCCAGGTCAGGTGCTACTGATGGAGGAAAGAATAGCAACGGAACCTGTCTCACAGAACCTGTCTCACGTAAGGAGATGGAGGTACCGGGATTAACATAGCCAGTAAGCACAGCCATAGAAAATAAGACCCTTAGATGCCAAGTGAAACCTTTCCCAAGGACCCCACTCTTCAAACCCATCAATTCCAAAAGCTACATCACTAGCAATGCATGTGGGGGCCCAGAGAGGCACACAGAAGGAAGGATCCCCACTGCAGGGGATTCTCTACTCAGTGGGGGGGTGGGAGATAGCCCCTTTCTCTCTGTTAACTAAGCTACTATAAAAAAAAGAGGCTTCAGGTTACATTGACGCAAACAAGTCTTCAGTCAAATTAATTAAAATCACATACTAGGTGATTTAATTGATCACCAGGTTTACCATGGGGAAAGAGGCTTATCACCAAATTGGTTCAAAGAGTCCTTTCTCTTTTATAGGAAAGAGCATGACTAGATATTTGCAGTTGGACCAGGCACAAGAAAAATGAAAGCTTGGTTTTAGATCATTAGAGCTCCGGATGACTGACAGTTGAATGGAACAGGAAGTTGGCTTCCTAGAAGAGGTCTTATTTGAATCAGAAGTTTATCAGAAAATGTTGCTTAAGCATATTATTCAGAAAGCCATGTCTTCCCAGAAGGAACTCGTGAATTATATACTACATGGAAAAAGTTATGTCCAAATCAGCTTTGGTCCAATTTTTTTTTTTTTAAGATTTATTTATTTGTACGTACAGAACTGGGGTACAGGCCAGAGATGCGGAGGGTGAGAGGATTCACCAGAGACAGAGTGGGGAGCAGAACAGGCAGATCGGCGAAGTACACTGCTGAGGGGAGCAGCGGGTGGGCCAGGAGGGGTCTGCTGAACCTCTGGGACAGGCAGGGATCGAACTCAAGCAGAAATGGCTTTAGCTTCTTAGTGCTGTGCTTTAACCTGCTGGGCCACCAGGGAGGGCCTAGTCCAATTTTTTAAAATCACAAGGTAGCTTTTTTTCTCTTCACGTAACATGATGTCTAAAGGTAGGGGCTTCTCTTGCTGATGCTGGTTTGTGAATGGTGCATATTCATGTCTTAGTTCTAAAGATGGAATGAGACAGAAGTGCTATTTCTCACTTCCGTTTATATTTTGTCAGCACGTAGTTGGCCCCCTTGTTGCAAAGGAGACTGGGAAATCCAATTTCTATCTGTGTAGCCCTCTGTATTGCTAAAACTCGGGTAGGAATGGGGTATCATTACAGGTAAGTGAGAGAGAATAGAATATAGTTAGCATCATGAAGGCCTGATGCATGATGGAATTCTGAATCCTTCCCTTTGCTTCCTTCACAAGCTCTGTTTGTCTATTTTTTATTCTTTTTAATTGAAAAAACCTGCCGAACAATCTATCTGAGATCCAGAAAATAGAAGTTCTGAGACAGATTATATGATGTCTTTGAATATTAAGGAAGAGATTTTCAATTTTGACAGGGGAATTTGAAGATGCATTAGTTTAGGTGAAATTAAAAAAAAACAAAACCCTCAAAAACAAAGCAAGAAGCAATTATAACTCCAGGGAAAACAAAATGTTGCACAATTAATCATAGTATACTATATGTCAAATCATGAATTTTATCTACAAAGGGACAATAACATAAATACTAACAATTATATTAACCAAAAAGGGGCTACTATATTAGAGAGATGTGTGTGGGAGGGAGTTTTCGGGCAAAAGTGCACTAGACTTTCATTTTCTATATTGGGAAGTAAGATCAAAAACAGAAACATCAAGAAATAGCTGTATTAGCATGGTATTTAGAATCTTGACATTTAAAGAATGACCCATGACCAGCAGCATCAGCAACACCTGGAAACTTGCAAGAAATACAGAATCTTAGGACCTCCCCCGTAACTGGTGAACGGGGGCCTGTATTTTAACAAGATCCCAGGTGAATCATGTGTTCATCAAAGTTTGAGAAACTCTGACTTAGAAAGAGAATGGCAAATAAAGAGGAATAGCTAAACATGTTGAATTCTTTGCCTCTAGAAAGAAACTTGAAGTGCAGAGAGGTGGTGTAGGGGACATTTCTGCTAAATTTCTATATCACCCTATTGCTTTTTTTTTTTTTTTGCATTTCAAATTATGTAGATTTACATTGTAGGAAAAAGGTAAATCATGCTCATGATTTAAAATCCTAACACTCAAAACTCAATGCACTGCTTTCCTGCACTAGAAGCCCACAGACTCCCTTTCATGTGTCTAGAGTATCCTTTCAGAAATTTATCTACATTTCTGACCTATGGGTACTTTATTATCCTGCTTATTCTTTTTTTTACAGAGAAGAGCACATGTAACACACTGTTCTACATCTTGTTATTTTCAGTCAGCAATATCTTGGAGATGATTTCAAATAAGCACATATAGATCTGCTTAATTCATTTGCAGATGCTTTTATAGGCTATCACAGCATGCTGGTATTATAATTTACTTAACCACTCCTCTACTGATGGGAAATTAGGTTGTTTCCAGGTTTCCACCGTCACACACAATGCTGCAGTAAGCATTTTATAACCACCATAGAGTGTATTTAAGAGCACAGGCCCTGGACTCAGATGCCAGGGCTCCTGGATGGTTATTTCTTTTCTTTTAAAAAAATATTTTTATTTTTAAGATTTATTTTATTTATTTATGCATGCAAGAACTTGGGTATAGGCCAGAGGTGTGGGGGGAGGGGGGGAGAGGAGGGGGAGGTGATGAGAGGACTCACCAGAGACAGTGGGGAGAAGAACAAGAGAATCTACTGAAATACACTGCTGAGGGAGCAGTGGGCGGGACAGTGGGCAGGACAGGAGAGGCTGCTGTGCCCTGTGGGTCAGCACCTGGGCTGGGGATCAAACTCGAGCCACAGTATCTGGCCACAGCTTGATGGTGCTGAGATTTTAACCCCTGTACCACCAAGGAGGCCCGAGATCAGTTATTTCATCTTTCTGTGTCTGAATTTCTATAGCTGTGAAATGGGAATAAACATAGTTCTGAAGGTTGGCAGGAGTTTGTTCAGCAGATCTTATTGCTATGTGCCAGGTACTGTTTTAGACACAAAGGGGCAAAACAGGTTGAAATTCTTGCCCTTTGGGGCAGGAATTGTGGAAGACTGAAAATAAACAGGATACAATTATAAGCTATATGATAAAACATGGTAAGGAAAGGGAGCAACGAAGAGGGATGGGATTTATAATTTTAGATAAGGCTGTCACAGATGGCCTCCCTGATAAAAGTGACACTTGATTCTCACGCACCTGAGGAGCTGAAGCGATGAGTTGTATTAATCACTGGGGGTTGGGGGGTAGAGCGGACAAGCATTCCAGGCAGGGGATCAGGAATAGGGATCTCTCTCCCTCCCAAGGTGGCTGCTGGCTACGGAAGACCCCTGTGCCTTTCACCCACTAACCCTAATTATGTCCTCAGGGTGCATACAAAGGAAGCAGAGGCCCTGCCCTGTTTACAGTAGCCTCCATCAAAGGAAAGCACTATCCCTGGTGGCACAGGGGTTAAATCTCAGCACTGCCAAGTTATGTCCAGCCACTGAAGCACAAGCTCGAGCTCGAGTTTGATCCTGACCAGGGAGCTGACCCACAGGGCGCGGCAGACCTCTCCTGCCCTGCCGGCTGCTCCCCTCGGCAGTGTACTTCAGTAGATCCGCCTGTTCTGCTCCCCACTCGGCCTCTGGTGAATCCTCTCACTCCTCTCCCCTCACAGCTGGCCTACACCCCATTCTTGTATGCATAAAGAGATAAAGATAAATCTGAGAAAATAACAAAGAAGCAAAAGAGAGGCAGCATTGCAGGTGAGCTGGGCTGTGCTGGAGCTGTGCCGATCATGGCCTCAACCACAGCTGAAGAAGCCAGGAGGCCTCAGAGAAGGGGTGGGATTCTCCCCACCACAGCTCCAGTCCCTGGTGCCTGAGGACGCTGTCTCCAAATCTGATCCTTCTTCTAGAGAGGTATGTGGTGAGGCGTAGGAACCAGCAAGTGAGTCTGGGAGTGCTACCTGTGGGGCAGTGTCCAGGTGGGCTCAGCTCTGTGAGGCACGGTGGGCTGGGCCCCTGTGGGCAGGCACAGAGGCTCAGCAAGGGTTGAGCTGGCAGAGCAGGCCTGTCTGTGGGTCTCTTCTCATCAGTTCCAGAATTTCTCTGTAGTCTTCACTGGGACAGAAATCTGATTGGAAGAGGAGTGGGAGTTTGTTCTGAGATGGTGATGGAAAAAGGGGGCTGTGGAGCTTCGAGTATGCTCATTTGGGATGTTTAATTGAATATGGTTAGAATATGTTGATTTGAGATGACTGTGGGGGGAAACTGATGAAGTGATGGGAGGTCTAAGGTCCGGGGGAAATTTCCTTTAGCGACTTCTTTTTATGATTTTTAGCCATTTTTCTCTTGGACCATTGCTTATTATTTTATTTCAAAAGATTTATTTATTTATGCATACAAGAGCTGGGGTGCAGGTCAGAGGTACGGGGTTGGGGGGTGAGAGGATTCCCCAGAGACAGAGTGGGGAGCTGAACAGGCAGATACTGAAGTACACTGCCGAGGGGAGCAGTGGGCGGGTCAGGAGAGGTCTGCCGCGCCATGTGGGTCATTTCCAGGGCAGGGATCGAACTCACACTGAAGTAGCTGGGGCTAGCTTCCAGTGCTGTGCCTTAACCCTCTGTGCCACCAGGGAGGGCTGAGCTAGCTACTCTTTAACAAGTAAATGGGATGGATTCCAACTGAGAAAAAGTGGTTGAAAATTAGATGTGGTTCTTGAGGGGATACAGTTACAGCGCCCACGTGTAGGGATTTACCTTAGTTACTCCACCCATAACATGGGGATTCTCCAGCTAACCAGGCATTGACCTTTATCAAATGTAACTTGTGTATTCTCTGAGGGCCAGGACAGGCTGAGTGCCGAGTTAGGCCTTGGGAACAGGCTTTGTCCACAGTTCCTCCAAATGCCTCCTTGAGGATGGGGTCAGAGGAGACCGAACTGCCCCAGCATCTCACAGCCTCAGAGGGAGAGAAAGGAGACTGGACTGAAGCTGGAGGAGGGGAGACTGCAGGCCTGCAGCCAAGATGTTTGGTGTCCACCCACACCCTTCCCCAGCTCCACCAAGCCCACGATGGGACAGATTGGCCCTAAATTTAGCTGAAAAGCAGCCCCAGAGGGAGCTTTCAGAAATCAAATGCACTGCGTCAGCCATCAGCATATTATGTCCCTTGCTTCACAAAAGAGGAAATCAAGGTTCAGAGAGCCCAGAGGGGTCATTTACCATTTACAGTGAGGTTGGTCTGGCTCCTGCTCCTAAGTGTATGGTGTGGGCTATGTCAGATCCTCTTCTCCCAACTCCCATGTTGAAGATAATGAAGGTGACATGAGGTAGCAGGGTGGCCTAATCCAATAGGACTGGTGTCCTCATAAGAAGAGATGAGGGGCCCTTCCTGGTGGCGCAGTGGGCTAAAGCACACTGCTATGAAGCAAGTCACAGCCACTGCAGCATGAGTTTGGTCCCTGGCTAGGGAGCTGACCCACATGGCACAGCAGACCTCTCCTGACCCACCTGATGCTCCCTTCAGCAGTGGATTTCAGTCAGTTTGCCTGTTCTGCTCCCCACTCGTTTCTGGTGAACTCTCTCACCCTCACACCTCTAGCTTTTACTCCAATTCTTATATGCATAAGTAAATAAGTCTTTAAAAAAAAAAGAAGAGGAGACCAGGACACAGATACCTGGAGGAGAGACCATGCAGCAACAGGAGAAGACAGCCATCTACATGCTAAAGAGAGAGGCCTGCAGACACCTTGATCTTGGATTTCTAGCTTCCAGAATTGTGAGAACATACATTTCTGTGGGCAGAAGTTGGTCAACTGGCCAACTTCTAATGTCAACTTTACTTGTGGGTCAACTTTACTTTTGTGTCAACTAACTTTGGAGGCAGACAGTTCTCAAAGATGGAGCCGGCCATGCAGAGACACAGGCTCCACCTTCCCAACCTTCTGTTCTCAAGGCCACCTGTTGGGCCAAGATGGCTGTTGGAGTGGCTTTACTGCAGTCATTAACAAGGATGTGTAGAGTGGGTCCCGCTTTTTAAGAATTCCTCAAGCGCCATGGCACAGTTTTGCTTACATCTTATTGGCTACCACTTAGTCACATGATCGTACCTCACTGCAAGGGAGCCTGGGAAATAGGACCAGCTGACAGCAAGGGCTTATCCCTGAAGAGCAGAGAAGAGTGGATGCTGGGGAGATAACCAGATCTTTCTGCCACAGACGGTGGTCTTGGACCACAAACTCAAAGATGTGTGAGAAACTTTCTTCACATTGCCCACAACTCAGTATAATTCCTATAGCAAGCCAGAAAAGCATTTCCACCTTTCTGTGTGAAGGTCTCTAACGTGGATGGCTTTCTTCATGCCCGGCTTGGGTGGGCAGTGTCTCCCTGAAGTCCCGTGTCCATGCAGGTGCGCCGGTGACTTCAGCCTTCAATTGTCAGCCTCTGCCCTGCAGACCACACAGGTCACCTTCTTCTGCCTGTGCATCTCCTTTGGGCTTTTCTGGGCCATATTCAAGGCTCAGGGATCATCCTACTGCTCCCAAACCTGTTGGGAACTTGGTGCATGGGTTCTTTCCATCGGCTCTGAAACATCTCAACCTCCCTCTGGAATCTGCCCCTTCCCCCACAGTGGTTTCAGCCTAGAGACTTCCGAAACTCATTTATTTATTTATTTATTTAAAAAATCTTTCTCTTTTTGCCTGTCTCTCAGGGGAATAATTGTGAGCTGGAGATGGCATGCCCTATTTTCAGCTTTTATGTTTTTTCCAATAAGGACTTATTGGGACACAGATTCATGCTTTCCCCACACTGTTTTCCACCCACTCACTTTCCTCTTTTGAAAGAACAAGCACAGGTTTTGACTTGACAGAAGGGAAGAAAGAAAACATCAGGAGATTGTAAAGGATATAGGTTAATGTTTTCAAAATATCATTCTGCCATGTTTACAATAAGCTGTCCTATAGTTGACACTATTTGTCACTCCGTACTCCCTTTTCTTTTTCTATTGTCACTGTCAGCCCAGAAGCTAAATAAGTACTTTCTTGGCCTCTCACGGCTTAGCCAATAAGATGGGAACAGAAGATTGCTCAGGTTTTGAGGAAGGCTTATATTTTATACAAAAAGGAAGAAAAAGAAAGAAGAGGAGGAAGAGGAAGAAGACAAGAGCCAGAGTGGCTGGTATCATTTGATTCCCTCTGCTTCCCACTTAGAGTGTAGACACAATGTCTGGTGCTACAGCAGCCATCTTGCCACCATGAGGCTATAGCGATTCCAAGACACCACTGAGTAGCTAAGTCTACACAGCATCATTTATTTATCATCAGGCAGGAAATACAGGTTGTCAATTCTTAAGTCTTTGATACTTACTACTGAAAGTATTCCTAGTAAATATACTCTAAC
The DNA here is from genome assembly GCF_000260355.1 of Condylura cristata. Taxonomy (NCBI): domain Eukaryota; kingdom Metazoa; phylum Chordata; class Mammalia; order Eulipotyphla; family Talpidae; genus Condylura; species Condylura cristata. Next base: position 5,741,130 of record NW_004567133.1, read on the forward strand.
TTTATTTAAACTAATGTAAATGGGTTTCTCATTGTTGAATTCTGGCCCATATGAAGCAAGAGTGTTGCTAATCACCCTCATCCTAGCTGGCTACCAGGGCTTTCTACAGGTGGGCCCCACACCAGGATCTAGTTTTTAAAGTGAGTTATGTGGGTGAGGTAATGCTGTGAATCAAGCTGGAGGATGGAGATAGTCCACCAAGTACTGCCAGCCTCAGGGCCACCACACCTTGACTCCAGGTCTAGGCAATGGAAGACTCCATCCACTGAGTATTTGGGGGAGTCCAGACCTCTGCTAGGGTCTTCTGCAGGCTGTGTTGTGATATGCTGGGTAGGTTCCCAGATGACTGAAGGGAAGTTGTCAGCCCAAGGTGTCCCTTTCTGAGAGGATTAATCCCTCCCCACACCCCTTCCTGCACCCCCACCTCCCTGCACCCCTACCTCTGCCTCTTCCTTCAGTTGAAGTCTCCAAGGCCTTCATGGAGGAGTGACAGCTGGCAGACAAAAGCAGTATGAGACACATCTGTACACCCAGGTCTTCCAGTCAGATTCTATCAGCTCAAAAGTCATGACTTAGGTCAACCTAGAATAAATCCTAGGATTCTTTTCAGAACAATTCAAGGGAAAAAAAAAAAAAGGCTTCCTTTCCTTTAGAATTATTCCTGTAGGGATGATGGTCTGGAGAAGCAGATTCCACCACCTAGGGAGAACTTGGGCAAGAGCACAGCAAAACTAAGAGACACAGCGACCAAGTCCCACGGACATGTCAAGAGCTCCTGGCTCAGGATAAGCCTGAGTGTCACGTACAGATAGACTTTCAATGTATGTGAATCGGAATATGTTCCTGTTTTGGTAAAATCAATTGGAGTTGCTTTTCTCTCACACAGACTAACATAGTCTTGAGAATTCCAGTTCATGACAAACAACATGGCATCAACATGCAGTAGGCTGAGGCCTAAAGCCCAGGTGCTACTGTCAGACCCAGCACAGCGCACGGGTTGTGCTGAGCTTGAGGTCAAAGTGTTCCTGGGAGAGTGTGTGCACATAGCTTCCCTTGATTTTGGAGGCCTGCCTTGCCCCTGAGGATTTCCCAGGCTGTTGGGCTCAGCCCAAATGCATCTCTCTGCTCTCCACACTTGTCTGTGCAGTACATTTGGCACTGAGTTTGTGCCATCTCATCTGTTGTTGTCCTGAGCTGGTCTTTAAATTTTGGCAATCTCAAGCTTCTCTTCAACTTTCCCTTTTGATGTGAACTCCTCCAGTCCAGCACAAGCTCTCATTGATTTCACTTTCCTACATAGCTCAAGGCTTGGTGTGGAGTTGGAAACTTTGGGGGGCAACGTGGGACCCTGGCTTTGAATCCTGGCTCTGCCACTTATTAGCTAAGTCATCTTTTATGAGTTACTTAACTATTTTGTGTTTATGAAGGTTATTGTGAAGACAAAATGGTTTAACATATCAGTCATTTGTTTGTTCATTCAAGTAATATTTATTGTACCTGGCTGGGGGCAGGATTAGTACTACAATGGTGAAAGTGTCAGTCAAGATATACTTTGGTTGGAGGCAAATAGTGGTAAGTCCTGTTTCTTTTTTCTTCCTTCACACAATTCTACTTTTCTTAATCTCCCTTGCAACTAGGTGGGGCCACATGATTAAGCCAACAGAATTTGGGGTGAAGTGATAGAGAATATTTCCAAGCCTTCCTACTAATGCCCTTCAGCAGACTCCTTCATGAGCTCTTAACAGAGCTGATGACTCTAGGAATGTGAAGGAGTGTTGAGTTCCAGGATGGAAAGAGTCTGGGACCCTGAATGACTGTGTGGAGCAGAGTTTCTCTCTCCTCTCCTGACAATTCACTGTGACTATGACTTGAATAAGAAGCAAATTTCTACTATGTTAAGCTCCTGATATTTTTGGTTGGTTGTTACAGTGGCATAGCTTATCCTGAAATCAACTGTGACCAAGCTCAAAGTGAATTTCTTGGAAGGGAATGGGCTTCTCATGGAGTCAACAGAAGGCTTAGAGATGGGCAGCTCCAGGGGCAGGAAGTGGTGTTGGTGGAGGGGGCGTCTCACCTGGAGTGAGCACTGCATCTGAAGCCACAGTTGAAGCATTTCAGATTCCTTGAGTGGAGAGGGCTCATCTGGCCTGACTTAGGCCATAAGCCCCTCCGTTGGAGAGAGGATAGAACACCTTTTATTTCAGTTCCTACTGACTATATTCCATGAGAAGAAGAATATTTCAAAGGGGAGTTGGGGGAGGGGGAGGTTGTTGGGCAGGTTGAAAGGAGAAAGTTTTCTAAATGAACACACTCCTCTCCCTCTTAGAGTTTTAGCCCAGGAGAGGCCACACCAATCCCCTGCTTCTACAATGCTGAACAATGACCTCCAGGATGGAGAATACAAGCCTACCAGACGTGGTCTCAGAGGCAAGGACAGCTTCCTAGAAGTGACACTTGATCTTGGGCTTGAAGAGCCACTAACTATGAACTATGAAAAGGGAGAGGGGCCCTGGTGGTGCAGTGGGTTAAAGCACAGTACTAAGAAGCTAAAGCCACTTCAGCATGAGTTCGATCCCCACCCTGGAGGTGACCCACATGGTGCGGCAGACCTCTCCTGGCTCACCTGCTGCTCCCCTCAGCAGTGTACTTCGTCAGTCAGCCTGTTCTGCTCCCCACTCTGTCTCTGGGGAAGCCTCTCCCCAGAGGCATCCTTGATTTTCAGTCATTTCGAGGAAATGGAAAAAGGGGTGTAAAAGAAACTGATTTGCAGATAATACAGTTTTATATTTGGAAAATCCAAGTGAATCTGTTGAAAAACAAACAGTAAACAGGCTAGTTGGCTGCATCCAATATTAAACTAAGGAAATCAATAGCTTCCCTTTTTATACCAACAACAATCACTTAGAAGATATAAGAGAAGTAGTGACCCCATTTACAATAGCTTCACAAAAGGTAAAAGACCTAAGAATAGACTTTATAAGAAATGCATAAGATCTATATGAAGGAAACTTTTAAATGCTGATGAATGATGCAAAAGAAGACTGAACTCATGGAATGGCAAACTTTTTCTTAAAAGTCAAGAGCATAAAAATGTCACTTCTTCTGTCAGATGATCTAGGCAATAAACATTGTTGCAATTAAAAAATAATTCTTCCTTCCTTTAAAGTTTACCAACCCTAAGGTTCAGGCCAATGCTATCCTTTCCTACAAGAAGCCCTCCTGGTCAGAATGAATTGTTCAGTGTTCCTCGAGCTTTATTCTGCCTTTAGCCTTTTGTTAGGATCAGTGGCAGATACCAGTGTCTCTCCCTTATGAATGAGAATTTTCTGGAAGCTAAGGATGGCCTCGCACTAGTCTCTGTGGATCAGGTCAGTGAGGTTTGTGCTCATGATAACGCGAGGCTTAGGCAGCTTAGAGCCACAGGCACCCTGTGGACCTTGTCTGGAGTGTGGAAGTGTCCAGGCCCCTTCCCTGGCCACCTTGTCCCTCTGCTGGCTGGGACCTTCCACTTGCCCTCTGCTCCTACTTCTTGTCATCACCCTACTAGGGTGTGGTGTTGCCTCTGGCTGTCCCAGCGTCTAATGTGGCCAGTTCTGGGCACTTCTTCAGCTTCCATGCATTAAGTCCCGCCAGCTGACCTGGCCTCTTTCTGGGAACAGAGTCACCTTAGTTTATGCTTGGTTCCCATTTGATGTCCGGGGTCTCAAACAATAGCTTGGATTCATACCTTGTCCTATACACTCAGCTAAACTCGACATAGATCAGAATTACCTGTTTGTTTTTTCATTAAATCCTTCAAGAAAGCATGGGCAATTCTTTTAACCTTTGGCAGGGGAGCATTCTTATTTAGTATGATGCAAGATCCAGAAACTATGAAAGATGGATCAAATTAGCTATAAAAATAAATTAAGCACTTTTCCATGGAAAAGTAAAATCAAAAGAAATGGCAAGAGGCAAATGAAAAGCTGGGGAAAATATTTGTAAGCCAGTATCACAAATAGTTAATTTCTGCATTTTATGTGTGTGTGTGCATGAATGCTCCTTGAAATTTATAGAAGAGTCTAATAATTTAATAGCAGAGCATGGCAAAGTACATAAACAGACGGTTTGTAAAGAATTCTGATGACACTGATACTCTTTTTTATGTTTGTGATGGACAGCACTACAGAAGTCTGACAATATACCGCATTGGCCAGACGGTGCCATTGGTGGCTTGCACAGCTTCTAAGGGTAAATGTACATTTGCCCTTTGTTTCGACAATTCTATCTTTTTTTTTTTTAAAGATTTATTTATTTATGCATACAGAACTGGGGAACAGGCCAGAGGTGCAGGGTTTGAGAGGCTTCACCAGAGACAGAGTGGGGAGCAGAACAGGCAGATCGACGAAGTACACTGCTGAGGGGAGCAGCGGGCGGGTCAGGAGAGGTCTGCTGCGCCATGTGGGTCACCTCTCCTTGGAGGTACTGGAAACATGTGGGCTGGCTGTGCTATATCTGTTCTGTGACTGTTGGAGGTGGGAACACAATCTTTATTAACTTAGTGACCGGGACGGCACCACGTGCTCACACACAGGCCTGTGCACTGGAATCCTGCTTTGGGTGGTTCTGGGACACTTGAAGTTGTTCTGAGTTTTGCCTCTGGGTTAAAAAGAGCACGCAGGGACCATGTGACAAAGAGACAGCTGACATCTGGGTCCCACCTGTATTTAGGACTTTGCTTATGTTGTAGCGACACCATAAAACGTCACCAGTCTTTTTATGACATCATTCCAACCTTAGGTCAGTTTCTTTGTCATCTGTTTCATAATAAGTTGACCTTCTCATTTTCTGTATTTTATGTTATTTTTTATTAGTTCTATTCTGCGTATAGAAGCCACACTTAATTAGCATTTGTCAGCGTCTTAGATGAGGGCACATTTCTTTTGTCAGTTTTCCAGTTTTGGATTCACTCATGCTCTCTTAGTATCCTCTCCATTTTCATTTGCCATTAAAACAAAAGTAGTTTTTGTTCAGTAATACACTGAATTTCCTAAATTTAGATGTTGTTTGGGAACCACTGAGCTAAAAATAACTGTTACACACACTGTTCAGAATCGAGGTTTTGCAATTTTTTTCTATTAATAATTTATAGGCCCTGCTTTATCACTTCGTAATTTCTTCCAAACTTGCCTGTGCCAACAGAAATCCATTTCAGCAACTTGCTAAAAGTAAAGGTGGGAGGCTGGGTTCCAGCTGAAGCGTCTCTGGTGTAACGCTCCGGGGAGACTTGACTTACGTGTGTTGGTGGCGGTGTTGGGGTGGTCTCAGGCCCTTCCTGTCTTAACCGGCTCAGTCAACCCCCCATGGCAGGTCTCTTGTGTGGGACTGCCTGGTGGCAGAGTGGGGTTATGGACAACTGTTTTATCCTAGTCCTACAAGGAAGGAGCTGTGAAGACTCCTTTTTAGCTCTGTGAAGACAGTGCTCTGTCTATGTGTTGTTGTTGACTGTTGGGGGAAGGGATGACCTGAACAACTCCACAAACAGGTTTTATGGGCCCACCCTGGCCCCAGACCAAAGAGAGCCAAGACGCCAAGGACTACAAATCCCACAATGTCACCACCGAAGGGAGGGCTGCTGGAAGCTGAGGGAGGAGTTAAGCAGCCACGCTTGGTGTGTAATCAGACAGTTGGGCGTTGGGGCCCTTGGGTTATTGCCAGCTCCAGCATGCTATTGGGGTCCCAGCTCAGCAGTACTGGTAGGACGCAGTCACCAGTTTATCTCCCTCTGTTTCTCTCTGAGTTATTCATTTCATTTCCCCTTTTATTAGCAAACTATTAACCTTTTCATGTGTGCTGCAGGTGAGTCTCATTATTAGCCCTTTTTAAGCATGCAGGTGAGGATGCACATTTCACTTTGGGGTTGTCCTGTAACATAAGCACCTTCTCCCACCTCCCAGCACATAAAGTCATGTATGGACTTTAACAAATTATTTCTCACAGGTTTGCAGATGGACTGAGCCTGATTGGGAGGCTTTCAGTTGGGGCCTCTCAGGCAACTGCAGCCAGAAAGATGCTGAGACTGAAGCCTCCCCAAATCGTGACTGCATGAGATGACCTCCTCACTCTCAGGGTGGGCCCCTCAGGGGGCTGTAGAAGCCCTGTCTTCATCTGTCATTGAGGACAGTGACAGTGTCACTGAGGATAGTGACCGACGGAAGTTGATTAAACACTTTCTTCACCTGGCCTTTCTATATGGCTCTCTGGGACTTTTCTTTTCTTTTTCTTTTTTTTTTTTTTTAAGATTTATTTATTTATGCATATAGAACTGGGGTACAGGACATGGGTGCAGGGCGTAGGGTAAGAGGATTCACCAGAGGCAGAGTGGGGAGCAGAACAGGCAGGCAGACTGACTGAAACACACTGCAGAGGGAAGCAGCAGGCAAGGCAGGAGAGGTCTGCTGCACCATGTGGGTCACTTCCGTGGCCGAGGATTGAACTCATACTGCACTGGCTGCAGATAAGCTTCATAGTGCTGCATTTTAACCCACTGTACCACCAGGGAAGGCCCTCTCTGGGATTTCTTACCCACAAGGCATTCTTAGGTTATTGTACTTCTTGCATGGTGACTGGCTTGTCCAGAGGGAAACTTCCAAGAACTATCTAGGCAAAAACTGTAAAATGGGAAGCAGAGTCAGGGCCAGGCATAGGCAAGGACAGGCTCTGCCTCAGAAGCAGCAAGAGTCCTCTCTCCCCTCTTGGCCTTTTTCTGACCACCTGCAGGGACCTGGGAGCTTATGATGCTCCCTAGTACTTTGAGGAGAGCAGCAGCAGATGTGACTGAACATCAGAGGTCCCCCCCACCCCCCAGCTTCCAGGACCCCATGTTGTACTCTGGATAATTCCTTGTAGAATTCTGGTGGTTGTTAAATTTGGTTAAGTCTTCAGGCAAGATTTCTCCATTAATCATATTAATGGATGTCAATACAGATGGTGGGGAGGGTCTCTCAGGAGAAGACTCTTGAGTTGGGTCTTTGAGATGAGCAGGAATTTGAAAGGAGAGGGAAGGATGGAGAAAAGTTTATTCCAAGTGGTGGAACAGATAGAGACAGGCAGGAGTCTGCTATTTCCCAGGGGCTACGAGGAGTCTAGCTTAGTGGGTGTGTAGAGGGACAGGAAGTGTGAAGGAAGCATAGAGGATGGAAATAGTTGGGTAACTAATAGCTAAAGTTTACTAAAATCATATAGTGTGCCAGGCACAGTTCTGAACATGCGCTTTGCTACAGTGATGGTCCTTTGCTGGCTCTTCCAGTTGTAGCTCTGGCCTCACCCCCTTCTCTAGCTCCTTCTGTGCCCAGGAGACTGGCCTCTCTCTCTACAGCCCCAGACTCCTTTGCTCTCTGGATTCCAGTTGGATTTGTCCAGTGGAGAGTCCCAGCAGGAGAGAGAGGACAGGAGAGAGTGAGAGATTGTTCCACAGACTTCCTCCCTGCAGAGACCCCGGGGCTGAGGCCGCCCTCAGCCACTCTCCTCACTTTCCCTTACGAGATTCTGGCACTCTTCCTCCTCTTGCTCTTTCAGGCCTACGGGTATTTAATAGTCTTGCTGTTACTAGACCTGGGACTGTATTATCTTGTGTGCTTGGAAGTCTTGCCTACACCACTATTAAAGCACCTCTTAACACTATGCTGTAATTTGGTGACTATTTCCGTCCCAAGGGAGTGAACTATTTGCCTGAATTATAGTCATTTTGAAATTCTTAGTTTTTGCAAAAGGTCTGGCACAAAATTGGTGCTAACTCACTAAATGTTTGTTGAATGGATAACTGGATGAATGAGACCAAGGCAATAGCAACAGGAATGAACAAGAGATAGACAGATGGGGCCATCTCTGCAGTGCCAGCCAAAGGTAATAGCAGCTTTAACTTTTTTTTTTTTTTTGGAATAGATAGACGGGATTAATATTAATAACAAAATGTTATTTGGTTGACTTGGGCAAAATCCCTGGAGCAGAATTAATAAAAGGTGTGATTTATTTCTCGCCTTAAGTGCCAGCTGTTTTATGTACATTAGATTTAATCTTCAGGGCAACCCGCTTGGGACCCCTTTCTGTTCAGAGAGATTTCCTGTCCTCCTTATCTGACAATGCTTTTCTGCCTAAACAAAGTTAATCTTTACTGCAGCCTAGCAATGGAGATATATGAACACGTGGTAACTTCACATTTACTTTTTTTCTGAGCAATTGAAATCAATTCCAGGGCAGGATTCTATAATAATCACTGGTCATATCAATCTATCTGATTGATAGTAATGCCATCCTTCTCCATGGTGGGTAGTTCAGACAAGGCCTCACCTAGTTTAATTAGGACCAGGAGGAGAAGGCTTATTTCTATGATAAAAGGATTAAGAAAGGGAACTCTCTTTTGTTAGACATGAACAGGGAAACTTGTGGTCCTGGCAATTCCTGGCAGCCGTCTGAAGACAAGACTGATGCACGAAGGAGAGAGAGCCAAGAAAATTCTAAATGAATGGATGCAAGGCTCCATCACTCCCTGCAGCTGACCTATCTCTAGATGTCCAGCTATGGGAGTTATATGAGCCAAAGGCAAAGGTCTAATTGAGTCTGTTGGGGAGTAGATGCAATCAACTCATTCCTCCTGTGGGTTCTTCTAGGCTGGCAAATAATCAAACTAGCATCAGATAGATTGATAAATGAAGTCCAAAAGAAACTTAATATAAACATGAATATCTCCTCTATACATGGTCAACACCCAGCTTTCCTGAATAACTGGCCCATGTGGCTTTAGAAATCATCTTAAATATCTTTAATAGCTTAGTTAAGACAAGGATGTGTGTGTGTGTGTGTGTGTGTGTGTGTGTGTGTGTGTGTGTGAGCTTTGAAGGTGTATAGGGTAAGGGGAAAGGTCAGTTGGGGAGGTTACCAGGAAAGCACAATATGCAAACATAGGCAGATTTTCTACTGTGAAAAGTAATTAGGAGAGTATTTGCCTGGGAGAGGCCCTTATAGAGAAAAGTTTACATATAAATATCAAAAACAACCTCCATCTGCTCCTTCCATGCAAATAATTAATCTTTTGTCAAAAAGAAATCCTTTGGGCTGGCATATTTTTGCTGTCCTGCAAGTCTGAGTGGAGTTTCTGTTATTTCAGCCAATTTTCATAGTGAGGAAACCAAGAGTTAGTCATTTGCTCAACAAAACTAGTGGCAAGAACAGGGATTCCTCTCCAAATCCTTCTCATCCCAAAGCTTTTGCTTATTACGCTAAACTGAGCCAAGAAAAGGACAAGTCCTTTGGTCTCAGTTCTGACTCATCTTTTTACCTCCTGAGATGACTTTTCTTATACACGCAATTTCTACCACCTAGACTATTCTATGTCTCCCTCTCATTAAAAAAAAAACAAAAAACAAAAAAACAAAAAAACAAAAAAACAAAAACACATTATTTATGTGTAGAAGAACTGGGGTGCGGACCAGAAGGGTGTGTGTGTGTGTGTGTGTGTGTGTGTGTGTGTGTTTGTATGTGTGTGAGAGAGAGAGGATTCACCAGAGACAGGGTGGGGAACAGAACAGGAGGATCTACAGAAATACACTGCTGAGGGGAGCAGCAGGCAAGACAGCAGAGGTCTGCTGTGCCATGGGGTCACCCCTGGCCAGGATGGAACTCAGGCCACAAAGATGATAAGTGACAGTGTGGTAGTGATAAGACTTAACCCCTTTGCCACCAGAGAGGCCCAGGGCCTCTCTCTTTGTCTAGAAAACTACAACATGTTTTCAGGTCACAGCTAAAATAAATAAATGTCACTTCCTGACTGTCTCTCCATCCCAACCCCTAAGATGAACTTGATTCCTTGGAGATAGGAGGGGTCCCAGGAGAAAAACAACAGGGGTTCAAGGAAAGAACTTTGCCGTTCTCATTGTTTTTATTGGGCTGGTAAACAACAAATTAAGTAAATCTGACTCTAGGTAGGCCCAGACACTTGCTACATAAATTTCTTTGGCCCATTGTGGTGTATTGTTATTATTATTTCACTAATTTTCCCCTAGCCTGTGCTTTCCTGAGCTGTCTTCCTACAGACCTTGAGACCAGAAGGGACAAACTAGATCTACATGTTCATAATCTTCACGTGATATCCCTCTAGTGAGAGGGTCACGAGCCCGGTACCACCATGGTGCAGCTGACTGGTGCTCACACTGGCAACAAGAATGAACCACCCTTGCCTTTGGTCAGGTCCATTCTCCTTGTTTCCTTAAACCTTGTCTTTGTCCTAAAACCTATACAGACCCCTAGCCTGGCACCTCAGAGAGAGTCACTGCTGAGGGCAGCAGCGGGCGGGTCAGGAGAGGTCTGCTGAGCCATTTGGGTCACCTCTGGGGTGGGGATCGAACTCATCAGAAGTGGCTTTAGCTTCTTAGTGCTGTGCTTTAACCTGCTGAGCCACCAGGGAGGGCCCCATAGTGCTGCATTTTAACCTTTTGCACCCCAGGAAGGATCCGAGGCTGTGGCTTTTTGTGGTCCTGAGTGATAGCAGTGATTCTCTGGGTAGTCACTGGAGCTACAGCATCGCCATCACCTGGAAATTTGCTAGAGCTGTAAATCTTTAGGCCCCAGCCCAGATCTGGGGGAGTGGCCCGCCCTCCCCCCATGGTTTTAAACACCCCTCCAGGTGCTTCTGGTTCACCATGGAGTCTGAAAGTCACTATTTCATACAGATTTGCTCCAGGCTAAGCAGCAGGCACACTGTAGGCTTCCGTTTTTCCTTGGGATTGTTTCCTTCTTTGAGTTCTCAAAACTCAGCCTTTTGATGAGTTGGAGGGCTAGGAACAGGAAGGCAATACGCTTTTTACCCTTTCACAGCCCTTGCAGTTCTGTTGGTAACTCTTCCCATATTGATTTTATTTTTCCAGACCTCAGTTCACATTCTAGCTCTGCCTTCTTTGTGTTTGCATTCTGAACAGGTAACAGGGGGGTCCCTAGGAAAGGGGGAAGTTCCGGGTTCCCTGCCCCACCCAGAAGGAGGGTGGAGCTGAGCAGAGAAAAGGAGAGTAGGAATGAGAAGAGAAAAGAAGGAAATGAGAGAGCCAGGAGACCTGAGGAAGCCACATGGAGCAGCAAGCATGTGAGGAAGAAACCGGGCTTGTTTCCTGGCCCTGGACTGGCTAAGGCAGATGTGGGTGAGATACCTGTAGGGAGGTGACAATGGCCGTGTTTATATTGAATTTGATTTTGCTCTTTTCCTCCCAGATTTGTCTGGCCATTTCTCACTCTTTTCCATGGGTCCCAGCCAGAAGGTGCTTTAGTCTTGTGCCAGCTTTCAGGCCTTGCTTTGGGCCAATCCCTTTTGGGTGGACTTTTGCCCACGAGGGGATGGGTCACTTCAGGTGTTTGATTTAGAAGTTATATTCTTTGTGTTCCGTATTGTATATTTACTATATTAAAGTCCCTTTTCATTAAAGTTTTATATGTTTTGTCTTGTTGCGGCGGATAGCAGAGCCCACTTAGAGCAGGTTTTGGGGCTTCATGGGTGTTCCTCTCTCCCTGTCCTGGAACAGATTTGCTGCCCTATAACAAACACAGCACTCTTTCTTACAATTACGTTTTCAATGGCTCTTGTGGCTTACCTGCCTCAAAGGTAGGTGTTGGGAGTAACCAAGTGCGGAGATTTACTGAGGGACTTGATAAGGGCAGTAATAAATTAGGCCTTGCATCCAAGGGTGATAAGGCCGTAATAAACTGGGCCTTGCATCTGGCATGGGACTAGATAAATGTGATAACGAATTGGGCCTTACGTCAAGGCACACAGCGATGAGTCACCCCTTTGGAATCTGAGTTTAGAATCTATATAAGTGACCGACCTTCCCCCCTATAGGGCTGGCAGTAGCTGCGGACTCCACTCTAGGGACTCTGTCTCAGCTGCTGTCCCGGAGCAATAAACTCTGCTTGCTTAGCCTTTCTGCCTCCCACCTTTCTTTCTTGGGTCCCTTCACAGAAGTTGGGACAAACAGTAGGGATTAGAGAATTTTTTTTTTTTTGCTAAAAATGTGATTTTTATTTGCATGACTGAGGGTCTGGAGTTGCGCCTTTGCTCCCTTGAGGGCAGGGCCTGTCATTTGTCTAGGGGTCACAGTTCGGGATGTACCTAACCCCCCAAGATTGGGGATGCTTCTGCCCTTCTTCAGCTGCCACACCCTTCAAACTCATTGGTTAAACTCGGGGAAGGGTCCCCTTCATGGAAATGCAGATCTTTCTGGCAGCCAGGGAACCTGAACTGGCCCTTGGTAGCAAGCACCTCAGCGACATGCTCTTGCTCTGCAGTTTGGTGCGGATGGACAATGTGACTTGGCCAGTGGGGGTCACTGTGCCCAGGGCCGCTCCAAACGAGCCCCGCATACCCCTGCGGGGCCTAACATCCAGGACAGCATGACCTTCTGGTGGCGGAGGAGTCTCAGCTGCAAAAGCAGCGTCTGGGCAACACAGGGCTTAAGTGTGGTGAGTTAAATGCACGCAAGTTCCAAGAGGGCGGAGGCTGCGCGCTCCTGCATTCCAGCCAGGTGCCCGGCTCGTAAAAGGTGTCCCACAAAGACGTGCGGAATGAATGGGCCACGGAAGCAAAAGCGAAACCCTCCCTTTACAAAGATGGCAGGTCCAG
>NW_004567133.1:5754284-5757225 GCF_000260355.1 Condylura cristata
CGGGCCCGGGCAGGGGGCCCCCGAGCCGCTGCCTTCTTGCCGGCCGCCGAGCCCCATTTCCTGCTTTTTCGGTTTCCTCCGGGAGGGAGGGGGTGTGTGGATGAATTCTTCCGGGGGTCCTCGATGAGGCGGGCCTGGGGGCCGCGCTCCTGTTAGAGGGTCCCCGCGGGACGCCGCTGGGGAAGAGGCTGTCTTTGCCTGGGCGGGGGACTTCCGGAGCCTGCTGGGACCATGACCTGAACTGTGCAAACGGGACGTGTCGGAAGCCCGAGAGCCAGCTCACCTGAGCCGCCCTGTCCCCCGGCCAGTATGGTAAGTGGCGTCCGAGCCCCTGCCCACCCCGATGTCGGGTCTCGGGGGTGGGAGCGGGCTCCAGGGCGGCTGAGCCCTCGCTTCTCCCTGGGCCGGGGAGAGGCGCGTGTGGAGCCCGGCAGTGACACATGCGTGTAGGGTTTGCAGCCCCAGTGTGCCGTCCCCTCCCCCCTCCCCCAGAGATGTCTCAGGACTGGGAGTAGCCGACACTACTTTTGCATCTGCTGTTTGCCGCCCTGACAGTGTTGCTCATCATGACAGTAGCCATCATTTATTTATTGAGGCCTTACTATGTGCGAGGCCGTAGGCCAAGTGATTGACGTGTATTAGTTAAGTAGCACATCAGGCCTCTCTTCTCAACCTGGGACACTGAGGCACAGAGCAACAGTTGCAAGGTCATTTGACAGTGGAGAGAGTTGAACCGAGGCAGTCTGACTTTTGCTGTCATTTTACATATACGGGGATAGGCAGATTTAGATGGGGTCTTGAAGACTATTTCATCCATTGTAGGCTTCTGTATGGGAACACCGAGGGAGGGTTCCTGATTGCAGAGGTCACTTACTTGGATAACAGCAAGGTCAAGAACAGTGAGACTCTTGGCCACTCTGTCTGCTCTTCTGCTGCAGGCGTGGGCTTTTGCCCTGATAGTGCCTGGAAAACTAATCATCCTTCCAGCTGTCTCTTCTGAAGATGCTTCTCTCATTTTCTACACTCTCATTTTCCACACCAGTAGACACAGGATTCCCTTCGATAGGTGTCCTCACATCTGTTTGCCAATGGACTTTTGTTATGTCATTGAGCTTTTCAGTTCCCTCAGAGATGAAATTTTCTGAGTCTGTCTGCTCCAGCTCCTGACACACAGCCAAGAGCAGGGTTGATTGTCCTGTGTGTTGAGTACCCCAGTGACAGAGCTGTTCTCCATCAGGCTGCCCAGTTCAGTAGAGGGGGGAGCAAAATGACATGTGTGATGCAGATGGCAGGGGGTGTTGAGAACATTCAAGACCCCGGAGGTGGTGTGTTCTGTTCCTTCCGCTACTGGCCAAAGGGCGCCGGTCATGCGAGCAGCACTGTCCCTTGTCTGCACTTTTGCTTTCTAGGTTTCAGTTTCTCCAGGTCATCAGTGGCCCTCAAGAAGGCCACATTCACATAACCTTCATGATTGTTTTGTTTTATTGTTAGTTACTCATGTTATAATCTCTTAATTTAAACTTTCTCTTAAGTAAGTATATGGGGGAAAATGTCTATCACTGTAGATATGGTTTGTACTCTCTGCTTTCAGGCATCCACTGGGAGTCTCAGGACATGCCCTCTGGGATCAAGGGGACTGCTAAAGATGCTACATGTAGCATAGTGACTGACCAGTTAGCTTTCTTGAGTCACAATTTCCTCATCTGTAACATGGAGATAAGAATTCCGAGTGAATAATCCAAATGTATGCACTTCATTCATTTAATGAGCTCCTTTTTTTTTTATTTTTAAAGATTTATTTATGCACACAGAACTGGCGTACAGGCCAGAGGTGCAGGGAAGGTGAGAGGATTCACCAGAGACAGAGTGGGGAGCAGAACAGGCAGATCAACGAAGTACACTGCTGAGGGGAGCAGTGGACAGGACAGGAGAGGTCTGCTGTGCCATGTGGGTCACTTCCGGGGCCGAGATCAAACATACTGAAGTGGCTTTAGCTTCTTAGTGCTGCGCTTTAACCCACTGAGCCATCAGGGAGGGCCTGTTTTTATTTTTAAATTGTGGTGCAATATGCATGTAAAAGTTAACATTGTAGTTATTTTTAAGTGTAGTCTGGTGGCATAAGTGTACTTGCACTGTTGTGTGACTATTAGCACCATCCATCATTCCCAGAACTTCTTTCATTTCGCAAAACAAACTCTGTATCCACTAAATAATCTCTCTCCTTATTTCTTGGCCACTAACACTCTGTTCCTGGGACTACCTAGGGTATGTAAGTGGACTTATACCAAATTTGTCCTTTTGTGACTGGCTTTTTCACCCAGCAGTCTTTCAACTTTACCCATAGTGTATCATGTATCAGAATTTCCCTCCTTTTCCAGGATGATTGGTACTCTGTTGTGTGTGCGGGTATACCATCTTTTGTCTTCTATTCATCTGTTGATGGACACCTGGGTTACTTCCACCTTTTGGCTGTTGTGAACAGAGCTGCTGGGAATTCATCTTACAGTGAGGTTTAGCCGCTAATGCCAGGCTCTGGGGTGTGTACAGGTGAATCAGGTGGGCGTAGTCCTCCATCTGCAGAGGGGCTCACAGTATTGCTCTGGGACCTCTGGACAAAATTTTTAAAGAAATTTTAGTGGCTGTCAGATAAACCAGCCAAGCATTCTCGATTTTAGGTTTCATTGTAATTGACAGTTATGAAAATGACCTCTTTGAGCAGTTAAAGTAGTTGATTTCATGATCATTATCTACGCCTTTTCCTGAGGTAAGTTTCAGGTCCAAGTTTTACAACCTAGATGTCACTTATTTAAGCACAGGGGTGGCCACAGTGGCCGAGAGGGGAATACGACCATCTAATGATGTCCTTCCTGCATCACTGACACCATCCTTTCCTGTCTGTGACGAGTGGGATGGCCAGGCCTCGTCCTCAGAATGCAGTCTT
>NW_004567133.1:5758400-5835936 GCF_000260355.1 Condylura cristata
GTAACCAAGTACACTGCTAAGGGGAGCAGCGGGTGAGAGAGGAGAGGTGTGCTGCACCATGTGGTTCAGCTCCTGGGGCACAAACTAATGCCCTGCCTGGCTGTGCTGCCCTTTAACCCATTGTGTCATCAGGGAGGGCCTCACATAATTTAAAGGCAGCCCGGGAGACAGGTTAAATACCAGAAATGACTAAGCCTTTTTGAAAAAATTTGTATATGACATAGTTAAAATGATAAAAAACTACTTGGTAAAATAACAAAAGTAGGAAAGTGTTAATGTGGTATAGAGAAATAATTCTTTACAGTAAGGCAGAACTGTTTATTTCCCTGGTGAAATAATTTATTGACTTTCCACAAGAAGCTTAAGGTACTGTGGATATTCTGTAATAACATAATAAGTTAATTTAATACTTAACATGTGCTGGGTACTTCACATACATGAACTCATTTATTCTTCTAAACAATGCTAGGAGATAGAGGCTGTTTTTATTTTATCTAAGGGAGATTAACTGAGGAGAGGACCCTGGAAGGAATATTTGAGTCCTGAAGGATTAGAAAGAATTTGGCAGGTAAACAGGGATTAAAAAAAAAAAAAATTAAAAGTTGTTTGCAGATAGTTACGAAGATAAAATATTTATCAATAAAAATAGTGGAAAGCATTCGGTGTTCAGGGAGAAGGAAGGAAAGTATAGGCTTTTTTAGTCTTTGCATATATAGATGCAACACATATACTGTTTTTTCTCATTGTAGCTACCATTACCCTCACTTTTCTAGCAAATTTTTGCCTCATTTCTTTTTTTTTTTTTTAAGATTTATTCATCTATGCCTATAGAACTGGGGTACAGGTCAGAGTTGCAAGGGGTAACAACATTCACCAGAGACAGAGTGGGGAGCAGAATAAGCAGATCGACTGAAATACACTGCTGAGGGGAGCAGCGGACGGGTCAGGAGAGGTCTGCTGTGTCATGTGGGTCACCTTCCTGGCTAGGGATCGAACTCGTGCTGCAGTGGTTGTGTTAGTTTTATAGTGCTGTGCTTTAACCTGTTGCGCCAGTAGGGAGGGCCTGCCTCATTTCTTTAGTCCTCCTTACCACAGAACTTCAGGAAAGAGTGGTCTCTGCCTCTCTTTAATCTCCTCTAACTTCCATTCTCTTAAGCTCACTTATCAAACTCCCTTCTACCACTCTTGCTAAATCCAGTGGTTAGTTTTAGTCATCTTTACATGTTCTGTCAGAGCACTGGACAAATTGAGCGCATCCCTCCCTCCAGGATGCTAAGATGTGGTTTTGCTCCCTGCCTCCACCCCCGCCTCACCCTGATCTCTGGTTGTTTCTTCCTCATGTGGCTTTACTGAATAGCCAGAGTGCCCTAGGGCCTGAGCCCCTGGTCTAGACCTCTCTCTGATGTTCTCACAGCCAACCGCCTGCTTTGTCACCAGGCTTGTTTGTGAGACACGTGAAAGGTAACATGTCTCAGACTTAACCCCTGATCGCCCTTCTAAGTTTTTCTCCTGCAGCCGTGCAGTTTCAGTCAAGGGCAACTCCATCCTTCAGTTGCTTGTGCCAGAACTCTTGGAAGTCATCCTTGCTCTTTCTCCCTTTGACCCCCACGCCTAGTCTGGTCAGGAGGGCACGTTTTCCACCTTTGAAATGCAGCCAGGAGTTCATGTTGCCCCCGACTGTTGCCCCTCTAAGTGGCCTTCACCTCTCAACTGGATTTCTCAGCTGGATTACCGCACTAGCTTCTGACCTTGCCACTTTCTAAAAAGCATTTTCAGCATGTCTCAGTGATCCTCTAAAAAAAAAACCCAAGGCCGGTCATGTCTTTGCTGTGGCTCTTCCCTTCCTTAGAGTGAAGCTTGCTGCCCACAGTTTCTCCACAGTTTCTGCTGTGTCCACTGTTCACTCTCAATTTGTCCTGCTACTCTCCCGTTTTATCTACCTAGATTGTGTTGCTGTTCTTCAAACATTGGGAAGTGTGTTCCTGCTACACAAGGTTTTGGCCTGATTGTTGCCTCTGCTTGGACTACGTTTAACGCCTCGATACCTGCATGACTAACTTGGTCATCTTCGAGTTCTCTTGAGCCATCTCCTGGGGTGACATGTGCTTACTACCATTTAAAGTTGTGGTTCCACTCCAGAACTCCCAGTTCTTTAGATCAGTAAATCATCTTGGACTTTTCTCATCCCTTTACTACTTGTAACATTTCCAGTTTTAAAGCATTTCATCTTATACTTAATGTCTTTAGTTATTGTTATTGGTTAAACCAGAATGCCATAAAACTTGGGGTCTTTGGTTTCTCATTAATGGATCTTGAGTCTGGGCAGCTGGCATAGTAGTATTGTTTAAACTATGGGAATGCGGTGGAAGTCTTGTGTATTCACGGGGTGTTTTAGAGAGCTGGACTAAGCTAGGTGTTCTAGAGTGAATAGAATTTGGGAAGGGAATGTTTCAGAAGAGAAGGGTATGAATGAATAAGGAATGTTAAGGAAGCACTGAGTAAACTGGTTTGGTTTGTGTAGTTGCAGAGACAGCTGTAAAGGTAGCTTATGGCTAGATTATGGAAGCCTACAGTTCTACTCTAGGAAATTTGGCTTTGTTAGATTGGTGTGGGAAACCGGATGTAACACTCTACCTGTAGGGGTATGACAGAGGCCTGTGCTGGGTGTGAAATTAGGAGTGGAGAGGAGGCTGGAGCAGGAGGTTGTCACTACTTAACAACCAACCGACGGCAGATTCGAGGGATGAAAGGAGAAGCCCAAGCTGATTTTGGAAGCCTCTAACCTGATGATTGGGCATAGGAGGCTATTTTAATTAATTGGTGCTTTGGATTTGGTGGGATTGGAAGAGACAAGAGATAAGGAGACAGATGGGAAGGTGGGTCTTTTACTGGTAAGGGATTTTACTCTATAGGTAGGTAGGTGGGCAGTTGCTGCTGTGTGGTGAGGTGGCGTTGGATGGGACAAGGATCTTGAGGGTTTTAGGTACTTTCAGTTGATTGTTGGATTGTTGATACACATGCTCACATCAAGGAAGATGTGATAGCACAGGCTGGGCACAAGAGGGAGGGAATTCCTGAATGTGTAGCTGAAGCTGTGCCTCTGCTTTTCCTGTCCCTACCCCCTGTACCCCATTGGTACCCCATGGTCTGTTCTGCAACCCGCTGCAGACTGCCTTTTTCTCCTCATTGCTTTTCAGGATCATCTTTAATGTCTGTGTGCTGAATCCACCATAAATAGCCATTTTTCCTTCCTTATATCATTTAACTTTTCCTCTTGACCTTTGGCAACCACAGGTCTCCTTTGGTCTGTTGGTTCAGTCTCCCTTGATCCTTACGAGGCTTTGGTTATACAAAAGAGAATTCAGCCTTCCTTCCATCCTTGGATGTCCTCCTGACTCACCTGTGGACATCAAATTTAACATGTCCCAACCAAATTCATCTCTTTCCCTCAGGTTAGTGCCTCCTCCTTAAGCCCGAGTTCTGTTAATGACCTTTTCACCAGACACTCAGATGATAAACCTGTGTCATTTTTGATGTCCTCTTTGGCTGTCCCTCCCTCACTTTTAGAGCTGGCGATTCGTCTTTGTTTCCTGACCCCAGCCATTCCCTCCATTTCCTCTCTTTGGTCAGACCTGTTGTTGTCTCTTGATTTCGGTTTCTTCCAGCTTCTTCTACTACTGGTCCATCTTCTGTCTTCCTGCCAGAGCGCCCTCAGAGGGCCCAGATGTGATCGTGCCACTTGGTCCGAGTCCTTCAGAGCAGAGTATGTTGTTGTCAGACACCAAGCTTTCATCCTGGTAGAAAAGCAGAAAGCACACGGGCCTGGATTTTCACAAATCTACTTCTATTTCTACCACTAAGGTTGAAGATGATTTATTAAATGCTTAAAGTGATTTGGGGTATGTCTGGAAGACTTCCCAAGCTATGTCTAGTTCTCTAGCTTCAGCCTAGCGCTTGTAATTGTCAGAACCCTGTGTGCACGCATCCTTCGGCCTCTGCACAGTGCTGTTCCTCCATTTTAATGTCCTTTTCTTCCTTTTTTGCAAGTAAGACCTTATCTCCCATTTCAAAATTACCATAAACATAGTTTTTTGGAGGCTTTCCAAAGACTTGCTTAAGATTATCTTTAATTTTTTTACTTTTATTATTTTGATTTTTGTTTTTATTATGTAAGAATTCTTAGAGAATCAAACAATTAAGAAATTTGTGTACTCCCTACTCCCATGTTGCTTTCCTCCTCTTCTCATGGATCCTTGAATAGTTGCAGTGCCCCAGGCCTCAGGTCTTATGGCCTCTCAGTTTAGACCTCTCTCTTGAACTCTCCTGAGCTCCAGCTCTCACATCCAGCTGCCTCCTTCGTCACGCAAACATGTGAAAGGTAACATGCCTCAAACTTAAATCCTGATCTTCCCTCTAAGTCTCCTCCCACAGCCAGCTCTATTTTACTTGAAGGCAGTTCCATTCTGGGAATAGCTGAAAAATTCCTGATCTAAAGAGAGGCTTCATATGAAGGGAAAAAACTTGACTTCTGAAAAACCTCAAAGAGATATAAGAAAACATTTGAGAAAAAGAATTTCTTTTTATGCCCCAGGAGTGAATAGACTGAAAATGAAAGAGCTTTGAGGTGACAGTTTTTATTGGCATATCCAATAAACTGTGATATTTAACACTTTTGTTTTTGAATTTTTGTCAGTAACTTTCAAGGTCTTTGATATATTATTTCAAAAGATGTGACTTACAGTGCCTTCAAGTGTCTGGGGTAAGTCTCTTATGTGGCAGCATTTACTTTTAGAAGATAACCCCCCAAAGAAATTCAGCTAATGGAACTGGAATGCAAATGAGAAGATATGAGGAAGTTAAAGTTTTTGGGAAGGAAATAGAAGTTACGGATAAATTAAGGAGTAGAATGTTAACATTTGGTAACTTGGGTCTACCATATTCTAGAACTAGGAAAAAAGGAAGGAAATTTCCTAATACTGGGTCATGGGGTATAGAAGTTCTAAAAGTTGGAATTTTTTTTTTGAAGATTTATTTATTTATTCATGCAGAACTGGGGTACCAGAGGTGCAGGAGTGGTGAGAGTATTCACCAGAGACAGAGAAGGGAGCAGAACAGGCCAACTGACTAAGCACACTGCTGAGGGGAGCAGTGGGCAGGCCAGGAGAGGTCTGCTGCGCCAGATCAGGATGGGGATCGAACTCATGCTGAAGTGGCTTTAGCTTCTTAGTGCTGTGCTGTCCACTGCACCACCAGGAAGGTCCCCAAAGTTGGAATTTCTAACCCTGTATGAAGAGAACGTGTGCACACCAGCAACTGTGGTGGGGGTAATACGTGCAGACACAGAGCCTTGTGAGATGTACGGCTGTGCTGACAAAAATAAAAAGCCTGACCAAATTGGGGATGGTGGGTTGTATCAGTGATAGCTCCCCAAAGGAGGTGTGATGAGTTGGGTTTCAAAGCAGAAGGGAGGAATCAGGAGGCAAAAAATTTGGGACCTTGAGGGCCATTTTGGGCAGATGGAGCCACAGACATGGAAAAGTGAAAAGGCTCAGTGTGGGTGCAGGTGATTTCATAGACGAAAACTTCAAAGTGTTGAAGAGCAGGTGTCTATTAGATAGCACAGGTGATGTCTGAGCCGGCAGCTACTCCAGGAAGGGCTTTTAGTCAGTTCATGAAAGAAGCTTTATCATTTCCCAGGAAATTATTCATCCACTTTCTGCATTCTATTTTTAGAGAATGACAAATTAAGTGATCTATCTAGGATTTATTTATTTAAATTAAGTCTCTTATTTTGGGGTAATTTTAGATTAACAAAATAGTACAGGAATTTCCTGTCTATCCTCAAATAGGGGTTTATTAAAACAAACAGTCCCCCTCTCCCTTCTGTAGTACATAGTTCTTTCAAGATTTGTGACTAGTAATTTAGCTCAATTTCTACACCACCTTTGTTCTAGCAACTCTAGACAATGAAAATATGTGCTGTCACAGAATCGCTGCCACCTCTTTGGTTTTGCTTAGTTACACTTTCCTGATAGTAAAAGTACTTTAAACTTTGTAGAATATTTAATAAGTGTTAAGAAGACAAATCACCATTTGATTCTCATGTCATTTTTGTTTTCTTCTAGTCTTTTCTTAAAATATACTTTCCAAGTATGGTTGTGATCATACTGTAAAGGCACTTCTCAGCCTTTTCCACAGAACATTATAGTATACGTGGTTTTCTAATCATTAAAAACTACATAATTATTTATAATGAATGTATAATATTACATAGCATGGATTCTTGGATAGTTAGATTGTTTTATATTTTGCCATCGTAAATAATATGTGATTAATGTTTTTGCAAAAAGCTTTTTCTGTAGTTCAGAAAATTGCCTTAGGCTGGATTCCCAGAAGGGCCCAAGGGTGTGAAGATTAAAAAAAATCTTTTGTTTTAAGATAGATTTAGAATAGCATGAACATTTTAAATGAAGATTGCCAGATATTTTCCAGAAAGGTTATACCAGTTTTTTCTTCCCTCTAGCTGTAGAGAAATAACACTTGTCAGCATGGGGTAGTGTTAGGAAAATTGCTGCAAATTCAGTAGGTTAGTATCCTTTATACTTTAATGTATTAGAAATGGTGCCTTCACATTTTTATTTTTTCACATTCTTAGTTGGGTACTTTTACAAATTTTTTGATGAAATATATTTATATATAACATGAAAGTTGCCATTTAGAAGTGTATAGCTCAGTGACATGAAATCATACTTGCTGTGTTGTGCAGGTATTACTTCAGGACTTTTAGGGCTTTCTTCACTCCAGACCTAGGGCCCAGGAGGCAGTCACTTCCCGTACCTCTCTCCCCTGCCCTGGCCAGACAGTCTCTCTGGGATGTGCTGCTCTGGACACTTTATATAAATGGAATCATATAATATATGGCCTCTCGATACACTTCAAAGCATTAAGATTGAGTTGAATTTCTGTATTGCAGTCTGAAAATTGGTAGCCCATCTATGGCAACAGTCTTGAATTCAGCACATTTAGTTGGTCAGGATGCCCCATTCCCAGTTTACGATGGTGGGTGGTGGTGGGGAGAACGGAACCTAAAGTGGGAACAAAAGTAGGGATAGAAAAACATGGTGGGGGGAGAGTGAAAGCTAATAAAACGAAAGCACTTTCTGCAGCTGGCAGTATGCAGGATTGTCTTCTAGTAGTTTCTCTTCTATTTTTTTAAAGATTTATTTTAATTATTTATGCGTATAAGAGCTGGGATAGATTTAGGCCAGATATGTGGGGCATGAGAGGATCACCAGAGACAGAGTGGGGAGCAGAACTGGCTGAAACACACTGCTGAGAGGAGTAGCGGGCACTTCAGGAGAGGTCTGCTGTGCCTTGTGGGTCAGCTCCCTGGCCGGGGATCGGACTTGTGCTGCAGTGGCTGCGAACAGCTTATAGTGCTGGGACTTAAACTGTTGCACCAGGGAGACCTAGGTTGTTGATCTTTATGGCATTGTGATTTGGAGAACTTTAAGGTAAGCGAATAGCCTCAAAACTGATAGATTTATGACAGTCCTAAATACATAAGACCTCAGGAAATGTTTGAGTTGGCTTGTGAATAAGAGTGGTGTTGGGAAAAAGACCACCACATCAGGAAAAGTTGCTAGAAGTGTGCTGGCTGGGTGGTGGTGCCTGTAAAATTGTGCTAGCTGTTACTGACTCATCTCCAGTGAGGCAGCACTGCCTCAGGCCCTGGCCAGCACTGTGGGAGAGCCAGAGAGCTGATTGCAGCTCATTGTGTCCAGTGCAGTGTTGGGAAACCCAGAAAGAGTGATTGGCTCTGCTGGGGAGACAACAGAAGCTTCTCCAAAGGTGGTGACTTCTTCAAGGAGTCTTAACACATAGAAAGGAGTTTTCTAGAGGAGGACATTCTAAGTAGAGGAAAGGACATGTGTGAAAACATGGCGCTTGCATGTGGAGGGGAAGTGAGAAGCTGGGTCCAGCTGAGGCACAGGATGGGTGAGGAAGATGGAAGGGGGGGGGAAGTGTGGGGACAGTGAGGCTCTGGCAGGTCAGTGCCAACTGGCGCGGTGATTGATGCCTGTGGGTCGGCTGCCAGGGCTGCCCTTGGAAGATGCTTGAAAGAGAATTTACAAGCCAGGCATTTAGCAGCCACTTTTCACTTGAAAACTTTCTAGAGTAGGTGGAGCCTGAGCCTCAGCCTCACCGCAAGCCGGAAGCACTTTAGTGCAGAGGTGGGTGGTTCACTGTGATGTCTTTTTATCACACTCTGCAGGACAGAGCAATTTCAAGGGCTGGATTTGGGTGTGTATAGACATTTGTTACCCCTCTCCATCCCCTCTGATTAGACAGATCCCTGAATGAGTTTTATATATTAGGGTTCTGTGCAATGTCCCCCCCCCCCCCCCAAATCAGAGCAAACAGCTTTTGCTGCTAGAAATCAGAGCTCTGGTCCCAAACCCATGTTGTCCAGAACACAGGCAGAAGCCTGGAATACACGAAGTCCGTGTCTTCCATTCTCTGCTTGTACTGTTGGTAGGTGACCTGTAGAAAAATGAAAGTAAGTTGGGATCTAACTTAGTTGACATCTGGAATTTTTATTTGGTCTCCTTTTCTTTTTTTTAGGTTTATTGACTTGCCAATGAAATATATAGTGAAGTAGTATTGCTCATTTGTGGTTAATGGTGCCAAGGACATGCATATATTATGTCATTTACTTCTCGTAACTACACAGTAAGGGGAAGTACCATTACATGTCCATTTTGCAAGTGAAGAAACTTGAGGCTCAGAGTAATTTGCTGAAGGTGATGTAAATAGAAGTGTGAAGGTAGACATCAGATGCTGAAGTGGGCCTTACTCCAGAGCCCGCACCCCTGCCCAGTTATACAGGGAGACAGTGCATTTCGAATACTGCCAGGGTAGAGAGCACGCAGCCACCCATATGGGGCCAGTGAGGACAGAAGGGTGTGGAGTTCCTGGCCCTTGGCTTTCTGCTGCCACCCAGCATAAAGGGCGTAGCCGGGGTGTGGGATCAAAGCAGCTCTGTGTCTTCTACTCCTTCGTATTGTAGCACTTATGGTTGAGAACCAAGGGAAAGAGGATGCGTGCTTCCTTCTCAGGCTGCTTATTGTGGGGGGATTGGAAGCCAGGACAACTGTGGGTGGTGCCACCCCTTCATTGCCCTGGGGTGTGAGCACCCGCCAAGGTGTCTGGCTGGGCTGGGTAATTGGACAGGAGCTAATTAGCCACTTCCTTTCTTCTGTGCACCCCCACCTCAAATAAAAAAGCAAGACCCTGTGGCCATTCTGCATTTCTAACCCATTGAAACTGACATAGTGGAGGAAGGAAGGGCATCAGATAGTTCCACTGCAGTGAAGCTTTAATGTTGTAAAAGTTAAAGCTTTTGAAAAATCATAGTTTTGATTACCAACTATACTACTGTAAGTAAAGCTTAACAGTCTAAGATTGCTTTGGCTGGACACGCTGCCAGGGCACGCGAGTCCCTGGCTGAAGAGAGAGGCTCTCACCAGAGCCTGCCTGTCGTCTTCTTCTAGCCCTCTGTGGTGATGGGAGGAGCTGGGCCAGGAAGAGTCACTTCCTACTGAGCACAGACCTCTGCGCAGCACACCACACTTCCTGCCTACGTAATCAGAGGTTCCCCAGATGCGTCCTCCTGGTCGCCGGTGTTTATATGGTTTGGGGTGCATCAGCGCTGTTTGGCAGTTGGGTATCATGCTTTGAGAGCCTTCAAGTAATGTGACTGAACCTTAATTAAAGAGTTGAGGTGTGCTGCCTCTCTTTGAGAGGGGCACGCTGCTGATGAGTTATGAACTTTGTCTTTAGGAAAGCAAAGCCAAACATGGAGTTCAGTAATTCCTGAAACTTGCTGTATTAGCCAACATTTAAAAAAAATATTTATGCATACAAGAGCTGGGGTGCAGGTCAGAGGTGGGGCGGGGGTGAGAGGACTAACAAGAGACAGAGTGGGGAGCAGAACAGGCAGATCCACTGAAATACACTGCTGACGGGAGCAGTGGTGAGACAGGAGAGGTGTGCTACAGTGGCTGTGGACAGCTTCTTAGTGCTGTGACTTAACCCCTTTGAACCACCAAGGAAGCCCTATTAGCCAGCATTTCTAATACAGAACGCTAGCCAGCTGCCCAGTGCCTTGTATCCATCAGATTGCGCTTTAATGCCGAGGATGCTTCAGAGCTGCAGGAATTGCCATGAATGACACAGGCTGTGCTCGAAGTCGTGCTGCCTCTAATCTTGTGTTTTTTCTGCCTGCCTTGCCGAGACTGGGTCTCCCAGTGGGTGTGCTGGCTCTCGTGCTGCCTGCTTGTCACTGCTTGTGCGGAGGGCCCCCTTCCAGTGCCACGCGTCTGCCTTGGCACTGGGGCACGTTCTTCTGGGCTCTGTCTCTAACCCTCTCATTTCTTCTTCTTCTTTTTTTTTTTTCATTTCTTCTTTCTGATGTGATTTGTCTTCTAATTTATTTGTGATGAGTGTCCTGGGGAGAGGCAAGCCAGACTCCACTGGCTCTATCCCCAGCTACGAGGTCACAGCATCAGAGCACTCCTGACCTGTGCGTAGCCCCCACACCTCCTTACCTTCCAGAGAAGCTTGTCTTCCTCCATGTCCTGCTGCCTGTGGCTAGAGCAAGCCTTTTTCCCACACTGTTCCCACCGGGGATCTGGATGTCTGCTCTAGGCCTCTGACTGCGCCAAGGCAGAGATGAACAGCCCTGAGGGGCCCTCTGTATGAGCAGTGAGCACTCGCTGTGTCAAGGCAGCTCCTGCCCCGCTGAGGACCAGGCATGCAGGTGGAAGCCAAGACAGGAGGAGTGGGCTTTGCACTTCCCCAGGCAGCACCGGCCCCAGACTTTGATCCGCACTTGAGATCTGTGCTTTGATTATATCTTGACACTAAATAGTATTGAGTAGAATCTGGAGAAAAGTGATGCTGCACCCCAAATCCCAACAGCCGGTGCAGTCGGGAGCTATTTGCCACAATTGAACAAATGTTATTTTAACCATTGTTTGTTTAGAGTGCTGTCTGGAGGTAATTCAGGCTGAAGGTGGTGTGGGTTTTGCAGGAGACTTGCTCTTGAGCAGTATAGGTGGTCACAAAGGCAGATGTGAAATTATTCACATATGAGCATATAGTGTTAATTTTGCAAAGCTATAGTCGCCCTTCAGTTTCATACCCGTTCATTGCCCGATTTCATCTGATGCAAGGGAAGGCCAGCTCATTCACCGCCCTTCTAGCCCCTGAAGCGTACAGAGTCTCTGTCCTCGTCGCGGGCAGTGGAGCTTGTGAGAGGAGGGTTCTGGTGGCCTTGCCACCCACCGTTGACTTGACGGATAACTGGTTGATTGGGGCAAGACATATTTTGAGCTTCATTTTCCTCCTCTGTAAAATGAGCTTGGACTTGATGTTCTCTGGGATTTGTTTATTTCTGTCTTAAGATCCTGTTTTAGGATTTCTTGGTAGCATGCCTTGTGCTAATTAATGTGCTCAGTAAGTATCTTTTGAGTTTAATTGTCTAGGCGTGTGGATATAAACATTCATCCTCCTGGGATATGTACCTGGGAAAGAGAAACAGATGGGGTTGTGAAGAGAGAGCCTATTCTTGGCTAACTTACTCATTTATTTTAGACACTTTTCTTGTAGCATAACTATTTTTATCATTTTCTTATTTGGCTGTCTAATTAAAGCCTTCTGACTATATAAATAAATAAGTATAGACATTATAAGTTTTTCAGCTTTTGGTGGGAGATGTTGTTGCCTAACCAGCAGATGCAAACTTTTTACTGTGTGGACGCTATAAGATCTTTTTTCAAAAACTGCGTGGTGATAGACCTGATCTGAGAGTGATAAAGCAGCCTTCTTCCTAGGGTGCTGTTTTCTTATTTTCTCTTTCCTTTTTGCCCAACTAGCTTGGAGTGGTACAGAGCAAGGTAGAGTGTCCCAAACTAGCAGATGAGATGTTCAAAGACTTTATTTGGAAATAATTTTCAACAGAGAGAAAGATTGCAAGGAATGAGTACACTCAGCGGACACTCTTAAGCCCTGTCCCCCAGACTCCACGTGACCTTTTGCTTTGTTATTCGCACTTTGTCTTTATTGCAGTGAAGCAGGTATATATGTGAGTGTAGATTTTGTTCCTGAGCTCTTTGAGGGAAAGTACCCTGCATGTACTTCCCATGAGTGCAGTTACCAGCTTCCGTTAAATTAACATTGCTTCAGTACTTTTATCAGATCTACCATCTGTATTCCAGTTTGTGAGTTGGCCCAGTTTTTTGTCCTTGATAACATTTCCCCTCCAGGACAGGATCTAGTTTAGAATCAGACTGGCATCTGCTTGTTATGACTTTAGCCTTCTTTAGATTTGCTTTTTATAAAGTTTTTGACTCTAGTGGACCTGTCCACTAGTAGCGGGTTGGTGCCTCTTGGTTCTTATGGGCAACCCAGGTGTACGTGGGTAGATTATCCTGGCATCAACGTACTGTCTCCTGGCCACATGCTTCTTCCATTTGGCCCTCTCAGGGGCAGAGAACACTCCCTGGACCTATCACTGCATGGGGGTATCTGGCCCGGATGCCTGGCATTCATCTTGCTTCTCATTAGTGTCTTCAGCAATAAACAGATTGCTTTTGTTCATGAAAGAGAGACTCTGACTGGTTGCACTGTGCAAATACAAGAAATACTGGGAGGAGCTGGGGGGCGGTATTTTGCCACTGTCACCTTGATGGTAATTTTAGGCTAAAGCAGAAAAGTGCCTTTTAATGACTAGAATTATGTGTAGATGTAGCTGGAGTGTATATATTCTTCAAATATTAAGTATATGCATGATGGTATACAAAGTTATGTCTGTATGTACTCCCCAAGACAAATACCGAGATAGGCAAGAGAGTGACGAGCCTTCAGAGGCAAAACCGTGACTCCAGTGGTTAGTCCCAGGGCCACGTTCATAGCTGTGGTAAGTGCGTCTGCCCTGGCCTTGCTTTCCTGGAATGTGGTGTGGCTTTTGTTTTTTTGCTTCAGTAGAAGATATTTCTTTCCTGCAACTTTTGCACCTAATTTTTAGAGTTAGTCCCTTCAGTGTATGTATTTCTGTGTCTGTGGGCTTCCCTCCCTTTAGCTTGGCCTCTCCCTCTATCACAGACTGTGGGGATACCTCTGGGGTCCGAGGGACTGAGTGAGACTTTTTTTTTTTTAAAAAGATTTAGTTTATGCATACAGAACTGGGGTACAGACCAGAGGAGCAGGGACAGGGAGAGGGACAGAGTGGGGAGCAGAACTGGCAGATTGAAGAAGTACACTGCTGAGGGGAGCAGCGGGCGGGTCAGGAGAGGTCTGCCGCGCCGCGCCGTGGGGGTCAGCTCCAGGGCGGGGATCTAACTCTCACTGAAGCTGCTGTGGCCAGCCTGCAGTGCCAGCCATAACCTGCCGCGCCACCACACAGGGCCCAAGTGAGGTCTTCTGAACGAGGTGTTGGACACCCCACTGTTTCAGTTCTGAGTGTGCTAGACTGTGAAGTTCAGCTGCTTTCGGAGAAATGAAGTGAGATTTTTACATCAGGATTTTAGTTTTAGTTGTGTGTTTTTTCAAAAGGATCTTGTCTTTCAGGTTGAGAAACAAGAGCAGAGACAGGAGGATGGGAGAGGCTTTGTCTTGAGTGTTTTTGTTCTCCATTTGCTTCCTAGCGTTTGAACTAACTTCAGGGGGTGGGGCTAGAGAGATGTTGCATTGATTACTTTAGTGCACTGTTATGTTTAGTGTTGCATTTCATACTGCAAACATACAGTCCTAAATGCCAGAGAGATCTTTTTCCTTCTCTGTTTTCTTTGCTGTGAAGACTGTAGGGAGGAATGAGTGTTCTTTTTGAGAGCTTAGAACATCCATGACAATACTATTAGTTTTAGAGAAGGTTGAATTTCTTCACTAATGCCATCTGTTGTAACACACCCAGGTATGTTTAAATGCTTTTTAACTTGGTCTGCAGCTAGTGTTCAATCACTTATCTTAGAAAGCTTCAAGTAATAAAATTGTTCTAAAAATGCACAGGAATATTGAGTGGTACAGTGGGTACCAGTTCTGATTTTTTTCCTTTGGATCAAGACCTGAACTTGAATATTGGATGCCCACGATTCACCTCCTTGTAGTAACTGCAAAATGTGGCCCCTGGAGAAGACAGCAAGAAATTTGATAAACTTTTCCCCCAGTACCAGTTTAAAAAAAGACGGTGCTTTAGTGGGGAATGTTTAGAGGCAATTAGCCTTAAACATGACAAAATGAGTTATGGTTAAAGAAAACTCACCTGGGTGCTTTACTAATTTTATTTTTAAAAAGGTTTTATTTATGCATACAGGAACTGGGGTACAGGCCAAAGGTGCAGGGGATGAGAGGATTCACCACAGTGGGGAGCAAAACAGGAAGATCGACTGAAATACACAGCTGAAGGGAGCAGCGGGCGAGACAGGAGAGGTCTGCTGTGCCATGTGGGCCAGCTCCCTGGCTGGGGATTGAACTGTAGCTGCAGTGGCTGACAACAGCTTCATATTGCTGCACTTATTTTAACCCCTTGTGCCACCAGAGAGACTTCCTGAGTGCTTTATTTAAGGGATGAAGCATCATATGTTATCCAATTTCAGTTGTAGGGTTTTTTTTTTTTTTTTTGTAATGATCAGCAGTCTCCTGTTTCAAAATATTTTTATTGAGTGTTTGTGAGCAAAGCTAATTATGATCAGGGCCATAAAAGTGAGAAATTTAAAGTCATATGTATCTTAAATTTGGTGGAGTTACCAGTATTCTGGAGAAGCTAAAAGTGACACAGTCTTCATGTTCTCTTTATCCTCCTGAATTTGGTCTATAAAATATTTGAACACTGATCCATGTTGGATGATAAATAGACTGTAGAGTCTCCTTGCAGACAGTTTATGCTCTGATTAGGGAGAGAGGCTTAATATCTATGAGGCACTAATATCTCCAGGTCAGACTTTCAGCACTCATTTTAGTCCTGGTATGGTGTTTGTTATGTGCTTTGCATAGATTATTTTATTTAATTTTTAGAACAACCCCATGTGCTAGGTTCTCTCATAATTCCCAAGAGGAAGAAGAGTGACATTATCCAGACCAAGGTTAGGGTACCTTCTAGTCTGCACCCAAGGAACCAGGCGCCAGAACCTGTGCTCTTTAATCACACCCTTCCGAAGTAATAAGGAACACGGGCTGGGCAGAACTCTGGAGCTGATTTACTGGAGAAAAGTAGGAGACCCACAGAAGGGAGCCTGTGTTGTAAAGGTCGTAAGAAAAGTTGTGAACGTTGAACTCTGGAGTGCAGACCCGAGAGCAGATAAAGGATAGGTGTGGGTGTTTGTGTATGTGGCCGTGCTTAACTGTGGCTGTGCCCAGTGGTGGCCACTCACCAGCCTTTCTGCCTTCCTCTTACTAAAAGCCATCAGGTCCTTTTTTTCTTTATAGATTCTACCCTTCTCCCCACAGGCCAACTTCAATTCTTTGAAGTCAAGCTCAGTTTTACACATCTTTCTAGCTTAGGGGACTTAATACAGTATCCACTACTTAGTGAATGTTGAGTCCATTTGTTTGTTGAATGAATAGCTGAGTTTCTCAGTTGGTCCAGATTCAAAGGCTCTTTAAATCTAGGCTTAGAGTAACTAGGGCAGGAAATCTATATTTAGGAGTAGTTACCTGGTGTTGGATTGGAATTGGGAAAATGGACCAAGTGAAAGAAATTATAGTAATCTAGGCAGGAGGTGATAGAGCGTGGTAGAGTAAGTAGTAGTGAGGGAAAAGGCACAAACCTAAGAAACAATGTGTGACAAAATTAGCGCAGATGAATTTGCTGTGGGCACAGAGGTTATGTTGGAGTCAAAGTTTCCAGCTATGTGACCCTTCCCCTCCTTTTCTTTAAGAATGTGTTGGGTGATTATGGATGGGCCTTGGTTGACTTAATAAGTGAGTCAGCAGAGTAGGTCTCTGGACTGCTGAACCCTGAGCAGTGTGCTAACAGCAGCTAGAGCCAGGGCAGGCTCAGCTTGCACATTGGAGATTTTAACTCTTTTTGGAACTGAAAACTTTGGTTTATTTCTAGATACATTTATGCTTTCTGAGTATATTCTGAACCAAGTCTTTTTTTTTGTTATTGTTAAAGATTTATGTATACAAGAACTGGGGTGTAGGCTAGAGGTGTGGGGGTGGGAGGAGTGAGAAGATTCCCCAGAGAAAGTGTGGGGGAGCAGAACAGGCCACTCTACGGAAACACTTCTGAGGGGATCGAACTCATGCTGCTGTGGCTGGAGATAGCCTCATAGTGCTGAGACTTTAACCTCTGTGCCACCTGGGAGGCCTCTGAGTCAGGTTTATTTTACTTTGCTGTTGAGGTAAGCCAGGTGACTCTTGGGGAGTTAATAGTCTTTGGTATTGTGTTGCTATCCCTGCTGTCCCTCAAGACTTAGACACTCAGGATTCTCACACTCCCAGATCATCGGCAGTGCAGCTGCAGGCTCCCTGCCTGCAGACCCCTCCTGCTCTTAATAGTTGTGCTAATAGAGGAAAACAGTTTCGTAGTTTCTGGACGTACCAATTTTGAATATTAAAGCTACACATAATATTGATTTGAAGATTGTGTATGTGGAGATAAAAATGATTTCCTTTGTAACTAATGCTCAGATCAAGAAAATATTGTCAACCCAGAATCCCTCCTCTCCCTGAATAGCCATTCTTCTGATTATAACACCAGGTGGCTTATTTTTAATTAATTAGTTACATAATAATTACATAATTAATGAATACAAATGAATAATGAAGGATATATTTTGGCTTCTTTCATTCAACATGTGTTTGTGAGATTCATCCATTGTGCATGTAGCAGCATTTGTTTTTGTTTTCTTGTAGTGTTTTATGAGTAACCACAGTTTATCTGCTCTACTGGTGGTAGACATTGGGTTCTTTTAACTTTAAAGGTATTATGAATAACGGTGCTGTGAACATGTTTACCTTCTGGTGTATGGCTGTCCAAATTTCTGCTGGATACATTACCCAGGAGTAGAATGACAGGCTTCTACATCCCACGTGTGTTCAGCAGCCGTGCGGCTTTCCCAGAGCCATCTGCGCCCCACGCAGCATGTCGGTGTTCAGTTGCTCAATGGCCTCAGCCACACTTGCGACTGTCCTTTTAATTTTAGCCATTTTGGGGGGTGAGTAGCTCTACCCTGCTGTTTTCTTATCTGCATTTCTCCATTTCCAGTGAGGCTCAGCACTTTATGTCAGGCTTTTTGGATACCCTCCTTTAAAACTATTTTCCTGTCCCTCCCCCCACACCCTCCATTGGGATCATTTATTTTTTCCAAGTTGAGTTGTAGATATTATTTTATACTCTGATAGTTTTCTATGAGTTAACTCTGATGGAAATATCTTCTCCCACTTCTTTTATACTTTTCACTGTGCCATCTGATGAACATTCTGACTTACCAGTCTTTTCCTTTACGTTACTGCTTTTATGTGTTCAAGAAGTTTTTCTCTTCTTTAGGCTCATGAAGATGTTCAATATTGTCTTCTAGAATCGTTATTATTTCACCTCTCACACATCTACAGTCTGGATCTGCAATCCAGCTGGTATTTTTGTGTGTGTGAATGTGACTCTTGGTTTTGAGCTAATCTTATCTCTCCTAAGCACACCAAGATCTGGTTCTTGAATCCCAGGCACAAGCTGGGAAGTAGTTGGGTGTATCTGAATCCTGAGCGTTCTTCATAAATTAGTCAGCACAGTGCTGCAGTTGCCTTTGGGAATTAAAGTCTTCTCTCCCTACCACACCATGGAACTTGGGTTTTGCTTTGTTCTTTGTTACTTGAGAGCATAGTCTGGAATATTACGGCGTCTTTCCTTGCCGTTAATTCCTTTGTGCACTGCAGTATGGATTCTGGCCACACCACCTGCTTGAAACAGCTGGCAAGGGTTCTGGTGGCCTTCTTAGCCAAATGGGGAGACTTTTCCATTATCCTCTGGCCTTGTGCAGGTTTTGAACATAGCCTTTATATCTTTATATCTCTGTTTTGATTGCATGACCTTGGCCAGTGCTTAGCTTTCTTTCCTTCTCCTGTAAATGAAACCCATTTGGACAAGCCTAGCTAGATTTGTTTGGGACAAAGCCTTTAAACCTGAGGGCATGAATCTCCAGTTTCAAAGTAGGCTTCTTTTGCTTTGCGTTGGTCTGTTTTCTAAGACCAAGTAAAAATAATAGCAACCATAACTATGAATTACTTAATTCCTTAGAGTTTACTTAACAGCTTTATAGGGATCACTTCATTCCATCCTCCGAATTTCCTGGGAGGTAGGTAATTGGCGTTGCAGTTGGAGAACAGTCGGAGAATGCAACCGCACATTTATTTGTTCTTATTGAGAAACACCTGGTAGTGCCACCAGATATGGTTTTGGCACTTCCTTCTTCCTGCGACCATTACCTGTCCTGTGATCCTTGTGGATACTTTTGTCTTTCCATTTTCTGCTGGAATGTTGGCTTCTTGGGTTGGAGCAGGGTGGATGGGGGGCAAGAATGGGAATGGAGGTAGAGTTGGGTCTTGGAGGTTTTCAGGAACTTGCTGTATAGCCTTTCGTTCTGGGTTGACATTTGCCACATTCACAACATTAGTCGTGGTGATTTGGTGACTGAATGCGTTGAGCTCAGGTTTTTTAAGGGTTTTTTCCTAAAACAATTCACTATAAGAAAAAGTTGTAGAGCAACTTGAAGACATATCTTTAGCTTTCAGGGACTCATTTTGGCTCCAGGAGAGCTTCCGATTTATTTGAACTAAGTAGCTTACTTTTGAATTAATTTTTTTTAAAATTTTCTCTTGAATTATGTTTTTATTAATTTTTTTTTTGCCAGTAAGTTACTTTACCATGTGAGACTTCCCTTTAATTGTTCCCACAAACTTTCTTTTTAAAATAGAAACAAAATAGCACACAGTTTGATATACCAAACAGATCAAAGCAGTATTTTATATAAATCGCTTAAAAATGTTTGAATTCTTAGCATTTATTTAATACCTCAGTGAGAACAGTGAGGCTGTTTGTTCGATGCAGAAACTTGAAACAACAGGAGAGTTTAAGGTCTTGATTCAGCAGCACATTCATTTCTGTATTTGAAAGAGTTACATGGTTTTTAGTAAAACAACTCGCAGCCCAAGGATATTTTTCACTTGAGCTGACATATATATTGGTTGAAAAGGCGTAAACAGCTATTACAAATATAAAATTTCTGATAGAAAATGATCTCAAAAGAAAAAAAAAAGCTGGCACTGCTGTACAGTGACTCCTCGCGCCACGTGTCCGAGACCAGTTGTCCCTGGCAGCTGTGGTGCTGAGACCGCGGTGACGACGTGCCTGGCGCTGCCGGATGTGCTTCCACATGCTGGTTGGTTAGCCAGGCTTGTGCACGCGTGCTCCGCCTCATGGTATCAGTCCTGACAAGTCACGGGTAATGGCTGACTTTGCTCTCCTCAAAAGTCAGTAACTAGGCCTCTGATAATATCTCACTCTGGCGCAGAACACACTTGAGTGTGAGCTTACTGTTTTAAAATGTTGTTTATATAGTCAGTTTTCACTCTGGGGGCAATGGACAGGACATGGGGGCGGCGAGGGTGGTTAGAGGAAAGGGATTAATAGCTAAGAAATCAGAACTACTGTTGCCTCTTGATTATCTCTGGCGAGGCTAGTGCCAGTGAGGATTCAGGAGTGGTCTAGGACGCGCCAACCTTTGCAGGTGGGTTCTGTGAAAGAGTGTTGACTCAGACTTACTGCTGCAACAGTCGTTCCCCACTTCACTGAGAGAAGAGGGAGTGGGCCTGGGGGCTCTGTGTGGAAGAAGGAGATGATGAGCGCCAGGGCCTCTGGCCTATGGCTCTTCACCAGCCTGAGTGTTTCCCTGACCCTGGGTCTCTGTAGGCCTGGCCTGGGAGTGTCTGAATTTGAATGCTCTGCTGGCTGACATTGAGGGTGGACTGAGGGTCTGACTCCAAAAGCCCTGAGTCCATGCACCGGTTTGACTGCATTTGCCCTGAGTCAGTATGGCTGATTGCTCAGGTGGGAGAAAACAGAATTGACAGCCGGGCTGCCTAGCCTTCTCCCTGATTCCTCACTCCTGCTTGTTCAGTTTGGGTTGGTTCGGGGCTGTTTGCTTTCAGTGTGCGTCCAGATTTAGAGTTTGAGTTATTTTCCTTCTCCTTAGTATAAATAATTGAAAAAATGATTGCACAGTAGCATGGTTTTATAGACTGTACAGAAACTCTGGGTTTCGAGTCAGCTGGGAAATTCCCTTCAGTTTTTCTGGTTTACACCATGTATTTGAAGAATGTTGAACCAAAATGCTTGAGGGAAGTAAAGTATTATCACTGTTAAGTGTGACTTGGAAGGAACCGAGAAAATACAGTTTATTGATCTTTTTTCAAATTCCTTTATTAGGCATCTGAAGAAGCCTCCCTCAGGGCATTGGAAAGTCTGATGACAGAATTTTTTCATGATTGTACAACCAATGAAAGAAAACGTGAGATAGGTGAGTGTGAAGTGTTACTGATTACAAAAAAAGACCACAGTGGGGAGGAAGGAGTTGATAGCTGTGGCTGGTCAAGCCTGTATGTTCCCCTTCTAATTCTTGTTTCTTTTGTCCTGTTTCTGGTGGTTGGTGAGGCCTGAAAATCTAGCTGCCAGGATCAGTCCTTGAGACCTCCTCTCCTTTCCTGTGGCCACGGGTGGGGAACCCTTCTGGCATGTTCTTAAGTTTGAACTTTGTACGAAGCATGTGGCTGCTAATTAAAATATCAAAACAAAACATAAAACAACTCATACAGGTGTCAAAGTGAGCATGTATATCTAATCTGAACCTAGTTTAGTGCCCAGAGGTGCTTTAACTGGGGCTTCCTTTGGAGGCTGCTCTTATTTTCCTTACCTCTACTCTTGTCTGTCCCATTCTGCAAGTTTTGATAAAGGGTCAAATGAGAGAGATGTAGGTATGACCCCTTGAGCTCACCTGGGTACCTCTGCACCTTTTGAATTTTATATTCTTTCATATGAACGACATGCATCAAAGCATGCAGTAAAGTAGAAAGTGCATTCAAGCACCAGATCCCTGCCTCACAGAAAGACTGTGCCAAGTTCTCATTTAACCCCAGAACTTGAGAACAAAGATTATTTTTCTTTATTCATACTTAAAGCCTTTCCCTTGTGGATACCCAAATTCACCTTGTATCTGTTGCTTTCACCTCCATGAAGGCTGTTTTTCTGCCTCTCCAGTAGGCTGAAAATACATTTCTTCATTGCATTCAGCTTCTCTAAGTTATGTTATGTTCACCAGTTAAATATCATGATTGGTTTCTGCCTTTGGTCCAAAGCTTGAGTGATACTCGGACTTGCAGGTCACCCAGGAGACCTTTGCTGTAGCCATTTTTCCCTTATACCTTTGAATATCACATCAGCTCCTGGCAGATGCTAATTTCTTATCTCTAATTTTATTTTATTTACTTTTTAAAAAGGATTTATTTATTTATCTCTACAAGAACAGGGGTACAGGCCAGAGGTGTGGTGGTGGGGTTGGGGGTGGTGAGAGGATTCACCAGAGACTGAGTGGGAGCAACAGAACAGGCAGGAGCTGTGGGTGGGTCAGGAGAGGTCCACTGTGCCATGTGGGTCACCTCCCTGGCTGGGGATTGAACTCGTGCTGCAGTGGCTGTGATAGTTTCATAGGGCTGTACTTTAACCCATTGTACCACCAGGGAGGGCCCTCCACTTGTGATTTCAAAGGAGGAGGAGGTTCTCTCTCACACAGTCTACTGTATTCTGCTAGATTGCTCCTCAGCTCTCTTTTTAGCTTATGAGTGATATGTTTTTGTTTTTTCTCTTAATTTTTGCTTTGCAAGGCAAATATTTGCTCACCTTCAGCATTCATGAGTTAACAGTGGAAGCTTCTGAACATATTCATATTCTAATCTTATTTTAAAATAGCATTAAATAACCAGATGCTACAAATGACAAATTTAAATCGCAGGCTAAGGGGAATCCGGGGGTTTGGTTTTATATAGTGGGTGTGTCTTAGTACAGTTCTCTTTGTTCTTATTCTTCCTAGCTTTATTTGAGTGTGTGGGCTGGAGCCACTTCTTGCTTCTTTTTTAATGCCTTAGGATAAACTATAGGCTTTTCTGGCTAGGTGGGAGAAAGAAGGGAGGACAGGGTTTACAGGGGCGTCACTGCACTCACCCTCCTCTAAAAGTGTGTTGTTAGTACGTCTGTGTGCACTCTTGTGTTTATATCTGTCTGTCTGTCTGTCTCTTGCTTGCTGTTAATGGGGAACCTCCAGTCAATCTGGTCATTTTAACAGTGGAGGAAGCCGAAGCACTTTAAGGAGTAGTGATTTTCTTGGGAGTCAGACTTAGTGAATAGGTGGCAAAGTCTGCTCTTCATTTAGAACTCATTCTCTCCAGTTTGATTTTACCTCTTTACTTATCTCTTACTTAATTATAAGAACAAGCCATCAGATTCCTTTTATGGGATTTTTCAAACTGAGACTGCCTGTGGCAGTAGCCTAGGTTGGGTGCTAACAGAAAGGGCCTTTAGATGTGGCTAGAAGAGGGACCAGAACGGGCCCTGTGCTGCTTGCTTTCCCAAGGGCTTCCTAGGGGCAGGGTGCTGCCTTTGTGTTTTTGCCTTTCTTGTGTTACATCTCATGTCTGCTGCAGCAGATCAAGGTGACTAAGGGGCCGTATGCCCAGAATCATGGCGACAGATTCTTACTGCTGGCGCTGCCTCACCGGTTCAATGCGGCCAGAGAGGCTCCTGGCGAGTCCTGTGCTTGCTAAGCTTATGTTTTTGCGTGGTATTTTAAAAGATCTAGGCATCTTAAATTCTCATTCATTTTCCCTGTTCTTTTTTTATAAGATTAATCTTGATCTTTTCTAGCCATCATTCTGTGTGGGTGGTAAGTGGTGAGGACACTATCTATAGCTCATACCCCAGAGGAAACAAGTTAACGATTAGCTTTCATTTTAAGGTGAAATTGTTCTCTTATATTTTAATTGTCTTTCCACTTACCAGGCTCAGGTTAAGAAACAGTTTTAACAGTGAAAGTTTATCTACTAAAAAAGCCTGTAGCAGGACAGTTACTGGATTTTGTGTGGTAGAGATGCCATGGCGTCAATGTTCACAGTCCTCTCAGAGTCACAAGTATTCAGTGGTCTGTCCCTTCTTTTTGAAGAGTCACAAGATTTTGTACTTGATTTTGACATCATTTACATTGTATGGAAATAAGTGTGTTTAAGATGATAACAAGACAGCTCGGCCTTGTATTTTCTTGTAATTTCATAGCTCCCCCTTTTTTTTTTTTCTTTGCTATTTAACTTTTCCAGAGGAACTTCTTAATAACTTTGCTCAGCAAATAGGAGCCTGGAGATTCTGCCTGTATTTTCTCTCCAGCACTAGGAATGACTATGTAATGATGTACAGTTTAACGGTTTTTGAGGTAAGTTGTTAACTTTATCCTTGCTCTGAAAGGGTTGCCTGGCATTGGCACTTAACTCTCGCCCAGCTGGGCAGATGGCTGGGAAGCAGTGGCCCTCAGCTCAGGGGCTCCTCACACACTGCCCTTCACCCAGATGGCTGGTGTTTTGGGACACCTTTCCATCTCCTACCCCAGAAAGGTATGACGGAATTAGGTAGGTAGGTAGGTAGGTCGTTTGTGGCAATAGGTAACTTTCCTTCTATTGTTATAACTTAAAAGAGAAAGGGAACTAAAGACAGTTTGAGAGGATGGATGAAACCATAATACCATTATCCTAACCACAAAAAGTTTCATTATACCCACTCTCATCTAGTTTTTTTCTTTCTCTACATACCTTTAAAAAAAGCTAATTTTGATCATTTTGCTCATGCCACTTTTATTTTTATTTATACCCCTATTCAGCCCTTTCTCTTATTTTGAACATTGAAGTTTCTTTATGTGTTGGTGGCCAGGAAAGCCCCCTTGTGATGAAGGCTTTGCACATGCCTCTGCTGGCTTCTGTTAGCTCACTTACCTAATTTGGGGAGGGGGGCATCATAGGATTTGGACAGCTTTATTATTCTTCTTGCCAAAGTCCCCAATCTTTGTCGTGACACAGGTAACTATTAGAGAAAAAGCTGTTATTTTTGTGTATAGGTTGTTAACTTAAAAGATGTATATTTGCTTTTCAGAATTTGATCAATAAAATGTGGCTTGGGGTCCCATCTCAGGATAAGATGGAAATCCGTAGTTGCCTGCCCAAGCTCCTCCTGGCTCACCACAAAACCTTACCATACTTTATCCGGAACAAGCTCTGCAAAGTCATTGTGGATATCGGCCGCCAGGACTGGCCCATGTTCTACCATGACTTCTTTACTAGCATTCTTCAGGTAAGGGTGTACCCAAGCGAACTTATCTTACGAATTGTGTGTTTGTAGAAGTGATCACTGCCTTGTCTTAAAGAGGAATTTTAGCATTTTGGAACTTAAGTGGCAAGGTCACTGAGGGCTAGATTATTTTACTCACTTAACTTTGTTTTTTTTGAGACATGTTGCACCTCTGTGCGGTGGAGGAAAGCAGGTGGGGGCGGGCAGGACTCAGTTGCTTTGTTGACCTCTTGTGAAATTCTGTTCAGCAAATATTTGAAGTCCTGTTAGGTATTTCACCAGGTGTTAGGATGATCCTTCAGTAACTATAATTTAGTAGGGAGCTAGCCATGGAGACAGTAATTATCTAGTGATGTGGTAATTGCTGTCGAGGAAATAGGTGCAGGATGCTCTGGTCGCATAGCCTTTAGACCCAAGGAGCTGAGACTTTCAGGGTTGCTCCTGGTGAGGTGTCAGGCAGTGGGGCGGGAGAGCGAGGGGCTGGACAATGGGCCGGGGCCAGACAGAAGGGGACAGGCTCCTGCCCTGGGCTCTGTGTTTTTATCCACAGTTCTGTGAGGAGCTACTGAGAAGCGTAGAGAAGGGGGAATGCGTGGCGAGAATACTTACGTGGGAATGACAGCTCCGGCAACACAGTGGAGTGTGGCTCACCGAGGGTTGAGGCTGCGTGAGGGAGGCAGTAAGGCCACTGCTGGGGAAGGCTGAGCGAGAGCAGGAGACTCAGCCCAGCAGAGGCTTGTGCCTGGGGATGGGGATGGAGCATGCAGGAGATGGAACCAAGAGACTGGCAGTGACTAGGCAGCAGTGGTGAGGGAGGGTGGAGTCCAGATGCCGTTCACATTTCTGGTGCAGACAGCAGACTTTCTAGCCCAGCCATGCGGGAAGAAGAAACAGATTTGGGTAGAAGCTGGTGAATTCAGTTTGGCAGAAGATACATTTTAAGCGTGTGTGTTCCCTTTTTGCATATCTAGTGAGATGTTTGGAAATGTGAATGTGAAAGTCAACAGGAATAGATGGGACCTAAGAATCAGCAGGGAGAGACTGTTCACTTGGATCTTCTGAATCCTGTGATAAAGTTGGGGACATTTTCATGTTACCGAGAAACTGTGTTTGCTGGAAGTGGATCTTATGTACAGTTCATGGAAATAAAACTGTTTGAAAATTGGTTACGGTGACTGTAGGCTCAAGATTTTTGAGGACAGTATCACTTTCTAACGTTCTGTTTCCCTGCAAGCTATTTGGATGACGCAGTAATTAAAGTCCAGCATCCACGTTGCTTCTCTCACATTATTTTGCAAAGGGGCACACAAAATTCTTCACTCAATTTTGTTTTCTTCAGTGATTCGTTTATCTAGAGATTGTTGGATCGATAGATTCCTACGTTTTTCAGTAAAATGTTGAATACCAGCTATATACTAAGTACGTGCCTGGCATATAGCAATGAATATACCACCCTCCACCCTCATAGAACTTACCATTTTGAGGGGGGAGGCACCTGTAATTAATAAGCGGATGAAGAAAACCAACAACCTTTCAGGTGGTTGTAAGTACTATGCAGTAAATGAAATCCATGGCCAGGAGAAAGAGACTCTCAGGGGCTGTTATTTAGGTGGGATGATCTAGAAGGCTTTTCTGAGGAGCAGATATTTGAGCTGAAACCTGAGTGTAGGGGTTCGAGTGAACCAGGTGGGTGTCTAGGGGAACAGTGTTTTAGAGGGACTAGCAAGTGCAAAGGACCTGAGTAACGGGATGAGGGGTGAGAGGTGCTCTGATACCTTTGCTTTCATTACAAGTTCTAAGTCTCCATGTCCTAAGACAGAGCCAGCAAGTCCATGGGAGATGGAAAAGACCAACACACTGGGGGTCTCAGTGGACTCATTCCTGGGTTGGTCAGTGACATGTCCCATGAGAGAGGCACTAAGTGAGCCAGAGCTCTGCCGCCAGCAGGCGAGGGCCTGTGTTTTCCCCAGGCGAGGATCAGTTCCTTTGAAGGACAGGCATTGCCAATCTAGTCTGCCTTGGATGTCGAGTTAAAGATAACAAATGGGAATGGAAGAGACTTCTGGGCGAAGTGCTCATGGAGACTTATACAGGCCCACGGTCTTCTCTGTCACCTGCCAGTTGCCCTTTCTACCCCTCAGATGTGACTTTAGCCTCATACAGCTTTCATGACTTGGAGACTCTACTGGAAAGAGTGCTGAACTGAGGGCAATAAGCCTGGGCTCTGTGTCCATGTTTATCACAAATACCCAAGAAGAGCAACTGCAGCCACTTACCCGTGGGCTTCCATTTCCTTCTTTGTAAAATAAGAGCATTGGACTGAATGATCTTTCAGATCCTTTCCAGTTGTATTGTCTCTACTTACCTATTTATTCCTGAGAACCAATCAGTAGCATGTGAGTCCTGTCAGGGGTGACTGGTATTCAACTGCTGACATTACTAATAACAAAAACAAAGTCAGCCTTTTCTTCATGTAACAGTACACAAAACCAAATCAGTGGAAACCAATCAAAGCCAATATTAACTCAATAAAAAGTGTTACTAAAAAACAAATGAACAAACAAAAACAAAACAGAACTGGTTGTGGAATCAACTGTACCATAATGTGATCTTTTCATTAAACCAACTAAAAGGTTATTTTTATTTATTTTATTATTATAATAGTTTATTTTTACATCACTTTTTGTCTCTAAAAGGTTATTTTATTGAGTCAGTTCCATTGTGGTTGGCTTGCATAGCTTTTTCTGGGGTGCACAGCTTTTAATTTTGCTTCTTTTTAAAACTCTTAAGACAATGCCGGGCATTTGTAATTTGTATCATAATCTGCCGGGCATTTGTGTAATTTGTATCATAATCTGACAATTATTATTCCAGGAAGAGAGGAGTGGATTTGGGTTCCCAGAAAGATACTAGAGTTCTGGGTGTTGATGATAGCCTTCCTTGGCCACCGGCGAAGGAAATTGTTAAGATTAAAATTGACTCCTGCAGTATAAAGGACCAGGGGAGAAAATAATGATGAACAACTATATACCAGAGACATTTCACAGGGGTGGAGTGGGGAATGGGATCAAAATGGTTGGGGAAGGGAAGTGCACTGGACTATGGTGATGGCACAGGGTGATTTGGTGATGGGAAACCCATGGGGATTACAACTGAGATGGAAAAGGCACAAAATGATTAAAAATAAACTATTATTTAAAAAAATTTATCAAGCATCTACTTTATGCCAGGCCTTTGTGTTAGAATAAAGATACAGCAGAACTTTCAAACTTCCAGTGAGAAGAGACATATAAGTGAAATAAAGCCATTATATAAAATAAAACAAAACAAAACAAAACAAAACAAAACAAAACAAAACAAAACAAAACAAAACCAGATAATGCATAAGTGATAGGTAAGGAAGAGGCAAGATACAAGGACTAGTCACTTTGACAAGGTAGCCTGAACAGAAAGCCAGTTGAGAAGTAAAAAAGATCAACTCCTGCTTCCTTGTCTCTTCCCACCTCCTCCTGCCTTGACGTGCCTCAGTGCGCATGACACACCTCAGTGCGCATGACACACCTCAGTGTGCATGACACACCTCAGTGTGCATGACACACCTCAGTGTGCATGATACACCTTTCTGGAGTCTTTTCTTCAGACTCCAGAAAGCTGCTTGGCTGAACTTGGTCACATTTGCCTGAGGCCAGCATGGCTAAGGTTAGTAAGCAGCATGGGAAGAAAGAACTATTTCTTACCTGGTTGATTGGTGTGTTAAAAATTGTGGAAGCTTTCCAGAAGCTCACGCTAAGAACTTAAACCTGATCTTCAACCTACAGGTGCTTATTCAGGTGCAATTTATCAAAAAAATTGCAGCAATTACCTATGTTCTGAACTTAAATTCTCTAGGTGAAAATGATAAACACTTTTAATACTTTCTAGACACAAAGCCAGCAAGGATACTTAATGTTTTATCATAGTGTTTTTTCAATAAAGAATACTTTTGCTTTTTAACTGACTTTTTGCTGACCTCCCCTTCACCCAAACGACGAGAGAAAGGAGAGTGTTAAGATATA
This sequence comes from Condylura cristata, assembly GCF_000260355.1. Lineage (NCBI taxonomy): Eukaryota > Metazoa > Chordata > Mammalia > Eulipotyphla > Talpidae > Condylura > Condylura cristata. Next base: position 5,786,892 of record NW_004567133.1, read on the forward strand.
TTTTCCATACTGCAGGAATTTTTTTAATATGTGGGGAGCACAGAAACTTACTTAGTATCTGGTGAGCACAGAGAAGTATATTACCAAATGGAATATTTAGTGATACCAGTCAACCCTTGGCTGGGAGGGTAAGATTGAGATCTTTGGAGAAAATGGAGACCAGAGATGTTGTGGGGGTGGGGGTGAAGGAAAGAGGTGAAAGGGGAAGAAAAAGAAATATTTAAAATTACAGATTGAAATTCAGAAGATAACCACGTGGAAAGAGGTCAGTTCTACCTTCTTTTGTAAAACCACTCTTTACAGGTGGGATTTCCTGTTCTGCTGTACTATCTGGATTTAATCCTGTCTTAGAAATAGTCTAGAGGTGTAAAAAGTAAAGAATTGTGTCACTTAGAACTGATTTAATATAGAGCATTTTTACATACATTAGTCATGACTGGTTTTACATATTGCTGCTGCTTTTTTTTTTTTAATGATTTGTTTATTTATGCATGTAAGAGCTGGGGTATAGACCAGGAGGTGTGGGGGTAGGAGGGGATGAGAGGATTCACCAGAGATAAAGTGGGGAGCAGAACAGGTGGAGCTACTTAAATACACTGCTGAGGGGAGCAGTGGGTAGGACAGGAGAGGCCTGCTGCGACATATGGGCCAGTCCCCTGGAGATCAAACTCATGTCGCAGTGGCTGGCAATGGCTTGATAGTGATGAAACTTAACCCCTTGGGCCCCCAGGGAGGCCCCCATAATGCTGCTTCTGAGGGCACTTGCATTTATTGTAAGTTCCCATTATCCAGTGCTTTCTCTCCCCTCTGGGGAAGAGATTTTTCTTGGTGTGCAGTGAGAAGAGTTGTTTCCAGGGAAGGGGATTGCCCTGTTATCTTGGAGTGGAGACTGTCCATTCTGTTTGGTTCAGCATCTGGAGTGTCCTCCTCTTGAAGGGCTTATGTTTTATAGACTGAGCAAATAAATAACTTATTTTTAAACGTACGTTTAAAGTTAATTGTGACTAAAGAAAATGGTCAGGTGTCCCCTAAATTGCTGACCTGGCTATAGATTGTAGCATATACCACAACAGCGAATTGTAGTCACAGTCACTGTTAACATTTCTAGAAACTTAAAAAGTAACTAATAGTAAAGCTCTGAATTTTGTAAAACTGATTAGAAAGATAAAAATAGTGTTATGCTGTGGAATGTGTGCCTTTTTATCTCTTGTTTAAAGAAACTTTCTTCAGGTAGGTGAATATTGTAGATGATAGAAAAAATAAATTTGCTATGTAGGTATTTGCAAGATTGTAACTAGCCATTGTTGAATGATATCTGGGCATACTTCTGTTGTGCTACATGTTTAGTCTTGAACTTTTATAAAACATGTAAAGCTTAGAAGTGTAGTGTTGAACCCTCAGTGTTGAAAAGATCACAGATTTGTTTACACATATCTGAATCTCAAGGTAGCCAAGTCACTTGTGAATCTGGACACGTGTAAAAATTGTCGTGTGGGGTGTAAAAGAGCATTCTTTTCAAATTTATGGTATTAGAATTTTGTCTTTAAGGTGAAGATATATTTTGAATGGTTAGAGAAGTATGTAAGTGTACTATGATTTTTCTAAGCTTTGATTGCTGGCTCTGTTTATATGTAAGAGCAATAAGCACACAGATACTTCGTAGGTTTAAGGTTATGGAGTCCTCTTGGTACCTTAATTTGCCAGATTCTGAGTTCAGAACTTATTTTTTCTTGGCAGTTAATCCAGTCCCCTGTGACAACCCCCCTGGGGCTGATCATGTTGAAGACAACTTCGGAAGAGCTGGCTTGTCCCCGTGAGGACCTCAGCGTGGCGAGGAAGGAGGAGTTGCGGAAGCTGCTGCTGGACCAGGTGCAGGCGGCGCTTGGGCTCCTGACAGGTGAGGCTGGGCTGAAACGGAACCGGGTGTGGGCGCCTGCCCTCCGGTGTCCTGTGTGCGAGGGCCCCAGGGAGTGCTTGCGACTTCCTCACCTGGCAGTTGGTGTGGATTAATGGTTATGTTGGTGTGATCTGTGATTGTGTGTTAATCGTTAATTGATTAATGAGGTAACAGGAATGTGATTGAAATACTGATTACTGCAATGCTCAGTAATGTGGGTGGTGAGGACGTTGGTTAAAATAATTTGAATTGAACATCCAGGGAAGTTGGAGGAGGAGAAAGTTGCTAATTCTGAGTAGGACAGGGAGACAGGGAGTCAGATTGGCCTCAGTACTAGGTTGTAGTTGTGCGTGGTGCTTTCTTTTCCTCTTGTTTGTTAAAGTCTACTGACAATGTGCAGCAAGTAAGAATAAAGAGAAAGCCAACTGTAGAAAGAGACAGGGAAACAGAGGGCGGGCCCCGAATCCCAGGCTGTGGCCCATGCGAGGAGCCTGTTGGGTGGCTGCAGGGTGTCTGGGTTGCTGTGGAGGCGCCGTGGCTCAGCTGCGTCTGTCTCCAGCTCTTCCACCCAGCTCTCTTCCTGGTTGTCTGGGGCTTTTTCTTTTGTGTGCTCAGTTTAGTGCTGGGCATGCAGCAGGCACCTCAAGCTGGTCATCAGAACTTGCTTGAGCAAAAGTGAACTATGTCAATTTGTCATTTTGTGCCTTGAGCTGTAAAGGGTTGGGGGGTGGGGGGAGTAGACACCAAACTCAGCAGTTTTTCTTTCAGCGCACAGTGACACTCCTAACTCTGGTTGTCACCATTTCTGATGTCTGTATACAGGCTCTAAAGTCATGTAAAAATCGAGATGCAATTCCCGTGTCATGAATTGCCAATTTAAAGTAAAACAAATCTTTAGTTTTCAGTATATTCACAAGATTGTATAACTACCGTGGTTGTCTAATTCCAGGGCATTTTTATCACCCATTCCCCTTAGCCTTGGGCAACTGCTGGTTTGTCTGCATGGACTTCCTATTCTAGACTTGTCATAAAAATGGAATCATATGATGTGTGACCTTTTCTGTCTGGCTTTTTTTACTTAGCATGATGTCTTCAAAATTTACCTAAGTTGTGATATTAAATATCTTGAGAACAAAATATTAAAAAAGTATAATCATCAATGTGCTAGGTTCTCTAAGGAGATACAAAGAGAATTAAAACAGTCCTTTCCCTCTAAGAGTTGTCCTTTAGGAGGGGAGAAGGTGGCCATGCAGTGGGCGAGGGCCCAGGTGTTTGCATGTGCAAGCAAAGCTGAGCCGGTAGAAGACTTCTTTGAAGAGGGGGCAACTGAGTGGGATTCTGAGGAGCAGATGGTAGTAGAAGGGTCAGGTTGGGGTTGGGGGAGGAGGTCTGGTCAGCAGTTGAGGAGGAGAAGGTCACTTGTGAAAAGAGTGGCTTCCTGTTGAATGTGATGAAGTCTTTGTGGGGGCCCTGAAAGCTGGGGAGGTGGATCACATGGATGAGCAGAGGCCGAGCATAAGAGGATTACTGCAGGTCTGTTAAAAATAGCAGTTGAGTTTGAGTATCCAAAAGTTGGTGTCCAGGAGGCAGTTGGCTGTGTGGTTGACAGAGGGGTATGTCGATGCAGGTGTTTGACCAAAGATAGCAGCAAACCAGTTATCTAAACATGATATTCATCTGGTGAACTTTATCTCTCTTAAACTCAGTTTCTCCTTTTTTTGGTAGGTATCTTGGAGACAGTCTGGGACAAACACAGCGTTACTGCTGCCACCCCACCACCATCCCCGACCTCAGGAGAGAGTGGTATGGTTTGCCCCCCAACATGTGATGTTCCTCTTTTTAAATGCATTTGGGTATCTCTGCAAGGTGGCACTTACTTATCTATGGCAGATAAGAGTTGCTAATGCTTCCTTAATCTATTTTTTGACCTTTCTGCCCATGCTTTCTAAATTCCTCGTAAGTACTTGCAGTTTCTAATACACTATTTTGAACAGCATGTTTTGCTTCTTCCTTGTCTACTAGGAAGCAGGGACTTTGATCTGTCATTCACCTTCATCCCCATCAACTTAGAACTGCGGTCTTCCCTCATTTGTTCTCCCTTCTCCCCACATTTCTTGGTTGCATTGCCCTTGTTGAAGTTGATCTGAGCCCGTGGGCTTGACGGGTCTGCTCCATGGAGTCCCAGGAGAGGGAGGGCCGTGGGGTTGGGAAGTGCGTGGACATGGGGCCAGTGTGTAGTAGACAGCACTGACTTTTGCTAGTAAAGCCCGGGCATATTTGCAGTGAAAGTTATGTCGTCATTATTGGTGGCTAATTATTGTCCAGCTCTGTCAGTACCTCTTTCAGAAGTCAGAGTTCACCAAAAAAAATGGGTACCTTTTAAGCACAGGTGGAAAGAGGCAATTGTGTCCAAATAGGAATTTTTAGTTTGTAAATGCTTCTGTTTACACTACATGGTCACAGTGCTGTCAAGTACACCCTGTGTTTTTTCTCTACTGTAAAGGTTGACTTGGCGAGTGAGGGATGTTTCTACATCCTTCTTCTCTACCCCAGGAAGTGAACTGTTGAAATCAGGTGCCTCTGAACTCAAACTGGTCATGTAGCCTGCTGCTCTGTGGGAGTTGAAATTCTTGCAGTTACTATAGGATTGAAAATATGTCATGGAGTTTTGAGGACTGTTCATAGCTGTAGTATACTAATTTATCCCAGGTCCCCTTTATTATACTTGGATGAAAAACTGCTGGGAGTCATTTGTCATACTCAGATAAAAGCTATGATGGAGGTCTGGGACATGTTAAAAATCCACAGAAAAGTGAATTTTATTTTTAGTTGGTGGCAAACCTTCATTCTCACAGTGGAATTTTGAGGAGGCTTAGCAGGTTGATATTTTCTAATACTGGAACAGTTAAGAAATTACTGCGATGGAGCAGAGATTTTATGAGTGCACACCTTGGAGTCTCCTGCCATTTAGTTAATCTTAAATTTTGCACGTTCCTTTAGTTTGCAAAGATTAGTTCTTTTGAATTAGATTTTTTTAGATAGTTGAGTACTAACTTAGCATCTAGTACAAGTCAGCAGCAGCATTTTATTCTAGTAAAACTTGTTTTTCTGAAATAATTTTCCAGTGCCAAAAGTTGTGTTTTTGGCACCTGCCCGAGCTAACTCTGTTTAGACTGTCAGACTGACTTTCTGGAGGCCAGGTTGGGGAATACAGGATCTTAGAGACCAAAACTACATACTTATTCTTTCATGTGTTACCTAGGCTTTGTTTATGAGGTTAGGTGAAATAAAATGTGAACTGATTTGATACTTTCATAAAAGACAAACTCCAAAAGTAACATTTTGTGTACATTTTGAGAATTGCCTTGTAGACACTGTTAAAAGTATTCTGAAATGTTAAATTTTATTATTTGAGGAAAAGCAAAATAAACTGGGGGTGGGTGGGTGGTAGAGGAGTTAGGTAAACTTTTAAGCTGGTGTACTTCCCCTTTTTACAGAAGAATTATGTGTTCATGTGTTTTGGTAGTTTTTAATGACATTTGTAAGTAAAGTCACCAGCTTTGTTATTAGAAAGCTGTTGGTGATGTAATCAGCATGTATTTGATGCCTTTGTGCATCTTAAGACACCAAGTTATGAGTAGAACTTCTAGAAAATTGTTTAGTTTTGATCATAAGCTCAGTTTCGTAGAGGAAATTCATTTTGAGAAGCTTACGGTTTAGTGAGTAAACCAGGTGATTCCTAAACACACTCCTCACCCAGACCCTTCCTGTCCCACTTAGCACCAGGGGTTTTGGTCTGCCTGTGTTTGCAGATCTTTTCACTTACATGCCACTTACAGAAAAGTGGGAGTTGGAAAGGTCACTCATAACTGTTGTGTTCGAGTTTGCCCCTTCTAAGGACTCCATGAATAGATTCTCCTTATTTCTCTGAACTGAGATTATAATTAGTAGTGGATCTCAGTTGGGGGGGATTTTGCTGTGCAGGGGAAATTTGGCAACGTGGAACACTGTTTGGGATACCATAGCCGGAAGAGTGAGCACTGCTGGCCTCTGGCAAGTGGAGTGCAGGTGTGCTGCTAGAAACCCTGCTGTGCAAGGAATTGCCCAGCCTGGTGATGCTTGCTCATCTCTGTCTTAAAGAGCTGCATGTCATACTAGTGAGGTCCAGCACAAACACCTTTTGCCATAAAGTGCCAGGGGACAACTGTTTGTTTATACCTGCTTTGACCACGAAAATTAAATCCCTTATGAGTAAATGACAAAAATCCTCATTTTTAGTGAGTGAGGAGATTGAGGCTGAGACTGAAGTTAGCTGTGATTTGTTTATATTCATCCCACATTAATTACTCTGAGACAGCAGTTCTCAATAGGTCTGGGGACTCCTTAAATCCCAACCTTTCCAGGGGTCCCAAAGGTCAAGTGTGTGTTCATAAAAATATTACAACAGTGTTTGTCAACTTCCTCTCATTCTTATATAGAAAAAGCTTGTTCAGATTCTACATTGTAATTAACTTTTAAGGACTACGAATCCTATTTTAACATACTAGTAAACAGCCAGTTAATCTAAAAAGCTCACTAAAACTCTTCTTTCTCAGTTTCCCATCTGTACAGCTGCATTTTCTTCATGCACTTCAATGAAAACATAACTGCAACAGGCTGAATGCAGAAGCAGATGATAATTTTTCTGTCTGCTTTTAAGCTACAATATTAAAAGGACTTCTAAAAATGTAAAAATAGGACTGTTCTTGTCACTAATATTTTGGGGGAAAAATACAGTTTTTTATTTGAAAATGTTATTTATGCTAACTGGTAATGGAGCTGTCATCATTAAGTAAATAAATATTTGAAAACTTACCAGCTTTAATTTCTATTATGGCAAATACTGCATGAAAGTGTAAAAGGGTTCTTAGACAAAAACTTTTGAGACTGCTGCTGTAAGGTACAAAATAAGATAGAACAATTTACCTGGTACTTCAGCAGATAAAAATAACATCTTTCCAGAAATACAGGGGGATGGTATGTGCACACCTGGACAAGAAAGATCATGTGCAACAAAAAGGCAAAATGACATTGTATCTTTCTTATTTTGATGACAGAAAACAGGTCAAAAATAAATTTGCTAATTCTTGTGCCTCCTGGATATGGGGAGAAGCCCAGGCACGGCTGAGTTGTCCCGGTGGCTTCAGAGGCGCCATGAAGCTTAGATGAGGGAGGGGACTTGGGCGGCAGGGGAAGGCCAGGTCTGAAGGGCTCCAGGAAAGCACAGTGACAAAGATGGACATTTAATTTCAGCCTTGTCCTGTATATATATTTTTTAGTAAAGACATATATTTTTACCTGAATTTGACAGCATTTTAAGCTGAAAGAATTGCTGGTCTTGAAATCCCCCCCAACCCCCCCCGAACATTATTTTGTGAAAGATACCGCTGACCAGTTTCTTACTACGTGTGTTAATTTTAGACTATGCTTTTCAAAATCAAATCTTACTGGTTTGCCATATGCTACCTTACTATGATTTAGGGGTCCAACGTCATACCTGGACATGTGCACATGCTTCATTCACCCATCAATGCTGCCTGTCGCATGCCTGCCCACACGCCGCCCCTCTCTACCGTGACCCTGTTTTTTGAGAGTTATAGCTTGTGAAAGATGAGAGAACTAGCTGGCACATCCTTCTATAATTCTTATATTTGTTGAGTCTGAAGTTTATATTTAACTCAAAATTTGCATTAATTAGTCCTTTTGCTACAGCTTCTCCATTTCCTAATTCTTTTTAAACATCTCTTTATTTGCATAGTTTCATTGTTGAGCACCCTCAAGAGGAATTTGTGGACAGTATATTAATGGGAGTTTTTGCATGTTTGAGGAAAATGTTACCTTTCTTTATATCAAAGGGCATTCTTGGATGAAGTCATTCTTTGCCCCAGAACTTGTAGACATTGCTCCATAGTTTTCTGGTTTTTAGTGTTTTTTGAGTTGAGGTGTCTGAATTTGGTGTTTTCTGTTGACTTTCCTTTCTTACTAAAGTCTTTATATTGATTATGCTTTATAAATTTGTGTGTGTGTGTAGGGGAAAGACTAAGTCCCTTTATTTTGTAGAGTTACGTGTTTTTATTCAAGAAAGTTTTTTTGCTACAGTCTTCAAATTGTAGTTCTTCTCTAAACTAGAGTCCCTCACCCCCACCCATTTCATTTTGTGTGATTTCCTTTAGTTCAGTGCTTCTAACTAGATCTTTGCCAAAAGCTTCAGAAAGCCATCCAGGACTTGAAAATTAAGCAAGCATAGCAATCACTCGGAATTGTAAAACACAGCTTCCTGGGTTCTGCCTTTCAGTTCTACATTAGTAGTGTGGGTAGCATCTGATAATTTGTATTTATTTTCTTTTATTGCAGTAACATTAGTTTATAACACTATATATATTTTAGCATATAGGTTTACACGTTTTCAGATGTTGGTTACTGCAGCACATCACCCACTAAAGTACTAACCACCCTCTGCACTGGTCCACTGTACCCTGAGTCCTTTCCTCCTGCTTCCCAGGAGGAATAATTGATACTCAGCCTTTATTTTTAGGTGTATAACATAATAATTTGATGTAGGTGTACATATTGCAAAATGACCACTGCAATAATGAGAACTTTTAAGATCTTCTTAGCAACTTTCAAATGTACAGTGCAAAATTGTTAATATAGTTGCCATGCTCTTCGTGACACACCAGACTTCTTATTTTACAGTTTTTGATCCTCTTCCCCTATTTTGTCTCTCTCCCAGCCACCACACAGGGTCCCTTCACATTATATTTGTAGATAAAGCTTTATATCTTTACATCTACTGATAAAAGCTGAGAAAATTTACAAATAAATATTCATTTAAAAATTAACTGTGATTAGCTCATTACATATAAAAATAACATTTTAATGAAAATAGCTGCCTTTTCTAAAATTGAAACAAAAAATCTTCTAAGAGTTGTGGCATTACTGACATTTTTAAAATATGTGACTTAATGAAAGAAAATGTCTAATGAAAGAAAATGTCGGCTCTCTCTGTGTTGCATTCACATGTAATGGAGCCTCTGGAAAGCACCTTTACAGTGAGCTAGGAAGGGAGCCTGTTTGTGTTTTTTCAAAAATAGTTTTGAACTTATGAACTCTGAAAAGGTCTTGGGTGTAACCCTTAGGGATACTCAAGCCACACTTTTTTTTTTTTATTAAAAAGTTTATTTTTACATCATTTTGCACATTTTTTTTTTCATCTCAATTGTAATCCCCACGGGTTTCCCATCACCAAATCACCCCTGTGCCACCACCATAGTCCCGTGCATTTCCCTCCCTTTCCCCCCCCCCGTTTTTGATCCCATTCCCCACTCCACCCCCACAGAATGTCTCTGGTCTATGGTTGTTCATTATTTTTGTTATTTTCTCGCCTGGTCCATTATACTCCTGCTATGAGTGAAACCATCTGGTATTTTTCTTTCTCTTTCTGGCTTATCTCACTAAGCATGATCTTTTCCAGCTCCATCCAAGTTGCTGCAAAAGACATGTGTTTCTCTTTTTTGGTTGCTGAGTAATATTCCATTGTATATATGTACCACATCTTTCTAATCCAGTCATCTACTTTTGGGCATTTGGACTGTTTCCATGTTTTCCAATTGTAAATAAAGCAGCAATAAACATGGGGGTACAAGTATCTTTTTCAATCAGTGTTTTTGTGTCTTTTGGGTAGATACCTAGGAGTGGGATTGCTGGGTCATAGGGAAGCTCCATGTTTAGCAGTTTGAGGAACCTCCAAACAGTTTTCCATAGTTCAAGCCACACTTTTGAGCCTCTGCCATTTCGTAGTGATGCTGAGGATTTCTTTTTGGCTTATTACTTAAATTGGCGTGTAAGAGATTTGATGCCGTCTGTCTTAGACCTTGTTTGTATTTTCAGGTGACTTACTGAGTAACCTATTGCAGAGTCCTAGCTCATCCAAACTACTGAGTCAGCCAATCCCTATCCTTGATGCGGAGAGTGAGTATGTTTGTTCCCTGGCATTGGAGTGCTTGGCTCATCTCTTCAGTTGGATTCCTCTGTCTGCCAGCATCACCCCATCTCTCCTTACCACCATCTTCCACTTTGCACGCTTTGGCTGTGACATCCGGGCCAGAAAGATGGCATCAGTTAACGGCAGCAGCCAGAACTGTGTGTTGGGTCAGGAGCGCGGCCGGCTTGGGGTCCTGGCCATGTCCTGCATCAATGAACTTATGTCCAAGAACTGTGTGCCTATGGAATTCGAGGAGTATTTACTACGTATGTTCCAGCAGACTTTCTACCTCCTGCAGAAAATCACCAAGGATAACAATGCCCACACCGTGAAGAGCAGGCTGGAAGAACTCGATGAGAGGTAATGAAAACAGGTGTGGCGTCGGCTGTGCCCCGAGAAAGGGCCCTGGCTGTTTGTTACCTTGTGCCGCATAGTCTGTAATCCTCTTTGGTTTCAGAACTGGGGGCCCCTGGTGAGGCACAGAAAGGTAGGTCTGTATCAGTAAGTGTAAGATTAGCTGGAAGGGGTAGGGTGGTAAAGGGAAGTGAGTTGAATTTGAAAAGTGATGACGAATTGTGTAGGTGTGTTGTCTTCCCCCCACCCGTCTGTCCTCCTGCCCTTTCCTCACTATTTGCCTGCAGGTCTGAGGTGGTGCAGGAACTGATGCTGCCCATGCATAGCTGCGAACAGGAGAGGAGGTCTGCGAGGTACAGGGGTTACCATCACCCTTTCTCACTTGGTTCTGCGTGCCAGCTTTGACTATTGACTTTCCCAGGCAAATGTGTGGTGTTTGGGAATGTTGTTAGGAGTTACACAAATGGCAGGATTCGTCAGAAGAAAGGGCAGTTGTTAATGTGGGCGCAGCTACCCCAGCGCACGCCGTTCCCTGGCTCCGGCCCTCTCGGCTCCCTAAAGCTGCCTCGCCGCCGCCGCGCGCTCGGGGAGAGGCTGCGTCACAGCAGTCGGAGGCCCGGGCTGTGGCTTGTCTCCTTGCAGATGATGTTGTTTATTTCAAAATCTTCACCAGTGTGGTGCAACTGCTGTGTAAAAACAAGAGTGTTGGGAACTTATGTCAACTGCACAGAAACATCCAGGCAGATAACCTGTACTGAATCGTAAATACTGACAGGTTGCGTGGCAGCATAAGTTGTTCATATTTTAATCAGTTTTCCTTGGCTTGTTATTATATAGAGTTAAGCTATTTCCTTTTCTTTAGCTAATGTTAAGATACTTCTAGGGCTTTTTAAATTTAGCAATTAAGTTTTTCTAAAATGAAAAAATTTGGTACATAAGATTATTTTGGTTTGGTTTATTGTAAACTGACATTTTCTTTGTATAATCAACTTACAGTTTGGTACAGTAATACATTGGTTTTATTTTTCTTTAATTAGTGTGTGAATTCAAAAGCATTAATATTCAAGCACAATTTTATATCCTTTCTAGCTTTTGTTTAAGAAAGGCTGTATTTTCATGTTAAAGAAAAGCTAGTGCTTGCACCAACACCAGGTAGAGTTGCTTTGGCTTTCCTGTCATTTCGGCTTACCTTTGGGTGGTGTAGAGATAACGTCATGGGTTGTCTATTACTGATTCTGTTACATGTAACTTTTGTGATCTTGGTTTTATATTTTAATCCTATGCTTCCTATTGCCCTGTGAAAGCTGAGAGGTGCCTGGAAGCAGAAAGGTGACATAAACAATGCTGTGTGCTTGCTTCCTGGCTCCTGGGCCCTACCGCTAATTCTAAACAGCTAAGTCCGTTCTCAGTTGTTTAGGAGCTGCTAACTAGGCCCTTTGCTTCTCTTCCCTCTCCTGCCTTTTTTCTAACTTTACTGCTCATTAGCACCTGTACCAGAAGGTGGGCAAGGGAAAGAAAATGAGGTGAAATACATCTGTAGTTTTAGTGACTGAACAGCCTTGTTTGTATTTTTTTAAAAATTGGGTTGGAGTTTACAATAAAATTGAGGTTGTATGCTATTTTGCCCTTGACTTCTCTTTATTCTTTTATGGGCATAGGGAATTGAGGGCCTCTTTCTAAAGAGCAGTGAACTAGTTGATGACTGTCGAATATCCGTGCACCAGTGTAATAATGCAGCAAGTGGACGCGAAGAAGAGGGGCCCTGCTTTTGGGCGGTAGTGTTTGGAGAAGTCAGGGAGCCATCTCTTTGGACTCAATCATGTCGAAAAACAATGATTTATTGCTTTACTGTTTTTCAAGTATTTGACCCCATAGTCCACCAAGAGAGACAGCCATTTTCCTTGTCAAGTGTTTTTTTTAGCTGAAAATAAGCTGACATGTAGAGGTTGGTCAGACAGCTTGGCCACACACAGTGTTACAGGTCCCAGGAATCATGTGGGACCTTTTATCTATGAGCCAGTTTTGCTCTTCTGTATGGAAGTCGTCTCCCTCTTAATTATATTCACATAGCTTGCTTTAAGAAAAAAAAAAAAAAAAAAAAAAGAGCCATTTACAACTGAGAGTTTCAGGATTGTTCTTAGCTATTATTTATTTTTTGGCTAAGGCCTAGCTTGTCATTGCCTTTTTTTAAAATTCTGTCTTTGAAATGTAATGTGGAGGTATACCCATCTCATTTTCTAATCACCTTTTGGTATTTAGGGGCTTAAAATGACAGTTTTTGAAATGTGAGAGTGATGATGTGCTGTGCATTTAATAACAAACATCTCTTATCCTTGCAGCCTTGACCCACACTCTACTGTGGAATGTTTCTGAATACAAATGAGTTGGGGATTCACTGTGATATGAAAAGAAAGAGCCCTGGAGTGGGAATGCGGCCCGTTCAGCCCCCGCGCTGGCTGGGCGACCTTGGGCTGGTCACTTTATCTCTCTGGGCCTCCTCTGCAAAGTGAGGCATTAGGTCGGATCGTCCCTGAGCCTTGTCCAGCTCTAACAACCTTCCTCCTGTATATTTGAGATCACTTTTAGAGTGGATTTCGGATATAGGCTATGTTTAGCCAGAGGGTGGGGAAAAAATGAACATTAGGTTGCAAAGCTGAATTTTGGCCTTGTTTACTTTTTGGAATTTTTTTTAAGCACATTCCCTTGAGTGTATTGGACCCTTGTAAAGAAAACCAGCCTCCCCGACTTGCCATGTTAAATTGACAAAGCTGTTCTGCCCATCAACTTTTTAGCTTCATTTCCTTTCACTTTTATTGGCTCATAACATAACGAGATTGGAACTATGAGAACACTAGTTTATAAAATGCCTAGTAGATAGTATCTGAGGATTAAAGTTGCTTTTCTGCTATGTTTCAGGTGGTAATGGAATGAAGGGTTGCCTGTCCTGTAGGTAATTGTTACAGGCCTTTATATTTTTAAATGGAAATATATTATAAATCTGTTTAGTTTGTACTGAAAGATTTGGATTGAATTTAAGTTCTCTTCTAATCAGCTGGCTGGGTTGCTTACTGTCTCCTTTGTCTTCTTGTCTTATTTAGCTATATCGAGAAGTTTACTGACTTTCTGCGGCTCTTTGTGAGTGTTCACTTGAGAAGAATTGAGTCCTACTCCCAGTTCCCAGTCGTGGAGTTTTTGACACTTTTGTTCAAGTACACATTTCATCAGGTAAAGCACCTACCTCGGTGCCCCAAGGTCCCATCCCCCGACCGTCGTTTGGTAATTTTCGAGTGGACAGCCCTCTAATTTATTTCTCAAGCATTTGTGTAATGCTTCCTATGTGAAGATCACACATTTAGTCATCAAACAACTCTATTAGGACAGATATTGTTATTATCCCTCTTATACATATAAAGAAACTGAGGACCAAGAGTAAACTGCTGGGGGTCAAACAGTAAGTGATAAAACCACGATTTGAACCCACAGAACCTGTGTTCTTAGCCACTAATATGTTGGAGAAGCAAAATACAGAAAATGCCTGCAATTAGAGCTTTCAGTTCTGATCTGTAACTGTGACTAAAAGATCCCACAGGGAGACTGTAGTAGAGGGTTGAGTTTGGTGGGCTCCAGTTTATCCCCCTATTTAGGAAATGTTTTTGCAACTCCCTGGATTTTATATAACCTGCACAAGCACAGCCCTTTTATTTTATTGAATTCATATCCTAGTGATCCAGGGTTTAAAAAATTTTTTTATATATATATCTGTTATAAGTTTACTGAAGTAAAATTTGCACAGTATGAAGTTCACCCATTTGATGTTAATGGTGTTATGTATGAAGTTATGTTGTATAACCTCATAACACCATTGTATAATGAAGTTATGTTTAACAGACTTGCACAGCCATCACCACAGTCCAGCTTTAAATATTATTGTCACACCCTGCTCCTTGTGCCCATTTGTATATGTTTTAAAATTTTTTTATTACGTTATCTCATACATACAGCAGGTACATAGATACATGCCTTGATAGAGAAAGACATAGAAAATTTCTTTAAAGAAATAGTGCTGAGAAGCATATCTACCAGGGAAATGAACCAGACAACTTAACTCAGGCTTCTCAAGAGTTACAACCAAAACAATAATAGATACAGTCTCAGACACATTATAATAAAAGTGTTGAAAGCCAGTGACAAGGATGGAGCACTAACGAGAAGAATAAGTTGTGAGGGAACAAACAATGGCCTGTCGGGATGCTCAGGAGAGACCTCACAGGCAAGAAGGGACTGGTGGGAGCTGTTGAGTGCTCACAGAGACTTCCCAGCTGGAACCTTCAAGAAGGAAGGGAAGGGAGCTTCACTCAAAAGCAAAAACAAACAGGTGCAAAAGGGGTTATTATAGAGCAACAGCAGCCGACAGGGGACAGACACCTCAGTTCAACAGCGTGGGGGGGGAGGGCAGGGTGAGCAGACTGCCCGAGGCCACATGGACCATCGCAGACCAACTTCAGCAGCATCTTCAACCAAAGATAGCAAAAGTATCATGTAAGAGAGACCGTGGGAAAACCCAGGCAAAATAGTAAAGGAAGACATTGGAAAAATAAAAAGGGAAACTACCAAAGAAAACAAAACCCCAGAGAACCCAGCGGTAAGAGTGAACCATTTCTGGGAGGAAGGAAAGGCCAGAGCTGTAGGAGGCGATCAGAGGTGAGAAGGCTTCAAGGTGTCCAGCAGGGACAGTGAGTGCGGAGTGCCGGGAGACAGGCCGAGCTCTCCAGGCCAAGGGAGAGGGGGAAGTGTGAGGAGGTATGGGGTTGAGGCTGGAGAGAGAAGTGTCAGAGGCGAGGAGGTTATGGTTGCATCTAAAGTTGAGGCAGGTGAAAAGGATATGAGCGATACCTTTGGATAAGTGTAGCAGAAATGAGAGCGAAACAAGGAGCTGGTGCTAAGCTGAGGAAGAAGGGTCTATTGGAAGTGGAATAAAAGCATCTTCAAGTTCTGCTCCCTTTTTGAAATGGGATCCTTTAGCATGTGACATACAAGAAAGCTAAAAAATAGCCTTAAAGTATACAAGTAACTTAGGCTTCCTTCTTTGGACTTGGTCCCAAATGTTCCATGTGTGAGCTTTGGTTATTTCCAGTAGGTGTGTGTCCTTGAGCAAGTTTTTAAATTTCCTTAGTCTAAGCATCTTGTGGGCCTTTCCCACTGTTCACCTTCTGTTATTCTTTCAGTAGACTCCTACATTTTATTTTCCACAGAACTGAATATGGTGATTTTATGTATTTATAAATTATGCTTATATACTGGGGAAAGAAAAAAATGTGGTCCTGCAGTAAATGGTTGGGCTCTTCCTCTCTTTACCTGCAGGTCTGGTCAGCTGAGCGCCCTTTGGCTCCCTTGGCCTCCTCTGTGAACCCTCCCTTTCTGAGGGCCCAGCAGGCACAGGGCTGAGTACGGAGCAGAAGGCAAGAGCCTGGACCATGCTCCTCACAGTGCAGTGCTCCATGGAGGGAGGCAGCCCCTAGCTGGAGAGGCTTGAGGAGAAACGATGGCAGCAGTGGTGGCGGGGGGCCTTTGGGCTGGCTTCAGAGTGAGAAAGGGAGCACTCTTGGCGCGCTCTGGGTGCTCGTCTGTTCCTGAACAGTGTGATCTTCATCATAGTTAGATTCTCTGTAAAGTAGAAACTTGTGTCTTTGCTCAGGCCCAGAGGAATGTTAGGAGTATTTTCTCAGTATTTTTGCCTTTCACTTCTGAAATTCACAGAAATTTTACTACCAGTGAACATTTGAAAGAACAGTAGTAAGGCAAAGATGGTGTTATTATCTTTCACCATTTCCCTCTTCTGTTTCTTTACCTACATTTTTCTTTCGCCTGCGTGTCCCAGCTGATGTCCCTCGAACCACTAATGCTCTGTGAGGGTTTGGTGTTTGTCTGAGGGTTCTGAGAAGTTGAATGACTCCCAAGGTGCAGCTGGCCTGTTGCTGTCGTGACCTTAGCTATCTGTACCCACTGTGACTTGAGGCCTGAGGCCTGCTCGTGGGCAGTGCATGGGGCCGCATGGTGTGA
Organism: Condylura cristata; assembly: GCF_000260355.1. Lineage (NCBI taxonomy): Eukaryota > Metazoa > Chordata > Mammalia > Eulipotyphla > Talpidae > Condylura > Condylura cristata. The sequence continues at coordinate 5,803,226 of NW_004567133.1, forward strand.
CTGCCGGTGTGGATGAGAATGTGGTGCTTGGGTCCTGCAGAGGCTGTGCGTGCTCCTTCCCCCAGCTTTGTGCTGCAGAGTCCTCCAGTCGAGGGCCCGGGGAGTACGTGTGATTGACACCACTGTGTATGTGGTACGCTTTTATAGAGCATCTGGTCAGTTTTGTTCTTTGGGGCAGCTGGTGGGTCTTTTCAAATGGAGGAAGGATGACGAAGTGACGACCGAAGTCAGGACGGGACTGCACCTTCTGGCCAGCAAGTGGAGGCCTGTCTCCCTGCTTCCGGTATTATTTCCACACAGCTTATTTTTTTCCCCCCTGCTGTTCTCTGGTTCATTTCATGTCATGGACATCCTGAGTTTTGTGAAGCCTCAAGAGGTAACAGGAAGTGGTCATTCTGTTTTCTGAGGAGGCTTCGGCAGTGGTCCTGACTGAGCTGTAGAAGCTCTAGGGCTTCCCTTTGGGTTTTGAGGTTGAAATCTGCTCCATTTTTAAAGTTGCAGCTTTTCTGTTTGAGGCTTGGGCTGGGTCCAGAACTCCCACTGCTTGTTACACACATGTTAATTATTCCTTGGACAGATTCCACTTACACCTTTGTAAACTTGAATTTCTCTGTGGGACAGAAAAGGAAGGAAGGTGATCTAGGAAGAAGATATTACTGGTGTAGCTATGCTCATGCCACCCACCCAGTGTATTGTTCAATGAAGCAGTCATTAGCATAACCAGAGAGTTTTTATAGTAGCAGGAATTTGAGTAGCTATTTTGGGGGTGGGGGGGGTCTCTGGTTGAAACTGAATACATATTAGAAGGACTGGATGTTGGGGAGCACAGAGCTTACATTTTGCTTGAAAGGAAAATCTCAAGACTCTTGGGAAAGTCAGAGACTTGCTCTTTTTGTCTCTTCTTGTCTTTAACAACAGTTGGTTAGAGGTTGCTCTTAGCCTTTTTGACACCCCTACTTTTGCAGATGAGATAATTCCCAAGAGTTAGATTTAACAGTCTCCTTTTAATCTTAGATAAAAGCTACAGTGTCACTTTCTTAATGTTCAAGTGTGTAAAACTCATCTCCTTTGGTTTCTCGGGAATTTACTTGAGGTTCTGTCATGGCATGTATTGGAAAGAGTGTCGGCCCGGGGAAAGGAGCCTACCCCTCCTCCTCGTCTTGGCCCATTTCATATTTCTAGATCTATTTCTTTCTCTGTAGGACAGATTTGAGTTCAGTGATCTGTGAGTCTTCCCCATCACGTTTAAAATAGCTGTTTGCTGGCCTGATCTTGTAACTCAGTATATTCTGCCTCTGTCTCCTTATGAGGTGCTCCCTGGTACCCCTTATTTTGTTACGCTCAACAGGCCCGGTTTGAAGACCCAATGAAAAGATACTAATTGTGGGAGCAGGAAGGTGGGGAACCCAGGCAGATGGTTTTACCATTCTAGGGGACCTCAGCTGGTGAGTGTGCTTCTGAGGAGGAGAGGCACCAAGTAATGTCTTGTCTGGATCTCTTTTGCACCATAGCCTACTCATGAAGGTTACTTCTCTTGTTTGGATATCTGGACACTCTTTTTGGACTATCTGACAAGTAAAATTAAAAGTCGTCTTGGAGACAAGGAAGCAGTTCTCAACAGGTAAGTTCCACAAACAGTGGTAACTAAAAGTAGAGTTTTGCCAGTTTTGTGATCAAAAGTTCACAAGAAATTTTCAGTGAAAGCCAGAAACTTCCAGTGAAAGTCAGTCATGTTAAGCCATTTAGGAAGTTAATGCCAGTGAACATTTTCTTCTCCTTTTCCCTCATAGATCTTGATTTCAAGACTTTTTCAGATTATAGAAGTAATATATATCATTGATTTATATCATTGATTTTTTAAGTGTGTAATATGTGTGTGTGTTTTACGGAAATTTAGACTGAAGTGCATATTGAATGAAATAATACATTTGGTGTTTGTTTTAAAATAATTTATTGGGATGGGAAGGTGGGTTGGCTTATAGAAAAAACAGAATGGCCAGGTGCTTATATGGAGCTGAACTTAGTTGATAGAAACTTGGGATTCATTGTATATTTTTATATTGTTCAGAAATTCACAAGTAGTAAATGTTAGAAAAAGGAAGTATTTTAAAAACTAGGAGAAGATAGTGAATAACCACACTATTCAAAGATAATTATTTTTTGTAAACCAACATTACCTCATTAAAAAACACAGCACTGTTTGTTGTGGAAGGCACGGACTCATAGCCCTTGGGATGTCCTGTTTACACATCAGAACCATCACGACAACACCGTTCTTCCTCCCTCCTTCCCTCCCTTCACAGTAGCCTGGATTCTGCATTTAGAGTTGTAGGGCTTATTTTGGTTTTATTTTTGTCTGTTTCATTATTGTATTTATGGCATAAATCCCCTCTGGCCCCTATATATTTGTCAAGTCTGTTTACCCTGCTTACAAACAGAAGGTGTATGCTTCCTGAGTACTGTGGTCTTTTCTGAAGTGAAATGAGCTAATTATCTCGACTGCTTGGCACATTACAGATGCTCAGTAAGAGACGTCATAGCTGGTGGTAAAGACACTGCGTACCTCCCCACCCCTCCCCCCAGGGTGGCCCCCAAGGAATGTGCCATATGGAGCTGGAGAGGAGAAGGCCTTCCTGGGAAGGGTTGGATTGCACCGCTAAAACCCTTCAGAGCTGAGGTTTATGTTTTTTTTTAAATACTAAACAGAATATTTAGTACTTTTGTTCCCAAACATTCTTTCTGTGATTGCAAAATAGCTTCCAGGTTGCTCTGGTGTTAGGTCAGATGTGGTTATGGGTAGTTTATTCATCTGTCAGAAACCTTATGACGCAACAGTAGATCTTGGTTTTGGTGGATTTTACCAATTTTCAGTAGTTGTATTTTTGAATGAGATTCTTCAAAGAAAAGGCACATCATCAGATTACTGTGTCTGTCCAGCAGTCACGTCCTTTGGTTTTGCAACGGTGCCAGTTTGCTATATTTAGTGGTAGAAATTCTTCATATCTTTCAGGCTTGTTAGGAGAATTAACTGGAGAAATTATTTCTGTGAAAATGCTTTTTAAAGCATATTATAAATATGGTTTAGCTGTGGAGAAAATGGTTTCAGTGAACAAATATATAGCAGATTATTAATATTAAGTAAACACGCAGATTATTGTAACACTAGAAGGAGCAATGGTGTGGAAAGTTTAAATTCCTTTTCTGCATGTGTTACTTCAGTCAAGTTTTGTGCTGATCATATTTCCTCTTGCAAAGTGAAAATATTAGTTGCTCTTTTGCAGCATCTGACGTGTCCTCAGTACACCATGAGTGGGCACAGTGATGACACCCCAGTGTTGATCTGCCTCCCCAGGTGTCTGTCACCTGGCATCACGGCTGTCAGTGGTTCTGGTTAACCACATTACACACTGTGGATGTTTATCATTTGATTATCTTTTCTAAATGATTAATTTTTCCATGGTTAATTAATCATTGGTTAATTTTTTTAACCTGCATTTTTCATGGTTTAAAAAAAAATTAATGCTTTTATGCTTTAAAAACAAAAACTTGGAACTTCCAAAGCTGTTGGGTGGCTTATGCCATTTAGTAGTAACCACTATTCTGGGGAACTGCTTGTGGATCAGATACCCCCTAGTGGTTTAGGACCGTAGATGTCAAAGAAGGGTGTTAAAGTAGCCAGCCCACTAGGGTGCATGAAGATAATAGTTGAATTTACTTATGTTTCTTTTCACCTCTTATACATTTATACATGTGTGCTCAAAAGTTTTTATTTTTTTAAACTTATTTATTTATTTATGCATACAGAACTGGGGTACAGCCCAGAGGTGCAGCGGTGGTAAGATGATTCACTAGAGACAGAGTGGGGAGCAGAACAGGCAGGCTGATGGAGCACACTGCTGAGGGGAGCAGCCGGCGAGACAGGAGAGGTCTGCTGCGCCGTGTGGGTCACCTCCGGGACTGGAGATCAAACTCACACTGAAATGGCTGTGGCCAGCTTGCTGTGCTGCGTTCTAACCTGTTGCACCACCAGGGAGGAACCCGAAAAGTTTTTAAATGCAAGTTTGGTGAACACCGCTCTGGGTTATGAGAGACCCAGTGCAGAGGTGTTTTGCAGACACTGCTGATAGAGAACACTGCCCGCTGATCATCACCACAATTATTTTAACTAGAACATGTAAGTGACTAGATGTTTTTCAGTTGGCAGTGTGTATGTGGAAGAAGCTGGGTACTTTTGGAATCACACTTGTTGTTCAGGGCAGAATTTGAGAAACAACTTGTAGGAAGTAGTCAAGAATGTTTTCTTGGTGTCTTAAATGGGAAACGTAGGTGTGGTTAAGTCACAGAGACAGCACTCAGTTCCTGTCCCTTGTGGTTAAAAGGTTTTGCATCATTCATCGCAACAAAGTGGTAGGCATTGTAGTCTACAAATTTAGCAGAGCTAATGTACATGGATTTATTTTTGATCCTCAAAGTTTGGAAATTGGAGCTCAGCAAGTTCCCTGCAACAATGAGATTGTTCAAGAGTTTCTTGATCAGAATTGGTGAGAACTTTAGAAAACTTGAATCCCAGTGTTAGTGGAGTAAGTCTTCTGTAACATAACTAGCTGAACAAAATTGCAGGTGGGGTCCAGATATGCCACTGTGGAGAAACCTGAGTTTCAGCCTCCTTTTCTTCATTTATACTTTGGGGATGGCTGTTCCTACTTCCTAAGTTGTTAAGAAAATTAAATAAACCCGTGTGTGTATAGTACCAGCCTGACAGCAGGTGCTTAATCATAAGCATCTTATATCTCTTTCCTCTTTGTGCTTGCCAATGTGAAGGAAGACACTGTGTAAACTCTTACTTTTGTGGGAAGATGGGGGATGCCTGTATTGAGTTAAGCAACCTAAAATCATTGAGTCATGTCCTGTGAACCGCTTTGTTGCAAGAATGCTGGCAAGTGCTGATGACACACCAGCATGGGGATTCCGGGTGACATGAAATTGGACTGTAAGTAACTGTGGGCAATTGTAGGAATATTGTTGCCATGCCTCCCCTCCCCCCTTCAACTGAGTGGATTACTCTGCTTAGTAAAGGGAAGTGCCATTGTGACACAAGACATTTTGAAATAGTTGATAAAAGATATTAATTAGATTTATATAAGGGCTCCCAAAGCTTTCTAGCTCCTGCTAAGAGAAATGCATGCAGTTAACTGTCTCAGAGAGCAAATAAATAGGGTCTTAGTTATTTCTTTGAGTTGAAAAGCTACCCAGGACTATGCTTCAGTCCTCTGTAATTATCAGACGTGGGGTTTTGTCTGTCATGTTCGTGTTTTATTCATTTTCTTGTTGCCCTTTCATACATGATATAGTTCGTGGGCACTGACTGGTAGATGGTGTACATAATGTAATTTCATGTAACTTGTAGAACTTGTGAGGGCTATAGGTTTACCATTGTGGTTCAGGCAGTGCAAATGAGAAAGGGGAGAAGCTGGACAAAAAATAGGTTTTAGTCTGTAGTCCTCATCTGTTGTTAGCTCAGTATTCCCATTTTACTTTTCTAGTAAATGATGTTAAGTTTGTCTCTAAGCACTGCTTTAGTTTTTACTATGTTTTCCTTTTCGTTCAGCTTAAAATCTTTTCTATTTTTTTTTCTTGAGATTTCCTGTGTTGTTTAATTGATGAACATTTAGATATTTTACATTTCTCTTGCTTCGATTTTAGTCTGTTTTGATATGCAAACATAGTTTGTGTGATTTCAATTTTTTCCAGTTAAGGTTTGTTATATGATCTCTTAGTAAATGTTCACTGTACACTTGACATGTTGGTTAGATGAGGCTGGTTGATAGAACTAGCAGAGAAAAGACAACATACATAATACCTGTCAATTACTGAGAGGTAAACTGTCATGGCAGGCTTGTTGATTTCCTTCAGTTCTGTCAGTTTCTGCTTCACTTAGCCCTTTTTAATGTATCTAGGGAGCATTTATATCTATGTGAACCTCAGTGGTTACTCTGGGTATAAACATTTTTATACTTTTCACATTTTAACACCTTACATAGAATATAGAAATCTTACTACCATTATAGGTAATTTTAACTTCCTTTCTTTGTATTGAGGTTGCCATGTTTTACATCTATGTTTACTGAAAGCCCCATCAGATAAAGTTCTGTTTTTACTTTCATCCATCATTTGTATCTTAAATATCTTCATAGGAGAAGAAAGTGCATTATACTTACCCACACACTGGCCATTTATCTTGGTTTTCCATTATTCTTGGAATTCCAGGTTATTTCTCTTATGATTTACCTTCTGTCTGGATGAGCTCAGGCTGCCCTAACAAAAGACTAGTTTTGGAGACTAGCAGTCACGGGTCAGGGTGCTGACATTTTAGTTTCCAGCAAGGAGGCTCTGTGGCTTGTAGACAAATGATGCTTTTTCTCTGTGTCTTCCTCATGGAGCCTTTCCCTGTGTATGTGTGGAGAGGGCTGAGGGGAGCTGGCATGCACACACCTGCCATGGCCACATGTACTATGCACGCTGGTATTCCTTCTTTTCTACAAGTCCTGTGAATTAAGACCTCATTCTTGTGACCTCATTTAACCTTTATAACCTTTTAATAGTCTTAGAAAAGTAAAATGGGAATATTGAGATAGCAACAGTTGAGGACTACAAGAAGCAGCTCCCTCCCTAAGGCCAGTGGTGGCAAAGGAAAGAGGCAAAATCTAGGTTAGTGGGATAGGCCTCCTGTCCGAATACTGTCACCCTGGGGCTTAGAGCTTCAAGATGGGTCACAGTTTGGTATGTAACACTTTTTATCTGAAGAACTTCATGGAGGATGGTTATAATACCTGCTTTAAAAGTTCCAGCATCTGACTTCTTAAGGTAGGCATCTGTCGATGGGCATTCTTTTGAGAAATGGTCAGTAGCTCCTCATTTTTGTATGTTAGTTGGTGTTTTTTGGATTCGGTTGGCTGTTTAGGTATGGCTTTCACCTTCACCCATCTTATGGTCAGAGATGTATGTTGGATCTGTAAATATCACATCCATTCAAGCAGCGCAAATGAGAAAGGAGAGAAGTTGGACAAAAGAAGGTTTCTCAGAAACCCTACCCAGTGACTTCTTTCAATATGCCTTTGAGGGACAACCCCCGCCCCCCACAAGGGAGGCTGGGAAATGTAGTCTTCATTAGCCTCTTGCCCAGTGTTCTTTCACTAGGAAGAAGGGAAGAATGGATACTGGGGTGGCCCCCAGAGTCTGCCTGTCCATATATTATTCTCCCCAGTTCTCACCAAACACTTTGGAGGTCCATTATCTAAGTGTGCTTTAGCTTGGTTGGGTTTAATAGTCTAGTGGTAGGGTTTTTTTTTTTTTTTTTTTTTTTTTATTGTTTGTTTTAATAGCCATAGTTTTCAAATACCAGTAAAGGATTTTATTTACTTAAAGCTCTTAAAATTTCTTTAATTTATTTATGGGGCGTAGGCCAAAGATGTGAGGGGTGAGAGAATTCACTCGAGACAGAATAGGGAGCAGAACAGGCAGATCTACTGAAGTGCACTGCTGAGGGGACAGTGGGTGGGTCAGGAGAGGTCTGCCGCACCCTGTGGGTCAGCTCCCTGGCCGGGGATCAAGCCCAGGCTACAGTGGCTGGTGATAGCTTGAAAGCGCTGAGGGAGGCCTCTGCTAGTAAGGATTTTAGGTCTAATTTAGGATTATTCTTTGCATACTAAGTCTTAAACTCCTTTTTTTTTTTAATTTTTTTTAAAGATTTGTTTATTTGTGCATACAGAACTGGGGTACAGGCCAGAGGCTCAGGAGCGGTGAGAGGCTTCACCAGAGACAGAGTGGGGAACAGAATAGGCAGATCGATGAAGTACACTGCTGAGGGGAGCAGCGGGCGGGTCAGGAGAGGTCTGCCACGCCATGTGGTCACTTCCGGGGCAGGTGGGAATCAAACTCATGCGGAAGCGGCTTTAGATTCTCAGTGCTACGCTTTAACCCGCTGCACCACCAGGGAGGGCCAAACTCCTTTTTATCAATAGCTCAACAAGACTTTTTAATAGATGAAAGGGATCCCCTCTGCCCTCCCACCCCCCCAACGAAATCGTGAAAACGTTGGCTCATCATAGCAATTTACAGCATGAAATTTCTATAATGTTAGGAAGTTATGTTCTGAGTCAGTGGCAAATAGAAAATCCAGGCTAAAGTGTTTGATCACACCTGTTTGAAGTTTACTGATGTGGGGTTTTGACTCTGTTGGTAATATTTACCACAGATGTTGTATATTAATGAGCTCTACCTGCCACCAATCTTTTCTGGTCATGCGTAATCCAGTCTAGTTGAGGTTAAGTCATCTGCCAACACTGAAGGACTCACCGTTGTGGGCAGGGGTAGACAGTGCCTTTGACTTAATCAAGAAATGAGCTGCTGTGCTCACCATACTCTGAAATGTGATGATTCGGGAGGATTTTTTAAGTTGTTCTTACACTGTCTCTGCAGAGTCTCATCATGTAGGTTGTAATTCTCAGACCGGGTGGTCTTGGCATCGGGCACCTCTTAGTTTTGGTTATCTTGTTCTGGTTTTCACCTGTATCAGATTCAGTGACTTACTGAGAGTCTTGTCAGGAAAACATTCCACTCATAATTATTTTAGGACTTCAGTGTAGGAAATTGATAAGGCAGATTTTGAGGATGCGAAAAGTAGATGGGAATAAGAACAGATGAGGGCTACAGGGAGCAACTCCATTCCGGGGGCGAATGGTGCAAAGGAAAGAGGTAAAATCTAGAAGATGAGAGGGATGGGCCCCCTGTGTGATGGTCTCACCCCTGAAGGTAGGCTGCCCAGGGGCTCAGAGGAGAGGGCGCATGGAGCTGGGAGTCATTCCTTCGAGGAGAGCAGTCACTGGCTGCTTCCGGCTCCTGCAGTGTGCACGGCGAGACCAGCACTGGGTGTGTGGAGCGAGCTGGAGCCAGAAGCAGTGATTACTACCACGTGCCCTTTGTGGGGCAGCACTGCGGGGACAGCAAGCCCTGCGGAGGGTAGACTCCCCCTGCCTTCTGGTCTTCCCCCAGAGTCCCTGTTGATGGAGCCCAGCAGCCGGAGGAGAAACGTGCTTTGTGTGGTCGGGGCCCCGGCACCCCAGAGGAGTGAGGAGGTTGGCAGTGGGAGCTGAATAACCAGCATAATGGCGCACTTTATGAGTGGGAGCAGTCCCTGGTGTATCTTACAGATGTCTCAGGACAGGCACACATCTAGGCCAGACATGGTAGCAGCCATCACATGTACTCGCTGTCTTTTGCGTTAGGTTCTTACATACATGGGGAATAGCCAGACACCTGGGGCTGCAGGTGTTTCTTTGTGGGATTATTAGGTGGAGCAAGGTGTTAGGGTTCCCAGGCTGTTTTCATTTCCTCTTTTAAGTTTGAAGTCTTGTTGACTAAAATTTAGGTTTTGGGGTGGGGGTGGAGAAGACTCAGAGTCCATTGGTACCTTATTTGTAGGGAGAAGAACATGGAGTGGCATTGAGTTAGGGAGCCCTGGGTTCAGTCAGCTAGCTTAGGGGGCACTGGCAGGTTATAGTTTCCTCATTAGAAACACCAGCACCACTTCCTGTCACAGTTGTTAACAGGATGGAATCGTTGAGTTATTTATGTATAGTAGCTGTAATACCCGCTGAGAAAATAGCTAAATATATAGTAAAAAATAATGACAGGAGAATTAAAGTGGCCCTCTAGAAAATATCTTTCTAACAGAAAAGAGTACAAAAAGGGAGAATTTGAGGAACAGATGAGATGCCATACAGACTACAAGTAGCAAAGTGGTAGAAGTCCTTCTTTGCTTATAATTGATACGATTATATTAAATGTAAATTATTAAATTATCCCGTTAAAAAGCAGGGGTTGCCAGAATGAACTAGAAAATAAACGTGATCCAATTATATGTTGTCTGAAAAAGACTGACTTTAGTGCCAAAGACACAAATAGATTGAAAGTGAAAGGATAAAAAGTGATCTTTGTAAGCGGCATCGAGATGGGATCCATGGTAGTGGCTATCCTAGTGTCACACAAAGTAGACCTAGGTCAGGAATTGTTAACAGATGCAGGAGGATCACGGCTGATCAATGATAAAAGGACCACTCTGTCTAGACCATGTCAAATAACTATGCCTGCTACATTCTGCTACATAGGCCCGTCAGCCCAGAAACTCAGTGTAGTTTAGATGATTCTTGTCGGTGATAATCCATTGTGACCACTATTATCCCTTCATAGTACAGGAGCTCTTCAAAACCCTAGGCTAAAAGCCTGCTTTCACCTGACATTGAATTTCTCCCTGTCACATAGGTACGAAGACGCCCTAGTTCTCTTGCTCACGGAGGTGTTGAACCGAATCCAGTTCAGATACAACCAGGCCCAGTTGGAGGAATTGGATGACGAGACTCTGGATGATGATGTAAGCTGCACACTGTAAACACCTTAAATCGTTGTCCTATTTTGGTCTGAATCAAAATGTTGCTTTCAGGCCTACAACTTATAAGCCACCTGCCCTGGAGACCACTGTCAAGCCAGAGTAGTTTGAAGGTTTGAGTCATGCATTTGAAATTTATCTCCTGCTGGTCTCTTTGGGTTCATTAATTGTTGAAAAGTCATTGTTAAGAACAAAAACCCCAAAGCTTTACAGGCATCTTACCCTACAGATGAGAGTCGTTAAGTAGAGATATGTGCAGAGTGCACAGTGACTTAACGAGAACTCTCCTCCTATTTTCCTTGCCTTGCACCTGCCCTGCTGCTCCCGACTCTGGGAAGCAAATAGAACCTCGCCAGGTGCCGGTGGAAGAGTTACAGGGACACTTACGTGTATTTTTTCAACTGATGTCTTTTAACATGTCTGGAGTTTACTGAGGCTTCTGTGCCCAATATTGTTAAGGAAAGTGTCTCTAAGGTCACAACTTCAGTCTTTATCTGAAACACCGCGGACTTTAGAGTTTTCAAGTCATTGTTAGGGCTGTCAGACTTGGGGGTAGCGATGTTTGGGTTAGAAAGAGCCTGTACTTGGAATCAGATAGCCTGGATTTAAATCTTTGCAGGTGTGGCCATGAAGGAGGTAGAGATTTGGGCATTGAATTTCTCTGAGCTTAAATTTCCTTATCTCCCCAAAGGGCAGTGATTAGTTCTGACCCCTACGGACAGTTATATGTGGAAGAACTGACTGGCCGTGTGCCTGGTTCACAGTAGCCCCTTAGCAGACTTGAGCTGCACTGGCTTCCAGTAGGCTGTAGGACAGCGCTTCTCAGGGCAGTGTGGGCAGAGCTGGTGGGCAGAGCTGCGCAGACAGCTGTTAAACAGGTTTTGACTCCTGACCTTTGGGGTGGGGCCACAGAATTTGCGTTTCTTACCAGCTCCCGCCAGAGGGTGCTGCTGCTGCCTGCGGACCAGCGTTTGAGCGGCACTGATGTAGGAAGTTGTCCTTGTCGGAGCCCAGTGATGGGCTGCTCCGGGAGGCGATGGGGACCAATTCCTGCCACTGGGATGCTGTAAAAGGCCTGGAGCATCTCACAAGTGACATTTTAAGTGTGTTCTCCTGTGAGCCATTGGGAAAAATGTCGATCATTCTATGTGGATCATTTCATACCTGAGGAAACTCTTATACAATGAGCTCACTGATTAAAAAAACTTTTGAAATACCAAATAACCTGGTTCTGTCGTTTTCAGTTTCTTCAAAATTGCGGCAGAGGGTGAATTGGCAGGGAGGCAGGGCTCTGCTCCAACAGAGCTGACCCTTCTGTGCTTCCCCACAGCAGCAGACAGAGTGGCAGCGGTACTTGCGCCAGAGCTTGGAGGTGGTGGCCAAAGTGATGGAGCTTCTTCCCACCCACGCCTTCTCAGCACTGGTAACTTCCCACTCGGAGGCTCAAGCCTCACTGTGTCCCTTTCGCGTGTAGCTTGAGCAGTAAGGCTCTGTCGCTCGCCAGCGCTACAAAGTTTGTGTATTTTAAACAGAGCATGGTTGCTGTAACACCCTCAGATTTAACAGATGCTGACGTTTCCCCCAACTTTTAAACCAGCTTTTGGAAGCCCCATTCTTTCTTTAACTTTCAGAAGTAATACGACATTTACTAATGCCTTCAAGCCTTATTCAGTAGCTTGAAAATTATGTTTAAAAGAGCTAACCTTTGTGAAGCTCACCAGCAGATTGCGAGCACGCTTGGCCTTAGTTATCAGGCCTTCCTTGATTCACTAAGTGTGCAGGGTGCTTGGTACATGAGGAGATCTCATTGAGCCCGTCTCTTTTTCAAAGGCAAGATAATTTATTGGGGTCCACTTTTGCATTACCCAAACCAGCTGTGTCTTGTGTTTTATGGAAAGTGCCATTTTATTTTGCTGTCTGCTTTGCTTAGTGATCCATCATGTGAAAGTCTTTATCTTTACAGTGAGTTAATAGTAGCTTTAGAGAGAAAAGGTACAACTCTGGGGAGAGGTCTGTCTGCTCAGTGTGTTACTGGCCCTGCTTTTCCCTCTCCCCAACCTTCAGAGGGCACAGCTGATAGTTCTCAAGGTGGATTTGAAGGGAGATAGGCCTTGCCTCAGAGTTCTGGAAGGTGTGGGTCATCGTGGGGCTTGGCCTCTTTTAGGAACCTAACTTGTCACCCCAGCACCCACTACTCTGTTTGAAAACAAAAAGCAGCACATTGACAAGCTGTTTTCTTTCTTTTTAAAAATGCAATTTGTAGACATCATTGGGAGCATGGAGGTGGGGGCCACTGCAGGGGCATCCCTTCCTAGAGGCTGTAGGGCCCACGGGGAAGTTTTCTTTCAATTCCACCCCTTCCTGTCCATAGGTATTTCTAATGTTTTAGAATTAAAATGTTATCAAATCCACATTTTTTTTTTCTTTAATCTTTGTTTCTTTGTTTTCAGTTCCCAGTTCTTCAGGACAATTTAGAAGTTTATCTGGGGTTACAGCAGTTTATAGTTACTTCAGGGTCAGGTAAACTGGTTTTTATTTTCTAATTTAACCAATATTAAGAAAAAGTGGACTGTATTTAATTACTGCCTTCTTTGCTGTCAGAACATGATTTCTCCACTGCCACCTCCTTGCTGCTCCATCTCTCTCCACTTTTGACCAGGGAAGGTTCTAAATAACAAAAACCTCAGGAAAAGGAGCAGTGGGGACGTGCAGGGCGGGGCTGTGCCGGTGCATTTGGAGAGTGGCGTCAGTGAGCAAGGAGAAGCTAAGCCAGTGGGGCAGCCTGTCCCCAAGCAGCAGACGTTAGAGAAGAAGGTGGCCTGGGCCTTGCTGTGCTGAGGTCTCCTCTGCTTTGTGTAGGCAGGAGGGTGGGGCTCCCCAGAGCTGGGGCGTGGCTGGAGAGGCTGCTCACTAGTATTGGCCCCTCTTGCTGCCCACGGCCAGAGGCGGGCTCTGACTTAGAGCACTCTGGAAAGGCTGGGGGGCTGTGCCTGCTCGGGGTTTCAGGTCGGCATTTTCTGTTGCTTTTAGTTTTTAGTGATAATAGCCTCCACTTTAGAAAACGCATTATAAGCCAGGCACTGTATTACTTTACTTAATTTAACTGTCTTCTGATGCTTGAGTAGTGATACTAATAGGTTGTCCCAGTTTTATAGAAGAAGGAATTGATGTTCAGAGATGTTAATTTACCTAGGGTTACACAGTGCAAGTCCCAAAGATAGTATAATGGGAATGCTAAAAAAAAAAAAAAAAGCTGGGTTAACTTAAAGCTGAAATTGATTTGCCAGCTGAAAGCACTAGAAATTGAATATTATTCTTGCAGATGTAACTGTGCCTTGTGCGTGTTGCCCCGGCCCCTGAGTCTCGAGGTGGTCATTTCTTCTGCGGTGTTCTTGCGAGAGCTCGGCCTGGGCCTGGCCCCCAGCCGCCCGGGTGAGACTGTCTCCCGGCCCAGCTTGGCATTCACGGCAGCGCCTCCTGGGGGGCGTGCTTCCGAGACTGCCCTTCTTGGTGGTGACGCTTGTTTCCGTGACTGAACTGGCTTCTCGGTCGTCCACTGGGCCCCAGGAGGTTGATGGGACTTGCATGCCTCAAGCGCAGCCCTGGCTTTGTGGATAGGGTCAGGACAGTGTAGACAGCACTTTACAAAGACCACGTTTCAAAGCAAGTACTTGCAAATAGTCTGTCATAACTACTGACAAATCTTTTGACTATGTACAAATGCTACAGATGTTTCCAGAATCTGTCCTTGGGAAAAATCATGTCCCGGTGGTCTCTTCCTTACTACATCCTTTAAGATACTGATCTTGATCTTAAAAAAAAAAGTCAAGCATGTGCTCCCTCTTCCCAAAATTCACTCCTGTTTCCTTTTCAGTGGTGTAGCTCACTTACTGTTTCACACTGATTTTGTCTCAGATGAAGGTGGAAATCTGCACTGATTCTTAAGTTCTTTTTCTGGATCTAACAGCTGACTCAGAGCTTTCACATCTAAGAAGGATAATCTGATTTATTTTTCCCTAAATGGAATTTTGTATGCCCACTTTCACTGAAGTCCTATTTACTGGCAGTTTCAAAGTGTGCTGGAATTGGCCCTCCGGATCATTTCTAAATTTCATTCCTAGCACTGATCATTGGTGTGTACTCCGGTGGCAAAACCTCTCCGGACCAGAAAAGTACTGACTTCCTGTTCTAAACGAGCTTACCCCTCACAAAGCACGCCCCTACCCCTTGGTGGCTCAAAAGCCAAGTGGCCGATGGAAAGGCCGTTAAAAAATGGGAACTCTGAGAACAGTTTGTTCCCCGGTTCCCATGGCCATTTACCCACCCGAGAAACCTCACGCTGTTAGTCAGCATTACTGCCTTTTTTTTTTTTTTAAAGATTTATTTATTTGTGCATACAGAACTGGGGTACAAGCCAGAGGTGCAGGGTGGTGAGAGGCTTCACCAGAGACAGAACTGAGAGCAGAACAGGCAGATCAAGGAAGCACACTGCTGAGGGGGGCAGCGGGTGGGTCAGGAGAGGTCTGCCTCGCCCTGTGGTCACCTCGGGGGCAGGCGGGGATCAAACTGGTGCTGCAGTAGCTTTAGCTTCTCAGTGCTGTGCTTTAACCCGCTGCGCCACCAGGGAGGGCCAGCATTACTGACTTTTAACGGAAACTGGGCTTGCTTTCCCTGTTGCTTTGCACTGGCCTTCTAAATTCTAGGCGGGCTTTAGTTCTTGGTCGCCTCCGGAGCCTGTGTCAGTGATGAGCCTTGCTCTCTCTTGGTGCTGGGGTTGTTTACGACAGCGGGCTGTACCTCCAGGGATGTCACACAGCTCTCGGAGCTTTTGATCTGTGTCAGAGCACCCCAGTCCGGAAGCAACTGTGTGTCCCTACTCTCTCCCTCCTGTGGCTGATCTTCCTCTTCCACCGAGAGAGCGCCCGAGGCCCCGCAGTGGCTCGTGCTGCTTTGCCACAGAGCTGCGCTGCGGGTCCTTCCCCTGCTGTGGTGTGTGGCTGCGCCGCCGCTGGCTGGCTTGCGCCCTCCACTGCTTCTGTGACCGCTCACGGACCTAAAGTGTCTCTCAGTGGGTCCTTGAGGTCTTCCCTCACTGAGACCGTCCCTCGCTGCTCCCGGTGGCCCTGGGGACTCTGCCCTTCAGCGGCAGGAGCACTCTCACCTACGGGGCTGTTTGTCCATACTAGGTGAGCTTTTTGCGCTTGTTGTACTTGGGCTCATTTATGACTTGTTTGTTCTCGAGGGAAATGCCTCAACTATAACTTCCCTACTGCTGCCTCCCTAACTCCCTTTGCTGGAAGAAAAAAACTGAATTATATTTACCAGTAAGGTGTTTTCTTCCAGGGCAGTGAATTGCTGGGACCTGTTCTGTGTGTGGCTTAGAGGCATCTAGGTGGCTCACGGGAGATCGCACGTTAGTGTGGCCGCTCCGGCCTCTCTCCGCCTGTGCTTCATTGTTCTCGCCTGAAAGCTCTGCTTTGCAGGTGTTCTCTGCTGTTGGGAGGTCCAAGCCTTAGCCAAATGGAAGAAAATGCAGATGGACCCGAACAGCTTTTCTCAGGGGAGCTCTGGCCTGCCCCTCAGGTCTCGGTGGGCACCCATGGCTTTGTGGAGGGGGAGCATGAGGTTTCAGGCCTGGGGACAGGGCGGTGACTTTGATATGGGGTACATAGTGCCTGAGTGTGTGTCTGGGAATCTGGCTTGCAGACGGAGCAGGAAAGAATCAGGTGCAGTTTTGATTAACATGACTCTTAAATGACACATTTATTAAGGTGAATTGTATGGAACTGCAGGTAAGAAATGATCAAATATCAGTATCAATAATCAAATATCACACACACACAGAGCAATTCCAAGGTGACCTTCATTCCAGGTACTGCTCAGAAGGAAGGTGACATGGGAGAGATGAGGGGCCAGGTGTGCATTACGCCAGGAGGAGAATTGTGAGAACGCGACCCTTGTGTTCTCCCCTGCCCCAGACGCTCACCTGTCAGTAGGCCTAGGCTTGTTTTGTCTGTTGTTCTCAAGGATGGGAATAGCAAGGAGGCGTTACTGGGGGACAGCCAGTAACCACCCAGTACTGAGATGGAAGGTGTCCTCAGCGCTTTGGGCTCTGGCGCTCAGCTGAGGTGTCCATGAAGGGGCGACAGGGCATGCCCGGGTGCTGTGCAGGTGCTCATGTGGGTGAGGGGCGGGAGGAGGGAGGCCTGGTTGTGATAGCTTCGAGGTTGTCTAATGACGATCGGGGACCTCCCTCAAATGGGAAGTTGGTTTAGGGTGTTTGGGCATAGCTTTTCTCTTTATGCTTGCACTTAGTTAAGAAGGCTTGCAGGTACACCTAGGGGTTCCCAGCTCGGGAGTGAGCGCAGTGAGAGCACTGAGCACTACCAATAGCGTGGAGCTGTGGGATAAGCGTGGTGGTGGTGGGGGGGGAAGAGCGGAACACACAAGGCAGTGAGGGGCTTTTGATACTGACCAAACCGCCACATTGCTCTTTACAAACACTGACCTTGAGGGCTGCCAGTTTCAGTTTCCAGAGTATATTTTTTATTCAGCGTGCATGTCCGTCACAGCCCTGAGCCTTGGTTGGTGTGCAGAGAAACATCGGGTTTTGTAAAATTTCCCTGGGAGCCCATTACGTGACTGTCACCTTTGAAAACCCCTGGCGTTTAAAAGGTGTAAGGTTGTGGCATTTCTGTTGACGGGGGGGAGGGAGAGAGTATTCCCTCTCATGACCAGGCACAACTGAAAATATTCCTTGGCTCGGTTTACTACGAGAACTCCTCTGGTGGGTGGGTGGGTGGACCCCCTCTTGTTCTGTGGAGGAGTGGGCTCGCCGCGACCCATGGCCCTGGCCTGAGGGCCTGTATTCTGTCCCAGGGCTCTGCTCTCTGGGGGTGGGGGGGTGCAACGCACAGGGGGTACAGGCGATGGGGGAGGGGTCAGGGCAAAGCTGGTCTTTTTGTGACTCTTCTGGTAAGGTCCTTTCTTAAGACGTCCCTTTGTTTTCCTGCTCCTTGGACTGTCACCCACTGTGACCGTGCCTGACCAGAGTGTCCTCCTCCCAAACCCTCGGCCCCTGCGGCAGCCATCGCAGGGTCTCTCTGAACGCCACCATGGCAGTTGGTGTAGATTCTGAGGCATCACGCTAGATTTTCCATCCCCCACTTGCACAGGTGGTCACTCTACTGCTTGTTGTTTTCCTCTCCCAGCTGTTGCCTGCCCATAGTCACCTGCCAGTAAGAAAATGTGTATCCCCAAGGGTAGTACTCCCCAAGATCTCCTGCCTAGTCAGCTCACGGCTCTGTGCCGTCCACACAGCCATGGCCGCTGACCACCAGGTGCTGTGCTGGGTGCCGAGCCCGGGCCTCAGCAGCCAGGAGATAACCTGGGAGATCACTGCTTATCTCCCTGCGTCTGTGAGCTGCCCCGGGGGAGCATGCTCCCTGCTGGGGGGTGGCAAGGGAAGACCTCCCAGGAGAGGTGATGCTGATGGGAGTCTGGAGGTCTCCGGGGTGTGCAGGGCGAGCGGGGGACTCCAGGTGGAGGCACCGGGTGTGCCGAGGCGGAGCGTCGGGCGCCAGGCAGCCCTGGTGGGTCAGATGGTAGAGTGGAGCAGTGGGAGGGCTGGGCCACCAGAGTCCTGGAGTTGATGCGCGAGCCTGGGTTTGGCATCTTGCTGATGGCTGGCTCTGCTTAGGATTAGGTTCTGGGAAGAGGCTGTGGAGGGGGCTTGAGAGGAGGGGCTGATAATGGCTCAGGGACTGCCTCCTCACAGAGCAGAGGCCTGGAGGGGGGATGGAGGGGGCAGGCTTGAAAGTAGTTTGAAGGGGGGGGAATCTCAGGTGCCCCACTGGCAGTGTCCTGGCACTTCCTGCCCCTGTCATTCTTGCTGGGGAAGGAGGAGCACGGTGAGCCATTTTTCCTGTCTTTTGTGGACCTTTGTGGGGAGAAGGGTCTAAAGGGTAATAAGAAGGACGAATAGAGGAGGTTTGTCTCTATCTCTGCCTCCAGGCTCAGCTTGAAAAAATCACATTAAAAATAAGGCAGTTTCAGACTTAGATAAATCACTAGATCTTTGTTACCGTGATTATTAGAAACACAATGATCAGAATATAGTTTATAGCTTAACTCCATTTTCACAATAGTGAATTAAATATAGGTAGAGTTTTTTTGGTTTTTTTTCTATTTTAAAGATGAAGAAGCTGACATTACACAGGTTCGCTGAGGCACAGAGCCAGCAGGTGGCCAGGGACCTGTATCTTCCCGATCTCCCTCGTAGGCCTTTATCTCAGCCCTGCTTCCTGCAGACCTATAGAGTGCTGATGCACCCTGTCCTTTGCTCAGAGTGACCCCTACCTATGAGCCCATGGAAATTTCATTCTGCCTCAGGGCTGGGTTGGGGGGGGTGATGGACGTGGGGAGCAGACTGGTTCACAGTGACCCAGAGACTTAGCTTGGGACCCTGGCTCTGCCCTGGAAATCCGGCCCCTACTGGGCCTCCCAGGTGTGTGTCCTTACACGAACATAGATATTTTGGTACCTCCTAGGTCAGGAGCAGGCAGACCAGGCTTGCACACCCAGGGCTGTTTGTGCCTCCCCTGGTCCCTGCTGGGAGGTGGTGGTGGTCTGGCTTCAGGTGGAGGCATTGTCTGTCTGCTAGGTGCTCGGAAGCTGCCTGTGGGCTGCTGTGTTAAGAGTTGGTTTTATTGAATGTAGCTTAGCTTGTAGTGACAGTAGTAACTGCAGCGTGTTCTTCCTGTGAAAAACTGTCTGAGGTGTTATGTTCCAGGACACAGATTGAACATCACAGCGGAGAACGACTGCCGGCGGTTGCATTGTTCCCTGAGAGACTTGAGCTCCCTCCTGCAGGCTGTGGGCCGCTTGGCGGAGTACTTCATTGGAGACGTGTTTGCTGCGCGCTTCAACGATGCCCTCACGGTTGTGGAGAGGTAGGCCAGTGCTCATGAGCCGTCCGTCTTCAAGCCTCTCGTGTGAGGGGCAGCATGTTGCCAGACAGCTGCTGCTATGGGGCCAGGCACGGCGAAGCCCTGCCGTGAATGAGGGCAGCCTCTGGTCTCCAGGTCCAGCCTAGACATAGAATCTTGTAGGTTTGTTGTGAGAATGAAATGAGACAAGACACTTAATACAGTGCTTAGTATGTAGCAAACACGCGATAAATACAGACCCTCATTTCCCTGAAGATCTTGTGAGTAGATAAAAAAGTTCTAGCTTCAGAAGAAACCAGGTGAGGGCAGAGTGTTAGGATTCATTAAGAGTGCCCATTAGTGCAGCACAGTGTACACACTCCATGTGGGCAGCCAGCTGCCCGAGGTGGGGCTCCCTGTGTCCAGTCCTAGTAGGACCATGGGGAGTTTCAGCTGGGCAGTGACTTCCTCCCTCAAGATCTCTCCTTGGGTTCATTTGTTGAAGACTATTTCCTGTTATCCAGTCCCGCCCTCTCCGCATACTTTAAAGTCATACACATACATGTAAGTGGTAAGAGGTTCAGGTTATTTCAAGGCACCAGCGAGTTGATCAGGTCACAGCATAAGGCCATGGTGCAGCCCGTAGCCAAGACACTGCTGTGTTCACTAGCTCAGTGGCCGAGCTTTGGCGGTGACATGCTGTGGGGGACGAGAGGACGGAGCCAAGCCCAGTTAACTTGTATGACAGATTTCTCTCTAACCACAGAGAGATTAGCCGGGTCTTCAGTTTCTACCGCGTCATTCAGAAAGGAACATGTATCTAGTGAAAGAGGCACTTTCCGCTTCCTAGTGGAGCTGGCTGTTGGCTGTTGTATCTGAGGTTTGTGTGCAGTGAGCCCTTGGATAATCAGTGGGCTCAGTAACATGCTTCTAAGAGAACTGTACTTGCAGTTTAAAATACCTGCATTTATTCTAGAAATGGTTGCTGTTCTTGAATTCCTCCCCCTCTCTTTCTAACATTTTATCTTGAACATTTTCATTTCTCCCCTGTGGTCTTTTTCTCCCTTATTTTTTTTTAAATTGTGTTAAAATACTTAAACTTTGCCATCATAAGGATTTTTAAGTGTACATTTCAGTGCTATTAAATGTATTCATAATGTTGGGCAGCCATCACTAACCCCCATTTCCAAAATGTTTTTATCTTGTAAAACTGAAGTTGCCCATTAAATAACTTTCTATTTCCCCCCTCCCCAAAGCCCCTGGCAACCAAAATTAACTGTTGCTGTCAGTACCTGGTGTCTGTGGATTCGTGTGGTATTTGACAGGTTCCTTTCTCTTAGCACAATTTCCTCAAGGCTCATTCATGTTGGAACTCATTGTAGCACTTGTTTTTTTAAGGCTGAATAGTACTTCATTCAGCCTTAAAATGTATGCACGCTTATATGTATGTAAGTAAAATCTTTTCTTGATCTGTCCTTTGACACCATGTTTTACCTATTGTGAAAGATGCTGCTATGAACATGGGTGTGCACATTAATTCTTTGAAACTCAGCCCCCGCCCCTTTGGGTGCCTGCTCGGAGTGGAGTCGCTGGAGCATGCGTGATTCAGTCACGGCTCTGCTTTCCGGAGCCGCCGTGCCGCTGTCCGTGGCCGTCAGTGGTGCGCGGAGTTCCAGTTCTTGCACATCTTCTCCAGCTCTGCCAGTGTCTGGGTTTCTTTATTTACCGTAGCCATCCTAATGGGAATGAGATGGTATCTTATTGGAGTTCTGCTTTGCATTTCCCTAGGGATGTGTTATGTTGGGCAGTTTTTCATGTGCTTATTGTCTGTTGGTAGATCTTCTTTGAAAAAAATGTCCTTTGCTCATTTTTTAATCAGGCTATTTTTGCTGTTGAGTTTTAGGAGTTCTTTCTGTGTTCTGGATCTTAATGTCTTATCGAAACATCTACTTTAAAATGATTTTAAAAACTAGTAGCACCAACTCTGCTTAATTTTTTCAGTGCTCATTTGTAAAAGTATAGATTCATTCACTGTAGACAGTTTAGAAATACAGAGGAAAAGCATCATCCATAGTAATTCACCTACCTTGTCCTACCTCAAAACATGTGGGAACCAGTAATCATATTTTGGTGAAAATTCTTCCATTCTTCTGATCATAGTGAAAATAGAAAACCTCGAACATGAAATTTGGTTGTATTCTGTATATATATTTGTTACAACCCTTTGAGTTTCAAGTATTTCATGTTTCATTGTTACGTGTACATGTTACCATGCTCGGTATTTCAATACTGTGTTTTATTCTCTATACTGGAAATTTATATATTCTTCAATTTTTTGATATTGTAAATGATGCTTTTATTGGTATCTGTGTATAAATCTTAACAGATATCTCAAAATAGTTGAGATAAAATGGAAGGTCTGGTCTTGATTCATTTTGGTATGAAAAAGTCTGTCCTTCCGGCACTTTGTCCATTTTGTCTCTCGTGGTCCCTGACCTCAGTGCTTTTTCTTACCTGTTTCTTGCCGACAGGTTGGTCAAAGTCACTCTGTACGGGTCTCAGATAAAGCTGTACAACATCGAGACGGCGGTGCCCTCAGTGCTGAAGCCTGACCTCATAGATGTGTGAGTACAGGGCTGCGCTGCCCAAGCGCTCGGTGACGATCCTGGCCGCGTGTCGACAACTTCATAAACAAAGGGGATTGTTGTGGCTTCCGTGAGGAGGAGAAGAGCTCCTCTAACTCCAAGCCCAGACAGGAAGACGAGCTGCATGTCCGGAGGCAGGGGTGGTTGGAGTCACTGCCGTTTGCCAGGCCAGGAACGCTTGGCAGAGAAGCTGAGAGTTGTCATTTCAGGAGGGAAGCAGCGGGCCGGCCGCAGAGGAGCTGCCCAGTCCCACAGGGAGGGGCGCGCAGCTTGCGGTGGGGATGAGGCTGTGTCGTGTCACAACTTTGACGGCTGTGAATTGTGACCTGTAGACCAGTGACTTGAAACTGTGGGGTCTGGAAGGATAGCTTGAACACATTTTCTCAAGAGACTCTGATCATAGCCAGATAGCATAAGGCTCAGTTTATTTGCATATTAAATAAGAAACTTGGGTGATTTTGAAGCAGGACATGCAGGGGGCCCCCCCTGATTGGCAGTTGAGGCACTATCAGTGGTGCATGCGAAGGTGAGAGGAGTGCGGGCTGGAGATGGGCCGTACCCCAGATCTCACACTGGCCAGAAGGGCTGCTCTGGGCTAGAGCCGGGGCTGCCAAATGAAGGCCTGTGCCAGACTGGCTTTCTCTTAGCTTTTGTAGTAAATTTTTGTTGAAAGGCAGGCATGCCCATTCATATACCTACTGCCTGTGCTTCTGTGCCGTCATGGCAGAGCTGAATAGCTGTGGGCTACAAAACCTAAAATATTTACAGGCTGGTTTTTATAGAAGAAAGTGTACTGTCCCCTGTTCTAGACTATTCTATCTATAAATTAGATAAATGACAGACATGCTATTTACTGTGATGTATATATAACTATATCTTCCTGAGAATTTTAGAGAAAGTTATGAAACTTCTGAGAAAGTTGGTAACTTGCCAGGAAACACAGCACATTGCACGTAATTTCAGAAGTTTGAGAGCCTCTTCTTTCAGCCTTCAGGAGGTCTGTACATTTGGCAGATTGACAGAAGCTCTTAAATTCTACCGGCAGTCTTCCTTCTTACTTTTGGTATTCAGAACTTAAAGGATGAAACGATTGGATCCTAAATATAAAATACAAAATAGCTGCCTGGTTCGCTTCCCAGCGTCTGTTTTCCCCTACACGCGGCACTTAGTAACCGACCACTGCCTTAGTGACCAGGCAGTGGCGGCGCGGTGGCGTGCGGCCCTCTAGGCCACGCGGCCGTGGTGACTGCACAGTGCGGCGTGCGTCCGGGAACGGAGCCCTGGCTGTGACACGAGCGCACCGCAGACGTAGTCTGAGAGCCTCAACCCGTGTCTTCCCCCCGCAGGCACGCGCAGGCCCTGGCCGCGCTGCAGGCCCACTCTCACTGGCTGGCGCAGTGCTGCAGCGAGGCTCATCGGCAGAACAGCGAGCAGTTCGTCTCGCTCATCTCCACCACCATGGAGGCCGTCGCACCGCTCATCAGCACCAAGGTCTCGAAGCCGTGAGGGATATGCCTGTGGTCTTACACTCTGTCTTCCTGTCCATTTGTTACCACATCCAGACCCGCGTCGCGTTAGACCCATGCTTCTCGGTGACTGTGACAGAGCTTGTGTCATTTCCTGCTCCCTTTCAGAGCTAGTCTACTTAGTCCAAGCGTAGCTTCATTTTTTTTAGTTCTCTAAGACCCACATGACTACATGCTCATTGTGAAAAAGTAAAATATTGTGCAAATTTAGACTAAAAAACTATAATTTCTTCCTCCAAAAACAATTAACTTTGCAAGGTAAGCATTATCAGCAGCTTGTATGACCTTCAGGCTTTCTGTTTCGACTACACCGCATAGGCCTGTCGTGGCTGGAGAGACGGCTGCTTTTGCTGCACAGCACGCCTGGGAGACGTCGAATGCGAACAGCAACTTTCTTTTTCAGATTGCCGGGTGCTCTTTTGTAGAGGGGATGTATTTTGATTTTCCTCTTGATGGAAATCTTTATCTGTACATCCTTCTAGGATGAGTTCCTGGAAACAGAATTGCTGGGTTAAAGGTCTCATCACGGGAAAGCTGCTGGGCTCTTAAGTTGTCCTCCAAGGCCATCAGTTTGTGCCCTGAGACTGTATGACGCCTGCTCTCCCTATTTTTCGGTGTTAGGCCTCCACAGAATCCGGCACTACTCCTGACGGTGTCCTATTTGCTGTGAAGTTTTGCTGTGTTTATAACTGTGATTTGTGAGTTATCCGCCATGGAGGGTTATTTCATAGTTTGCCTAGCTGTTGCTGGATTTTTTAAATTGCCTCCATTTGGAGAAAAATCATTACATAAAATTCTGATGTGTTTTACTTGTGGCAGTAACTTTATCCTTTTGGTAGTTTTCTTCGGATAAGTGGGATTGTAGAACTACAAGTTGGGGTATCTTATGGTTCTAGGAGATTATAACCATACGTCTTTCCTAAATTACTTCCTGTGCCCTGACTCTGGTGTGCTGTTTCACCACTTTAGCAGTGGTGGGGCCCATCTAAAAGGCACAGAGCAGTACTTGGGTCCACTTTTGCTTTTCAGTTAAAGTAATGTTGAATTATAACCTTCCATAGGTTTCACGTGTGTACCATAAATCGGTATCAGTAGATGTACATACAGATACGGAACATTACGTTACTGCTAAGTCTGACTCCACCTCTGCTTCTACCTGACTTAAGCCCTCCCTCCCACTAGTTTGGCAGAGTCCACGCTTTTATTTTGGTCCTATTTGGTTTATTATTATTATTTTTAACACGAGTGAAATCGTGTGGTGTTTGCCTTTCTCTGACCTGCTTCACTAGCGTTGTGCCCTCTCCACCCATCCATGAAGATGCA
This sequence comes from Condylura cristata, assembly GCF_000260355.1. NCBI lineage: Eukaryota > Metazoa > Chordata > Mammalia > Eulipotyphla > Talpidae > Condylura > Condylura cristata. The sequence goes on from NW_004567133.1 coordinate 5,828,091, forward strand.
GATGGCAGGGTTCCATCTGTGTATAGCTGCCTAGTATTCCCCTGTTCATACAGAGCACGTCTTTATCCAGTCAGCTATTGATGGGTACTCTGGTGGTTTGCAGCTCTTGAGTGTTGTGAATATCTCTCAAATTAGTGCTTTTATATTCTTTAGTAAATGCCTAGAAGTGGATAATTGGCTCATATGGAATTTGTTTTTAATTTTTAAAAAAGATTATTTGTTTATGCATATAGAACTGGGGTATAGGCCATAGGTACAGAGGTGGTGAGAGGCTTCACCAGAGACAGAGTGGGGAGCAGAAAAAGCAGTTGACAAGGTACACTACTGAGGGGAGCAGCAGGAGAGGTCTGCTGTGTCATGTGGGTCAGCTCCCTGGTAGCAAACTTGTGCTGCAGTGGCTGCAGCTAGCTTCTTAGTGCTATTCTTTAACATGTTAAGCCTTTAGGGTGGGTCCTCTATTTTTAGTTTTTTGTGGTATCTTCCTACTGTTTTCCATAACAGCTGCACTAATTTACATTGCCACCCACATTGTATAAGGTGAACCTGGTTTTACACAGGCATGTTGAGGTGCAGGCGGCAGTTGTGACTGGCTTGGCTGCTGGAGTGAGGCAGGCATGGGCAAAGAGAGAGCTTGGCTTGGTTGCACCAGGAGGAGTGTGATGAGCAGTCCCAGTTGTGTGAGTTGTGTGCCAACAAATTTACCATGTGCTTTGAGAATGGGTAGGGAGCCACCATAGATTCTTGAACTGAGAAGTGACTGAGTTGCAGGATATAAGTGACTGAACGGAAGGAACTGGAATGGTGACCCTGGCTTGAGGGTGGCGCATGGACATGTCAGAGGAGGATGCCTGGTGGCTGGGAGTCTTGGGAGCAGGCGGTAGAGTTTGGCAGGCAAGAACCTCATGCAGCTTGTGGCCACCTCATCAATGCTCTTGCGAACCCATGTGTCCTTCCCGCTCCAGGTCCAAGACAAGTTGCTGCTCTCTGCATGCCACCTGCTGGTCTCACTGGCTACTACCGTGCGGCCCGTCTTTCTGATCAGCATCCCTGCAGTGCAGAAGGTGTTCAGCAGAATCACGGATGCCTCTGCCCAGCGACTTGTTGATAAGGTGAGTTCAAGGGCCACAGCTTTGGGGAAGCCGAGGAAGGAGCGTCTGCCCCCCTTTATGCACTCAGAGCTTACGGACTGTGTCAGCCCTGACCTGCTTCTTACATGTGGCACGCTCGTTCGGCCTTTGCCAGTGCTGTCGGTCAGTGTGCCGTGTCATCGGAGAGCCCCTGCCCACATGGACAGAGGTGGTGCTGATAATCTGGCTGCTGTTGAGAATCTTCTGCCTTCTTTTTGGTCCATCTCAGTCTATTTTTTGTTGTTGTTAGGTTTGTTGAGAAACTCCAGACAGGTACAATATATTCTCTTAATGTAGCTTAAAAATAGGCTGTGGGGGGTTCAGGGTGGAAGTGTAAAACTTTTTTTTTTTTAAAGATTGATTTATTTATGCATACAGAACTGGGGTATAGGCCAGAGGTGTGGTGGGTGAGAGGCTTCACCAGAGACAGAGTAGGGAGCAGAACAAGCAGTTGAGAAAGCACACTGCTGAGGGAGCAGCGGGCAGGTCAGGAGAGCTCTGCCACGCCATGTGGGTCAGCTCCCTGGCTGGGGGTGGAACTCGTGCTGCAGTGGCTGCGGAGAGCTTCATAATGTGGTGCTTTAAGCTGTTGCCCTGCCAGGGAGAGCCCCGGAAGTGTAAAACTTTTAAAAAGGGTTGGATGAGAGGGGGGGTCAGAGGACCTGGGACTTGGGCCTGTTGCTGTGGGTGTGATGCCAAGGGTGTGTTGATCGTAAGATTCTCTTAACCACCCCTGTTCTGAGTAACTCCTCTGGGTGGCAGGAGCCAGCATTGCAGGGGTTTGCTAGCTTCAGTGTCTTAAGGTGGGTTCTCCTGCCATTCTTCAAGGGGAAGGACCTGTGCCAGGAGCCATCGGTGTGCCAGGCCGAGACTTGGCACTGGCGCTTCATTTCATCCTTCCTCACTGCCCCCCTAGAGCTGGTGGGTCCAAAGCCCCAGGCAGGGTTACGAGGGGGAAACTGGGGATCTGAGCTGAGCACATGCAGTGGGACATGAGGCGCATCAGGCGTGGTCTCCCTGTCGCCTGTTGCTCTGCGGTCACTGCTGGGGGCCTCAGGGTCTTTTCTCTTGCAGGCTCAGGTGCTGGTGTGCCGAGCCCTCTCCAACATCCTGCTGCTCCCGTGGCCAAACCTCCCAGAGAATGAGCAGCAGTGGCCTGTGCGCTCCATCAACCACGCCAGCCTCATCTCCGCACTCTCCCGCGACTATCGCAACCTGAAACCCAGTGAAGTCGCCCCCCAGAGGAAGATGCCGCTCAGTGACAGTAAGTGACCCCCCAGGAGCTGCAGCCCCAGCGGGGGGCTGGTGCTGTCCTTCCTTTATGGTGGCTGAAATGGCACCTCCATCTCATAACGTGAGTTCTTCTGTTCGTAAGACGTGTGCTGCCTCGAGGACGAGTGCCCGCAGAAAGACGTGACATAGCAGAAAAAGTAGTAAATGCTCCACATGCTTTAAAAGTTAAAATAAAAAACATTTAACATATATGCTCATTGTAAAAAAAGTAATATTAAGGAGAAAGAAACTTAAATCTCGCCAGTTTTAGTACTTTAGGAAGTAACCATTTTAACTGTCTTGCTTTCCTTGTCCTGGTTTTAGACATATGTTACATGGTTACCCGCTGCCCTTCTGTGAGGGCTCACGGGCGGGTGCTCTCGTGTCCACTCAGGGGTCACCAGCTGTGCCAGCCCCCGCCTCCCAAGTCTGATACTTGTCCTCAGCATTTAATGCCAGTCAGTCATTCCGTTCTCACATCAGCTTTTAGAGTCCGGTCCTTTTAATTATCCTGGTTTATTCCTCAAAGAAACAGAAGACTTGAGTCGCTTCCCCAGGGGTTATATATGGCTGTTAGGGAATTACGTTCTGTGAAGTTTAAGTCTTTTCTTCATATGTTGTTCATGTAATTGTATTAGTGAGTGTAAGTTAGGTCATGTGTTCATAGGCAGTCCCCAAGTTTTACGGTTTCCTGCAGAAAAGTATTTCTCGTGCCTTGTTCCATGTCCAGCCTGGGTCAGGGATTCGGGATGCGTCTTTGTTCCGGTCACTCGACCCGGCGGTGAAGGCCGCACGCTGCACGTCATGCTGGGGAGGGGTGTGGGCTGAGGTGCTTCCTGCAGCTCCTGCCCGCTGGTGCCCCGTCTCTCTCCTTGGCTCTGGGTAGGCGGCCACGGCGCACCTTCAAGGCTGGTGCCGTGTGTGCTGGGGGGGCGCCCGGCTCCCGCGGGGTCTCTGTCGGTTTCCAAGTGCCAGACACGGGCTGAGAACTTTGTTGCTTTATTTAATCTTCCCTGGCTCTGTGCCGTTTAGCTTATCCTTATTCGTCGAGTGTGAAGATGAAGGCAAGGACAGGTTTTCTTAGTCTAACTTTTTACCTTGAAATAAAGTCAGTCAGAATAGTTGAAAGAAGAAGAAAAGGACGGTACTAGTTTATCTCGGGCCAGGATCTGCCGCTCTAACGTCTTGTCACGGCGCTGCCCCCCTGCCCCCCCCCCCCAAGCACACCCTTCCTTTTCAGTAAGCTGCTGGCCTGGACGCTTTATCCCTGAGAACCAGACAGTCTCTTATGTAACCAGCTACCACTGGCACCATCGGCTACGTGCCTTTATAGTGCCACTTACCACACTGTGTGGGAATTTTCCCAGCGGTTACCAAATTGTCCTTTTTTTGCTTTTTAAGAACCCAGGGTATGTGTTGTATCTGGCTGCACCTCACTTTACTGCTGTTTCATTATGGAAAAGCATCCCTGTTTTTCCGTTTCATGGCATTGAGGTTTTTGCCGAGTCCAGGCCCATTTCTTGTGGACTGTCCGCAATGACGCGCTGACTGCTCTGGCGCTCCTGGGCAAGCATGTGAAGAACAGCCAGGGCACACCTGTTTCGGCGTTCCTGTGTCTCTCCGTTGTTGATGGTGCTCGGGGTGATCACCTGGCAGTCTCCCCCTTGCTGGTTGCCGCCACCTGAAGGGGAAAACAACCCAGAGGTGCTGGGAATGGCACTTCCCTGTCCTGGACCTTCTGATGTGCCAGGCACTTTGCTAGAATTACCCTGAACCCTGTCTTTGATCCTTGGAGCATCATTGATGGCCCCCTACCCCCACCCCAAGGAGGACTCCGCCCCAGGTGATGTTCCTCGATCTGGTGCCTCGTTGCCAGCCCAGCACACCTGGTCGGGGCCCTTGCTTGTCCTCTGGACTCTGGCCTCTGTCCTGGCTACCGCCACTCTTTGCCTGGGTGTGTGAGGAGACATCAAGCGTGCTCACACAGTACAAGTGCCTGTTGTCTGTGACATGTGAAATTAAGCAGTGTCACAACAACTAGGATGCACACATGCATCAGGCTGCAGCCCTGGACTAGTCAGACACTCCGTCCCGACCACAGCAGCCGTGGGCATGGCCGCAGGGCTGTGTAGCTGGCGGTCGTGCCCGGCAGTAGAGACCCCGCCTGATCTGCATGTGTCCGCTGTCGCCTGTGCTGATGGCCTTGGGCTAAGTTAGACTAAGAAAACCTGTCCTTGCCTTCATCTTCACACTCGACGAACAAGGATAAGCAGTGTATTCACCGTCTTGAGTCCTGATCAAGTCCAGGGCCCTTGACCTGTGTGTACGTTGCATCTTCTCTGTAGACTTGTCTTCTGGGGGCTAGAAGCAAAATGGCGGCAAAAAAGCTGGAGTCCTGACAGGAAAGGGGGTAATGGAAAAGGTAGAGACTGGTAACGCAGCCCAGAAAGACTGCCCTTGAGCAGGATCCTGTGGGACTGTCCCTGCGGCCCCCCGCACGCGTCCTCCCGCGTGCCCTCGCGCCCTGCTCTGCCTCACTGCCACTGGCGTCCTGACGCGCAACTTCGTTTTGGTTTGCAGCCAAAGTGATTATCCACCAGACGCTTAGTGTCTTAGAAGATATTGTGGAGAATATTTCTGGGGAATCCACCAAGTCCCGCCAGATCTGCTACCAGTCGCTGCAGGAGTCTGTCCAGGTCTCCCTGGCCCTGTTTCCAGCGTTCATCCATCAGTCAGGTAGGTGCTGCCATGGGCCTCGCTGATGGCCGCGCTGAGACGCCCTGTTGAGCTGGTGCCTGGTGCCCCGGGCAGAGGAGGTGGGGCTTCTTCGGGATCCTGGGACTGAGGCCCCTGGGGCCTTTGTGTGGGTGCTCAGCTGTGCCTGTGGCACCGTGACTCTGGAGCCTCTTGCCTAGTTTGTTTTAAGCCTTTGCCTTCTCCCGCAAGGAATGTAAGTGGAGGGGAGTAACAGAACCGGAACTTTCTGATATGCTGCTCACTTACATAGCAGGGGGCTTGCCGAGATGGTTCCCACTGGTCACTGGCTTGCTCTAGCTCTCTGGGTGACTTGCCCGGCTCTCAGGAGAGCACTTAGGAGAGAAATGCCAGGGGCTTCTCAGTCAGCAAATAGCCCGTGATTGCCTCTTTTAAGCAGAGTGTGTGTAGCCGGAGCCAAGACGTACTGCCTGGGATGATGATTTAGATCTGGAAGTGGAACTGCCCTAAATGCAACCAGTATTTTCTGTAGTTGATCCATCGAATGGACCAGGGCCTTGCAATCTGAGTACATCCTTTTTATCCACTGCAGTTGTTTAACCTCTGACCCAAAACCTCTGCAGGATTATTGATCATAGAGAGAAAATGGCTAAAGCACTCAGGTGTTGACCCAGTGCGGAGTTACATGTGGGTGGGGGTGGGGGGTGGGGCACAGAGTGCTCACTGCAGGGAAGGGGAATGTGGCGGATGCTGGCAGCGAGGGAGGCTCCGCGACGCCCTTCCCTCCCTGTAGGCAGCCATGAGCACAGCTTCACTGTACCAGAGCTGTTTCTCAGCGTGTCCTTAATCTGTTTCCACTTTCCGTCACTGGCTCTGATGGTGTGGGGGAATTTCTTCCAGCAGGAAGCCTTAGCACGAGATGATAGTGTGCAGATTGCAAAGGAAGCCCACCAAGCCACGGACTCGGCTCACCCGGTGTGTGTGCTCTGACCTTCTCCTCTGTCCTTTGTTTAGATGTGACTGACGAGATGCTGAGCTTCTTCCTCACTCTGTTTCGAGGCCTTAGAGTGCAGATGGGAGTGCCTTTCACTGAACAGATCATACAGACTTTCCTCAATATGTTTACCAGGTAACCGGGGACCCGCTGCCCGGCCCGGGGTTTTCAGATTCCCAGTGGAATTGGTAGGACCGGTTGCAAAGCCAGGACTTCGGCTCTCTGTCTTCACATTCCAGGGTGCTGATGTTTGCGCTGGGCCCAGAGAAACATTTCCTTGGCTACTGTGTGGTTTTTCTTGTCTGCAGGGAACAGTTGGCTGAGAGCATCCTCCATGAAGGCAGCACGGGCTGCCGGGTGGTGGAGAAGTTCCTGAAGATCTTGCAAGTGGTGGTCCAGGAGCCTGGCCAGGTGTTCAAGCCCTTCCTCCCCAGCATCATCTCCCTGTGCATGGAGCAGGTGTACCCCATCATTGCTGAGGTATGTGTGGGTGGATGGTCCCATGCACCTCCCATCTGACTCGGGTGAGGGGCATACCAAGGAGAGTACACTGTGTTTTAAAGCTAATTTGTTATTTTTCTTGTAAATTCTACCCCCCCCCCAAAAAAAAAAAGGAATGCCTTCAGCTTGGTAGTCTTTTGTATTGGGGGAGCTATAACTAGAACTAGCCTAGCGTGTAAGCTAGCAGGTTGTCGCAAGCTCGGCTGGTAACCAAGGTTAGTCTCCCACAGCAAACGTGTAAGTTTAAGCAATGTATGGTTTCCAGCAGCAAACATGACAAATGCACTTCCCTGTTAAGAACACTCAGGCGCTCACGGAGACCAGGCAAGTTCTTAGAACCGTTAAAAGCTTTCATTGTTACAGGGCAGCTCTCTGTCCTTCTTAGAAAACAGCCTCAGCATGACCAGGTCCAGAGTGAGTGTAGATGTGGTGTGTATTTATGTGTTAGTCACGTAACAGGCGCTGACCTTTGAGACCACACTAAGGTGAAGTGGGGCCAGGGCTTTGCGCCACTGAACGTGCCCAGGCCTGTAGGGACTCCGGCCATGGCAGCTTGGGCCCTGCTGTCTTAAGTTTCATTTTCATCAAGGCTAAGTTAAGTATCTGGGCCTTCTGATGTTGAATTCCAGAGTTATTTGGGATAACTGTCATACTGGCCAGTGACTTGGAGATTATGGGCAGAAAACGGTTCTGGCCTGCCGCATCCCCGCGCACCCCCCCTGCCCCTTGATGTTTCCATCTGCGGTTCCGAGTGCTCTGTGAAGGTCTCTTCTGCACAGAGCCACTTTGATGGCTGCTTATTTGTCCTTAGCTTCAGAGGTTGCATCAGGTCAGCGGGTTAGCTCAGGCATTCGTTATCCTGGGTGTCCAGTCAGCTGCATTCTGATCAGAAAAGGAACATTCCTAATTGTTTTTCCATTTAGTTGCTTCTGTTGTCCTGAGAGCTTTTATCAGGAAAATGTCAGACACCAGCCTAGGCATTCTAGCTCAGCCGTGGTCTGACTCTTTGTGCGTCCTCTGGATTCAACTGCTTGACCAAGAGGGGCTTAAAGGGCCAGAGTGAGGGTGGGAGCTGACACTGCTCGCTGTTACCAGGTGACCCTTAGACCTCTGTTGCTGTGGGCCTGCACGGGGAGGGCTCCCCGAGCTGTGGGAAGGGAAACGTGAAGGCTGTGTGTGTCCCCACAGCGCCCCTCCCAGAGGTGAAGGCTGTGTGTGTCCCCACAGCGCCCCTCCC
>NW_004567133.1:5875349-5883320 GCF_000260355.1 Condylura cristata
GCCACATCTTGGCCGTGGAGTTTATATTTTCTTAGGGACTCAAGATCTTTCGTGGTTATCTTGTGCTCCCTATATCATATTTCAGAGATGCACTTTCATTCTCTACCTTGGACACATCATTCCTCTTTCCAGCTGTAGACTTGTCCCCACTGCCCTGTTTGTGATGATTCCCCTGAGTTTCCTCACCAGTGGGTCTGGGCGTAGTGTTTGCGCAGAAACAGGAAGGGCAGGTTCTCCTCCACCCTTGTCCCTCTCACCTGGCTGCTGGTGGGCTCCTCACATGTCCTCTGGGTGCATAGCTTGGAGTTTGAATCACCAAGCAGATTTCTGTTTTTCTTTTTCAGGATTTATTTCCATTTGTGACTTTCTTAGCTGGAGGCAGAATCTCTTTCTCTCTCTCAACTCTTGGCTGCAAAGATAAGTTGATTAATGAAATTCCTTCTTGGTCTGGCAGAGATCATTGACAACTTGCCCAGTTTCTAGTCCTTTAGCTCTGACTGTGTGTCTCCTTGGCATTTTGATTGAATGATGGATAAGGGGGCAGCTGAAACTGGGCAGAAGCTAGTTTCAAACCAGAAGCCTCCTCTGTGGAGGGGAGCTTTTGATAAAGAGGAGGGGAAAGTGTGGTCAATCTCTCCACTGAATTTAGAGTCAAGAAGACATGGGTTGCAATTGTGGCCCATTCATTCATTCACTCACTCATTCATTCATTCACTCATTCATTCTGGAGGCTCATGAAGGGCTTCCCTAGTGGTATAGAGACTAAGTTTCAGGACTATGAAGCTATCTGCAGCCACTGCAGCACTGGGTTCGACTCCCAACCAGGGAGCTGACCCACATGGCGCAGCAGACCTCTCCTGTCTGGCCCGCTGCTCCCCTCAGCAGTGTATATTAGTAGATTCGCCTGTTCTGCTCCCTACTCTGTCTCTGGTGAGTTCCCTCACCCCCTGCACCTCTGGCCTACACCCCAGTTCTTATATGCATAAGTAAATAAAAACAAATCTTAGAAAAATTAAAATATATTAGGTTGGTGAATATTATCTCAGCTTCATGAATTTTATATCAGATGCGTAGATAATATATCAGACACATAAATATTATATCAGGTGCTTTATTCTGACAGGTGCTGAGAGGAAGGATGGATAGCAGGGGTTCTGTGCCCTGTGGGTTTTCTTCCATCACCTGCTGCCTGGGTGTCTCTTGGAACCTGAGTAAATGACCCCACCTGAGGGCGCTTCACTTTACCTATAGGTAAAATGGATGAAAACGAAACATCTGTGGGGCTTGGGAGGCCGAGAGATGTAATTCACAAGCCAGGGCTCTGCCCCAGCTCTGGGCACAGCATTGCTCGGCACCGCTGCTGCCCCTGTGCGGGAATCAAGCGGCTGGGTCCGGCTGGGGACGCTGACAGGGAAGAGAGGATTTGCTGATACCTGAACTGGTTCCAAGAGATGCTTGCGCAGCTGGCTGGCACCGGCCGCCTGGGGCGAGGGGTGAGCCATGAGCTGCCTGCTGGTTTCTCCTCCTGCCCGTGTGTCTCGAGAGGTCCCAACTCAGAAGTTTCTCGTTCGTTCGAGGGGGCTGTGGGGCTGTCCTTATCTCCTGGGTCTTAGGTTGCCAAGACAGTATCTGTCCTTGATATTTAATTTTTTGGGCAAAATGTGGAGTGTGTACTATATGCTATGCTCTGTTTTTAGTAGTGATGAAGTAGTGAAAAAGACAACTCACTTCTCTTATGAACTTTTAGTTTTTGTGGGGGGAGCGGTGAGGCAATACAAAAATGAGATGATTTCAAAGAGTGAGAATGATAACGGAAGAAAGGGAAAACTCAATGGTGGCGTGGAGGGACGGTAGTTCCGGCGGCTGGGGGGGTTGGGGGAGGGCGTCTTCTCCGGGGAGGTGACTTCCATGAGAGCTGAGTGTTAAGTGGCATTTTCCAGTGAAGATCTGGGAAAGCCATCAGGTAGAGGGAGGAGGTGCAAGGACCCTGGAGGGGCAGGGGGTGGGGCAGAGGTGGGTAAGGGTGGGGGCCAAGGAGGAGCCGGTGCGCGGGCCACGCAGAGGGCTGGGCTGAGCTGGTGGTGGCTTCGGAGGGTGCTGCGCTCGGGAGCCGTTTAGCGGGAAGGACCAACATGACACCACGATGCAGCCATCCCAGGAAGGACGTGTCCTGTCAGACCTCTAGTTTTTTACCTGAGACACCAATGGGTGGTACCATTTGCTGAGATGGAAGAAAAGGCTTGGGGAGAAAACCAGGAATGTTGTTTTAGGGCAGACACAAGCATAGATACGCATGTTATAGATACACACGTTGGTTCCTGCCGGAGGCCCAAGCCGCTGGGTGTGGGGATGTGTCCTGTGCTCCTCAGCTGTGCAGACATTTTGATCAGTTTTGTGGTGGGGGGGCTGTCTGTGCCCTGTAGGATGTTCAGAAACCACCATAGTCTCTACCACCCAGATGCCAGCAGCGCCCACCCAAGTGGGTGACAATCAACATGACAGTTTAAATGTTTCTAGGCACTGCCAAATGTAGTCACTCCTGGTTTAGAACTAGCTTGAGATCTTCAAGCAAACTTTGCTGACATGAGGTGGAAAGGGTGTCCTCAGCATGAGAGCCAGTACCTTCTCCCCCTCACCATCGGCAGCGACCTAGACTGCACCCAGACACTGCCTCGGCATCTTTCTTAACAGAGCCCATTGGTAGCCATCATTGGTGCTTGGGATTGGCAATGAGATGAAACCCATTTATTCTCCCTGTTTTAGGATTATTAAAGAATAACAACCCAGAATACTCTGGCCCACACACTGATTGACAGTTCACTCATAGACAATGGCCTCCCCATCTGTGCCTCAGTGTCCCTGCGTGTCCGAGGGAAGCAATACTAATTGCTTTCCATGGATCTGACAGAGCCTTAAGTGGGAGGATCAATGAGATAATCTTGGTAACTCAATTTGAGTTTTTGGAGGCGGGCAGAATATTACAGAAATGCACAGCAGGATCATTATCTCATGGGGTGCTGTGAAGGTGAACCTGTAAATAATTAGAAAACATTTAGCTGTTTTAAAGTGCCAGGTTTAATAATGGGAATAATGAAAAAGGAAGGCTCTCAGAAGCAGGCGGGCAGGTTGCGAGGCCTGGCACTCGGCTCTCAGGCGACTGCCGGCGGAACAGAGCGGCGATGCTCAAGGCTGCGGTAATCTGTGATGTTTTGTTCAGGTTCGGCGTAACCATGGTGACAGACTTTTCTCCTTCTTTCCGTGGGGCTGATTCTACACTCCTGCACATATGTAGACAACACACACATGCTGTCCCCTCGTCCTTCTACCCGGAGTCCTTCCGGTTTGGGAGGAAGGGGAGAGTGGGGGACACCTGGAGATGAAGAGCTTGGTAGAATCTGGGCACCGGGTCGCAGGTTCAAGTCCTGCCTCTGTCCCTTCCTGCGTCTGTGATCATGCACCTGGGACTCTGTTTCTTAACTTGTGAAATGAAGATAAAGTACTCTGCCCTGGAGTGATGGCAGATCAAACCCCATCCCCTGATCAAACCCACAGCTCTGTGGCTGTCAAGAGCTCTAGACTGTTGTGATGTTGTCACATGGGACCTCAGGGACCCTGCATGACAGTAATCAGAAATCCAAATCTTGGCTGAAAAATCCACCAACATGAAACCCTTGGTTCACCATAAGTCTGTGTGGCCTTCTTGTGGCTTAAAACAAACAAACTGTATTTAGTAAGAGTTCTCAAGGCTAAACTACCTAAAAACTAGACTGTGGCTCTGGCAGCCTGCGTCTTGGAGCAGGGCTGGGAGACAGGCCGGGGCAGCCTGCCTGGGTGGGGGTACCGCTCGAGCGTTAGTGGGTGTGTATCACAGGTTACCCAGCTTCTCTGTGCCCAGCGCCTTGTCTGTAGAGTGGTATAGCAATAGGACCTAGTGCAGAACGGCTGTGATGACATATTAAGTGAATCCATATTGAAAAGCTTTTTGGAACCATATCTAGTTTCATAGTGTTTGTTAAATAAATGAACTTTATTAAGCCTGATGCTTGGTGCTCAATGTTCAGTATTAGGAGTGCTTGTTGCCAGGTCATGGCAAGATTGGGAGGGGTGGGTCAGGTGAGGGTGCAAGATTGGGGGTGGGGGTGGAGGGGGGGGGCAGGCCGGAGCTGTCCTTGGTGCTGACACTGACCTGCCAGGGAGATTGGAGGCCCTCTGATCAAATTGCAGGTATCAGGCAGTTAGGAGAGGGCGTGGGTGCAGAGAGATGGGTAGAGGATGGCGATGACTGCATCCTGCCAGGGGGAACATCAGGTAAAGATGTAACTGGCACTCAGGTCTAATGGGTGAACAAATAGGATCCAGAGGGTGAGTCCACAACATATAGAAGACTTGGCAAGACTTTGGTTGATTGTGTATTTGATACAAAGATATAGCTGGATTTTAATATTATTATTGTTGTCACTGCTACTTTAACTGTCACTTTGCATCAGCAGTGACAAGTAGTTTCCAAAAACCAGAATGTGAACTTGGGTTGCATCAATAGAATCACTATACATAGCAAGAGGGAGGTGATGATCCACCTCTTTCCTGTCATGGTAGAAACACACTTGAAGCATTTTGGTTTAGTTCTGAGTGGCCTCTATTAAGAGGGACATTAATGAACTGGCATGGGTCTTCTGGAGAGAATGCAGGAAGTGGAGGCTGTGTCTTATTCATCCATTAATGGCTTGTGGTTCTAAGAATTAAGAAAGATACCAATGGAATTCCATTCTCATTGCATACTCTCCGAGGTGGTGTAAACTAGGTACATGACTCTTGTACAGTGAGAAATGTACTTAACAGTGTGTGGGGAGTTTCAACGGTGAGTGGTTTAGGCTACGGAAAGAGAAGGATGGGAGGGCAGCAACCCAGGGGCTGTTTCAAAGGGCTGCTGTGGGGGAAAGGGACCCGGTGTTGTCCCAGGAGACCCCAAAGTCACTAGCAGGGTGAGACAGTCTGGGAGAGGCAAGAGAAGGGAGCTCAGCACACAGCCCAGGCTGCTCTGCTCTGTGATAGGGGTGCCCCAGAAACTGACTCTGGAGCCAGAACTTGATTAATTTACATGCTAACAATTTACTAGGGAGGGAATCCTAGAAGTCCAGGTGACGAGAGGGCTCATGAGGCAGGGTCAGAAGGGACATGTGTGCAGTGTGTGGTCCTGAGCGGGTGGTGTGTGGACAGTGTGGCCCACACCGAGGACTCGGGGAGATGCCCTTGACACCTGGGGGGCGTGGGCTTTTGTCCACCAACTGCCACTGGCATTGACTGAGGGTATCATTAACTCCCTCCTGACTGGGCGGTGGCTGAACATGCTCAGGGAGGCAGAGTGCTGGGGAGCAGTGAGTGTCGGGGTGAATGAGTGGGGCAGGGAGAGAGGCTTCTGGGGACACTGGGTTGCCAGTGTTTCCTGGTGGAGTCAGGTACCTGGTCCCTAGTGCTTCCCTGGCCCGTGTGGGCTCTTTGGGGTGTCCTGGCTGCGATGCTCACTGAGAGATGCTAATTCCAGACCTCGTTACACCACAGGTGACTGGCGAGTTGGGAGGTGGGTAGACATGGAGACAGAAGAAATGTTGTTAAGCTTTTTCCCAAAGCCACCCACTCCGGACTCACTCTCAGCTAATTGCAACATGAGAGCCCGCTCAGATGTTTAGCTGGTCACAAGTGTCCACTTTGCTGGCCCAGACGCACCGAGGGCCTGGGGACCAGTGGCCACGAGGTGGCTCATGACCTTGCCCCAGCTTCCTCCTCGCGAGCTGTGAGACAGCAGGCAGGGGGTCACTCTCCCTGGAGTGGGGGGAGCGCAGACTTCCCATCTGGAAAATGAGGGGTTGGATGAGACAATCTCTAATTCTGGAGCTGACATTTTCAGTTTCTGGAAAAGCTTGAATAAGACGTTAAAACAATTTATTATTTGAGCTGCCATTAAACGGTAAAGACCCCATGTGGAAATCAGGGCCATTATCCTGGTGTAGCAAAGTGCTTCCTCGTATTTTATGAATTAATCGTGGCCCCATCAAAGCCCTCTTGCGGGGTTGCACATGGGCGTTATAAAACCAGAGCAGGCCGAGCGAGGGGGCGCGCAGGTGATAATTATCGTCACTGATACGTGCCACGGAAAAGCAAGCATTTGGGGTTCCCATGAGAGAAGGAGCCTCACCTATTTTATTTTAATTTAAAAGGCACCATAAAAGAGCCACTTAATATACATATTCTTCAAAAAATATAGCTGTAATTAGTGCGTTCAGAGGCGGGGAGAAGGTATGTCCTGGCAAGCTCCCATTTTACAGCTGGGTAACCGCTAGCAGAGAAATCGTCTGCTGAGTACTGGGGCTCTCAACGGGCGGCGCCGCGCCTCAGGGCCACCTGGCAGTGCCCCGAGACAGCCCCGTTTGCCACGGCTGGGGCGGGGCAGCTACTGGCCCCCGCAGGTGGGAGCTGAGGACGCCCAAGCCTCTCTCAGCACAGTTCCTCTCCTGCGCAGTGATTATCCCGCCCCAAAGTCAGTGGTGCTGGTGCAAGGGAGGCCCTTCCCGGGGTCCCCCTGCTCCCCTCTCCAGAGGTCCAGCCCTACCTCGAAGCGCCCAGGTGCCTCCTGCCTCCTGCAGGAGCCTCGTCTCTCAGTGCGAGATGCTTAGCGCTGAGGCCTCACCGGCATCTCCCCTACTTGAGAGGGCGGTGGGCCTGTTCTCTCAACAGCTTTCCACTGGCCATTTCCATTTCCTCTCCGAATAATCCCTTTCATAGTCTGCTTTTCCATTAATTATTGTTGTAAGCACCTCTCCACATCTCTGCAGCCTTAATAATAACTTACTAAGGGCTTCACGCTACTCCCGCCTCATCACAAAGCGCTATTTCCTGAATCATCTGGTGTGCTGGACATTTGTCTTATTTTTTGGTTCTTTATAGTTTAATAGCATAATGATTACCTTACCTTATTGAGTAGAATATTTTTATTTATGAAATTTTTTCCTTAGGACAATTTCCCAGAGTCTCTCTGTCTCCTCATCCTCCCTCCGGCCCTCCTTCCCTCCCTCCTTCTCTCCCTCTCTCTCCTTCCCTCCCTCCCTCTCTCTCCCTTCCTCTCTCCTTCCCTCCCTCATTCCTCCCTCCCTCCTTTCCTTGATTTCTTTAAAAATTTTGGAATGATAATGTACGTATATGATTTAAAATCCAAAGGCATAAAACAATGCACTCTTAAAAAAGTCTTCCTGTTCCCAGCCACCCACCCAGGCAACTACTTGTAGCAGTTTTCAATTATTCATCTACATCCATTTTTTTAATAAATGGTGTTACATTTTGCCCACTCTTCTGTCTGTGGGTGTATGTGGGAACAGATCTCCTTTAGATAGGGGGTTAGGGGGTGGAGAAGGCCTCTCTGAGGAGATGACATTTGAGTAGGAACCTAGGTAAGAGTCCAAGGAGGAGTGACGTAGGAGACGAGGCAGTCTGTGCAAAGGCCCTGGGGTAGGAGTCAACTGGCAGATTTGAAGAGCCCTAAGGTGGCCATGCGGCTGTTGGCAAAAGAGAGAGATCAGATTGCTGTGGACTGTGGTATAAAATTCAGACTTCATTAATATACTGGGGCGCCTTGGAGGGCTTTCAAACGGGGAGGTGGATCAGATGTGATTTGTACTTAACAGAAGAGCACGCTGCTAGGTGAGTGCAGGGTATTGGACAGAGGAAGAAATAGGCCGGCCAAGGAGTCACGGTCCAGGTGTGAGAGGCTGGCAACTTGGCCTTGGGGGGAGATGGAGAGAACCGGATGAATCCAGGATACAGCTTGAAGCTGGAGCCATATGGTCTGCTGGCAAACTGGATGTGGCGTAAGGGGAAAGAGGCAGGAGGACAACGCATGGACCTTTGTCCTGGATAGATGATTCTTTCATCTCAGTCTGTGACTGAGATGGAGAAGACTGAAGTGGGGGCAGGGTTTTG
>NW_004567133.1:5883540-5886606 GCF_000260355.1 Condylura cristata
CATCAGTGTGGGGACCTGCTAGTTTCACCCCAGCTGCACCAGCTCTATGATTTCTCATTCATTGCTGTGATTTACTTTGTAATTTTCCAGAGCAAGCCTGGACTGTGGTGAATTGCCATCGCGTGCCTTGTGTTGGGGTTCCAGGGTCTTGCTTGCCTTTTTTAGTGGCCTTCTCTTAGCTGGGGTGAGACCCCAAGTCTGATGCATATCCATATGCAGAAAAAAGCCTTTTCTGGTGTTGCCTTCACCGTCTCCTCTGAGAGTCAGGGCTGCTTACCGGAGAGGAAACTTTGGCCAGAGAGCCAGTCTCTCCCCTCCCATGTCTCCAGAATGCCCGAGAGACGTGGCTCCCTGCCAACCTCGCTCTAGTGAATTCTAGTTACTTTTTCATTATAACTCCTAATTTTCTCAACTTCCAGATTACTTTCCTTTCCAATAGGGTTATAATTCCTGTCAGAGCTCAAGAAGCCTCAGGACATTTCTCTCCCTCTGACGTCAAGGTCTGGGGTGGGCACTTTGCTTCCCTCTGATTGGCTGCTCTTTGGAAGTTGGGTCCTGAACCCCATCTGTCAGAAAGGGCACTCCGCACGTCCAGGAGCTAGTGTCTGTCCCTGTGGGCATCTCCCTCAGGCAGCAACAGCACACAGGGCCGCTGCTTCCTGGGCTTCATCTACATGCTGGAGTTAGAACGGGGCTGACCTCTCAGGCCACGGCAGCCTGCCACACGCAGTCTGAAATTGTCAAGTACAGAAATTAAGTTTACTTCTCTGCACTTCATGAAGGGACACGTGTAGAACCTAGAGGGGCCTCAAACTCTTGGATGCCCGGCTTTGGGAAAGGTAGCGGATGAATCTCAACACGGCAGGGTGCAGATTGCCATCCCATCCTACAACCCCCAACTCCCTATGACACTCATTACCACTCCACCCATCCCATCCCATCCCACCCCACCTCTCCCCACTCTCCCCCCACCCCACCTCACCCCACTCTACCCCCCCACCGCACCCTAGCCCATCACCTCCAAACTCCATTCTGCCCAGCCCACCCGAGTCCATCGGCCCGTTCCCACATTCCGAGTTCCTGGTATGGGCACTGGGATACAAAAAAGGAAACTTGTTTGGTTGCAGGGATATAAAATTCAGCTGAAACTGACTTAAACAAAAGACACTGTTTTCGGCACAGGTGCGAGAAAAGCAGCAGGGTGGCTTCAGGTTCAGCTGGATCCAGGCCTCACTTGGTGGGGGCAAGGGTCTTCCTTTTTCTTCCCATATCCTTTAGTCTCTCATTTCTGGTGCTTTTCCTTTTTGTTGCCCTCTGCTCCGTCTCTGAATCCTGACCCCTGTGTTGGTCTGGTGGCCGACCTCCTCACGCAGTAACCCCTAGTAGCACCATGTTTCGTACCCCCCTAGTTCAGTACCAGTAAGTCCCCCAGGAAGGACTCATGAGCCGGGTTTGGGTCACGTGCCTGCCGAAGCCCACCATCGTGAAGATGCGGCTTGGATAGGTCAGGTCTGCGTCATCTTCTGGAGCTAAGGGGTGGGGGGATCGGTGTTAACAGAACCTCAGGGGTGAAGAGCAGTGTCTCCAAAAGAAAGCCACGATGCCGCTCCAGGGCCAAGGGCATGAGGCTGGGCAGCAAAATCCCAGGTGAACACCTTGCCACAGCTTTCTTCAAAAAGCTTCTTCATACCTTTGTGCTTTTCTGAGCAGTTCCCCTCTGAAATGGCTCCCCTCTGGCCCTTCTGGAAACATCCATATACCTCTTCCTTCAAGGTTGCATGCACCTCCCTCCACCTATGACCCGGCATGACTCCCCCCTCCTGTGCGCTGTCTCTGAGGCTCACAGAGAGGCGTGATGTCGTCTCTGCACCCACGCTCTGTCATCACGGCCTGTTCCCAGTGAAGGTGCAGCATGCATGAGGACACACGGAGTGGACCGGGCACTTGGCAGGCCACTCTGAGGCTTCTGGTGGCCTCCTTCACTCCCTGCAGGGCTCAAGTCAAAGTCAGCACTGCTTCCTTGATCAAACTTCCTGGCACCTCATAGAGGTGGGGGTGCCCTTTTTGCACTCCCCTGAGCGGGGTAGGGAGAGGCTGCAAGCTAGACTGTCCTGGTTGAAGAGCTGACAGCCCTGTCCCCACTCCTGGCTCCAGGAGCCCCTGAGACACCTGTGGTAAGGCCGACAAACCCCGAGGCTCACCTTCTAGGTGGGCTGTCTGGAGGATGGCTGCTCCAGGGAACAGATAGGTGCTCTGGTGATGCCTCGACACTCTGGCCGCCCATTGCCCTCGGGCTGCGCTGAGAGGAAGTGCATAGTGGACGCTCTCTCAGGATCTTACACCTCACTGGGGCCTCCTGCACACAAGCTTCCTGAAGGGGGCCCATGAGGGTAGCTGGTGTAGAGGGCAGGGGAGAATGTACTCACAGAGGGCAGAGGGCATACTCTGGAAGTAGACTTAAAAACACATTTTTATTTGAACTTTTTCCCACAACTTATGCTCACTGCCAAGTTCTTCCTTGGGACAGCACAACCAGTCAACACACACCCTCCAATACATACCAAGCAAATACCCTGCCCTTGTTGTTTGAGAGATTTGCATAGTTGAGATCCACACCAGAGTAAAAATCTGACCCAGTCAAGAGTTGAAACCTCCACTCCATTCATCCTTCATCTATTTACTCATTCACACACAAACATCACCCATCAATTCATCTTCACTCATCCGCAACCATCCACTCACCCATCTATCATTGCCTCCCATCCGTCTATCCATCCGTCTATCCATCCATCATCCATCCATCCATCCATCATCCATTCATCCATTCATCCATCCATCATCCATCCATCCATCAACCATCCATCCATCAACCATCCATCCATCCATCATCTATCCATCCATCCATTCATCATCCATTCATCCATCCATTCATCATCCATCCATCCATCATCCATCCATCCATCAACCATCCATCCATCAACCATCCATCCATCATCCATCCATTCATCCATCCATCATCCATCCATCCATCAACCATCCATCCATCATCCATCCATCCATCATCCA
>NW_004567133.1:5886787-5900016 GCF_000260355.1 Condylura cristata
CCCATCACCCACCCATTGTCTGTCCATCTGTCTGTCTGTCTATGTGCCCTTCCAGTACATCTGGCTATCCATTTATCTATCATCCATTATTCATTCATAGAACAATATTCATTGATGCCTTTGCTATGCCAGCCTCTGCCTGAGGCTCTGTGCTCCCCAGATGGATAAGAAGAAGGTCCCTTCCCCCAAAGAGCAAAATATAGCAAGAGAGACAGATACAAAAATAAAGAATTAAAAAGATGCAGGTGATCCCATCTCACCCTTCTGCCAGCCACGCACTCTATGCTGATGATTCCCACATTAAGTAAAACCCTCATACTCAGCTGATGAAAATGCTAACAGTTCATGTTTGTTCGGTTCTGTACATAGTGCTTTCTCAAGCATGGCCTCACTTGTCTCTTAGGACCATGCTGTGGGGGTAGGTATTGTTAACTGTGTTTTTAGGGTGAGTAAACTGAGGTCCAGAGAGGGTGGGGAGCCTTGGATGTGGGGCTGAGGGGCTCAGACGCAGTCTTTGGCTCCTGCCCCCATGCTGTGAGGCGGGGTGCTTTCCACAGTCCCCCTCACTGCGGCCTGAGAATCTGTCCGTCAGCCGACGCAGGCACGTGATGTCCAGTGGTGTTCCACAAGGCTGCTGACACCCATCACCCTCTGAAACGTACCTGGGCTGGGAAGAGGGCCTGACTGACTGTGGGCCATGCTTGCAGGCACCAGGAGCTCCCCGGAACCTTCCCTTTCAAACGACTGCCTTTCTGGGCGCCACAGCACCTCTACAAAAGGGGCATTCCTGCCCCTGCCTGGGACGCGTACAGAGGCGAAGCACAGAGAGCCTGCTGAACCCTTCTGGCTCTGACCATCAGCTCTGTGCTTGAGGCTGGCCGGCTCTTTGTATAAGCGCTCGAGGGCCATTAGATGCAGCAATGCTGAGACGAGACTCTGCTTGGTATTAATAGAAGGATGGGAGGAGCAGTAAAAAGGGAATAATTTTCTTTGAGAGTTAAAAGCTTAGGCTCTGAAGCAAAACTGTTCAGGATTTAAATTCCTGGGCACGCAGTGAATGCTAACTCTTATTAATATACTCTTAGCGTGACCGTGGACAGAGTTGAAAAGCCACAGATGGAACAATGTGTCAGTGAGCAGCTTCCACGGGGCTCTCGTAGGTGCACGATGCAGTCCTGGCTTTGTCTCCTGTCCCCTTTGCCACTTGCCTGGGACCCCCTGTGAGACTCAGTAGACTTACCTGTGGGCACAGGACGAGAATCCTACAACGGTATAGGGACCACTTGCTTGCTCTGTGCGTGGCAGGTTGTAGACAATCCACTTGTGATGACTCACTGGGCCTTCACAGCCTTGTGAGGTAGGGACTGGCCCTGGACAGAGGGGGAAACTGAGGCAGCAAGCAGTGTGGTACCTTGCCCAAAGCCCCATAACCAGTAACTGATAAAGATGGGATTTAGATCCAGGTTGTCTGACTCCTGATTTCCTTGTGGGCTTATTTGAGGATGTCAGTGAGAGGGCACTTGCATCAGCTGACTGCCTGGTGCTTATGGGCAGAATAAGTAGAGGTGCTACCACTGGCTGAGACATCTTCTACTTTTTTTTTAAAGGTTTATTTATTTATGCATACAGAACTGGGGTACAGGCCAGAGGCGGAAGAGTGGTGAGAGGGTTCAGCAGAGACAGAGCGGGGAGCAGAACAGGCAGATCGACAAGGTACACTGCTGAGGGGAGCAGCGGGCGGGTCAGGAGACCGCATGTCCCTTCCTGAACCAATTGCCATGGCCTGGGGGGGTATGAATGTTGTACTCTGATTGGCGGATGTAAATGATGGGCCTAGCCACTGCTGCACCATGTGGGTCACCTCCCTGGCCGGGGTTCAAACTTGCACTGAAGCGGCTTCCCTAGCTTGCCGTGCTGCGTCCTAACCACCAGGGAGGGCCGAGACACCTTCTACTTCTAATTATGGAAACTTTACTAGCTTGAGCAAAGAAAAGATTCGCTTGCTCTTATAGATGACAAAATCCAGGTGGCCCTGGGTTCAACTGGACACAGGAGTCCAAAAATATCACATGAGGCTCTTGTGTCTCGCAGACTCTTCCCATGATTACCACCAATGCATTTGCTACTAACTACAGATAGCTACTAGACTGTAATGTAAACAAATTTAGATAAAACTTGAATTAAACCCCAAATGAAACATAAACTTTGGTTCCTCACTTAGACCAGCCACATCTCAGGGCATATTTCCACCACTGCCACCGTATCTGACGGACTGCTCAGGGGGGCACAGAGGCCGCTTGGAAGCTCTGTGCTCACACCCTCTGCTCCACACCCCTCGGGGAAGGGAGCTCTCTCGGCAGCTCTGGCAGGCTCTCACTGGCCTGTTTGCTCTGCATGTCCCTTCCTGAACCAGTCGCCATGGCCTGGGGGGGTATGAATGTTGTACTCTGATTGGCGGATCTAAATGATGGGCCTAGCCAGTGGTGGGGATGCTTAGGCCTATTCAAACCACATGGGATATAATTTGGGACGGGGGGGGGGTGGGTGGGGGGAGAGGGCGAGAGCGGCGGAGGGGAGCAGAAAAGCAGCTGCTGTGATAGAGAGTATCATTGATTCACGGCCTTTCATTGCTCCCTGCCATGGGTGTGTGTCCCTGGAGATCACAAGCCCTTCCCCACTCCCCCATAGACTGCGGATTCAGTCATGTGACTTGCTTGGGCCCTGACACATGAGCCTCTGTCCTCCTTAGCTTCGGCCATCTGTGACGCAAACACAGCACCCCAGATAGTGGCTGTTTCTCCTGCCTTGCCCCACTGAGTCCGGCTGAGCTGTCCTCTCATCACTAGAACCAGAGAGAAATGTTTGGTATTGGATTCCCAGAGGTTTGGGGTCTCTTGTTGCTACAGCCAAAGCTGTCTCCTACACACCCTGATCCTCTTGCCTCAGCCCATCCTCCGTCCCACTCTTGTCAACTTTTGGTTTTGGCTGAGGCCACCTGAAAGGGTGAGGCTGCTCCGTGCAGAATCAAACTCCCATGAATCCCCAAGGTGGGCCGGAGGAGGACAGTCAGCTTGGACAGGAGCTCGTGACACTGCTCGGGGTTCCTTTCCCGATTTCTCTTAAGTTTACTGCTGTTCTTTTAGTCAGAGACAATTACTCAGTAGTGCTCGCTCTTGGGCTGGTCCTGGAGTGGCAGCATCTTCCAGGACGCACTGCCTGACTGCAGCGGCTCGTCGCTGGCGCCAGAGTGTGGCTCAGGAATCAAAGGTGCCGCAGGCCCAGGGCCCCGCTGCCCGGCTGGCCACTGGGAGCCCTGCCTGGCTGACTCTCCAGACGGCCTCGGCCCCAGGGTGCCCTGTGTGGCTGATTAGCTTCTTTAAAACTGACCGTGGGACAGTAGCGCAGGTTGTCCAGTGAGGCTGACGGGCTCTAGAGACTCTTTGTTTTGAGCAAGGAGCATTCTCCCGCGAGCTCATTATCCCCCATCCAGCGCCGGCTCTGGCAGGTCTCTGCCTGGCTGTGGTCACATTTGACTCCTGTTGTGGTCCCTGGGGCCATCAGAGTGACAGGCATGTCACGAACAGCTGTCAGCCCTCTCCTGTCCTAACACACTGTTCTCTGACTTCAGACCTTGCTGGCCCTAATTATTAAAGGACAGTTGGTGGTGGGGGGTTGGTGTCTACTCTTTCATAGGATCCTGGACAAAAGTCTGGCCTCTCTCTCATTTGCTCATTAATTTATCAGACATCTAGACAGCCAGTTATGTCCACTGACTGGGGTGGTTAAAATATAGTCAGCCCTTTTAGCCTGGGAGGGAGGTGCAAGAGCTGGGGGCACCAGAGAGGCTTTTCAGGGAAGGTGCATTTTGGGGGAGTCTGGGAGGATGGGTAGGATTGACAAAGCAGAGGCACAAGCAAGGGCAGGGAGGGAGCATTTAATAGGGGACAGTCTGGTGGCGGGGGCTCCTGTGTCTACACCCCACCCCCACCTCCAAGTAAACATGAAGTGGGCAGCAGCTCTGTGCAGGGAGTGACTGTCCATTCCTTCCTGGCGCGTGTGCCTGTCCCTGGGCAGGTATAGGACCCTGACTCCTGGGTTCATTCGCTTTCCCCGGGGCCCCCCGTCTTTCCCACTTGGGCTGTTGGAGCTGTTTCTGCACAGTCCTGCAAGATGCGCCTTGCAGGGGGCTCTTGGTTCTGAAGCCGAGCTCTTGGCCCAGTCAAGGTCAGAGTGAGCTGAACGCCCAGCTGGAAAGTCAGTTCTCTGTGGTCAAACGCTCCTGTCTATCGAGCACCTATTATGTACGGGCATGTCCAGAGCTGCGGCAGACCACAGGACTTTGGTAATCCGAGAGAGCCCCTGCTCTGAGCGTGGAGGGTGGGTTTGACCGCAGCCCCATCAGGTGGCCCCGTCTAGTGAAGAGCTCGCTTAGTCATCACAGAGCTGGGAGGCAGGCAGACCCTTTCAGCGTCTGTGTTACAGCAGGAACCGAGTCTCTGGGAGTTTCAGGAATTTGCTCGTGGTCACCTCCCCAGCATCACTTCACTCCCCGCATCACCGACCGCAGGTCCTGGTCACACCCCATCCCTGCGCCCGGTGCCTGGCCTCCCCCTGGGCTCCTGGCTGATTTCCCAGCAACTCTCCCCTGCTGATCTGGGACCTGTTATCATTCATTATCGTGTTTTGTAGCTTCATAGATTGTTTTATTTTTCACTCCCAGCACCTCTCTGCTCGGGAGCAGCTGGGAACCCACGCACCTTGCGTGTTCCTGCTCTAAATGCCTCGTGTCATATACTAGTTTATCTGATTTGCCAGGGGAGTCGGCGGCTGCACCTTGTCGTTTCCAGTTCTATCCCATTTCAAGCTCCTTTCCTCCCTAGTGGCCTCCAGGCAGGTGGTGGTCTGCCGCCAGCCCCCGGCCCAGGCCACGTTTTGGTGATGTTTACTCACAAGGGACAGCTGTTCCTCAGCGGCAGCACTCCACTGCTGGGACTCACTCAGAGAACGCTCGTGGGGCTCAGATGCTCACCGCATCACGTTCAAGGGGAGCCAGCGAGCCAGGGCACGGGCTGAAGAAACGCTGAAGTACTCTGGAATGTGCTGCAGCCGTTACATAGAAGGAAGTGAGCTTCAGGGCACAGTGTTCACAGAGCATGAGACATGCGATCTCAAACCAAAACAGAGACCAAAGCGATGTAGACAAAACCCTTCAAAGCCAGCAAGTAGAATCCACGGTGAGGAGATGCCAGCAACAGACCATTGTCATTGCACCCCGCCCCAGGACCTGATGCCTCTGCTGTCACCCCCACCTCGACCCTGAGGGACCCATGATCCTGGTGTTTGTGGTAATCGTGGCCTGATTCACTCAGCACTGGCAGCTCAGCCTTCCACCCTGAACACCCAAGTCCCACCTTATATGAAGGGCTCACACACACAGAGTGGTCTGTGGTGGCTGGTGTCTCGCGCCATGTTGTTTTCGGAAACGGAAACTTGCCTTTGCTCTGCTGTGTACAACAGCCCTTCAGGGGGACATAAACATGAATGTAAATGACTCGACTAGAAAGTAGCCTGCACACGGATGACATCATTTTGGTAGAGGGACCTGGATGTAGTGAGGGGAGACTTCTAAGGAGATTTAGGGACCTTATCTAGCACTTGAATTTTTCTAAAGGAGAACTGTATTGATGACAAATTACATTTTAATAGAAGAGATACAATGGAGGAGTATTAGCTGTTTGCCAGGGTTGCTGGAGGAGGAAATGAGTTAATGTAGGTAAAACCTGGAGCACAGACCAGGCTCAGTGAAAGAGAATCTCTTTCTCATGGGGCCAAGGGGAAGTGCTGAGGAGTGGGGAGATGCCTGGGTTCAAATCTTGGCTGTGCTCCTTGCCGGTTGTGTGATGTTGGGCTAATGACTGGACTCCTATGCCCCTTTCTGAGTCTCACGACTGGTGTGAGTCATCGATTGCTGCCCAGTAAATCATCCCCAATGGAGTGGCTTAAAATAAGAGCAATCATTGATTATCTCTCACAGTTGGGAATTTGGGAACAGTTTGGTGGGTGTCTCTGGGTTGGGGTCTCTCTTGAGGCTGAAGTAGATGTGGGCGGTGGCTGTGGACAGCTGCAGGCTTGCCTGGGGCTGGAGACCCCCATGGCTGGTGAGCCTGAGCTGCCCTGTGGTCCTTCTCCACATGTACCTCGCCACAGGGCTGCTTGAGCACCCTTACAACATGGCGGCTGGCTTCCCCGAGGCAAGCATGCAGAAGGCCGAACCAGAAGTTGCAATCCTTTTTGAGACCTGGCCTCGGAAGGCACACAGTCCCTTCTACAGTATTCTTCTGGCCCCATGGCTCACCCTCGATCAAAGGGACGGGAGCTGCTCAGGGCAGGAGGAGCAGGAGGTGAGGCTCCCTGAACATATCACAACTGAAATAAGGATAACAGTACCCACTAGGATTTTGTGAGGATTAAGTGAATTAATCTATGTAAAACCACTTAGAACAAGGCTGACACACAGTGAGTGCTTCCTAGGAACGCTAGTTATCATTATTATTTCAGAAACACTGCCAAATGCATCCCCATCACATTTTCTTCTGGATTTTATCTTACTTCCTAATTTTCAGTTGTAGGTTGGCGCTCAGGTTTCCTGGAACAACACACCATGTAATGATAATTATGAATCGCTGCGCTCAGGTGTGAGGCTGGTGCCACTGCACAACGACACCACCCCACGTGGTCATTTTCCATGCTGACTTCATTGTAAGGACAGAGGTGCCAATGCCCAGCAAGACAGGAGAGCTCATTTTAATCTCTTTGGGATGGACATTGAGTCCTTGACTTCAATCACATACCACATCAATGCCCCAGAGCTAGTGAAGTCATTTATGTGCGAGTAGACTTTTACTTTCACCGTAGAACAGGAAATTTGACTGTCCTCAAGTGCTTTCGCCCAAAGATCCAAAACTCAAGTGCCTCTGAGGCCAGGAGAGTAATCCAAATTTGGACATAGCCACAGGTAAGAACTTGGTGCGGGCGATGATAAATGGGAATGACCTTTGGCGTGAGTATTGGAGAAACAATAGGGAGTTGAGGGGATTGTGGCGAAAAGGACATAACATACACCTGTCCCAAGTGTTGTTGTCTTTTAAGTGCTGGGCATCTGCTCTCTGGAAGGCGTTAGGCCGCACCTGCCTGGATTTCTGCCCCTCCTGTTGGTGCTTTGCTGCATGGCCCACCACATCGTCAGCCTGTAGGCTCTCAGTTCTCCAAACGCCCAGATCCCTGCCCCTTCCTCAGGCATCGGATTAGCTAGGCTAACGCTATGCTGTAACAAAGAGACCCTACAGTACAGAGGCATACGCGACAGAGACACTACTTCTCGCGTAAGTGACAGTCCTGTTGGACAGAGTAAATCTGCCTCTGCAGTCATTTGAGAACCTCAATTCCTTCTGCTCTTCTACCCCCTCAAGGACCCCATTTTCAGCATGGACAACCCAGGAGACTGAGAGTATAGCAGGGCCCCTGCCTGATGTCTTCAGACCTAGGGTGTGTTTGCATCACGCCCGTGCCCGGAAACCTGGCTGGCTTGGAGATCGTGGAGGAGGGAAACATGCTGGTAGGCAGCAGCTGGTCTTGGCCACAAGCCTCGATGCCTTAACCTGGAGTTTGGGGTTCACACGTTCCTGCTGCCTGACTTTGGGAGTGGAAAGGCTGAGAGAGCAGGATTCAGGGTTTTTCATTCTCCGCTAGTCCCACGCGGCACCTGGCATATGGCTGCTGCTTGGCAAATGCCCAGCCAGTGCGTGGTAGTTAGTCACTGAATCAGAGGGTGGTGGCAGATACCTACTAACGTTTGCTGTGTGCCAAACGCCATTCTGGGGCCTGGAGACCCAAGATAGTTGTTCTGCCCTCCAACATCAGTGTCACCATCCTTTCGGCTTCCTGGAAGAGGACGTTCTTTTCCTGGCCCAGGGCCTTTGTCTGAGCCACCCCTTCTTCCTGAAGCCCCCCGCCACCTCCCCCTCACCCCTGCCACTCTCCTCCTCTCTTGGCCAGCCTCTGCTTGATGTGTCCTCATAAATTTCTCCTTGAGCAAAGGTTCTCTGTCCTCTTTCCCCGCCTAGGTGAATCTGTTGCTATCCACATTGTACTTTGTACACGTGGTGCATCCGGTAACTTTTTTGGGTTATATTTATTTCAAGCCAGTCCCTGGCAGCGTATAGGCTTCATGCTGACAGGTGCATTTTTGTCTGCTCAGCACCCAGCGGCACCCTGGCACAGCCGGCATTCTGTGTTCACTTGTTCAGCTTAATCATGGTCTCACCAGTTCACAGGGGAGGACACCGAGGCTCCGAGAGGCTGAGGAACTGGCGTAAGGTTGCCCAGTGGGTGAGGTGGGCACTGACTGAGGCTGCCTGCCTCCAGCGCCTGATGCAATTAGAATGCCACATGACGTGCGCTGTAACAGGGTATTAATAGGCTATATTTAAGGGGTGGTGGGAAGGCAAAGGAGGGCTTGACTGACTCAGCCTGCGGGAGCGGATGGCTGCCTGGAGGAGGCGGTGACCTTGAAGACTTAGAAACCGTGGGTAGATTGGAGTAGCTATAGCGACTGTGTGGGAGTGTGAAAGTGGGACCAGATGCGGGGTTGTTGTGAAGGCCCTGCTTTGGGGTGTCAGGGGGTTTGGACTTTGTTGAGCCAGTGGGAAACCTCAGAGGTCCCTAAGCAGGGGAGTGAGAGCCTCTGGGCTCTGTTGAGAGATCGCTGGTCTTGGCTCAGGGCTGCAAAATGGCATTTGCTGGTTGGCAGAGAGAGCTGGGCTCACTCAGTAACCTACCGAGGAATTTGGGGCCCTCTCTATAGGACTTGAGTCCCACCACTGAGCCAAACGCCTCGAAATAACATGACTGAAAAGAGAGAGAAGCTTTCCCCCTTTCTCACGTAGAACTCCTAACTTGTCAGACAACTCAGCTTCCCTTGGGGACCTAGATTCTTCTGGACAGTTGCTCTGCTGTCCCTTGGCCACTTGGTACAAGGTGAATTACGGCCATGCCAGACTCCCCTGCCCAGGTGGAGGCAGAGAAGGAGACTGGGGCCAAACAGGAAGCTCTCTCTAAAGCTGAAAGATCGGGAGAGTTATGTAAAAGATGGGGTTCAGGTCCTGGACCACAGGGAGAACATGACAGTGTGGGCTCCGCAGACTCCAGGGGAGTGGCACCCACCCCTCTTGGAGGGGACTTGGGCTCCCCAGAACGCCACAGTCCTTCTGCTCCTGTGTCCCTCCCCTTGGGCATCAGTCTTGGTACAGGCTGTCTGCACCACCCCATGGTCCCAGAGGCACATGAGGTCCCAGCGCCTGCCTCGGGCAAGGGTGTTGGGGCGCAGTGCCAGAGGCCCAGGTCAGGAGGGCTGCCCCAGCGGTGGTGCTGCTTAGGACCGGCTCGCTCTGGCTTTGTGCGGAGAATCCTCCCTCCCTCGCTCTGCCCAGTGACGGTGGACCCAGCGAGCCCCGCTGCCTTCACGCCTCTTAGCTCTCCAAGAAACCTTCTGGATCAGGGAGGGTGCCTGTCTGAATGGTCCTGTGGCCTGTGCGTGCACTGTGGGGCTGCTGTCACTGTGAGTCCCCACACGGGCGCTCGGCCCCTGGCCACAGCCCTGCCCCACCTACCCTGGGACACCCATGGCCTCACTTTGCCATCCCAGAAAGGGCCGAGGCTGGCACCGCAGAAGCTGTTTGCCATGGGATGTGGTTCAGGCTTCCTGTCTCGCAGGCAATTGTGGGCAGCTAGGCAGCACGTGGATTTTGTAGTCAAGGCCCCATAGAAGCGCTAGATGACCACCCCCCCCCCTTCCTGCTGGGCCGGTCACCGAGGAATGATGTCCTGAGTCGGGATGTTGCTGCTTTCGCTGCGGTTATTCCTGACCAGGCCTCCATCACTGCGGCTGTCAGGCAGGAGGAGGGACGAATGATGCCGTGAGGGGCAGGTGTTGAGGACAGGGGGCTTGGAGAGCAGAGACACCTGCTTCCTGGTGGGTGCCAGGTACCTGGAGAGTGAAGATCCCTGCGGGCAGGAGGTGGTTTGGGGCGGGCAGAACCGTCAAGGTCAAATTGCCCTTTATAGTGTGCAGAGGTGCTCGTGTCCAGTGTGAGTGTGGCCTCGTTTGTTTTTTCTAGGACCAGGGTACAGCTGGGGCTCTGTGCCCTTGAGAACTGGGGACACTGGGCCCAACCCCCCACTGAGCAGGGGGCCCCTGGGTCCAGGTCTTCCCGACTACTTCCAGGTTTCCCAGGGGCCCTCTGCGTGTGGGGTCTGGACCGCTCACAGATGACCTCCTGGGGGGTGAGTTAGCTCCAAGAAGAGATGCTGGCCTGTCTTTGTTTCTATGGTGACAAACACCTTCAGAAAGGGGCTTCACTGAAGATTGTGGGAGGCTCCACATCACACAGGACGGAGCTCAGCACCTGGCTGGCCCCTCCTCTTCCCACTTGGGTTTCCTGAGGGGGCTAATGCCCCTCCCCTGCCTCCCAGACGCTCCCCTCTGCCCTGCTACCTTCCCTGTTGGAGCCAACACGCCGTCTCGTGTGCACCCTGTGATAGGGCACTTGTCAAGATTTTACTCAACAAAGCCATTTCTGTCCCCCAGAGGATTCTGGGCAAGTAGGATGAGACCGTTTTTCACCTGGTGATGCTGCTCACAGCTATGAGAAAGTCACTGTCAGCTTTTACAGATGAGGAAACAGACTCGGGTGCAGAGCCTTGCTTCCTCTGCTGGGACATGGTGCTGAGCTTGCTCTATCGCACGCCTTCCTGGTGGGGCCAGAGACTGGGGGTTTCACTTGCTCGTTTGACAAATACACGCTGCAGAATGAGCCCTTGCTCTTTGCCAGTGCTGCTCTAGGAAATCTACAGGCTGATAAGACAGACCTGTTTTCCTGAAGTTGGGCGTTGTAGACTGGGATACCAGCAAATGGTTACAGTTCAAGTATTTAGGAACTCTTGTCTTGGTGTAGCACAGGATCACAGCTACTGTTTACCGGAGCCTCAGGACTGCTACTCCAGGGTACCTGTTCAAGGAGCACTTGAGTTGGAAGCCCAAAGAGAGGGGCAGGGAGCTTATGTAAGCAGAAGGGGTGGGGCTATGTCTGCTCTATGCAAATAGGGTCTCCATCCTTGCAGTTCTGATTGGTGGAACGGTTGTCCAGCACTGATTGGTTGAATTACAATCCTGACTGTGGCTCGTGGTTTTATATCTTCTCCGCTGTAATCATCTCCGTGCATGCCCTGACTTACCTGGATGTGCTAGGAACTTGATTCTCAACCTCCCAGCTAAGACTAAGAATGGCTTCATGCTCCTTTTTCTCTATTTTCTTCATCAGGATCAAGTGCAGACAGTGAGTGCATACGAGTGTGGCGGTCCCCACAGTTGGGCTTGGTGCTGTAGAGTCAGGCGTGGCAGGGCTACGGGGCAGGGCCACCTTGAGTTGGGCCCCTGTGCTCCACGTTGGTGTCACATTGGAACCCCCTGGGGAGTGAAAAACACTGACTCTCAGACTCACCTCCTGGGTATCCAGGTCACTCAAATGTGCATTCAAGGCTGAGACCACTGATCGACACACCCTGGTGATGGGTGGAGGGAAGGGCATGGGGCAGGGCATAGAGAGGCCCCAGGGAGGCTGCTGCAGCTGTCTGGTCAAGAGACAATGCTGCTGGTAAGGAAATCAGTCTTGGCCAGAGCCGTCAGTGACCACAAACTTAGGAGTTTAAAACAACACAAATTTATTCTCTTACAATTGGAGGTCAGAGTGTAAGGCAAGGGCAGTGTTCCCTGCAGAGGTTCCAGGGGAGGCTGTTTCCTGCTGTTTCCAGCGTGTAGAGGCTGCCTGCAGTCCTTGGCTCCTGGCCCTGGCCTCCACCTTCAGAGCACACCATTCCAAGCTCTGAGTCTGTTAGCACATCTTTTTTTGGGGGTGGGGGAAACTCTGACCCTTCTACCTACAAGGGTTCTTTGAAGGACCCTCGTGATTCCACTGGCTCCATCGGTATAACCCAAGATCACCTTCCCTGTCAAGATCCTGATCACATCTATAAACATAAACTCACACATATGCCATACAGAGCAACATAGTCATAGTCTGGGGATTAGGAGATGGACATCTTTGGGGGTCTCCTATTCCGCTGGCCTCAGGGTGCTCTCTGAAGGGTGGGAGGTTAGTGGGGTAGGGCCTGGAGACTACCTCCTTGTGGACTCTCAGGTAGAAACCTTGGATTTTGCTCTCTAATTGCAGATACACTATCAGCTCCAGAGGCCAGCTGGTGCCTTAGGGGCACTGATGTGATCCTGGCTTCTTGCCACAGGGCTGGACCAACCAGTCACCACTCCATTTGACTGGTGTTTTCAGAATGTGTTGGTTTCCTACTGCTATTGCACAAATTGCCACAAATTTAGTGACATAAAACAGCACAGATTTATCCTGCTGTGCTCCAGAGGGGTCAGGACCCAAACAGTCTCACCCACTGAAACTGAAATCAGTTCCGGCAGACTCATTCTGAAGGCTCCGGGGACAGTCAGTTGCTCGTTCTGAATGTTGGTGGAATTCGGTCCTAGAAGTTGTAGGGCTGAAGTCCCCTGGGTTCACTGGCTGTTCTCAGCTTCCAGAGGTCGCCATGTCCCTATCTCATGGCTCTTTCTTCCATTTTCTAAGCCATTGACCACCATTCCACTGACCCGTCTTGCACCTGTGTGACCACAACTGGGGAAAGTCTCTGTTTTCAAGGACCCATGTGATTGCAGTAGGCCTAGTGGGTGACTTCCCCTCTCAGTATTCTTATTCAGATGAGACAGTCAATCATTCATGCATTGAATTGTAACCCAGAAATCATATTTTAAAATCTCAACTTCCAGGCCTCATCTGACTAGATGTGGAGAAAGTCTTAATGAGAGTAGTCAAGTTAAAATGAATCATAGGTGGGTCCTACTTTATAAAACTGGAGACACCCATGCACAGGGAGACCACATGTGAACCCTAAGACACGGATTCTTCCTCACTGCCCTCAGAGAGACTCCGCCCTGCCCACCGCCTTCCTGCCAGCCCCTCTGCGAGGCAGTGTGTCCCTGTTGTTTGTCAGGATCCGGGCACTTTGTGTTAGTTGAGGTGTCTGGCTTTGAGCAGGCTCTCCCTCTTGCACTCGCCAACTGTTTCTCTCTCTCTCTCCCTCCCTCCTCCCCC
>NW_004567133.1:5900116-5989154 GCF_000260355.1 Condylura cristata
CTCTCTCTATCTGTCTCCCTACTGCTGTTTCTCCCCCTTAGTCTGTCTCTCTATTTCCCTCTTGACACTTTGCCTCCTTCTGGGTTTGCAGACGAGAGAGGAGCCCTCCCTTCCCTGCTTCCCTGCCCCCCCATCTCCCTCCCAGAGCACCCCTCTGTAATTGCACCACTGACAGATGGAGGCCCACACATGCCTGAGTCCCAGGGTGCCAGCTTGGGGCTCAGTGGCAGCAGTGCTAGGTTGGCAACAGGCTGGCACAGAGAGGGTGGGTGCAGAGCCCTCTCTGTCTGAGCGAGGAGGCCCTTGAGCTGCAAGAGTGTTGAGCACTGGGTACCCCCCCCCCCCCCCCCGCCACTGAGCTGTGTTGCACAGGAACCTACAGCTGGTGGCCAGTGGCCATTGGCTCCCAAGGCCTGGCTGGTGCTGACAGTCCAGGGGCTGGCAACCACCTGACCCTGCTGAGTCTCATCTGTCTGCCTTGCTCCCGGTCTCAAGGCCTTCAGTGTAGCCTTTTGCCCATCAGATCCCAGCCTCAGCCTCTGGGCTTAGACCTGTTCTCTCCTGCCTGTTGCTCTGAGTGGAAAGCATCCTGCTTCCTACGCTTCAAGAAGCTCTGGTGGTCTGGCCAGCCTGTGGGCTCTTGGAGGGTGGAGGGTGGAGACTGAGGGGTGCAGGGATAAAGGCAGTTAATGGAGAATTCCTGGGGATTGATGAGCAGAGGGCACTTTGGAGGTCTCAAGGCCTTCAGTGTAGCTGAAGTGTGACCCCCATGCTTCCTTTCCCCTTCCCTGGCCGTGCTGATTGGCATTGACCTGAGCTGGGCCAATCGGCTTCTCTCTCCTCAGAATTTGGAGGCCTCTGGGAGCCTGGGTACCGGCCTCTGCAGGGCTGGGTACCGGCAGAGGTAGATACAAGAGTTGGGCCTGTTTCCCGGGGAGCTGAGAAGAGACCTCAGCCCTGAGACAGCCAGGAGAGCTGCCCTGACTCAGGCTGTCTCCCTCACCCTGCACTCCTGCATCTGGGTGCAGGAGACACCCTTGTATCCAAGCTTCCAAGCTAAGCCTGTGAGTGGGTTCTGTCTTTTGCAACCACACAGCCTCCAGATAGAGCTTTTAAAATGCAAATCAGATCGCAGCTCCTCTGCTTAGATCCCTGGGGGTGACTTGCAGAGCCCCAGCTCAGCTTCGCAGCTTGCCCCCAGGGCCTGCTTGACTCTGCCTGTCCCTCCAGCTTCCCCTCCTGCTGTCCCCCCAGAACCCCTGAGCTCCAGTGCAGCCCCTAGGCCGCTCCTCCAGGACGCTGCTGCCCAAGGCCTTTGCACTCGCCTGCTTCTCTGGTTCCTTACCTGGCTGGCTTGTCATCGGGTGGCAGCTCCAGCTTCTCTCAGCAGCAAGAAGCCTTGAGCACCCTGTCAAAGGGGCCCCACCACCCCCGGCAGCTCAGCACAGCCCCCTGTTTTTGAGTGCAACTCTCAGCTGTTGTTCACTTAATGTGCTTGCTGTCTTTCTTTCTTCCTTCAATGAAATCCTTGTCTCGTTCACCACTGAATCTTCAATGCTTTGAGCTGTGCCTGGCACCTGTGCTTTATGAAGACTTGTTGATTGAATGAAACAATGAGATCAAAGGGAGAGAGTTCAGTGAGAGTTAAAGGACTGTCTTGTTTTCCTCACTCCAGGCCCCTCTTCTGGCCCATCGGCTTCTCTGACCAGTAGGTAAAGGTTCCAAAGGTCTCCAAGTGGCAGGTGGTGACCAGGCTGCCCAACCACATGGGGGTCCAGTTGTGCCTGGACCTACCTAGGTCCCTTCTGGGCTGAGGTACCTCTGTCCACCCTGCCAGTGTCTGCTCTTTACCTCCGGGTCCTGGGGATGATGCCCTGTCTTTCCTCCTGTGCTCAGGAAGGGACTGTGGTTCAGATTCCCTAAGTCTAGGACTTTGGCCCAGGGAGGAGCCTCAGGTGAAAGCAATCCCTCCCTGGGTAAGCCCGGCAGTCTCCCCGATAGGTTGCCTTCCACCTGTCTTTCTGCTGTATTTTTAAGATTCTTTGTATTTATTAGGTATGCCTTTTTACGAGGATCCCTAGACATACTTCACGCTGTGAAGAGACAGCCCCTGCCATCAAGCTGCACGCTGTAGCTGACAACACACGCACACTCGCACTCTCACTAAGCAGGCATGCTGTTGTCAAGCATGCACAGGTCACAGACTGAAGGGTGTAGCTCTGGGTTGGAAGGTCCAGGCAGGCACTGGCATTAGCTCCTCTCTCCTCTCTGGAATAAAGAAGATGGACTGTGAATTATCTGTGCAAATGGAGAAGAGGCTGGATGTTCCAGCCACCTCCCTGCCAAACAGCTGGTGGGCTAGCAACTCTCCTGACTGATGAGAGTTGGGCAAACTTTCTTTCTCTTTGGTGCCCACCGCTAGCAGTGCTGATGAGAAGTGGCAGGTTCCACAGAGGGGAGCAGGGAGCCTGCAGGGTCCCCTCCCTGAGTGATCAGCACTTTTGTTTCAGCCTGGAGGTTCTAACACTGGGGGACCAGGAGCAGGCGCCAAGGGTAATAGCGTTTGGATCGAGGTGCCAGATCTGGGATTGATGCAGGGCAAAGCCAGTGAGGGGCTAGGGGATTTTTTTTGAATTACGATTTTAAAATACAAGGACAAAGGGCTAACACTGTAAGGGAAGGCTGCAGGGAGGAGGAGAGGGAGAACATACACAGGAAGGGGCAATATTTCTTCCCAGACAGTAAACAACTGCAGAATAAACCCCAGAAATGACACTTGGCGAGCATCTGTGGGCAGCTTAGAGAGTTGCTCGTCCCGGAAGAGTTATTGGTTTTGTTCAAGCTTCATATGATGCTTGCTTAAAAAAATTGGTTTTATGTCCCCTCTTGCAAAAGTCTGGAGGGGAAATCAAGCACGTAACATCTGCCTCATGTCATCATTTAGATGTTTATGAATAAACCAATACTGGCAGGGTAAGCAGAATGGTACTGGCCATTAGCTGTGTGTGGATTAGCTGTGTGTGGATAAGCTGGGAATGTCTCCCAACCCCAGAGGAAATGCCCCATCCCAGGGGTCCTTCCTGCTACTCAGGGAGGTCCCGGATTCTTGCCGTCTGTGGTGGCCTAACGTTTGAGCACATGGGATGTGCAGATATGAGCAAGCAAAGGTGATGAGCTGTTGGCAGACAGACCCAGGTTGACTTGGTCTGCTACATACACTTCAAGATCCTTAGCAGTGTCTCCATTCTGAACTTCTCTTTAACTGTAAGATAAGGAAGATAATTGTGATAGTGACCCCTATGCTTACCCATATCCATGAGCTCCGCTGTCTTTCCCAGCTTCCTTTTCAGTTGGGTTGGTCATGTGACTGATGTGGTTAATGGGACATGAGTGAGTTAAGGTAGGTAAGTATACAGTGTGCTTATCCAACACTTTCTTATCTGTGGTTCAGTGACACACTGGAACAAGCCTGGGTTCCTGAGTCACTGTATGGATGGGAGTCATGTAGGAGAGGCCTTAAAGATTTTAAGTTGTCTGTG
Source organism: Condylura cristata (assembly GCF_000260355.1). Lineage (NCBI taxonomy): Eukaryota > Metazoa > Chordata > Mammalia > Eulipotyphla > Talpidae > Condylura > Condylura cristata. Next base: position 5,903,656 of record NW_004567133.1, read on the forward strand.
ACAACAACTAATATTAACTACCCAGCAAAAGTAGTTTTTAGACTACTGACAATAGCTCTGCTTTGAATTATTGTGAAAAATAATAAGTCAGAGTTTACAAAGAGCTTAGCTAAATGCCTGGTATCTAGAAAATGTTCAATGAATATTAGGTATGTGTATTAATTTATATTTAACAAGTTTTAAATCTCCTATCATATGCCAGGCATGTGGAATAGTAACAACAGACACATACCATAATATTTTGGTTACAAATTATATCATGTACCCCACAGTAAAATAGAAAGGACTCATTCATTCTGCAGTGTTTGTTAACCACTTGTCTCTGTTTCATGCTCATTAAGTTTTCTCTCTTAAACTGCTTGCAGACTATTGAGAAATGCTCACAGAGGTAGATAATTCATGTCAAATGACCACTGTCATTCAGAGGGGTCTTTTCAAAATTGTAGTGTCACTAATTCTGCTTGGTGGAATCAGGGAGGACATCACAGAGGAAGGGGCTTTTGAATTCAGTCTTGAAAGTTTGGGTAGGGAGTAGGCAGGTGAAAGAGCATTTCAGGCAGAGATGGGTGCCTGGTCCCAAGGTCTTGTGTTTGATGAAATGCTGGGAGCCACCTCTGGTTACAGGAGTGCAGGGTATGTGTGTCAGGCCCACAACACTCCATCTCCAAGATGCCATGAATAGGCCATCTGAAGCAGGGAAGGGCTTTATTCAGAGGTGAATAAAGTAGGGATTTTGTGTTGTGGAGACCATCCTGCCATTTTCAAATGGGTCCGACCTAACCAGGAGGATCCGTAAGAGTGGGCGTCTTTCCGTGTTCAGAGACTGCTATAGTGGAGAGATTCTGTATGGCTGACTTTGGGAGAGAGGGTGTCATAGTCAAGGAATGTGGGCAAGGGAGGGAATCTTTCCTAGAGTCTCCACAAAGGGGTGTAACTTGATTTTAGCCCGGTGGGACCCATGTGGAATTCTGACCCCTAGAATTGTAAGCTTTGTAGCTTGCGTCAGGGTTGTGGCAGTTTGTTCTAGCAGGAATCAAAACGAATATAGTGACTTTTGAAGAAAGATGCTGGACAGAAGGGGGGCAGGTGGAGTCTAGATTTATTCTGAATGAGCAGTGAGTGGTTCTCAGATCCCACTTTTTCATCGGAGAGGGTTATTCTGTATTAATATTAATTTCAGAGAGAGGGAACTGCCTTGTTTGTTTTAATGGATATGAATTTTCTGTAAATTGGTTGTCTATTTCTTTAATTAATGGAAATTTAGTTATTTCTAGTCCTTTGCCATTAAGATAAGGCTGTAATGAATTCTTTTGACCTTGTGTTATTTCGGGCACGTCGAAGTATGTCTGTATGATGAATCCCAAGGAATGAAGTTGTGGGGTCATCTTTGGAATATGCATTTTTAATAAATGTCTGAGAACATGGTGATTCAGAAGCCAACTGAAATTAAGTGGAGGTTCCAAGTTCTGAGACAGACAGTGTGGAGGCAGGGAGGCCAGGGGAGAGGCTGAGGCAATGGGCCTTGAGGATGTGTGTATGTGTCAGAAAGGGGAGGGGGGGTAGGTGTTGATTTACTTGTGATTATATGTCAGTTTTTTTTTTTTTACGACTGCATTTATTTATGCATACAGAAATGGGGTACAGGCTAGAGGTGCAGGGCCGGCGATTGGATTCACCAGGAACTGAGTGGGGAACAGAACAAGCAGATTGACTAACTACACCGCGGAAGGGAGCAGCGGGCGAGACAGGAGAGGTCTGCTGTGCCGTGCGGGTCACCCCCGGGGCGGGGATCGAACTCGCACTGAAGCGGCCACGGCTTGGCTTAGCTTCGCAGTGTAGCGCTCCAACCCGCTGCGCCACCAGGGAGGGCCCAGATCTGAATTCCAATCTCCCTGCTTTTCAGGCTCCTCGTTTTGACCCTGGACAGATAATGGCCTTTGTGATTTGGGGGGAGGGAAGTGCTGGCAATATGAGAAAGAAAAGTACACAGATGTTCACGCTGCCTGTGACTGCCTGAGTTGTGTTTACTTGCTTGCACGGAGCTGGGGGTCGCAACTACAGGTGCACAATGACTCTGTTTTGGTTGTGCGTTTACACAGAAACCCTTGGTCACCTAGGTGCTTTTCCAGTGGAGTCTCCACTCGGGAGTTGATTTTGATTCCTCCCCCAGTGAGCTACATGTCCGTGGCAATGAGGCTTTGCAAGGATGGCTCACGATGCCCTCACGGCCGGTGCTTGTCTGAGATGTCTCTGCAGCTCGCTCGCCATAAGTCTCCCCGCAGCCTCCCAGAGGAGAAGGCTGAGCCTGCATCCCGCCCTTCCTCCCCAGGATGGGGTGGGCGCCGTGAGGGCGGCCCGCAGCCTGGGGATGGTGTAGGAGGCGCAGAGTGGGCAATCTGAGGGGCCATCAGCAGGGCCGCTGAGCAGATCATCCCTCTTCCCGCCTATGTTTGGGATATTTGTTACTCTAAAAATATCCCTGGCTGCTGCGAGCAGTCACGCAGGCTGTGCGCTGCAGGGCGCCAGGGAGCATCATCCTGCCCGCCACACTGTGGCTGCTCTCCAGCTGCGCTCGCCCCGGCACCTCGGCCGGGCGTCCCGGCTTCGTGGCTCTGTCCCTAGCCACAGCCGCCTGTTCTACGGTGATTCTGTTTTCCCTTTCTCTGGGCTCATGTTTTCTTTCCATCAGTGTATTGATTTTAAATTGGACACAGGAAATCAGCACAACTTGCCCCAAAGAGAAGAAGCGTACACACACGTGCGTGAGGACAGTCAACATGCTGCATTTGCCTCCCTTCGCGCTCTTTAAAATAGGAGCTTGGCGGGTTTCAGAGCAACGAGGAGGAGACGCTAGCCCCAAACTGGATTTTCTCCTGGAAGTAACCTGGAGGCTTGCAAGGGAGTTGGCAGGGCAAGTCCTTTTTCCAGATGGGCCTCTGAGATCTCACGCCACATCCCCCCGCCAAGAACCACGTGGGGAACACGGGAAGGGTCCGGCACCTCTTCTTGGATCCCTTGGGAACCTCGCCCTGTGGAGGCCCCAGTCTTTCTGGGGTCCTCTCCCCACTGGGAGGCTTAATGCCCCTTGCACAGTCTTTTCAGTAGTCGGATTCTTCTTTGGTTTTATGGGATAGGGTTTTGTTCCTCAAGCCCGCTAGGCTTCCTTCTGCTCCCTGCAGTCAAACGAAGTCAGCCCTTCCCACAAGTTGCAATCTTCCATGTGACGAAAAGTGGGGAGCTCTGAATTCAGAGCACCCTGGGCAGAGTCCTGGATCTAACACTTACCATCTCTGTGCCTTTGGGCGCGATATTTAACCTCACTGAGCCTCAGTTTCTCCATCTGATTGATAGGGAATAGTAGAACCGCCTGTGCACAGGACTGTGAGGATGAGACAATCGCGCGTGTACGGATTTAGCATGGAGTACACGCTCATTAAGTGTTAAGTATTATTAGTCTGTAGCCAGGCCCAGCGGGGCCCTTGTCCGCCCGTACCTTCTTCTGCATCGGAAGGCAGAAGACTCAGCTCATATCTGACTCATGAAGAGAACTTAAGCATCTGAAGTCTCCTCCCTGAGTCCTGGTTTCCACATCTGGAAACTGGTGGTGGGGCTCTGTGCTCCCCAGCACCCCTTCTGCCTCTAGCTAAGGTGGGTAATATGGTGGGGGTGGGAGTGGAGAGGAAAAACTGGGCCCGCATGGTGAGCCATCGTCTGCCTCGGGGCTCCAGAGTCAACGACCAGAGTGCCTCTCTCCTTCTTAATTTCTCCTTAAGAACTGGTGGCTGGTGGGCAATGAGTGAGGACAGCTTGTGAAGGATTCCTGATAGTATCAAAAAAGAAAAAAGAAAAAAGGACACAATTAAGACTGAGGTATTGGGAAAAACAGACTTCCCTTGCTTCAAACAAACCCAACATATGGGGTGACAAAAAAATCATACTGTCCGTTATTTACGGGCTCCCTTGCAAAGTCATGTAATTGTGAACACTCGGCGAGTCTTGCCGGGCCCCAGCCGTCTCACTGGTCTGATCCCATTTGATCCTCGCTATGTATAAGGCAACGCTCGTGGCTGTAACAAACTGGAGATGTCAGTGGAGGGACACAGTGGCTGGGTGTTTCTTGCTCATGTCACACCTGAGGACAGGTGACCCTGCTCTACCCCACACAGTGACGTGGGGCCCCACCAGCATCCATACTGTGCTGCCCCTAGGACACTAGCGCCTTCTGCATCTAGGTGGAAGAGGAGCGAGAAGCCTTCTCCAGAAAAGCCCTCCCAAGGAAGTGCCATCCACGTGCCCACGTGGCCCCTGGGACGCGGGGGTTCTGGGAGATAGGGTGCCAGGCGAGGCAGCCATTTCCCGGAGGTCGCCCTGCACCATGGACGGAGCAGCACTTTTCACGGCCTGTTTCCCCTTTGCCAGAGGAGGAAAAGTAAGACCCAGAGACCCTGGCCCTGGACTCTCCAGACTCGCATGAATTAAACTCTTAAGGGAACTCAACAGTGCTCGCTCTGTGAGTTCAAAGCCCTCACAGTCAGCCATGAGGGTGTTCATTTTAAATAAACAGTTGATTCTTTCAGCTGTAAAATCCTTGAGAGCAATTCTCCCTCTGCCCACGATGCCCGAGATGCCCAGCTGGGCAGGTGTGAGGCCACAGGGCTGCCGTCCTGATGCCAGGCAGGCATTTTGTCTTCAGTGTTTCATCCACTTGGAGAAGCGATTATCCCCAGAAAGTTGACCCACGTTTTGGGCTCCAGCCAGAAATCAAGGCATGGTACCATCTGTAAGAGATAAATAAATCAAAATATCATCAGCAGATAAGTGTGTGCCATCTGCTGCCCTGTCAGTTGAACTGGCAGAGGCCTCCGGAGAATTCCAAGGAAGCGCTTGCCAAGGCTGGGCTCCCGCCCGGAGAGTGAGAGGAGAAGCTTCTCGCCAGGTCTGCTGGCATTTGTCTTGACTCCTCGCTCCCGGGACTCACTCCTTGGTTCCGGCCAGCTAAGGAGTGTGAATTTTCGCTCTTGCCAAACACTTAAGATCTTTCCTCATCGGCCACATTTGTTGGGGGGCCGGGACCAGCTCTCCGCTGCCCTCCCAAGTTGAAGGCACCTGCTCTGTGAAAACTAGCCACGCGTCTGCCAAGAGCTCGGAAGCGGCCGACTTGGGGCTCCTGGGGTGGGCACTTGGATGCAGCCACATCCCTTCGCCTGCAATATTTCTCCTGCTGCGTGTTTTTGGAGGGCATCCGGGACGTCCCCAGAATGACAGGATCGTTTCAGTACCTGCTTACCTGCTGGGAGCGGGTGACGGACAGTGGCCAAAGGGGATTGATGTCTCTGTGCTGGGTCGTCTCAATTTGAGGCCTGACTACACCCACCACTGGCTGTGTGACCTGAGACAAGGGACTCAGACAGCCCATGCCTCAGTTTCTTCATCTGTAAGATGGGATGGGGGCAGTTTGTCCACCCCGTTTGGCCGGGCACAAAATACGGGTGTGATGTGTGTCCAAATACCATTTGCTGGCTGGCTCTGAGAGAGCACTGTGACCTGCTCTCCCCGCAGCCCCTCACACTGGGACCCCCGCGCCCTCTGCTCACCCCGCACTCCACAGACACTCAGCTGCACCATCTGGTGTGGTACGGAATTAAGTCACTTTCCTCAGACCCAAGATCTGGGGACCCAGCCAAGGACACTGGGCCCCCAGTTCTCCTCCCTCTTGCTGCCCAGCGTCCTGCTGCCAGCCAGACCTGGGCCACTGCATATTCGTGCCAAGGGCAGCGGGGTGCCGGGTACTCGTAGACCTGCCAGCCCCGGGCATCTGCCTCTGGCCACCTCCCCAGATTTTGCCGGTTGCCAGGTTCCCCCCACCTGGTTAGGCTGAGGCTGCTTCTGGCCTGGGAGGCCTTCCAGGCTGCCGTGGGAGGAGTGCGACGTGTGTCTGACCTGGGATCCAGGGAAGGAGTCAGGAACAGCGCTTGGTTTTGGAGCCGAGCACGAGCAGGTGTTCTAACGCACTTTCATCTGTATCCTTTTTGCAAACTGGCAAGGCAGATACTCGGTTTCCATTTGGCAGGCGAGGAAAAGGCGTAGAGGTGAAGCCTTGTGGCTAGGCGGAAGCAGAGGCGGGATTTGAACCCGTCTTGTGGTTCTGAGCCCAGACATCTCCATTTGCCTTAAGAGCACACCCCCTTTCAGAGGGAGCCCCAAGAGCAGTGATGAATGACAGTCGGGGTGTGGGTGTCAGCACATCAAGCTGATCCCTTTGCAGATGTTGCCGGATTTAAATCTAATCGAAGACATCTTGTCTTATATTCATTACCTCATTTAGCCCTCAAGCAACCCCACGAGGCTGGCATGATCACCCTTGACTGGCCAAAAAATCCAACAAGCAAAGAAAACATTCCTCCTTGGCCCCAATGCTGGTGGCTGGCAGAGCTGGGGTGGGAACCCCGGTCCTTGTGAAGCCAGAGTCCAGGCTCTTCCCCAGGAGTGCACCTGCCAGGCTCCCCGGGCGGCCTCCACGCTGGCCTTCCTCTCTCTAGTAGACCAGACCGGGCAAGATTCCTGGAATCAGGTGCCAGTGTGAGCCAGAGGGGGGCAGTGTGACCGGAGCCTGTGCCTGCGTGAACAGGAAGCCTGGGCCCTGTGTGCCTGTGAGCCGGAGCTCCTTGGTGTCGGGATGGGGGTGCCGCTGACAAGCTCAACGCACGGCGCAGGGCCAGTTTCTGAGCAGCAATCCCTGCCCACTTCCCACCTAGGCTCAGCTGGACACCTCCGAGCCACAGGGTCCCCCTGGCCAGTGGCGAGGGAAGCCTGGGACCTGGGGCTGTGTGGCCACAGAGCACCCAAGTTCCACAAAGTGATGTTTCACTTGTCCTTCTGATCAAGGGAGTGACCCCTTCAAAGAGACATGTAGACACAACTTCTGGGGTTTGTTCAAACATAACTCTGAGGTGGCGGGTGTGTGGAGGCCAGACTGCAGTGGGGTGACAATTCCCAAACTGGGTGGGGACATGGTGTTCTTCCTATGAGGCTCTCTGTTGTTTTGCTGTTTATTTTTTTAAGATTTATTTATTTATGCATACAAGAGTTAGGGTGCAGGCCAGAGGTGCGGGGGATGAGAGGACACACCAGAGACAGCGGGGAATAGAACAGGCTGATTAACTGAAATACACAGCTGAGGGGAGCAGCGGGCGAGACAGGAGCGTTCTGCTGTGTCATGTGGGTCAGCTCCCTGGCCGGGGCTTGAACTCATGACCTGCTGCAAAGGCTGCTTATTGCTTCATAGTGCTGCACCTTAACTTCTTGCTCCACGAGGAAGGCCCCATGAGGCTCTGGTTTTGTAAAAAGATGGAAATGTCCCATAATAAAATCTTTCTGAGAGATTGTGGATTTGCCTGCATGGAGCAGGTGGTTTGGCTGGGGAATGTCCTGGGCCCCCTGGACAAGTCAGTCAATGGGATGATGGGAAGAGGCTTGGAAAGACCCAGGCCTGCGTCAGGCCCTGGCACTGCCACTTCGCAGCTGTGGGTGAGCCTGCATCCCCTCACCTCTAAGACGAGGACGGGTCTGTCTTCACCCAGCTGCGATGCGTCCAGGCACTGGGATGGCGCCTGCTGACTCGGGGTGACTCCAGGCCCGCAAGGGCTGTGTGTGTGGCAGGCGTGGGGCTGGGTGTGACCGCCCTACTGCTGCCCTTGGGGCCACCTCCTCTTCCCTGGAGAGGACAGACACCCTTTCTGTTGCCCCTTTCCTCTTAGACAGGCCCCAAAACACGCCCACGCCCAGGCTCACCGTGGCCTCCGGGAAGGGTGGACACACCTTTCCACTGCACAGTCGCCTCAGTCTGGCATGCGGCCCTTGATAAAGGCAATTTACAGGCGGTTCTTCCTTCTTTCTTCCACAGTCCCCTCTTCAGACTTTGAGGACACAGAGTGACTAAGACACATGGTCACAGAGCTTCTGTTTCCTGCAGAAACACCAGGTGTTAGCAGAACAGGTGCCTCTCCGGGGCGGGATCCTGGCAGCCGTGTCTCTGGTCCTGTGCAGACCCGGCGTCGCCAGCTCTCCTGATTCTCCAGGGGCAGAGCAGGCCCTGACCCCTCGGGCCCCTACGTGGGTGCGGCCTGGTGTGAGCCCTCTGCCTGGGGAGGGCCTGGAGCCAGGGCCGTGGCTTCTCGCCCTCTGTCCTGGGCATCAGGACCGCTTGGCGCCAGGACATCTTACCCGCTCGAGGCTTGGGGCGAGGCTCTCGTGCACCGTCCCTGCGTTCAGTTTCTCGTTTATATTCTCAACAATATCTGTGGGGTGCTCGCTGCGTGCCAGGGACTGTTCTGTGGACCCGCAGGAGAGGGGGCTGGACTGGGAGGCGAGAGGGAGGGGCCCGGTGCTATTGACTTTGCGTCTGTATTCCTTGGGGACACGGGCTTTTCAAGAGTAAGGCCTGCGGAAGATGCCCTTGGGGTCAGAGATGTTTGGGCCCTGCGCCCCACTCAGTCACAGGGCTCCTGGGGGGGGGTCAAGGCACAGCTTGGAACCTCATTTCCTTTTACATGCTGAAAACCCTCCTTTTGTTCTTATAGGTGAAAAATGTCGCAGTTTCATTGACCTGGCGCCAGCATCGGAGAAAGGTGAGCATACACCCCCCAGCACCCCCTTGCCAGCCTCCTCATCCTAGATGCTCACACCGGGTGGCAACCCCGCCCCCAGCTTCTCCTTCAGCAGCAATGCAGGATGCACCCGGCCCAGCCTCCCAGACAGCGTCTGCTGCACAGCTGCGCTTCTGGAGCTCCCAGTGAGTGCAGAGGAGCTGGAGGAGGCCTGTTGCCCCTGCCCAGCAGGTGGCCAGCGGGGCTCAGTGCTTCCCTCTTGTGTGTGTGTGGGGGGAGTCAGGTGTGATAGGCGTTCAGGTGAGAGGGGTGTTAGAGGCACTTTCTCCTGCTGTAGGATTTGATCCTGGGGGTGAGGCCAGTTGTCCTGACTCTTGACTCCCAGTCGCGGGGCGTCCAGCCTAGCTGAGCGGTCTCACTGGTGAGCAGGACCCAGCGGCCCCCAGAGTCCGAGCCAGCGGGGTGCTTAGGTACAGGCTGCAGCTTCTTCAGGGTTACAGCAGCCCCAATCCATTTATGTCTCATATGAAAGCTGGAGAGCAGGTAATCCAGGCTGGTTCTGCTCCCCGTGTCCTCAGGGCCTGGCCACCCAGCCCCTCCCCATCACCCTGTGGACATTGTCTTCAGCTCTGAAGCGGCTGCTAGAGCGCCAGCCCTTGCGTCTGCATCCTGTGCAGCAGCTGGAGGAGGGCAGAGAAGGGACAAAAGGTGCATGTCCACGCTCAGGGGCCCAGAAGTGGCTCCATGCCACCTGCTCACAGCTTGGTCACATGGCCACACTGGCTGTAAGGGAGGGCAGGGCCTGGGCCTTTGTCCCTGGGAACCGAGGCACTGGGGCCTGGCCGTACCCACGTGGCCCCCGCCACGGGGGCCACGGAGACTGCGGAGAGCTCTGGTCTTGCCGTCGGGTGGGGATCCCAGGCAGAAGTCCGGGCCCATAAACTCTCCACACGGGGGCCTTGGCCTGCGTGGCTCTGCGAATTCTCGTCCAGGATGTGTGGCCGCCGCGCCCCCTGCGGGTGGGGCCAGACTGTGGTTTCCTGCAGCATCAGGAGGTGGGGGGCTGGGGGCCACGCGGCCCGGCGCCTCGCAGAGGCAGGTCACGAGGCTGGCGGGGTCCCCGCGCGAGCAGCAGGCCGCGCATGCGTGCGAGCGCACGTGCGGGGCGCCGATGAGCTGAAGCTGGCGGGTGCGCGGGGCGCCGCCCGGAGGCGTCCGACCTTTATCGCTGCCCCTGTCGTGAGGATGGAGGGCCACACAGAGGCTGTGTCTTCCCGTTTTACTGGCCTCATCATTTTGCTTGCAGGCCAAGAACCTTCTGGCTGTGTACATAAAATGTTTACAAGGGGCTGAGTGGGCTGCTTCGCTGCCAGGTTGCAGGAGGATTTCCGTGGACTTTGCTGCCTCTCGGCACCCGGCACTCCCTCGGCTGGCGGGGTTTGGCCGGGCGGCCCCGGGACCTCTCTAGAAACCTCCGTCCAGGGCTCTGCGCGCCTGTCTCCCTGCCCTCACCACCCTGTGCTTTCACAGGTGGGAGCCCGGACTGCAGGAATGCGGGGTTCCCTCCCAGTCCGTGTGAGGTCACGTGTGAGCCCAGGAGTGCTCGCCCCCAGATTCTCGCCCCTGTGACTCTCCCCACCTCACCCTGGATCTGTGAACTCGGATGACACCGTGGCACGAACACAGTGCCGCCTGTGCCAGGCTCTGCGGGGAGAGCACACACCAGCTCGTTTCGTCCCCGCTTACAGCTGAGGGGACGGTGGCACAGCGAGCTGGGTGCCCAAGGCCTGAGCGAGGGTGCCTGGGCTTCAGCGGGAGGGTCTGTCTCAACCTCCTGGTTCCGTTGCTAAAAAGCCGGGCTTTCTGCTGTGTGTGCACACGGGCATCTGGAGGGCGGGCCCCTGTGCTCCGGGCATGGAGGCAGCTATGTGTGGGCACATGTGAGCTTGTATGTGCAGGTACACAGATGTGTGTGAGAAATGGGGGTGTTTGTGCACATGTGGACGTGGCGTGAGCGCCGTGAACGCGGCCCTCTGTGGGCGTGGGTGTGTGTGCCCGGTGTTCTGCCCTGCATCTGCCCAAGGCCTCTGAGCTGAGTCCAGAGACTTCGCAGGCCACTGCTTCCCTTCTCTTGCCCACCACTCTCTGCAAACACAGTCCGCCTTCGAGTTCTTTCCGGGGCACCTCCTCTCCCCTGGGTCATTTGCCAGCTGCTCTTGCCCTTTGCTCCTGACCCTTTCCCCAGCAAAATATCTGTCATCAGTGTTTTATCATGACATGCGTTTTTCCTAGTTTGCCTGGCATTCTGGTTTTGTGTTTCACACGGGAAATCTCTTCATTTTACACTAGCCTAAGCCACATCCATTTTTCTTCTAGATTCCTGCCATAATCTCTTAACTGCTACTTCTTTCCATTTTTTGTTCCCTGACTCACTTGTAGCCGAATGATCTTTTAAAAGCATAAACCGTCTCATGTGACTTCCTGGTTAAAAGGCCTTCCTTGGCTCCCACGTCACTCAGAGTCCAGTCAGCACTCTCGCTGTGGCCTCCAAGGTCTGTGGGGTCCCGCCCTAGACCTGGGGTCTCATGTCCTGCAGCCTCTCCTCTCCCCATACTCCAGCTCTCCAAAATCCTTACTCTTTTTGAGTCGGCCAAGCCAGGGGGTGCCTCAGGACCTTTGCATTTGCTGTGGCTTGCTCTTGAAGTGCTGTTTTCAGCTCTCTGCAGGGCTGGCCCCCTCTCATCCTTCAGGATTTGGTTTGGATGTCATGTCTTTAGGGGACACTTGCTTGGACAGCCCCTTTAGTGGACCTTCCTCCTGCAGAGTCTCTCTCCATCCCTTCTTTGTGGCTTCACATCACGTTTACTACCTGAAATGTAGTCTGTGCTGAATGAACAAAATAGGAACATTGATTTTCAGCTGGCCACGCTCTTGTTATAAAAGCTGTAATTCCTAAATGTGCAGAAACAGCTCCCAGAAGCCCACCCTCAGATATCCACTATTGGTTTGCTTTATCAGTCCTTGAAGATAAGGAAATGAGAGATGTGAATCGACAGACACATTTACATCTATGTGCATATATTATATGCATGTCCATGTAAGATGTCCATGTTTTTCATCTGAGTGCAGAGAACTCTTTTCTTTGGGGACAGTTAGTCCTGTGATAGTCCACAGTACAGAGACAGTCCCTTCCGAGAGCTGGACATTTCAGTTAGAGCCCTCACTCCACTCTGAGCATGCTGCCTCATAGTTGATCAACAGCCACGCGTGCAAGGAACGTGTGAGGGGGAACAGTGATCTCTTCTCCACCCCTGGACCTCCAGGCCTGGAGCTGCATGGAGCACCTCGGCAGGACAGGGGAGTGAGCCCTTTAACAAAGGTCTACTGAAGGCAATGGGAGGCTGTGGGTAAGAAAGGATTCAATATGTCCAGGCAGTTTGTGAAGAAGAAATGTGCAAATTCAGATAAACAGCAGTGTCTACAGGCGGGGAAAGTGAGATTGCAGAGAAGCCTCTCCATCTGCTTCCTCAAGGCTTCTCTGCCTCTCGTCACTTCATGAGAGCAAGATTCTTTGACCAAATAAACACCACCATCCAGATAATCTTCAGTCCTGGAATTGCTCCACGATATCCACAACAAGGTGGTGTAACAGGCTGCCCCAACTCAGGGGCGGTCAGCACTCACTTATTTTTGCTCAAGTCTGTGGGTTTGGCTGATGGAGGCTGACTTGGTTCCAGGAGGTAGATTGGGCCGAAGTCTGCATCGTGTGAGTCTGTTGAGGGGGCTGCGTAGAGGGCACAGGAAGACAAGATGCCAATGACACAGAAAACACTTTTTGGCGTCATATCTGCTAACATCCCGTGCAAGTCACACGGCCGGGTCCAACCCCATGGGGCAGAAACACATGACCCACAGGAAGGGTTGGGCTGGGGGGTGGGGTGAGTAGTTGCTGGGTATAGTCCAGTCTACCCTCTGGGTCTGACCACAGCTCTCAGGACTGGTTGGCAGCTGGTGGTACGGGAGCTGGTCCAGCTGGGTCTGCGGGCACATGTGTTCATCAAGGTATCTTCTGGTCATTGTCGTTCCAAAGGAATCTATTGCCTTCTCCAGCATTTGGGTGGCCATTCCCTCTCCCAGCACCCATGTGCGCCTGCCATTCCCCCACGTGCCTTGCAATCCGACCAACATTTCCTGAGCACCTGCTGTGTGAGTGGCTCTGGGCTGGGCCTCGAGGTGCAATGAGGTGCAATGAGGTGAAAGTCCCCCGCCTCCAGGAGTGGCTCACTGGGAAGCGAGCTAAGTGAATGCTTGCCAGGGCTCCAGACGAGGACTGAAGAACCCATCCTGCCCTGGAAAAAGCTGGGGGAGGAAAGGACGATCACTTTAGACCCGTACTGCAGGCGCTTAGGTTTTCTGCTCTTTATTGTGATAACAGGACCCAGTAAACATTTGTCCCAAACTGTTCGTCAAGGTAGGACATGGGGAAGGACCTAAGCCCAGGTGGAGCTTACTCTCACAGGCTGATGGGCTCTCTCGGAGAGTGAGTGAGCGAGCGAAAGCGCTTCTCGTGATTAATATTGGCCATCAAGACATGCCAGGAGCCTGCTAACTGCTCTTCCGGCTCCTGCTTCTCTGTCCTCGCGGGGTGGGACACACTTTCGGAAGCTGAGAGTGGCGAAGGAGAAAGTGGCTGAGTGCTCTCGTGAAGCCGGCTCTGCCCAGTCTCCCCGGCCCTCCTCCCTCCTCCTCGGTTTCCTTGTGTGCTCCATCTCCACCTGCCTTCCAGGCGGCTCCTTCCTCCCCTCCTTCAGCGAGCCCTGCTCCTCCTGCACCCTACTTCATGGGTGATTTATTCAAAGTGTTCTGACTACCACCTCCTTTCCTCTTATGACATATTAAAAGTTATTTTAATTAAAAATTAAAGTCAAGGGGCTTCCAGTCATCAAAAAAGTCCAACTGGTCAACCCACACCAGCCTTTTCTCTTCAGCTGATTGGTTTCCCCAAGAGGGACCTTAGTGTATGAACCCACCTGCCAGTGTCCTGGGTGTTGAACAGGGCAAAGTCATGGAGTGCTCCCAGGCCCCAGTGTAGACTTCCTTTAATTCTTGGTTTTCAGCCTGAAACTCAGCTGGGAACTTTGTCTCTGTTTCAGCTACGTTCTGAGGAGCTTCTCACTGTCTTCCTCTGTGTACATGCTCAGCTTTTAGCCTTCACTTACCTGCTAGGTCACTAACTGCCAGCCATTAACTTTCTAGTTCTTAAAATGTTGACATCTTTTGTCTGTTGTGCTTCTTGTTCTGTGGACTTACGCTTTTTTATTTCTCCCCACCTCTGAACTCCAGGGTTACCTGTGGTGACGGACTCCATGAGTGTTGAGGTGACCTCCTTCACCAGGCTGGACACTTCCTGAGGACAGGCACTGGGCCTTGTCCTTCTGTGGCTCCCATGGCCTAAGGGACTGGGGCCAGGTGCCCACTGGCTGGCCCTTTTGTAAGGGCACTCAGACCTTGACCCACCTGCATCGAGCTGTGTTTTAAGCCTTCCTGCTCCATATCCATTTCCCAGCGAGCTGGGACTCCTGGCAGCCGCCAGCCAACAAGTTTTGTGAAACTACCTCCAAAGCTTGTCGGTTTCACTTGTTTACTCCTTCAGGGATGTGTGACAATGTGGTGGCTCTGTAGTGGCATCCTGAGTCTTGGGTGAATCATTTCTCACTTCAGACCCTGTCATAGTCTCTCTTCTTGGTCCCGCCAACCTCTCTGTTCTCCTTCTGACATTGATTGACAGTTTTGCGGCTCACTTAACATCATGCGTTTCATTGATCTGTGTCACACAACGGAAGCACGCAGAGACCAGAACATGCTGAGCAGGGATGGGAGAGGGAACCATCTTCCATAGATGCCCAAACTGAACTGCAGCTGAAAGCAGGTCAGCTTGTTGGCTGCGGCCTGAGAATGTGGGGTGGCCGGCACATCCTTGGCCTGTGTGTTAATCCTGGACCATCTTTGCACTCCTGGCTGCCCGGAGATCCTTCCATCGTCCTTCCTGAGCCAACACAAAGGGCCTGCCTCTATCATGCCTTCCCTCACTCCAGGGCTGAGCCAGATGCTCCCTCCTCCATGCTCACAGGTCACCAGGCACAGCGCTGTGATCTCAAGTGGGAACTCTGTTTCTCTCATTCCACTGAGACAGATACTTGGGAACATGGAGAGGAAGGACATGACCAAAGTGGTCCCCACGTCCGTTATTTCATCTCACCTGCTGTTCCCAGGAAATATAGAGGTAATTCTTTCAGCCTCCTGGCCGAGCGTGAGAATCACCAGTCCCCCAGGGACCCCGGTCCTTCTGTGGGGGAAGCTGGGCTCCAGGTTCCTCCTCCAGGAGGTCATATCCTGGCCATAAAGGACCTGGTGCCATGTAGTTGTTGGGGGCAGGGCAGACTGACCTTTCTCAGGAATGGCTGTGGTGACCTTTGTCCAGTGGTCAGCACCCCTCCATGCCAGGCTGTGTGCCAGGATCTGAGACAGGCAGAAGAATCACCCACAGATCCTACTCTTGAGGAGCCTTTCTGTAGAGGAGACAGGCAAGGGGCAGGGGCTCATCTGTGAATAGGAGACAAAGGCAGGGGCTGGACAGAAGGCCTTGGAAGGAATAATGACAGTCCAGGAAGGCTGCATGGAGGAGCGTGATGCGGAGAGGGTTCCAAAGGAGGCCAGCGTTCTTTCTCGTGTGTAAGGCGCCCCGCAGAAGGCCACTCCTGGTAGAATGAACAAAGACATGTACAAAGGGGTGAGACCAAGTGTCCCCGGTGCCTGGCACGTGGCAGATACACAACATTTACTGTGTGATTGAAGAGTGGAAGAAAAGTGGTTAAGAACCCAGAGAGGTTAAGTGCTTTGCTTAAAGTCACACAGCAAGTTAAAGCAAGAGCCAGGCTCACCTACCCGGCGCCTTTTGTCTTTTGTAGCAACACCTGCTCAGTTCTTCCTCCTACAGTTCCTTCCCACTCTCCCCTCCGCATCTCTCCCCCCAGTGTCACCTCAGTCCTTCCGCCTCCCCCATTCTGAAGTGCTGGCTCTGTCACTTTCTGTTCTGAATTTCTGGATTCCTCTAATTACATGCTCTTATTAAAGGTGATTAAATCCCCGTGCCTGGTGGAGGCCCACTCCCAGAGATCACAACATCTAATAATTGCTTTAGTTGCTCTAATTCCAATTATTCAAGATTATCTTTCCAGGTAATTAGGTGGCTGGGTAGCCTCGCCTGCTCACTCTCTTGGAGAGCGTCATATTAACCCCAAACGGTGGCCAGCTTTCATGTCTCGTAATTGGAAACAGTTTCTCCATGGTGAGAAGACTCTGTGAGGTGTAAACAGTGGTAATTTAAATTTCTAAATGACTCCTTGGTCTTATCATACTTTGATGTGAGAAATTACATCGGATGCTTAAATGCAGCCCTTTGCTTGCTTGTGAACTGGGGTGTCAGTTGTGTTGGGGGGACTGGGCTTGCTGAGCCACAAGGGATCTGGGTTTGAAGGATGGCCCTTTGCACAGCCCAGAAAACCTTTCCACAGGCGGGATTTCTGCCTGAATGGGAGGTCCGTGCTGTGGGTCACTGCTATACTCTGGGATAGAATTTGCAAGACCCTTCCATTTGCTGCAGACCTGAACTCAAAACGGGCCTTCTCTTTAGACACACGACGCTTCCTTTGAATGAAGTTAGACATGCAGCAGCAAATCAGGGCGCCATGTACAGTTGTACAAGTTACGCACTGAGCAAACCTGGTTTATGTGAATGGCACAGGGCGGGGTGGGGTGTGCAGGTTGAGTGTAGTGAGATGCCCGCTGCAAACCAGCCCTTAAGAAGTGGGGTCCTCACTGTGGGCCCTGACACACCATTGAGCACTTGCTACCAACCCGTCTCTCTTGGGGGATTCAGGCCTCTCCATAGTCGCAAAATAGGTGATATTATTTTCCCCAGCTTTCAGATCAGGGAGCCCAGGCTTGAGCGGGTGAAGGAACCTGCTCCATGACCGGGCAGTGGCCGTGTTGGGATTTAAACTCGCAGCGTCTGAGAGCAGTGTCTGTGAGAGTCTAGGCTCTGGCTCAAACCCTGCTCTGCCCGACTGGCTGTGGGGCCTATGGCATGCTGCAGTCTCTTCTCGGCTCATTGGTCTCGTCTGTAAAATGGGAGGGTGGCGCGCTCTGTGGGTGTCTTCTGCCATCACGTGGCATAATCCACATCCGGAGTCGGTGCAAGACCTGACTCCAGCTTTGTCAGATGGACTTACTCTTGGATTTCCCCATCATCTTGGTTTGGCCCAGCTGACTGGAAAGCTGCTTGGAACGTAACTCTGTTTGCATCTCGTTCTACCTAACGTTCAACTAACCTTTAGTGAACAATGCCCAGAATTCTCGTCCCTGCTAGATACAGCCACCCGCCTTATTTCATTTAATTCTTTCAATGTTTTTTTTTTATTATCTCTGGCTGACCGCAACGACACAGACTCAGAGAAGTTAAGCCACTTGCCTGAGGTCACACAGCAAAGCGATGATGCTGCGCACCCTTGCTTTTTCTGCCACCCGCACGGCCTTTCCACCCTGGCTGGCCTCTCCAGCCCGGGAAGTTCTTTCATCTGCTCTGCTGTGTGTTCTGACCCAGCCAGGTGGCCCACTGGCTCACAGCTGCCAGGGGCAGAGGGAGGCGGCAGTGGAGGGGACCCATAGCTGGTCCAGAGCACCCTCTGCTCCTCACGCACCCCATCTGCTGGCTCCTGCAGTCTCATCATTTGCAGCCATCTGCTGGGCTCCCTGGAGGCACGGCAGAGTCTGGGCTGTAACCCAGAACCCCAAACTTGCCACCTCCTCCTGTGTGAGGAGCAAAGGGCTCAAGCTGAGCGCGAGCCCCTGAGAGCCTGCCCTGGCTCGGGAGCCCCAGGAACTACAAACTCGGGAGAGATGCTCGCTCCAAAGGTGTGCCCTGCAGGCTGCAGCCCCAGCCCTGACCAGCTGCCCAGGAGCTGGCTCACAGACCCGGCCCGGGTTCTGGAGCCAGGTTCACTCCCACAACGCTTTGCTTCACTTAGGCTTTCTTTGGAAGTTCACTTTGAGTTTCAAGCCCTGCGTCTCTTGGCTGGGATGTGCTGGCCCCTGCGTGGCCGCAGGCACTCTGGCTTCTCATGTGTCTGACTGACAGCTGTGCTTTGCCGAAGGCAGAGAAGGGCCCAGTGAGGAGGGTGGCGGGACCGAGGGGTCGAGGGGAAGGACAAGTGGTTTCTGTACGCTGGTCTGTCTGGTTGGCCTCGTCCTGGGTCTTGGCCATCTCTGGGGTGGGGGAGGGGGGCATAGGCATAGTGTTTTCATTTTAACTAAGTTTTTTTGAGGGGTAAAAAGCTTATTAATACATAGTTCATTTATCATGCAGTATGGCCACTGAAAGTCGACAGTTGAAGCCTAATCTGTGAATTGTGCCACAATCACCACCATAGATGACGAACATTTTCTTTACCTGAAAAGAAACTCCGTTTCCTTTAACCATCACCCCTCCATGCACCACCCCCCAGCCCAGACCCAGACAGTCCCTGGTCTCCTTTCTGTGGGCGAGATTTGCCAATTCTGGGCCCATATAAATGGAATCATATGATTTCAGGACTTCTGTGATTGGCTTCTTGAAGCTGTCACTAATTAGAGCGTAGTACAGGGGGTGAGAGGAGTCACCAGAGACAGAGCGGGGAGCAGAACAGAAAGCTTGAAACCCACTGCTGAGGGGAGCAGCAGGGAGACAGGAGAGGTCTGCTGCGCCATGTGGTCAGCTCCCTGGCCGGGGGTCGAATTCCTGCTGCAGTGGCTGCAGACAGCTTCATAGTGCTGCGGTTTAACCTGCTGCACCACCAGGGAGGCCATCATCCCTTCAGATTTTGTTAGCATCTTCTTTCCTCTAGTTAACTTTATTTAAGAAGACAGGTTGTAATTACTGTAACGTAGGGAATATGGGTCTGTCGACTGTTTATCTTATCAGCAAGGCTTCCAGTGGACAGCAGGATATTCATAGCTAAGTTTTGGCGAGTCAAAAGTTGTACGTGGACTTTCCGCTGTGCGTGGGGGAGGGGCGTCCACATCTCTAACCCTGTGTTGTTCAAGGGCCAATGGTGTTTGCAGTAAAAATTGTGACTCTTGAACTTAAAAGCCCATACTCTTGTCACTCCAAAGTCTTGCTTGGGTGACCTGGGAGCTCCAGCCCTCCCCCACCCAAGCAACCCTCCCTGCAGCAGGGGGACAGGTAGGGAAAGGAGAGGGCACCCCGAGGCTGTGGGAACCTCCCCCGATGTCTCAAACTACCCCCTTACAGTAACTCAAGAGTCCGCGGGGTCTCTGCCACCTCTCGCTCACAGATCTGGTTTCTTACTGTTTTGGAATCCTAGCACCATCCCTACTTGGGTCCGCAGGGCTCCCCACACCCCCAAAGGGCCGGCCAGGCCCAAGTGTGCGCTCAGTTGCGATTTTGACTCCCTGCCCCACAAACTCAGCGGGGAGGACCCTTCAGTCAGAACTGACGTCCTAGACTCCGGCTGGCATTGGAAATGAAAACCCAAGTGGAGGCCTGAACCCCAGCCCTCCCCATCGGGGTGTGATGAGCTGGGGCGGTGGGACCCAGGCAGCGTTCAAAGGCCAGGACCGGTGAGTGGAGTCCTCCTTGGGGGCCATCTAACCCTCCCGCCCCGCCCGTGCAGGGCCCTGTTGACTGGGAGGTGGGGGGGGTTTGGGGTGTGTGGGGTGAGTGGACTTCTTCCTGTGTCCTCTTTAGACCAGTGCAGTCCATAAAGGTCACCACTCAGCTCTCTCCTCAGTGGCATCTCCTTGGAGATGCTTTTCCTACCAGTTGGCTAAAGAGGACACTGTGCAAACCCTGCTACAGTCTTGGAGGCATTTACTTGTCTTCCGTCTTGTGTCCTTGAGCCTCTGATCTCCACAAGGACACTGCTTGCCTGCCTCAGTGGGTGTGGAGTCTCAGCTCAAGGCTCGGCACCAGAGCCGGGAGCCTGGGCGCTGAGGCAGGCATGGCACCTGTCACTGACTTTAGCAGCCCGGGACACAGGGCTACCTGTGTGCCGTGTCGCACAGGGCAAAGCCGACGCTCTAGGAGGCTGAGCACGTTCCTCACGCCGACACCCAGGGCTGGCCACCCTCCAGATGGGGCGCTCTGTGGGGGCGCCCTCGCTCAAGTTCTAGGGTCCTGCACTTCTGATTTCCTTCACATCTTTGGAGATGAAATTCACAGCTGGTTAAGCCTCCTCCCCTTCCTGCACCTCCATGCCTTTTCTCTGGGGGTTCATTTAGAATTAAATGAATGAGAGGAGGAGGCCCTCAGCCCAGGAAGGGGCCCCGCGCTGGGCTGGGAAGGTGGCCTTGCCTTCTCGGCCGCGTACCTGCCTTCTGCTGTCTCATTATTTCCCGCGGAGTTCTCATCAATGTCGCTTTAGGACTGAAGTTGACAAATAACCTAGCAGAGGTGGTGAGGAAGATTTCATTTAGTTCCACGGTGTGCCTGTCTTCCCTGCACTGGGTCTGCGGAGGGAGCGTGGCGGGCTGCCCTCTGCACGGGGACCCTCGCTGGCCCAGCACCCAGCAGCTGCTGGACTGGGCCTGTTTCTGAGCCTCTCTGAGGCAAAGGGAACCAGACCCCTCCCCAGAGCCCTCCCAGGCATTTGAGTTCCACATTCAGACGTGCTTCCTTCCCGAGGGAGAATCTGGGATCTGATCGACAAAGGCTTTTGATGGTTTCTATCCTAGTCACTGGATCGACCTCTGTTTACTGAGCGTGACTGTGCCCCCTACCCCAGGTCTATTCCAGGCCCCAGCCCGCAAGGACTGCAGCGGCTTAGGGGAAGAGCCTGAGCTGATCGTCCCGCTCAGACCAGGCCTGTGATGGCAAGTAGCCACACAGCCTCCGTTCATTGACTGACTTCTCGTTACGCCTGTTTCCTCCTCCCACCTCTCCTCCCTATGGGTCAATTCCACTTAAAGTATTTATGTTTCTATGCGTTCTTACAAATGTGTCACTTTTTGCACATAGCTTCCCTGTATATAAATAGTGCGCGTATTAGTCAGCCATTTCTGCAGTAATTCTGTATAATAAATCACCCCAAATCTCAATGGCTTCCACAGCCAGGAATTATTTTCCTCGCCTTGGCTCTGTGGGTTGAGTGGGCTTTGTGTTAGGCCGAGGGGTTGGTCAGGTCTGCCGGGGCCACCTACCATTCTGGAACCAGCCTCTCCCAGGGGGACTCTCATGCAACAGCAGAAGAACCAGAGGAGGCAGAGACATCCGTGATACTTCTCAAGCCTTGGCTGGGGTGGCGGCTGGCCCCTGATGCTCATATGCCGTGGGACAAGGCAAGTCACATAGCGGTGCTCAAAGCTAGCGGGGTGCGGGGTGCGGAAGTATGGTCAGTCCCAGCAGCGCGGGCTCCCCTGTGGACTCAGCATGCGTGAAGGATCTTGCCTGGTTTCTTAAGTCCCATTAAGCACTAGCTTGTGGCATATCCATAACCCTACCCCCTCCCAGGATTCGCACTGGCCCTGCCGAGCGGCCCAGGCTCTGAGGACACTGAAGGGCATGCTCAGGCCTGTGCCCCAGGCCCGTGTGAGGGTTGGGGGTCGTAGGACAGGCCCACTTCACCTGCAGAATGAACACCGGCACCGCCGAGTGTCCCACACCCCCCCATTTGGGCCGACACTGGGCTGTACCCGGCTTGCCGTGTTTTCCCACCTGATCAGTAGACGGCATAAAGTGATGTCTCGCTGCCTTCATTTGCATTTCTCTGATTAGCTCCCTGTCTGAGTGTCTCCTCACGTGCGTCTCGGGTTTGGGTTTCCACCTCTGGAAACTGCCTCTCCACACCCCTCATACTGCGCTTTCCACTAAAAGAAAGGCCCAGGGGGTTGGCACGCGGCCTGGCAAGGGCTGGGCTGTGGGCAGCGGGGTGGAGGCATCCTTTGGCCATGCCAGGCTGAGTGAGGTCGGAGCAGGGTGCCCTTGCGGCTGGGCCTTGGTGAGCACAGGCAGGAGATTTCAGCCAGGAGGAATCCCAGGCTCATCCTCTTTGTTCTGATGTTAGTTGTTTGGCCTTCATGAATGACTCTGAGATGGGACCTTGTCCCTTGATTGGCCTCACAAGAACCCAAATGGAGAAGCGGATGTCAAATTATTGACTGCATTGGTGACCTGGAAATGACCCCCAGGTATGTTGGGCCCTTCCTCATGTTACTCTGGAAATCAAGTAAAAAGCATCTCTGAGCCACAGCAGCCGAGGACCAAGTGGGTGCAAAGGACTCCCTACTCCCAGGCAGAAAGAGGTCTGCTTAGGGCTAGGAACTCACTAGGTACCTTGCTGGGTGCTTATGGGGGCTGAGTCCATTGATTCAGTCAGCCAACACTGCTTGAGTACCTGCTGTGAGCTGGGCCCATGCTAGACCCCGGATACAGCTGCATGAAAGGAAAACGAGCCCACTTCCTGAGCTCCATCCCAAGAATGCATGTGGAACAAGCAAAGCCCGACATGGCGTGACCAGCGGAGGAGGCGCCTGGAGCAGGGCACTTGCTGTGTGTGGGCGCAGGGAGGAAGGCCTCCCGGGAGAGCTGTCATCTGAGCATAGACCCAAGGAGGTGAGGGCTGGGTGGGCGTCGGGGGTCAGTGAGGTGTTACAACTAGAGCAGCAGCGGCCGACTTGCAGGTTATAGTTGTTCTAGGAAAGCTGCTATTGTTGATATCGAGGGTCGTGTGCCCTGCCCAAAGACACAGGAACGGGCTGGGACTGAGATGAGGGACCTCGAGCACGGAATTAGGGAGCTCCTCAGCGCCTGGCTCTCAGAGGCGTGCAGCACAGGCCTGGCTGGCAGGTGCAGCTGGGTTTGCGCCTCGTCTCTAATACACAGAGTGACAGGTGCCCTGCGGAGAGGCGTGGCCAGCTGGGTGGGGGTCTGGAGTGGAATCGGGGCTCTTGAGAACCCCTAAAAGCAGGAAATGAAAGAGGTGCAGTGGAGGAGGCAGAGAGCTGGGCTCTCTGTGTTGAGTGCTCTGGGCCTGTGGAAGGAAACTGGCTCCCAGCCTTCCCTCACCAAGTTCTCTGTGAGGCAGTTATACCAGTAACAATGCAGCAGCCAAGGCTTTCCAAGGCCAGACATGGCAGAAACACAATGCAGACTGGTTGAAAGGAAGGAGGGAATCTGGGGACCCAAGAAGCTGAAAACAGCCTTCAGGTATGGCTGGATCCAGGACTCAAATGACATCACTGGAATCTCTCTTTTCAACTGTCAGCTTTGCAGTTTCTCTTTTAAGACTTTATTTACAGTGTGGCTCTCTATAAGGTGGCAAAGCGAGTGCTGGAGGGTCCCAGAGGGTTTTGAGAGGGATTCCAGAGCCGTCCCCAAGGGAAGAGACGTTTTCTTCCTCAGCAGCATCCCACGCCCCAGCATGATTCTCACTCGGCTGACTTGGGTTACTTGCCCTTCTTGAGTCAATCCCTGTCCTTAGGGAGACGCATAATGCTGATCGACTGGGCCTGGAGCTTGTGACCATTCCTAGGGCCTGGAGTGAGACCTCAAACTACGGGACTGAGGGTGGGAGAGGAATGGCTCCAGAAGGAACAGCAGGTAGCTGTCATCAGGAGAGCTGTCCTGGCTGATTGTCCCCCTAACACTGTGATTGCAGCCTGTCACCTCCCAGGTCAAGTGGGTCTCACATCTGGTAGCAGGTTAGGATCACGCGGGAGACTGTGGGAAGTCCCGGGTTCCTGGGTTTCGTCTCCTCAGAGTCCGATGCAATAGGTCTGAGGTTAGACTGCAGGATCCTTAACTTTTAAATGCTCGTCCAGCCTCCAGGACTGAGAATCGCAGCTCACCTGGGCCTGGCCCCTTCGTTCACTCTGTCTGTTATCATGCTGTGATTGGGAGATTTTCCAGTTTCTGAGTTCATCAGGAGGAAAGCGAGAAAGACAGCCACCCTCAGACTCTGAATGCCTTAGCTCTGGGGTTAAACGGCGCTCCAGGCTGGTGCCCTGCTCCCTGGGGATGGCAGTGAGGATGACAGAGTGTGGCTTCTGACAGCTTCAAAGCCACAAAGGTTTCACCCCTGCCACTGGCCTCGGGCCACTCTGAGGACCCTCTGACCCCGCTTTGTGTTGCACCCCGCTGCCAGTCAAATGTCAACAGAAACTCGCTGTCGGCTGAACGGGATCCAATTAGAGGCCTCTCCTCGCGCGAGGTGAGCCCGGCACACCAAGCCCTGGCTTTGTTTTGCTTTCTCTTCACTCACAAGGATTTTATTTTCCTTAGGACGGGGCATGGGGTGAAGCGGCTGTGAGGGACCAAGTTGGACACGTAATGAGACTCCCTCCGGGACTCGTCCTCACAAGTGTTATTTTCTGTCACGTTGAGGAGATGGCAGTGTTGGGTGGGGAGAAAGTTCAAGTCAGATCGACCTGGACTGGGGTCCACGTGCTGGGACTTGCTTTCCTTGAAAGACCTTGGGACAGTGAGCCTCAGTTTCCCCACCTGTCACACAGGGCCAATAGCAACCTACCTGAGAGGATTTTGTGCATGGTGCGAGAGCACCTGCAAAGTCCATGGCCGGCTACCAGGCTTCTCCTCACCTGCTGGATGGGGACAGGGATTTACTGAGTGTTTACTTCCCCAGAGACCTTGAGAGGGAGGGTTGGGGTGGGCGCTCTGTCCTCATTGAGCTAGGCTCTAGTGGAGGAGACAAACATGAATAAATCATTCTAAGAATGACTTATGCACTCAGCAAATTATGATAAAGCACTGATTAGAAAGCTACTCTGTAGAATTCCCTGGGGAGATTTTCAGAACGATGGATGCCCTCACTCTCGCACCCCCCACTTAGAGTCTGATCCACTGACCGGGGCTGGGGCCTGGGCCTCAGTGTTCTTTAGACTCTCCCTAGGCCAGTGTGTGTATGGCGGGGGTTGAGATTCACCGGTCCGTTGAAAGGGGGATTGATAACTGAAGCAACGAAGGATGCTTACCTGCGTGGCAATCAGCGAGGGGGCCCTGGTGGAGGTGACGGTGGACTGAGGCCTGAGTGGGGGTGTGTGAGTGGGCCAGCTAGGAGTTTGAGGGGGCAGTAAGTGGGGAAGGGTTCCCAATAAGGCAGAGCATGTGCAGAGGGCCTGTGGTGGAGGAGACGGCATCAGGAAGGGGCCTGAGAAGAGGCCAGTGAGCTGGCCTGGAGCACAGACACGGTGAGCGTGGAGATGTGTTAGAAGGGAAGCCAGGGAACGATTCTGGTGGGTGGTGAAGAGGTCAGATTTGCATTTCCAAAAATCCTTTGGCTTCTGTGTGGAGAGTAGGTTGAAGGGGCATCTTGTGGGTATAGAGATGGTTGGTTAGTTGGTTGAGGGAGAGGCTTGATGTCGAGGTCAAGGCTTGGGTTTAGCATCACTCTGAAACTGAACATTAGTCCTCTGAGCCTCAGTTTCCTCATCTGAAAAGTGACCACAGTGGTTGCTGTGATCATTAACTGGGAGATAATTCAGTGCCCATGTCTCAGTGAGCACGTCCCCGCTGCCAATCTCTGCCCTATTTCTTTTTGGGTAGCTCTCTCACCCCTCGCCAGATGCCACTGCTTCTTTGCTGGGGTGCCTTGCTTTTATCAACATGTTGCAGCTGCCGCATCCTTCACTAGCCTGGCCAGGACTCTCAAGGGTGGGGATCGAGACCACGGTGATGGTGGCTCCATTTCTAGCCCAGGGCCTGGCACTTAGCAGATGCTTAATCGGGATGCATACGTGAGTGAAGGCATGAAGGCGTGAGCGAGAGGATAGGTCCTCCCACGTCTTACAGGTCTGGGGCTGAGTCCTCTGGCCTGACTTGTGATCACGTGGGTAGGGAACACACCAGGGATCGCTTCCCACACGGAGCACCTAGTGCCTGGTCCTCTCCTTGGTGAAGATGAGGGCTCCTACCCCACTGTCACTCCTTTCTTGGTTTTGTGTCTCGAAGCCCGTTTTATTAAAATCCAAGTAGAAGTTCTCCTTCAAGTAAAGCACGGAAATTTTCTAAACGTTAACAACGGACACAGTTTCATCCAGCTAGTATCTTGATGTTGGCATAAATGTGGCATTGTTTGGGCCTCCTGGGCTGCTTTCTGCTGTCACTGTTGGAGGTGCTGGCACCTTGCCTGGAAATCCTATACTCCAGGTACGCTGCGAGCGAGTCATGTTCTCGGTAAATACTTTGTCTTTATGTCTTTGTTGACTTAGTAATGACACCATCACTCATCTTGTCAGCCGCACCCCATGCCCAACACCCTGTGGAAGCCACGATGAGGGGACTCTCATTCCCTTCCTGTGAGCCCTGCCAGGGGGTGAGCCTGTGGCACCAGCCTTGGGTGGTTGTGGCCTGTTGCTAACTGGCCTCTCTGCCCACTTTCTCCCTGCTGTGCATCTTATAAGCAGACCCACATTTTTGGGCTCAAAGCTTAGCTTTCCTCTGTCTATTTTATTCCTCTGAAATCTTCAGTGGCTTCTAATGATCCTTGGATTCTGAACCCAGTCTCCTCTTCCAATCAGCATTAAATCATTTCTCCCAGTTGAATCCCAGGTAGCTTCACTGTCAACCCCTCTGCACTACTGCACACATCACCTCAACCCCCCAGGGACTCAGTTTTCCTGGAAAATGTCCCACCACTGTCTCTTGGACTCTACCATACAGGCACTTCAACCAGAAATGCCAGCCTCTCCCACAGTTGACATTTACATCCCCTTCAAAGCCCAGATGCCATCTCCTTTAAGAATTCTTACCCCAATTCATTGCCTCTTTTAATTTGGACGTCACTGAAATGATCAAACAAGGAACAAGACAGATACTGTTAGCTGGCACTTCAATCCCTGTCCACCCTCTCGCCCTTCCTCCAAAAAGAATTTCTTTTTGTTCACACACTCCCTCTTGGGGTGTGTGGCCCTGTATCTCCATCCCAAGAGTGAACACTGATTGGTCTGAATTATGAAGTTTATCTGGTCCCCTTGACAGTGATGGGCTTCGTAGTAGGGTGTTTGTGACCCAGTTCTGCTGGGAGACAGTGGAAAGCTTTCCTAGTCTTCTGAAGAGATGAGTCAGTCTCTTTTTCCACTTCAGTCTGGATTGTAGCAGTCCAGTAATGGCTATGAGGGTCAGAATTAGGACAGGCCATCATCTATCACTCTCAGGCTGGCAGAGCACAGATGTGGGAAAGATTTCATCTGCGATGATGTTGAGTTGCTAAATTAATCAAGTCAGAAATGCTTTCTTTCCAAAGTTTCTTTTCGGTGAGATAAGAAAATATTTATTGTTTAAGACAGCTGAGTCAGGGCTTGTTGATACTTGCAGCCTAAAGCACTTTACCAGGTCCAAGGCCAATAGCTGCATCCATTCAAGAGAATCTACTCCCTGGGTTGGTACAAAGTCATCAAAAAGGGAAGCTGAAGGTTGTGTAGTCAAATGAAACAACATTTATGGCATTATTTATGCAAAAAGTTCCAGACACACACCTGTAGATTCAGCCTGATGTAAGAATGTGTGCAAATGTAAGAAAGATCAGTGTAAGAAAATGTAAGAAAATAATTTTTATAATGATGATGGCCGTGTTAGGATAATAAACTTGGCTATTTCTCCTTGCTTATTTAAAAATAATTTTTAAAAACATTTATTTATGCATATAAAAACTGGGGTCTTAGGCCAGAGGTGCCAGGGGGCGGTGAGAGGATTCACCCCCCAGTGAGTGAGGAGCAGAACAGGCAGATCTACTGAAGTACACTGCTGAAGGGAGCAGCGGGCGGAACAGGAGAGGTCTGCTGTGCCATGTGGGTCACCTCCCTGGCCGGGATGGAACTATTGCCTCAGTGGCTATTGATAGCTTGATAGTGCAGAGACTTTACCCCCTATCCCACCAGGGAGGCCCTTCCCCTTGCTTCTTGCAACCGTTAGCATTGAGTGCACATACAACACATACATATGCATCACACTGAAAAATAATATATATCGTGTAGTATATTATGCGTGATGGTAATATATAACATTTAGTTTAACAAGTATGTATAGTATATAGTAAATGTCTAGTACTATATTTATAGTGATATATTTATATATTTGTGTACATAACATTCTATATTACCTACACATTTATGTATATTTGTACATATGTAATTTTTTCCTACTGATTTAAGTACTCTCTAAACATTACATTTATAAATATTAAATATTAAGCGCTTTATACATATTAAACTGAATTAGTCCTCCCAACCCTCTGAGGAAGTTTGTATTATTATTCCTAGTTTGACTCGAGCAGCTTGAGGCCGAGAGAGGGAGAGAGGTTAGGTAATTTGCACAATGTCACAGCGTCGGTGGTGGGGGAGATGAGACTTGGACACAAGCATCTAGAGCCCAGACTTGGTGTTCTTGTCTTTGTTGTACACTTCCCTGTCCGCCCCTGAAAATATGGTCCTCACGATATAGCCACTTCGGCACTTTCATGTGCGTGGATTCCCCTCCTTTTTCACTGGGCAGGGTGTTGATGGACAGTGTCAGGGATGGGGCTGTGAGAGATGGTTCTCATCTTGGGGGCGGCGGGAGTCTGGAGCCCCTTGGGCACACAGGACGGAGGCAGCGCCCTGCAATAGTTCGTGTGCCGAGTGCCACATAGAGGCTGGATCCTGGCCAGGGGTGACAGAGCAAAGCTGATGGTCACGTCCAGCCCATATCCCAGCGCCAGACTGCCTAGCCATGAAATGTTGGCTCCGTTTGTCAAAGCTGTATATGCAAATAGTATGCTTAAATGGTGATATGTTGAAGCAGTTATGAGTGATGGGGTGGGGGGTGAGCACCAGCAGGGATATCTCTACCAGTGTATCTTTGGGAAGAAGGCTGGTTCTGGTTTGTAGGATTGACTGAGATCATCATTGCACTGGAACCTGGGGCAGTTGATGCTGGGAGCTGTCCAGAGGGCTGGTCTGACGGCTTAAGTCAGGAGAGAAAGCAGGATGCAGTGAACCATGGAAAGGAGATGAGGAGGGAGTCACAGGGTCTGGAAATTCAGGTCAACATCTCACATCAGAGAGTCCCATCTTTCCCCAGAAATTACTGGTAATATCAATTAGGGCACAATCTATTGTAACTGAGTAGAGAAACTTACTAGAGTAAATAATAAGTACATAAGATGTATTTGGTTATAGGAATGTGAAGGAAAAGCATAATTATAGAGCCATGCATGCTGGAAACTATTTTGTAGTTATGTTCTACTGGGAGACATAGACTATATTGGAGTAATGGAATTAGACAAATACTTTGCACAGAAAGGTACTTGGAGACACAGCGTCATAGTGGGGGCAACTGCAGTTTTGACATTCTTCTGGCCATGGGAGAGACGGGGAATTAGGGTTGTGCAGAGGAGAGAGAAACGGGCGTTGGAGCAAAGCAGGGACAATGTGTGTGTGTTGGGGGCTCTTGGGTGGGAGTAGATATTGCTCAAGATAGCAACTACTTACTTGTATGAACTGACATGGAAGTATTTCAGTATCTGACCCATCAGAGTGCTGTCCTGGTGCATATCAAATATCATCTGACCATCAGGTCTGAGTTAGAAGCAAGGGAGTAATACAATTGAATTTATACTTTGAAATGTGGCTCTGGTTAGAGCAAATGTTTGTTCATAGGTGGATTGATGGGTAATAGAATTTTACAGTAGGTAGAATGGACTGATTTCTTTCTATGATTGAATTTAAAAGTTTCCAGTCCTGCTCAGCCTGGATCTGACCAGCTATCACCTGCCTCCATCTAGCCCCTCATTCCCTGCCACTAAACATATCCCCAGCTCCTGGCCACTGAAGCCCAAGCTGCCTCTGTCCCTGGCTGGTTTCTCTGCTCAGCCCTGTCTGGACACGCCTGCTGTGTCTTGCTCTTTTTTCCTCTCACCAGCAGGAGAATAGGCAATCTTCTGGGACTTAATTACAGGTTCCCTCAGGGCCTTTCAACCCATCACAGTGCTCCTGCAGGTTGCCATCGGGAGGGTGACAGGAGCTTGTGGTGATGAACAGTGGTTTCCCGGCATGGTGGCTGTACCCAGTGGCCGGCCCACGCTCCTTGGGTTGCTCTGCATTTTCCTGAGCAAAACATGTCTCATTCCCGTTTTGCAAGATCAGATAGCAAATGGGGAAAACACTTGCAGCAGGAGAGATGATAAAGGAGAGAGAGCACCGTGCAACCAGGGCAGAGACAGAGAGCACAGCAGTTCTCTGGAGGTGGTGTCTGCTCCTGGAAACTCTTTACATCGTTAAATAATGACTTAGTAATTCCGTTCACTTTAATTAAGTCAGCCGGGTGTACTGACAGTTCAGGCTCAGGTGGGATCTTTCTGGCCTTGAGCTGCAACACTAAAGTCCAAGAAAGCCCATAGACCGAAGCCGGCACATATGTGGCTCGCATGCCATAGGCCCCCCCCCGCCCCCCCAGCAGGCATTGCTAATTGACTCTGGCATCAGGAAGCCTGAATGTTACAGGAGCCTAAAGGTGAGTGCTGGCTACTTAGGCATTGGGGCTAGCTTAAAGTCAGACAATGAGAGTCCTTTTATTCCCCTCTTCAAGTGTGATGGGCATCAATGCAAGGCCTCAAGTTTGCCTCAGAGAACTTTCTGAACACATAATAAAAGACGCTTTTACCCACACAAGATTCCCCATCACTTCTCCTTTTCTCTCTGAACACACCTGTTGACGGGGGTAGGAGGGCCCTCATCAGGAGAGACAGCATAAACCCACTTAGCCTCTGTGCCCTTTGTCCTGGGTCTTGGGAAAATAAATTTCTTAATAGCCAGGCTCCAGTTTCACCTTCCAGGTGAAAGCCAAATGATATGTGCTCTACATTACTCACGAGGTAGGCTGTTCCCTTTCCATGATGGGTACTGGGTTCTAGTGGGTTGGTGGGAGTCGGGCCTGGGTTTTTCCTGTCCTTACTGGGAAACTGGACCTCTCTTCTGACCTTGCTGGCTAAGTTAATGTTAGCCTAGGACTGCTGGCGAATAGCTTTGTCTTTCTTTGGGGACATCCAAGTGGCCCTGGGGTGAGGCTGAGTTTGGTGTGTTTTGAAGAATAGGACAAGATGGCTGGGCTGTGGAAGGCAAAGGGGAGAGAGGTAGGAGGTGAAATCAGAGAGGAAGGCAAGGGCCAGATAGTGGAAAGCCTTGATGACTGGAATAGGGAAGGTGGGTTTGTTCTCATGGCAGGGGGATGCCACCTCTATTTTGGGCATCTCCACCCCCTCAAACCTCCTTTGCTCCTAACTCAGTCCTCCGTCATCTTGGGTTCTTCCAGGAATGGCTATGCACGGGAAGGCTCAGGCTCTTCTGATAACTCACACTGTTCTCTGAGGGCTGTTTCCACTCTGGCTTGTGATGGAATCAGACTAGCTCAAGACTCACAGAAAACTCATCTTTCGTTCATTCTCTGTTCACTTGGTAGTGCCTGTCTGGACAGCAGTATGGAGATGGATTGGAAGCATCACCCGGGCTCTGTGGGAGAGTGCCTTGATCAATTAGCAATGTCTGCCATGAGAAAAGAAAAGGGAGTAGTGAATCGTTCATCTCAAGACCACATGCTCCCCAAGGTGTCTCCTGTGGTTTTTTATGGGACTTTAAGTCAGATGTATCAGCAACTCAGAGTACCAGACCAAGAATAAAAATGTCCAACAAGTTTACAGAAGTTATAAAGGCTTTTCCACTTTACAAGAGTTTTTATGTCCATTTTCTCATTCAATCCTCATAACCTCCCCTCACCATTTTAATAGAAAAACAATTGGTTGTATTTATCTCCTTCCCAGCACCCTTTCTTTTGGAAACCATAGTCCATAGCCCAGTTTTTCTTTTGGATACCAATCCTTATGCTCAGGCTGTGCGCCTCGGGCTGAAGATGGAGTGTGAGACACAGGTGTCTGCCAGCATCGTCCCCTCGCCATGGCAACGGTTGAGAGAGGGCTCCATGTCCTACAGAGGCCATGAGCTGTGATAGTTTGTTTGCTGCACCCCCTAGGCATATGATGGAACCTGTGGATTTGAAGGCAGTAGAGTATAGGCCTAGGTGTTCTGGGTTGTTTCCTATGACCTTGAGAACTGACTTTACATGTGACTTTCTCTGTAGTATTTGCCATAAACCAGGGACTTTCCCCCGAGAGGTGGCTAACCAGCACTTCCCTGGTCAGTGTGGCAGCAGTTCTACTGCCACTACGTGGAACTTGAGCTCCACACACAAAGTGGAGTTGAAAGTTAGAGGACTGTGTCCTAGATCCAGCAGTGCCTGAAGCTGGACAAGCTTTTGCACATTTCAGCAGAAAATAATTCTTCTGGTCACCTCTGTTTGAGTTGAACTTTCTGTTTTTACAACTGAAGGGTATAAATTTTATATTCAACATAAAAAAACAAAAAACAAAAAACAACCAGCCAATGGTTTGATACTCCTCTCTTTAGAACTTTGTGAATAGTTCTCTGCCTCCATGCAAGGAGTGTTCAAATGCTTAACTAGCGCCTAAGATTTCCCACAATGTGGCTCGGTTTTTCTCTCTGGCCTCATGAAGTCATCCTTATCTGATTTTTAAGTTGCTCTGGACAAAGTTATCTCCTCCTCCACGTCTATTCCGTTATCACTCTTCTCCCTTGATTTGGAAAACCTGATCTTTCTCTCCTCACGATATTACCATCCCTGCATAAGGTCCAGTCGTCCTTCAGTCCCCACCTCTTCTAAGCACTCAGTGTTCCCTGCCCCTTCTGCCAGCTATAGGACATTGTACATTGTCGCACATTCATGCCCAAACTCACTCTTCTGCCTGTGAGCTCTTTGAGGTCGGGTGCATGTTTGGATCCCTCAGAATACTTGTTACACTGCCTGGCACTAAACAGACCACCAGGAAATACTTGTTAAGTCAATGAATCTATTGTCCACCCAGCAGCCAGCATGCTCTGCAAATGTAAATCAAACGAATGTAAAACATGCTGGGGGCCCAGTCACACCAGCCTGTCTGTTACCGCAACAAAGCACAAAACAAGATTGCTCCTACTTCAGGGCCTTTGCACGAGCTGTGCATGGATTTTACAGAACCCAGTTCTTCTCTAGTGGGCTCCCTCCTATCAGCCAGAATTTAGCTCAAATGTATGTCACCTCCCCACAGACACTTTCCTGGACACCCCTTCACTGATGTAGCCTTTTTCTAATGTTAAACCATTTTCTTTTTCCATGAATAATTCAGAGATAGAAACGGCACTTAGCGTGTGCTGTTCCAAGCCTAGATAGAGATACGTGAACTTTTTGGACGATAATCATTTTGCAATACACGTGTATTTTAAATCATGACATTAAACACCTTAAAGTTACACAGTATTACAGATTATCTTTTAACTTTATCTCTTTATTTTTTAAAATTAATTAGTTGTCATTGGTTTTCTTACATCGTTGTTAATTTTTGGGCATTATTTGAATTTTCACCTCGGGGCTCGTCTCCATGGTTCTCCTTTCACTGTGGCACCCATAAACCATCACCACCGTCCCTGTGCTTGTCCCTGCTCTGCTCTGACCCTTCCTCTCCCTGCCTCAGATTGCCAGATTGTGGCTGGCCTGCCAGTTTTGCTTTTTCTTACCCCTTCCTGCATATTCCATGGATAAATGAAACCATCCAATTAGTTATCTTTTTCCTTCTGATATATCAATTATCTTAATACAGCCTGGGGAAGAAAATAATTCTATTAACTCATTTAATCTTCAACAACCATCTTATGAGAGAGGCGCTGTGACCGCCCCCACGTTACTGAAGCAGATCTCAAGCGGAGTTCCTGAGACACTGTTTGTGAGCGGTACTTTCAGGAGAAAAGGCATGAGGGAGTGAGATGCAGCCAGGAAGGGCCAGCAAAGACGTGGTCTCCGTGGCCTGCCAGAGCTGAACCTGGAGGAGGTCTGGAACGGGCCCGGAGCCACCGGGATGGTCCCAGCTTCAGCCAAAGGGGAGGGACAGGACGAGACCTTCTTGGCTGTCCCCAGGTGAGGTGACTCCATTTCTGCCGAGAGCGAGGAGGCCCACGGGCCTCAAGGGGCATCGCCCCCACTGCAAAGGGGAGTAATCTGTGTGCTGGTATCTTTTTACTACAAAGAGGTTAAATCCTGTGCTCAAAGGAAGTAGCAGAGGCTGGATTGGAACCCACGCTGTCTGGCTCCAGGGCCTGGCACAGAGGCACGCACTCTGCCGTGGCTGTCATTATCTGGCAAGACCTTACTGGCTTCTTCTTATTTTTTTTTTAAGATTTATTTATTTATTTATACAGAACTGGGGTACAGAGATGCGGAGGGTGAGAGGCTTCACCAGAGACAGAGTGGGGAGCAGAGCAGGCCGACTGACGAAGTACACTGCTGAGGGGAGCCGCGGGCGGGTCAGGAGAGGTCTGCCGCGCCCTGTGGTCACCTCTGGGGCAGGCGGGGATCGAACTCATGCTGAGTGGCTTTAGTTTCTCAGTGCTGTGCTTTAGCCCGCTGCGCCACCAGGGAGGGCCCCCTCACTGGCTTCTTAAGGCTTGCTATGTTCAGCCTTCCTGAGGGAGCAGCCCATTGCTTCTTTCACAGCTGTGTCCCCAGAGCCTTGAATGGTGCTCAGCCCACAGTGGGGCCTCAGTGTCCATCTGCGGAGCGAGCGCACACCGGTGGCCCAGGGAGTCAGGCCGGCGCTGTCTGTGGTTTGTGCGCTCCCGCCCTGCCTGTATACCCAGTCTTTATTTATGGCCCCACAAGGCCTTCTGCTGCTCATGGATTTCTTTGCTTTCAAATATTTCTTCCATAACTGAAATGGAAGTCTGGCAAGCTCCTCCTAAATCACCAGGCTCCCTTGGCTACAGGCCACGTCTCAGAGCCCCCGGGCTGCTTTCTCCTTACTCCCTGCTTCTGAAATCAACTTTTTGTGCGTGCGTGGGCAGGTGGGTGCATGCCTGTGGACACGCATGTGCACATGTGCACCCCCCGACACACACACCCTCTTTGGGGGAGATCGCTTGTGCCCGCCATAGTTGCACCATCACTCATCTTGGGCTCACCTCAGGGATGATCAATACCTGTGTGTAGCAGCTTAGTTATATCTGCAGTCAAGAGCCATTTTCTCCTTTCTTGGTTGCTGCTAGGGTCTCATCAGAGCCCTTTTGGGATCGTAGCCCTTCAATGATCTCACAGGTGACACGGGGCAGTGATCACAGGGCTACGAAGCTGAGCTGGAGGCTGCCATCTGCCGCTTGGCCGGGGCCTTTTGCTGACTCTTGCTGATTTTCCTTAGGGT
Source organism: Condylura cristata (assembly GCF_000260355.1). Lineage (NCBI taxonomy): Eukaryota > Metazoa > Chordata > Mammalia > Eulipotyphla > Talpidae > Condylura > Condylura cristata. Next base: position 5,938,604 of record NW_004567133.1, read on the forward strand.
AGGTGTAGCCAGGGGGCCTTCTTCAAAAATTTTTAGCAGCTGGGAGGATGCAGGACTGACCTCTCAGCTGATTGTATCCTTTCTCCCCATTTAGATGTCATTATTTTTAATACTAAGAGCTCTAGCATAGAGGACTCAATCTACAGTCAGGCCCATTTGTACTTGATGTTTTAAAAGCATCGTCTTCTTTAATCCTTTTAAGATATCAATGCAAGGCATTACTCCTGCCTGGCAAATGAGGAAACTGAGGCTAGGAAAGACAGTCTCCCTACACCCACCCCATTTTTCATGATCTTCAAACTAAAGAGCCACAGACTAGTCTATTCAGTGATAGACCAAGCTTCTGTAATGATTCTCCTACTGCCAGGACATTCATAATGTTTTCAGCCTTTTTCTGGTATAAATAATGCAGCCACGGCAGTCTCTATGTCATTAAAAATTCCTCAGGGAATTCATTTTGGATGACTACATAATATTTCATATTGTCAACAAAAATGTGTGTACAAGGATACTAATCGCATCATTACTTATAACAGCAAAAATTGAATGTAATTAAGTCACACAGAAAAATGCTCCTGAGATGATGGTGGAAGCAGCAGGGTACAGAATTGTAGAATCAGTGTGCTCCTGGGTGTAGAGGAGGGATAACTTACTAATACATTTAAAAAGGAAATACCCTCACACTTTATTAGAAGTTATTGTTGAGTGGTCATCTTACATGGAAAATTACTATTTTTCTCATGTTTCTATAGTTTTCAAATTGTTCCTAGTGAGCATGTTATTAGTTTTAAATTAAAAAATATAAGTAAAAATTCTCAAAATTAGTTTGTGAGTTTCGCTCACTACGATAGCCTGAAGTTCAGCAAACTTTTAATAAAAATGGCCTGATAGCAAATATCTAGTTAGTAAATATTATCTGTGCAGGTCTCTGTTGCAGTGATTCAACTCTGCCATTAGTGTGAAAACAGCCACAGACAATCCATAAACATGTGGACATAGCTGTGTTCCAATAAAACTTTATCTGTGTGCATTTCAATAAAACTTTATTTACAAACACAAGAGGTGGGCCGGACTGGCCAGTGGGCTGTAGTTTGCTAACCCCTACTCTGCTCTTTCCTAGTCATTGTTTTTCTTCTTAAAAATTGACTTTATTAAATATTGAAATAGATACAAAAGAATATTTATGAAAATTAATGGACAGGAACAATAGTAAAAAGGAGTGATCATCAGTGGGAGCAATCTGGCCATTTGCTTTGAAGCTCTGTGGCCCTAACCCCAGGTCCATAGCCTCTCCTTCAAAGGGAACCTTTCTCTTGAATTCTGTATTTAACGTTCCCTTGCGTTTGTTTATGGTTTTTTTTTTTTTAAAGATTTATTTATTTGTGCATACAGAACTGGGGTACAGGCCAGAGGCTCAGGGGCGGTGAGAGGATACACCAGAGACAGAGTGGGGAGCAGAACAGGCAGATCGACGAAGTACACTGCTGAAGGGAGCAGCGGGCGGGTCAGGAGAGGTCTGCCACGCCTGTTTATGGTTTTAACACATAAGCACAGTGTATAGCTTTGTTTAGGCATATGCAGTATTCTATAACATATTTACATTTTGATCCTGAGATTCATCCATGTTGATGTACCTAGCCATAGTTTATCTCTTTTCACTGCATGGTATTCATTGGTGTGGGTGGCTATTTGGTTGTTTACAGCTCTCTCTCTTTTTTTTAATCTCAAACTATGCTGCTATGAACAGTCTTAAAATTGTCTTATGGTGCAAGAATTCCTTTAGTGTGCTAAATAAGACTGGGATTTCTGGGTCACAGGGTATGAACACCATCTAATATACTGGGTAAAGTCAATTTTTTCTGTACAGCGATGTATGGTTTCATTCTTCCTCCAACCTGGGGTGACAACCCCCACTGTTCCCCACTCTCACTCGCTATCTTCATGCCCTAATAATTTTTACTCTTACTATTGTTATCGAATATTTTAATCTATCCACCAGAGCTTCATGAAGACAGAAGATGTGGCAACCAGCATTAGTGGCAGCTGCCATACCCAGGCTTAGCTTGGCTGCTGGGTATGCTGGGAGGGTGGGCGCGTGGGCCACAGGGTGGGGGTGGCAGTCAGACCTGGTAGGGTTTGTGCAAACTGGCCAGGTCCCAGCCTGACCCCTGATGCAGGCAGTCTGGAGTCATATAACTGACATGCTCACCACTTTTTAAAATAAATATTGAGTTGTCTAATGTGTGCTAGGAGTGGGTCAAGATACTAGGGTGCAATGGTACATAAAAGAGACAAAAGCCCTGCCTCTGTGAAGCTTACACTCTGGAAGAGAGAGTCAAACATTCAAAATGAGCAGTCATCAGTTACATGTGTTACTAGATGATGATAAAGATGGTGGAAAGTACAGCAGGGGATGGTGCATTATGAGTGGCGCAACGGGTTAGGACACAGCACTGCAAGCTGGCCACAGCCGCTTCAGTGCGGGTTCGATCCCTGCCCAGGAGGTGACCCACATGGTGCGGCCTGCTGCTCCCCTCAGCAATGTACTTCATTGATCTGCCTGTTCTGCTCCCCACTCTGTCTCTGGTGAGTCCTCTCACCTTCCTGCACCCCTGCTCTGTACCCCAGTTCTGTATGCACAAATAAATTTTACCAAAAAAAAAAAAAAAAGTGGCAGGGAGTGAGGTGTGGTTTGCTTTTCAGATGGAGTAGCCAGATCACATTTCAGCAAAGATCTGAAAGAGGTGGAGGCATAAGCCATGAGGATTTCTGGAGAAAGAATGTTTGAAGTGGCAAGCAGGTGCAAAGGCCCCGAGGCAGGAGAATGCCCGTATGTTCAAAGAACAGACAGGCAGCAGAGACCAGGATTCCTGGAGTAAAGTGGGAAGAGGAGAGTAAGCGAAGATGAGGCTGGAGAGGAAAGGGGTGACACAAACAATGGTGTCATTGTGGTCTCCAGGGAGCTCGGAGAGAGTCCCATGAGGCTGGGTGGGTGGCAGGGGCTGGCAGCCTCCTGAGAAGTGGGCAGTATCCAAGGAGCGTGTGAGCGCCCCTGACCTGAGGCTTGGCCAGAGAACTGGAGTATTTGGGGAGTCAAGGGTAGGCACCCGCGGTACAAAGCAGACTGACAGGAGGAGTGAACCTCTATGTGTGCTCATGTACCCCCGATGGGAAGATGGGCACCCTTATGCATGATGCTCATGATCTGGAGAACGAGACGAGTGTCTGAACTCTCAGGCTCACCTGTCTCAGCAGCATCTGTGAGAGCATGAATTGTGGACCACAGGTCAGGGTGGGAAGTTACCAAGGGCTTCCTCTGGATGAAGCCCCTGAGCTGAGCGTCCAGGGTGTGTAGGACTGGCAGGACAGACCAGAGAGGAGGACCTGCCAGGGCACCTTGGGAACCTCGGGGCATTAGATGAATGAGAAGACTTATCAGGTATCCCTGTGACAGAGACTGCTGTCTCTCAGAGACTGGCTGGGAGACAGGGTCAGCAAAGGCACCGAGGAGGCTGGCTAGGTGTTCTGTTGGTCTTGGCTGGCTTGCTCGCACATGAAGGCCAAGTGTCGCTGGCCTAGGCTGACCTTAGCTGCGACACTCAGGACTCGGCCCTGCTCTGAGGTCCCCCATCCTCCAGCTCAGCTGGGCATGACCTTGTGGCGATCCCAGAACTGCAGGCGAGAGGGACACCTGCTTGTGCAAGGTGCGTGTGTCTCATCCACTAACTCCCTGCTGGCCAGAGCCAGTGACACAGCCCACCCCACGTGAAGCAGGAGGTGGGGCAGAGGGAACAGACCCAGGAGCCACACACAGGGAATTTAGGGGATCGGAGGGCCTAGGGTGGGCAAGCTACAGACAAAGTGAGAGGAGATGAGTTTGTGGAGAATGGGCTGGAAGGGTGACAGGGAGTGGAGAGGAGCAGGAGGCTGCTGCCGCCAGGAGAAAGACACGGTCCTGGATGGAGGCAGCAGAAGTGGAGCTGGAGATTGATGCTGCCACATTTGTCCTGGGAAAAGCCAGCAGTCAGGCTGGGGCACTCGGTCTGTTACACAGATGTCACAGATGGCCCCTGGGATATAATTGGCCTTGGCCTCTGCAGAAAGGTTAATTGCTCAGATCACACAGTGTGAAGCTTCTAGGACTGACAGAGCAGCTCGCCAATTAGGTCCCCAAGCTGCTCTGCTGTCTGGCTCCTCTGTCTCGTGGTCAGGACTGGCGGGCAGCGGAGGGGCAGAGAGCGCCTTTTAGCGTCCAAAGGACACACGGACCCATCAGTAAACATTCTGGGGCTGCGACGGACAACCTTCCAGCCACAGTCAAGGCTAAAGCATTTTGGGGGCAAGTGAGAAAACTCATCGCGACGGACTTGAACAACGAGAATCTGGTGTCTCAGTAAACTGCAGTTCGGAGGTAGGGCTGGTCCTGAGGGGCAATTGCTGCGTCCTCTCAGCGTGGGGTTCCTGCCCAGGTGTGTCAGGCGGGCTGTGAGGGCAGACGCCATCCCCGCCCTCCACCCCGTTTCCACCCCCAATGGGAAAGGAGCGCCACTTCTCAGATGTTTCAGTAAAGTCTGGGACTGGCTCTGATTGGCCTGACTCGAATCACGTGCCCATCTCTGAGCCAATCACAGCTTGCTGGGGCTGGGGGGGGGGCGTGGTCCGCTCCCCCTGAGCCCCAGGGCCGAGAATGGGGAGCCTTGGTCCGCAGAAGAGAAAGTTGACGCTGTGTGTCAGGGATGCTGAGCTGGCCCAGGGCACAGGAGCGGGAGTGGTGGTAGAAGTGGGGTGTCAATTGCTACCAGTCTCTGGAGCCACATCAGTAAAATCCCAGACTTTACTGCCCATTTCACAGATGAGGAGACTGAGCCCAAACACAATCATTTCAAAATGGAAAGCTCGTAGGGAGACAGTTAAATGCCAGATGTCAGGGAGATTGGGGAGAGGAAGATTATTAGGTTGATGGGTAGATTGGAACTTTCTGAATCCTGCCTGGGGATACCTGAATGGAGAAACCAGCCATGTAAGGATACAGAGAAGGAGCATTCCAGAAGAAATCATAAGCCGTCAAGGGCCAGAGGCCGAGGCTCACTTGGTCTCTTAGGGAACCAGGCTGATGGGCACACACCACTGTCTCCGCATGGGATGTCTCCGGCCCCCGTTTTGCGCTCAGCATTCAGACGCCAGCTTCTCTGTGCACTTTCTCAAAAAGCGTTTGTGTTTCTGCCCAGAGAACGTGGTCAGGACAAATTATGCTCCCTCCTGCCTGCAATGGGCCTGGGGAGTAGGGGAGGCACGAGCAGGAGCGTCTCAGGCTACTGAGTGAGAAATAAATGTGCCTGCAGGGGAAACACGCTTGCTCTTCACCGTCTTCACCAGCAACTGTAGTCTTTGCTCAGCCTGCTGGTGGCAAATGCTGTCTCACGGATGTGTTAATCCAAACGTTGTCTCTAATGAGGCTGATCTGTTTTTCCATAGGATGTTAACTATGTTCATTTCTTTTATGAATTATCTGGGAACCAAACCTTTGGGGCCTCCTTAAATTAAAAAAAAAAACAAAAAACCAAACACCTCTTTTATTTATTTTTTTAAACTCTGAAACATGAGGCATTTGGAAGCTCTGATCTCAAAGGCCCTGTCCAGCTTGCATATTCTCTTAGATTCTCTGATCTTTAAAAATACCAAAGGAAATGCCATTTTTATTGGCAAAAGCTTTGTGGGTGCCTCCCAGATGAGAGAATAAACCCCTGGAGTTGATGAGTCGAGGTATTTTTAGAATCTCCTGCTAGAGTGATAAAACCAGAATCCTTTTGGCCAAAATGGTGGTGGGGAGAGGGTGGCAAGAGACCTGTTTTTATTGTCCAGAGTAATAAAATAGAGATTCCAAGTGCCAGGGAAACTCCGGCGGAATCATGCAACATTCCCCCGTGGAGGTGAAAGTCCTAGGCAGGCAGGACTCTGTTCCTGGTGCTGTTGGCCCTCTCTGCACCCTTGCAGATAAGCCCTGAAAGATTCCTACCCACAGACATTGTTTTCTTTATTCTGTCCATGCCTTAAAGATGCCAGCATGAACTGGAGTGGCATTTCCCCCTTGTGTGGGCCAGCACTGTGCAGAGCAGGGGGTACAGACATGTCTCTTGTTAAGGGTCTGAAGTCCGGGATTGGAGTCAAGGGTGTGATCCCGTTCGATCCTTATTCCGTCTTTGGGGTGAGTTTTTCCCATCTGAAAAATGAAGAGGAGGGACCCAGCTCTGGTGGGGTTTCTGAGTTCTGTGAAGTGTGGCAAGTAGGTGCCCTAAAGCACACCACCCCACCCTACCCCCCGTGACCCCCTGCTCAGCTGTGTTTAATTGACTTACTTGGTGTTTGAAAACATGAGGGCTCATTGCTGATATTTCAAAATAGGGAGATGTCATGTGAAAATCTTTTGAAAGACTGGAAGATCTGGCAACACTGGGTGCATACTCCTGCCTGTTGGCTGGAATCAAGTTACATTCTCTCCCTTCACCCTGGGTATGAGCTTCCTGGTGACCAGAGCTGCCACTGAATCTTGTTTTCTTCTTAATATGAGAGCAGAGAAGAGATTTCTTCTACCATGTTTTTAACAACCCTGGGAAAAGCATGTGCAAAGGCCCTGAGGTGGGAATGAATTCTATGTTTTGTGACTAGAAGAGGCTGACTAGAGTAGGACTGACAGGTGGGCAGGGCCAGACCCCTTAGGGCACTGGAAGCTGGGGATTTTGTTTTGTGTGTGATGGGTGACCCCTGGAGCATTGGAGAGCTTCAAGAGGGGAGACTGGTTTTACATTACAGAAAGATCCGTTTGATCGCTGAGTGCTGATGAATGCTAGGGAGAGAAGTCAAAGGGAAGGGGGTAGGGGGTGATGGCGACACTGTTGACCATTTTAAATAATGGCATCAAAGAAGCCGTCACTCAGAAATGTCATTTGGGTAAAACTTAGAGGTGTTGAGGAAGAGCCAGGGGAATGGCATGCCAGGCAGAAGGAGTGGCAAATGCCAAGGCCCCGTGGCAGTCATATGCCTGGTGCACCTAATCATGACGCCCACAGAGTTAGAGGGATGTGAGAAGGGAGGGGCTGGTGATGAGGGCAGGTGAGGGAGCATTCGAGGCCACACATAGTAAAAAGAGGGGACATCGGTTCAAATAATGAAAACTCTAACAGGGTGGAGGACAGAAACTGAGTTGGGGGTGGTCACGTTAGATGGTGGTCAGTGGCCTCTGGGCTGGGAAGCAGTCACCCAAGTTGTGCTGGTGAAGGGCATTCTGGATCGAAGGCACAGCAAATCAAAGGCCCTGAGGTGGCTGGCACGGGGGGCGAGAGGCTCCAGCCAAGGGTAGGCGGTGGTTTGGCAACATTGGCTGGAAAGCCCACGCGGGAGTTGGGGGTTTATTCCGAGTGTAACGGAACTTCACACTCGCAGGCACACCTCTTCCTGAACATAGGGCCCATGCATCAGAGCCACTTGGTGCACTTGTTCAGAGTGCGAGTCCCAGCTGCTGCTCACATATGTGGCACCAGGTTCCCTGCAGGCCAACCTGGGAGCACACCTCTGGGCAACCACGTACGCGTGTGTGCAGCTACATCCCCGCCTCAGGCAGAGATGCTCGACCAGAGGAGTTCAGCGGCAGAATTCAGAAGATCCAGAGAGGAGGGCTGGGGGTGCAAAATAGCACCCTCTCCTTTCTCACTGGTAGTTAGCGTTTCCTTGGCGCTTCCTGGGCTCCTGCCTGGGGCTTGGTCACCAACCAGGATCATAGGGCTTTCAGATCACGCGAAGGGTTTTGGAGAGCTTGAAATATCACCTTCCTGTTCTAGAAGTTATACAGCTCGTTATTTTGTGTATTAATAAAGAGCATTAGGTTAATAGACATCTGCTTTATATAAAAAATTCACAATAGCTCCATTTCTGTGTAATTGGTTTCCTTAGCAATTCTCTGTTTTATGTATTCAAAAACATTTGGACAAAGTGTCCGTAAGCTTCTTCAGATGCACAGGGCCACGGCCAGGAAAGGTACAGACCCCTGTGGAGAGTGGAAGGGGTCGCAGAGCTGGGTGCTGCTTCCTATGCTCCTTGCCCACATTGTGGGGGCTCTGGGAAAATCTGTTTGCTCCCTTGTGCTGAAGAGTCCTCTCTTACAAAACAGAGACAGAAGAGTCTCTCAAGCGCGTGGTGGCGGGAGGTAGCCAGGCCACTGTCGGGGAGCCAGGAGGTCCTGGCTGCTTGGTGAAGGGGCAGCGGTGCTGGACCTGGGCACCTCGGCTCTGCCGCGCTCACTGTGGTCCTGGGCACCAGCCTCTCGTCTGTAGCTTGGAGAGGGTAGTAGCACCGGAAGCACAGGGTTGTGGTGAGCTGAAGTGAGCCTGTCTCTGCCAGAACGCAGCAGGTGCTTGGCCGTCCTGGGCGAGGGATACACGACTGTGGTCACTGAGTGTCAGGGTGCCCAGAGGGCTGGACCCAAGGCCTGTTCCCCTCTGCCTCCTGCCTCAACCCCTCTGGGGTGGGAATACTTGTTTGGGGTGGTGGCTATTTTTTTTTTTTTAATAATAGTTTATTTTTACATCGTTTTGTGCCTTTTTCCATCTCAGTTGTACTCCCCGTGGGCTTCCCATCACCAGATCACCCTTGTGCTATCTCCATAGTCCAGTACATTTCCTTCCCCCCACTGTTTTTTTTTTTTTTTTAAGATTTATTTATTTGTGCATACAGAACTGGGGTACAGGCCCGAGGCTCAGGGGCAGCGAGAGGCTTCACCAGAGACAGAGTGGGGAGCAGAACAGGCAGATCGACAAAGTACACCGCTGAGGGGAGCAGTGGGCGGGTCAGGAGAGGTCTGCCACGCCATGTGGTCACCTCTGGGGCAGATAAGAATTGAACTCATGCAGAAGTGGCTTTTAACCTCCCAGTGTGGTGCTTTAACCTGCTGTGGCACCAGGGAGGGGGGGCGGGAGGGCCCCCCCTCACTGTTTTTGATCCCATTCCAGGGGTGGCTATAAAGGAGAAAGTGGTTTAAGGGAGAAGAGACACTACTTTAGTGGTCAGGACCAGGGAGGACAAGCGTGAATGCCCACAGGGGCCCTGGATCTGGCAAGGGCCCCAGGGGCAAAGGACAGAGGGCTCCAGCTCACCTGGTCTTGGATTCGGGGAGCTGTTGAACCCCGTTCAGCCAGTCGGACCGTATCTCCCCACAGCTTGGTTCTGTCAGGGTTGAAACAGACGATTTCATTTTCCTTCTTTCCAAGCCTCAATGTTCTCCTCTGACATCTCAATATTGAGGCCCATCATGAGCTAAGCCTGGGCTGGGTGTCTTTACATCGCTCATTTAATTTTCACAACCACCCTGTGAAGCAGATGAGGAAACTAAGGTTCAGAGAGGTGAAGTAGCTGGCCCGAGGCTGCACCGCATCCTTAGGAGAGCAGAGGCTTGCCTGCAGGTGGGCTGGGGCCCAGAGCATCCTCTTAACCTCTGGGCACATTGGCCCCTCACAGCACGTAAGCATGTGCCTTCTTTTCGCTCATCCGTAGTGACCAGTCCATTTTATCTTCACTGACATGTTTTTGAGGGTAGCACGCTTTCTGCCTGGAGCAGGTGGAGGCTGGAGTAGGAAGGGGAGTTTCCCGCAAGGTTCCTCAGGAGAACTGCCTTTCCTGGCCCCCTCTATCCCCTGACTACGCCTGACTACGCACTACCTGGATTTTCCTTCCCTTTGTCCAGCTCTCGTTTGGTTCCTGCCTGTCCTCTGGGGTGCTTTCTTGGACAGTGATCCGCAGCCTCTCTGGCAGGACTACAGGGAAGCGTGGTGACTGTGGCGCCTGGGGAACAACCACCCTGTCTACAGGAGGCAGCGCCCACTGTTTTCTTCATGTGACAGTGTAGACCTGACTGCCAGCTTTTCTGAAGAATCTAGATTTTCATGGGATTTTCCCATTTTTAAGTGTTGGCATCTGATTAAAAGCAATTGAAATACTATAAATACTGAGAGAGAGAAAGAGAGAACTAGAGATACACAGAAGGGAAGAGAGATGGAGAGGAAACAAAACAGAGTAGAAATACAATAGCAACGATTCTCAAAGCTTACCTTGAGGTCAGGGAGCAGCTTCTGGCCCACCCTGTTCCAGTTCCTTGGCCCCCACCGCAGCCTCATTTCAGACATGGCAGGAGGGGGAGGCCTAGAGGGGTGAGAGGTGCTGGGGGGTTGAGATGTGGATGGGTGCTGATCTAACCTTGGGCTTCTAAGTCCTTCCCCTACACATCTCCACTGCCCACTCCCCCAGAACCCCCTCCTGTGAGGACCAGGGGTTATCTTCAAGACAAGCTTCCGGATCTTGGAGAGAAGAAAAATCATTATCATCTGATGCTGAAGGCCAAGGTCATCATGACATATCTCAAATGCTCTCTGCCTGTCCCCGAATTCCAACAGAGCTGTTTCTAAAGGGCATGTTTGCTAGAGCCATTTCTGACTTGACAGAGAAGGGGCCTTGCAGAACTCTGGGGCAATCAGGTGCTGCTGAAATCTGTGCCACTGGCAAACCTTTGTCCACGTCTGAGTTTGGGGGGAAGCTTTTGTTTCTCTACACCGACGTTTAATGAGGACCTGCCATGTGCCAGAAACTAGAAGAGGGGAGGGCGGGGTGCCTGTTTGTAAGCCTAATTCTATTAACATGCCCGGTGGTAGTGTTGATCACACTTTATCGCCAGAGACTGAGGCTTAGGGTTCAGCCCAAGGTCAAATACCGATCAGCTTGACTCTCAGTTCAAGCCTCCCCCACCTCAGCAAGGTATCTACCTGGAAGCGGTAGAGAAGATTCCTTTATTGCTGGGGCCCACAGCAGGAGCTGGGGTAACCATGGGAGGTTTTTTGGGGGAGGTGATCCTGAACAAAGAAAGAAGGTAAATTTATTTCTTATTGTTGCAGTAACAAATTACCGCAAACTTAATGACTTAACCCAGTAAGGATTTATTCTCGTACAGCTCTGGGGGTCAGAATTCTGAAATGAACCCCAGGGAGCTAAAATCAGTGTCAGCAGGGTGCATTCCTTCTTGGGTGCTTCAGGAGAAAGCGGGCTTCTTTGCCTCTTCCAGCGCCTGGAAGCTGCCTGCATCCTTAACTTGTGGCCCCATCTCACTCCAATCTCCACTTCTGCCTCACCTCTCCTGTCCCTGCTCCCTCTTATGAGGACCGGTGACTACACACTGGACAGTCCAGTGTGGCCAGGATAATGTCAGCATCTCAAGTTCTCAAGTCCCTTTTGTTATGGAGGTGACTTATTCACAGGTTCTGGATGTTGGCACATGGTACATGGTACATGCCAGGAGGTGCTGGAGGCTTGGAGGCTCAGGGGGCGTGGACGATTCAGTGAGCAGCTGGTGCCGAGGAGGGAGGTGGGCAGACCTGCTGGGGCCGAGCTCCCGCGTGCACCGAGACACTTCAGCCCCATCTTCTGGACTGTGCACCTCACACTCACATCAGGATTTGAGTAAAACGCAGGTCTTGAGCCAGCTAGTCTGGGTGGGGTGCTAAGACGCTGCATTCCTCACAGTTCCTCCCTCCGCCCCCCTCACCCCAGCTCTGACTTGGGGTGGCCAGCCTTTAGGAAAAGGTGGCTTTTGAAAAGATGGTGGTGAGGAAGCCAGCCCACTCGGGCCCGTGTTTCCAGGGTGGCGTGCAGACTGGCGTTCGAATGATGTTCTAGTCCCCAGTGCCCTGTTATCCAGCATCTCTGCAGTGGCCACTGAGCATCTGCCCCGTGACCTCTGGTCAGGGCCTGAAGGTTCTGAGTCTCTGGGGGACACTCCCAGGTTATGGCCTGGGCAGCCCTCAGCCCCCCTCCAGCCTTCATGGGAGGGGATGGACAGATAGTTTTCAGATCCATGCTCTTGGCTCAGTGAAATCAACCTGGGCTTATTTTTAGAGCTGAATGCTTTTCCTTTGAGTCTGAATCTGAAAAATTGTCACCCTCATGGTGTGTGGGGGGTGAGGTTTGCCAGAACCCCCATCTTTGAGTGAGCTAGGTAACAGCATTCACGCCATATTTTGGGGAGGAAGATACAGGGTCTTAAAATACTACATGGATATAACGTTGGAGTAGAAATGACTGTAGACATTTATGTTGGGGGCTGTAAACTTGAGGCTCACTAGAGGAGGGTCCAAGAAAGAGGGCAGAGGGCCGTGGGGCCTACGCTGACCAGGAAGTACGTGGTCTGTGTGAGCTGGTCAGCCAGACCAGCCCGCATCATCTCATGTGGGGATACGGGTCGAGTATTGCTACATCCACCCATTTTGCAAATGAATCCAGAAATTTGGATTTTTAATGTGAAATCTCCTATTTTTAAATGTTGATAATGAATTCAGATATTTTTAAAATACTGTGTGGGCCAAACAAGACATTTCTGCCGGCTGCATTCGGCCCGCTGCAGCCTGTTTGAGAAACCACTTGTTTCGCCAGGAGGGAAACTGAGGCCCACAGGGGCTGGGGCGCCTTCCAGAGGCGCTGCCACCTCCGGGCTGGGCTAGAAGCAGCCGTCACTGTCTGTGCTCCCCTGCAGTGCTCCCCAAGCGCCTCTGCTGGAGTCACGCCACCCCTCAGTCATGGGACATCAGTAAAGTGCGGAGGAGAAAGAACCCCGCGCCTGACTGCATGGGGACGCGGCCGTGCCGGGAGCACCTGCCTCCCCGCTCCCAGCCTTGGCCTTTGGCAAGCAGCAGCTGTCACAGAGCCCGTCCAGCTCCAGAGGTCCCGGCCGCGTGATTTACGCGATTTGCCAGGCTTGGCTTCAGGGGTGCGTGGCTGAGCCCACTGCCCGCGGCCACTGCCGTGACTTATTGATTTGACATGTTAAACGGATGGATTTGGGGGGGCGGAAATGTTTTCTCTTGAAATGCCTTGGCATCTTGGGGTTTTAGACGATTTTGCAAGTTTCCCGTTAATCCCCACAAGGGTTTTCTTTGTCCTCAACTGAGATGCACCCTGTTGCAGGCTGCCTGCTCGTTGGCCACCTCCCACGGGAATAACAATGACAACAATAATAGTAACAGCCGGAGCTTATGTAACAGCTGCTATGAGCCCGCACTGCCCTGAGCGGTTCGCTCACCAATTAGCTGACTTTACCCTCCGAACCGGCCAGGAAGTAGGTTCAAGTGGGAAAACTGAGCTTCAGCGGGAGATAGTCCTTGCCCTGTCTCTCAGCTATTAACTAGCAGAGCTGGAAATCAACTTTGGTGGCCTGTCCCGGGTCCCTGCTCTTGACCCCAGTCCTCACTGCTTCTTATAATTATCCTCATTGCTCATAACTATACTTATCAGTGGGAAATACTTAGTCCCCAAGGGTCAGGCTTGTATGCTTTGCAGCTATTTTGTCATTTAATACTCAGGACAGACTTATAAGGCCCATTTTCTCAAAGGAGGAAACTGAGGGGCGGGGATAAGGCTCCCACCAAGTTCACACGTCCCAGACATGGTCTCCATCCACGGTTTCCCATTCATTCATCAAGTCAGCCCTGGGAGCGGTGTTCGCCAGGGAGGCACGGGGATGAACGGGAAATCATTCTTGCAAACCTATCAATTCCATCAATGCAGGGTCAGAGTTGGCTTCATGAAGCTGTTTTTTAAAAAGGCAGAAAGTGCTGCTAACAGGATTAGCTGTCAACCCACAGGCCCTGCACCTGATGAAAAATCATTTCATTTCTCCTGCCCTGGGAGGTCACTGGTTCTCAGCTGAAAATCGAGCCATTAGAGGAAACTTCCAGAGACTCGAAACAATCATCTCCGTGATTATTGAGGCTTTTCTGGTGTCATCAAGGCAAGGTTCAGCTGGCCCAGCCCGAGGATGCCAGCCTCTCCTCCGCCTTCCACACACCTTCCCTAACGCTACCCAGGGCAGTGGGCGCCTCCCTCAGGCCGGGCATATGCAGTGACCCCTCGGTCTTGTCTTCCTGCCAGCTGTCCCCATGGACACTAATACACTAATACCTGCTGCCTAGGGCTGACTCTGTCGACTTTCATAGCTCCTGATTCAGTAGCTCGGAGGAGAACCCGCACATTCACATCACAAGTTCCTAAATGCTGCGGGTGGGAGGCCAACTGGAGACCACTGACCGAAGCCTCTGATTGGAAGCCAGGAGTCCTTGCCATAAAAAATGATATATCAGTCTGGGTTATTTCTGGGAACCAGAATCTCCCCATGGTCCAGATGAAGGCATTGTAGTGGAAGACCTGCCTTGGTGCAGAAGGAGAAGGGCCAAGAGAATCTGGGGACCCCAAAGGCTGGCGGGGGAGCAGAGGGGGGTTTGCCCTCATCCCTCTGAGGTCCTTCTCAGCCTGGTGCAGCAAGCACATTAGTATCAGACAGATTAGCAGGAGGGAAAGCATGCATTTAACTGTGTACCTGTGGAGGATTTCCATGAGCGTATATTCTAGATTCCATGGGACACACTAAGGTTTCCTGAGTTGAGGTGGTGTCTGGGGTACCACGGAGAGAGAGAGGTACGCACATGAGGAGGGGGGACTTCCTGTGTCCAAGCCAGACGTTCTGGCTGCCCACTTGCCATCAGGTAGGCTTCTCCGATAGGAAGTGTTTTCTGCAGATGACGCGACATCTAACATCTGACCCTTGTTCTTCTGGAAAGTTAAGGTGATGGTATCGGTTTCTCTGGACGCCCGCAGGGCCTGAGTTGGCCCAGCTCCACACGCCAGGTGACTGTATTGGAGAAAGCTTTTCCTGGCCATCCTGGGGAGACCTAGCTATCCTGTTCCTGGACAACAGAAGGGTGCGGCTACCACCCTTGGGCGGGAAGGAAAGCGGAGTGGAGCTGTGTTCTGGAGCCTGAGAACAGCAGCTGTGACTGCAGGCTCAGAGCTGAGGCCTGGGCGGAGGAGCCAGCGCCAGAGATGAGGCTCCGGACGAGCGGAGCAGAAACTGCGACTCCCCTCCCACTCTGGGCCCTCCCACTGCTGCCCCACTGCTGACCCAGAGGGCCGGGGAGCCAGGCAGGTGTGCTAAGGAGTTGGTCTGGCGGAGATACAGAACAGAGCAGGGAAGGGCCCAGGCTGGCCGGTCGGGCAGGGGAGGCTGGGGCCACGGGGCGTCTCGGACCCAGAAGGTAACTGTCAGGATCTCTCCGGTCTGACTAGCCACTGCGGGAGATTCTGGGCCTGAGCTTGCTCTGTCTCGTATCAATCACGAGTGTGAGGACAGTGTTAAGGACATTCTCGACAAGCACAGACGCTTGTGATGGCGGTGGGAAGAATTAGAAAAAGAAGGAAACACTGAATGACTTTCCACTCGGATTCAGACGACTTAATGTGGTGGGACACACTTGCCACCTTCTCCCTGGTGACAGACACAGCCTTGGATTAGCACCTTAAGGTAACCCCCATCCTGCCACGGTGGGGCTGCGCGGGGGTGGCGGGACCGTCTGCCACGAAGCTGCCAAGGCTCCTCCGGCCAGTGCAGGCCCGAGGCTGGTGCTGCGGGCGGTGGGCACAGCCGTGTGCTGCACCTGCACCTGCACCTCTCCTGCTCCCTGGAGTGGCGAGCCCCGCCGATTCCTCCTCCCACCGCTTCCTCCTCCCACCGCTTCTTCCCTCTTGCTCCACACGCTTTTCCCAGGATCTCACCCAGGCCTCCGGCTACCGTCTATTTGACAACCACAGCAAATATTTAGCAAGCTCCTCTGCCTTGCCAAGGCCGCCACATCCCTCCTGTAGCACATGCAGCCTCTGCCTGGCAGAGTGGCCGCTGGCCGCTGCCTCTGCTGGCCCTTCTCGGGGATGCACGCCAGGCCTGTCTGCTCCCGCGCCCGGCGGGTAGACGGCCCCACTGTGGACTCCTGCCTCTCCCCTGTGGTCCGCTGGCCCTGAGCCCTCCCCGGGGGACTATCTGCTTGCCCTCACCCTTGTCATTGTCACGTCACGTGAGAAGCCTGTGCAGGCCTCCAGCACACACCCTTCCAGGCGCGCCCAGCCCAGGGCTCTTTCTGAGCTAAAACCTTCAGGGCTGCGCCTGCTTCTGCATCTTGGCTCAACCCCCCTGCCCCGGTCTGACTTCCAGAGTCCTCCAGCCCCATCTGCTCCTCTCCGTGGCTTCCTTCCTCGCCCTACCTGGTGGCTGGCTGGGCTCAGGCTGGCTGGGCACCAACGGCTCCTGCCCCATCCGGCTAGGTGCGAGCCTGTTGCAGGAATCCTGGTTCAGGCACCATCTGGGATGCTGGCGAGCGCACGGGCAGAGCCTTGGCCAGGAACCCCGCCCCAGACAGGCCCCGTGACAGCCCAGCAGAAGAGTGATGTGATTTCAAAGAGGCGGCCCTGTCCATTCTGCCAGCTACGACCTCGCTACCCACCACGGTTTTGCAGTCAGAGGCCTGGGCTTGAACCCCGAATCCTCCACGATCCTGCTGTGTAGATGTGCTGTTTAATCCGTCTGGGCGGGCTTGCTCACTTGAAAAACGGCGCTGCATTGCCTCCTTGTCAGGCTGTTAGGGGGATTTGTGCTGATAATGCCTGTGGCCACCAGTGGCTGAGAACAGACTCCCTGGAGGCCCCCCCGAGTGGAAATGCTCCCCTACACAGGTGTAGGGGGAATTAGAGGATCAGGGCATGGGGGGTGGTGGCCGTGGGGGATGCCACACTGGGATGTGGTGTCAGTCTGGATCTTGTGGGGGCTGCTTGGTATCACAGCTCAGAGCCGCGGGCAGGGCTGTCATTGGGTGAGAGTGCAGAGGAAAACATCTGTTTCTGGGATGAAGATGGTCAAAACAGACTCTGGGCACCCAAAGACTATTCTGCGAAGACAAATGCTCCCAGAGGCACCGGGAGATTGGTGGGACGCCAGCCTGGGCCGCTGTGATTGGACACATGAGAAAGGTCTAATATCTGTGGACCCTTATCATGCTTATTGTTGCTGCTATTAGCATAACAACAATTCTTCTTCTTTTTGGTGTTATTAATTTCCTTGACTTGGGTGGGCTGAAACTTTCAGATGGATGCATTAAGTCCAGTGGGAAGACAGCAAAATAAATCTGGCAGGAATAAGCAGCATAAATAACCCCAGCCCGGCATCTAGACACCAGAGTCTGGTCTTCCATGGCTAACTTGCTTCCGGGGCACCCTACTCCCCACCCTATTCCCCACCCCCTCTGAAAGAGCAGAGCTGGGCCCTGCACTGGGGGAGTGGGAGGGCTGGAGACCTGGCCCTTGGGAATGGGGGTGCGGGAGGGTGCATGGCTGAGTCAGCGAGCAGCGTCCTGGCAAGGGTTGGCTTGCAGCAGCGGAGACCGGGCCTCCGGGGAGGGCTGCCCTCCTGACGTAGCCTGGCTCACCCTGAGTCTCCTGCCTTCCTCCCCGCTGCCTGGCAGGGCTTGGGCCAGCGCAGGGCCTTGGAGGCAGAGAGGGTGCCATGCCAGGGGGTGTTTTCACAACCCCCAGGCTGCCAAGAGCACATTATTCTCTTGCAGAAATCCAAGGGCTCGCCCAGGAAGTGTGATATTTTTGTAGCAAAATAATAACAATAATAATGATAAAAATAAAGGAAAAAGAAAAAAGAAAGAAAAGTTCTCTATATCACTAAAAGCCCTGCTGTGCTAGGAGTGATAGTGGGTGTTTTAGAATCTGGATTCTTCATCAGGGAGCAGCCAGGGGCTCAGCCTTTGTTGCTTATTTTCTTCATTCACTAAATTGTCGATATTGGATGTCTCTAGAAAGAACAACTTGTGCAAAGGCAGAGAGGCAGGAAGGACATGTTTGACAGCTTCAGAGAACAGAGAAGCTGAAGATTCAGATTCTTGATTTTAAGTGGTAGAAATACTACCTTCTATCGGCATAAGTGAAAACAAGGCTAATGGATCGTGAGAAGAAAGTACAAATGACAGACAGCTTCAGACATGGTTGGATCTAGGAGCTCAATGAGTGTCATAGGATGTAGTCTTCCTCCAAGATGGGCTTTGCCATCCTTGGCATTAGCTGTGATCTCAGGAAGCCTCTTGCCACTTGGAGAGATAGCTCCATCCTTCCATCCTCCCAACCTCAAACCCAGTGGAAAGAAAGGAATTTGCTTTCCTGTTGTTCTAGCAAAATCCCTGTGACTGACTATCACTGAACTGTCTTGGGTCACGCTTCTATCTCTGGCTGACCAAGCCTGAGTCCACCATCCCTTCTCTAAAGCATGGGCTTACTCAGAGGTGGTTAGGGAGGCTTGAAGGGTAAACTGCACGATGAGTTCCAGCCTCTACTCTCCACCCTTATCGGAAATCTCGCTGCCTCCACAATTTCAATTCTCCATCTTGACTCTGTTTTACCTTAATCTCACTGAAGAGCCCGGGGTTAGATTTTCAGCCTTTCCCACGTTCCTCCTGTACAATGTACAAGTGCACATAAGTTGCATCTCACTACTTGCTTAAGATAAATCTTTATATTCTATGTAATTGACTCCTCAAATACAGCAATGCTGTTGGGGGGGTTATTGTCACCCCCATCTTCTAGGGAAAGAAATTGAGGTGTAGAGACTGAGCTGGGAGACATGAAGCTCTGGTTGACCAGCTGCAAGTCACGTGTTCAGCACGTGCGCTGGCTGCAACGGAGTGGTGTAGACTGAGAGAGAAGGGGTTCTCCAGATAAGGAACACGTAGGAAGGAGGGGGAGTAATGTAGAAGGGGAGAAGCAGCAGATGACCCTACTCTAGGTGGCAAGTGGTGATACCCCAGCTGGGCCCATCAGGCAACTAGGAAGATGTACTGGCTCAGGCAACACACAGACATTTTGAAGGCAAACTACAGGAGGGACTGGCGTGCAGCTGGTCTTCAGGAACAGCTGGACCCAGGTGCTTATGTGGTCAGAATGCTTGACTTTTTTTTTAAAAAAGGATTTATTTATTGATGCATACAGAACTAGGGTATAAGCCAGAGGTGCAGGGGTGGTGACAGGATTCACCCAAGACAGAGTGGGGAGCAGACCAGGTAGATGGATGAAGTACACTGCTGAGAGAGCAGCGGGTGGGTCAGGAGAGGTCTGCCGCGCCATGTGGGTCACCTCCGGGGCAGGGATCGAACTTGCACTGAAGCGGCTGCGGCCAGCTTGCAGTGCTGCGTCCTTACTTGTTGTGCTGCCAGGGAGGGCCCCGGAATGCTTGACTCTACCTGGGCCTCTCCTTTCTGCTCCAAGCTAAGGGTCCTGGAGACAGGCTTTGACTGGCCCACTCCAGGCCACACGATGAAACCAACCAGCTATGGCCAGGAAGTAGGACCATGAGCTCCAGGACAGCAATGATGCAGTTGTGGTGGTTTCTAGCAAAAAGTGGAGTGGGGGACAGGGCCGATAAAGATGTAGTGTAGGTGTCTGCTGAGCACGGTGTGTGTGCATGAGTTGGGGTGCTCAGACCTGCAGGTAACAGAGAACATCAGGCTGACCCATTTAACACAAGGAGAATGACTTCATGTGGAAAGACGCCTCTTAGCAGCAGAAGGGGCCCTTGGTGGCCCACGGCCCTCTCAGCAGCCCCTCCCAAGGCAGGGACCCTGGTATCAGTCACCCGGCAGCTGAGCGGGGGGTCTCACCTCACTTCTGGGGAGAAGCTCTTCCCAATGAACCTCTGGCCGCCCTGGGGCAGCGGCTGCCACCGCAGAGCGCTGTGGTGAGATGTGGCCTCCTGAGCAGTCCTGGTGAGGAGCCTGGGCGGCTGTGACCTCGCACCCCGGCGGGGGGTGCACTCCAAGTTGACGGGTCCCCTCAGGCTGGGGTGGGTGGGCTGGGCCAGGAGCGCCATGGCCTCGCTTCTCACGGCCTCTGCCTCTCTGCTCAGGGGTCCTGTGGCTGTCGGTGGTCTCCGAGGTGCTCTACATCCTGCTGCTGGTGGTCGGCTTCAGCCTCATGTGTCTCGAACTCTTCCACTCCAGCAACGTCATCGACGGGCTCAAGCTCAACGCCTTCGCGGCCGTCTTCACGGTGCTCTCAGGTAAGGAAGGGGGGGCCGGGCGGAGCCACCACCCACGCCGCAGCCCTGCGCGAGGGCAGAGGCCGGAGGGGCTCAGGACCCTCAGGGCCCAGTCCCGGCTGGCCCCCTCTGGTGCCCTTGGGCCATCCCTTCCCTTCTCCGAGCCTCAGTTTGATATCTATAAAGTGGGGGTTCTCTGCTCACTTACTTACTGCCCCCTGGCTGCCGAGTCCTGGGCTGCAGGAGTGAGACGCAGCTCTCCTGGCGCTCAGACGCCCGGAGGGCAAGCCCTGGGGAGAGCCCAGCTTGGGATGAGCCCCAAAAGGAGGGGTTTGTGAGAATGGGCAGACAGCGGTGCCCCTCACGGGGCCACAAAAGGGAGTGGTCTCAGCCACCCCAGGCTGTAGCGTCACTGTCAGTTCTCTTAGATGCAGAGAATTTTGGAGCCTCTGATAGATATTTACCTTTGATGCTTTTTGGTTTTTTAAAGATTTATTTATTTATTTGTGCATACAGAACTGGGGTACAGAGGTGCAGGGGCGGTGAGAGGCTTCACCAGAGACAGAGTGGGGAGCAGAACAGGCCAACTGACGAAGTACACTGCTGAGGGGAGCAGCGGGCAGGTCAGCAGAGGTCTGCCGCGCCATGTGGGTCACCTCCCGGGCAGTGGGGATCGAACTCCTGCTGCAGTGGCTTTAGCTTCTTAGTGCTGTGCCTTAGCCCTCTGCGCCACCAGGGAGGGCCCACCTTTTGTGCTTTTAATGCTGAATGTGCGGGCAGGCCAGCTTTGTCTCTCAGCGTTACTCTGGCTGTCTCCTCTCGTCTGTTCTCAGACGCTCCCCACCTCCCTTCGCCCCTGGATGTGGTGTCCCCATGTACATAGACGCACTTCCTGTGCTCTCTGGGCCCAGGTGGCCATAATTAGACACCAGTGTGCAAGCGGGTGCCGGTCCTATATGCTAACGGGGACCGGAAGGCGGGGGCACGCGGAAAAAGCCTGATACTTCATTTTCCCTGCAGGGAGTCTGTTTGGGGTGGAGGGCACTCATCTGCTTTGGCGGATTTTTCTTTTGAGATATCCGGGTGGAGATGCTCAGCAGGAAGCTGCATGAACAGACACATTTGGAAACGCAGAGTTGGGGCTGGGGGGAGGGGTGTGCAGAGATATGGTCAAGGCCTCAGAGTCAGAGAGTTCGAGGGTCTTCAGTAGAATGGGGGGGGGACCAGCAGCATGAGACTCAGGGGCTCGGAGGCAGAGGGCTCTGAGGAAGGCCACTGATGGGGCAGCCAGCGGCCCAGAGCAGCTTCCAACACGTCCAGGTGTTATGGGGTTAAGCGGGGAGTTTGCCAGGAGAGGAAGGAGCCATAAACCCTACCTTCCTGCACCTGGCAGATAGCGGGGTGGCTTGGCTGTGTAAGACCATCTGTTCCTAAAAAGCCCAACGTAAATTGAATTTCTATAAATCTAATCCTATTCTTCACGCATTGGAAAAACTCTCTATTTAATGAAACCGAAAGGATGAGCCTTTTCGAAAGGGAAGTAATTGCCCCCTAATTGAAGGAGGGATATATGACAGAGAACCCCTCAAAGAACAGTGCTGAGTTCAGGAATGGGAGCCGCACTCCGTGGGGGGGAGCAGGCGTGACTTGCCACTCCCAGGGTGTGGGAGAGCTAATATGGGCAGGGCAGGAGAGGGAAAACATGGGTCCCCATAGTGTAGTGATAATTTCCTTCCCACTCACCCCATAACTAGCTATTTGAGACCAAGCGCCTATTCCTTCTTTATCTTTTCATTTATTTATCACTTACCCACACAGTGTTCGTGAAGGCCTGTGGGAGACAGGGCACCGTGCTTTTGGGTTTCCGGGCGCCCGAGGGGAACCATTTAGGCCTCATCCTCCTGAAGACTGCAGTCTCATGAGACACAGCCTCGTAAATGATAATAAGATGTTGGACTGACCTCTGTGGACTGGCGTGGTGAAGGGGCCGGTCACCTTGTCCCAGGACCCCGGGGAGGCATGGGGAGGTTGCAACATGGGGCAGGTACCATTTGAACTGACACTTGGAAAGAAGGGGTTTGCTGGATGGACAACTTGCGAGGGCTCTCCAGGCAGAGAAACAGCAGGGCAAAGGCCTCGTGGGGTGACATTTTCCTCAAAGCCCAAGTTGTGCAGAATGGCCGGCAGTGGGCAGAGAGCAGACGCACCGAGCGACGAGTCTGGAGAGCGGGTGAGGGTCTTGGAGCTTTGCAGGGGTCTGTGCAGGAAGAGCTCAGAGCACAGGGTGATACGGTGAGGTGTGCACTTTGGAGCGCATTCGGGGTGTAGCGCAGATAGAGTAGAGCAAAAGTGGAGGGGAAGAAGCTGACTGGGAGGCAAGACGTACAGCGGCAGTGGGGAGGGGGGCAGGTGTGCACCCAGCAGTGAGCAGGTAAAAGGCTCATTTCCTGATTAGGGGAGCAGGTGGCCACGGAAAACAGAGGCCCAAGCTCATGTGTTTCTGGGGGGGGGGGTCCACAGAGCTCAGGGATCCTTGAGTCTGGTGGGGGGTCACTGGCACCTCTCTTTCTCTGCCCTGTAACATCCCCGAGTCCATCCTTCAGATGTGGACGGAGGCAGCGGCCACGTGGCACGCGGGTGTCCTGCCGTCTCCACTCAGGACTGTGGTTTCCACGTCGCCGGACAGCTGTTGCTGACATGGTGAAATGCGCTCCTGAACAGGGTACCGGTCACTTGCGGTTCCACTGAATCTCATGACCTCGGACGTTCATGAAGAGACACACGCGTTTCTGCATAGTAAATTTGTTTGACTATTGGGAACTGTATTTAGTGTGACTGGTTTCCCTCGTCGTCTTATGTATTTTAAATTTTGCAACTGAAAACCCTTCTGAGAAGGGATCCTATGTCCAGGTGGCCAGAGCCCCTGGGCTGGGTGTCCACTGGCTGTCCTTGGCCTGGGATGGGGTGAGCAGCCGTCTGCTGTGATGGGGAAGGTGTGATAGGGCAGGTGCAGGAGACGGTGGGATGGGGGGTGCAGCTGGGGTCCCTTCTCTCATATCTCCTTTTCTTTCCTTCCACCAAGCCTGAAAGAGCCCCTTGTTTACCCCAAGATCCAACCCTCTCCCTCAACTTGCTTATCCCAGTCACAAAACAAATGCCTGAGGCCAGTGCAAGGCAGCTCTCCCAGCCCGCCTCTTGGTGCCAAGATGGCGGAGGGGAGGGTAAAGCGGCCATGGGGGAGCGCTTGTGCTCTGCCTCCCAGGTCTTATCAAAGTTTTTACCTCTCTGACAAATAGATGGGAGTCCCACTGCTAAAGAAAATAAGGTTGTCTCCATCATTTCAGGCAGATAAACAATGCAGGCTTCGGGAGGTTAATTGACTTGCCCAAGGTCACACAGCTGGTCAGCGGTGGAGCTGGGATTAAACCTGCCCCTGCTGACTTCAAAGCCCTGCACTCTTTTTACAGGGTAGCACTGCAGGAGTGACCAGGCAGGGAGAAGACTTTCAAGTTCTCAGAAAACAGTAACTGAGAAGTATGTAGCAGCCAGATGATGTAATGAGAGCGAAGCAGCACATGGTGGAGAAGGGATTTGTATTTGTGCCTGTGAGAAGATTAACCCAGGAGAAACAGCACCCAGGAGGAAGCCTGGCGGGGACAGCTGGTGGGGGGAGCCAGAGGGGGACCCCACTGACAGGACTGTCCAACTTGCAACTGGCCTTCAGGGACACCACGCAAGTGGGCTCAGGGGCTTTGGGAGAAGGGTGCACTCTGACTTGTCCCCCCGGGAGAGGACAAGCACATTTCAAAAAGGGAGAGGGCTGGCTTCTGATGTTGCTGGACCCACTTGCACCCATGGGTTCCAGTCCAAGGTTAAGGCCTTCCAGGGCAGAGGAGGAAGCAGAGTTGTTGAGCCAGTTATTATAATGAATGACTTAACTCTTGTAATGAACCAATCGGCCACGGTTCATCTTAACAGTCAGTATAAACAAGGACAAGTGGCATCCTGTGTCACTGCCACACACAGGATCATTAGGTCCCCAAACACCAAGGTTCTCTACCCGCCACGGCATCCTTGGAGGAAGGGACGAATGTTGTGTCCATTCCACAGATGGGAAAACTGAGTTGCCCACGGCCCCACGGCTAGGAAGCGTTCTGAGTGGGGCTTAGAGTGTGGGGCTTCAGTTTGTCACCATTAGAGCCAGTGCCAGCTGTCCTTGAAGACATTGGGGGAGCAGAGTATGGCCCCAGGACCAGCCTTTCCCCAGTGATGGAGGGACCATGGGCTTTGGATTCTGGCTAAGGAGGCTGGAGTCAGGGCCTGGCCAGCTGACCTGTCTTCCTAGACCCCAGTTTGTGGGTCTGCAGGCGGGGTGGGCCTCCTGGCCCCGGGCCTAGTACTTATAGGACTTCTAAGGACCCACAGAAGCTTCTCATTTCAACTACTTTTAAATGAGAAGGAAAAAATTGTAATAATAATGAAGACATCAGGATGAATCCAGGCTGGGTTATATTTGTCTTTATACCACTGCAGTCATAAAATGTAAATTTTAATATTTCTTTTATGGAGGAATGGGCCCATGAAGTCATAATGTGGTCCCTTATTAGGCCACATGGCTCTTCTGGGCCCTTGGGACTGAGCAAGCCCAACTCCAGGGCGGGGGTGACTGCAGTGCCAGCGGCCCTGGGGCCCTTCCTGTGACTTCATGGGGAGGTGCTGGAGAAGAGAGGCTCTCTGGGCCATTGTCTCTTCCCCCAAGACCAGAGTCTGATATCGCAAAGGGATGCAGGAGTGAGCCAGGGTATGTCTGTTCTTCCTCATTTCCTCAAAAAAAAAAAAAAAAATCTCCTTAGGAAAAACAAAGTCATTTGGAACATTTCTGCACAGCCTGGCTAACTGTGGGTTTTTAGCAAAAATTGCATCGGCATAAAGAGGAACCTGTCCATTTCCAGGAAATAATCAGACTTCATAGAGAAGTCAGCAAGAGTCTATCTTGCTAAGTAAAGAGAAATGGAAATTTTGCAATAAAAAGAACCAGGTAATTCTTTGGAGTTGGGGTCTCGGGAGTCATTTTCAGGGGGAGAGGTGAGTTGAAGGGCAGGTGGGTGCTGCCAGTCTGTTTTGGGCAATGTGTGGGGACCTAATGGCCTGGTGGCGCAGGGACAAGCAGGGAAACCCCACTGTGCTGCGGGACCCAGTTTATGCGCCTGCAAGCTGCCACCCCGCATCTGTACCAGCCCGGGAGCCATGAAGCCCGTGAGTTCAAGGAGAACACTTAAGTGTCAGCACTGTTTGCCTCACGCCCGGCCTGCTGCTGCCGTCTGTGAGTGCACGCCAGCCGGCTGCCTGGCTTTTCACTGGCCACCAGGAAGTTGGCTTTTAAGTCTTGTGTCCAGTCATCGCAGCTACCCCTCAGGGGATGCCTCCTGCAGTATGGCGTCCCCTGATTTTTGGCTCCTTCCTGGTGCTTGCTCCTGTTACAGCAAGTGTAACTCTTGCTGAAAAGCATCTCCTTATTTTCAGATGAGTTTCCTGAGACCCTAATTCCATTAACCACCCTGCCATTCGGACCCGTGCTGAAAGAATCCTCTACTCTGAGCTGCCTCTGTTCAGCCCACCCCCATCTTGTCCGGTCTCTGGCTCATGATGTAGAGAACAAATGGTCTAAGTCAGAGAAATGAGTATTTTCCTTTTATTAAAGTCTCTCGATTGCCCCTGACAAGAACCCTACCAAATTAACTGAAAGAAGAAAGGGGAGGTTGTAGGAATGTAATTGAAAAGTGCAGCGTGGTGGGCTTCAGGCATGGCTGCATCCAGGCCACCCCTCATCAGGAATCTAGCTGTATCTCCAAGCTCTGTCTTATGTGTTAGCATCATTTTTCAGCCAGACTCTGCTCATGTGAAGAGAGGAAGGTCACAAGCAGCTCAGGCTTGCATAAGATTCCAGAGGTAGAGAGAACTCCTTCACAGTAACGCCTGCAAATCTCGAAGGAGGACTTGGGTTGGATCAACAAAGTCAGATTCATTCCTGAGCCGGTAACCATGCCAGAGGATGGCATACTGACGAGCTACGCCTCCATCCCTTGGCACACGTGTGGTATGGACTTAGCCGTGGACCAAACAGGGTGATTATGGAGTGGGGCAAATGCTTGTCCAAAGGAACTGGCTGACTGTAAAGTCTCAACGACTTGTCCAACTGGGAGATTCTC
This sequence comes from Condylura cristata, assembly GCF_000260355.1. NCBI lineage: Eukaryota > Metazoa > Chordata > Mammalia > Eulipotyphla > Talpidae > Condylura > Condylura cristata. The sequence continues at coordinate 5,964,755 of NW_004567133.1, forward strand.
AGGAGGTTACTGATGAAGCAACAGGGCTCACAGCCCCAGGAACGGCTGGGTTCCTCCAAAGCAGACCCTAACTTGGACATTTGAGTGCACTCGGTCATTTGGGAGGTGATTCCAGGAAGTATGCACAGCCGGAAAGTAGAGATGAGCAAGAACTTAGGGAGGGTGAAGTGTTGACAAGCAGGTGACCACTGTGGGCATCTGAGGTTCAGTCCTGTGGGGACCCTTGAAGAGACTGGGTCACACCCCCATGGGGTGAGAGACAGTGCTGATTACTCACCAGCTCCCATTTGTTGCTGGTTTAGGGGCTCTCTTAACCAGGAAAGCACCTATTTGAGGAAGGAAGCCTCCAGCCATGCCTGGGAACGGGCTTCAGGTGACCTCTGTGTGGGATGGATGGGGCCACAGGAGAGCAAAGGCAGGAGTGGGTGTCCTGACACCTGCTGGCGCGCTTGGCCTGGTTCTGCTGCTGTCTGCCCAGAGCTGGCATTGGGGAGCCCGCCCCCCAGCAGGGCTGCAGCCCTGCCGCTGCCAACTCCAATTCAGGGGGTCCCCAAGCACCCTCATTTCTGACATCTGGCTACAAGTCAGGGTTCGCACCACCCCTCAGATTCGATCATTCATTCACAGAACTCAGGGAAATGTGTCATGAGGATTATGGTGTTATTATACAGGATGCCAACCAGGACTAGCCAAAGGAAGAGACAGCTGGTGAGGACTGGAGGGTCTCAAACGCCGAGCTGCTGAAACACCTGATGTCATGGAACTGGGACAGACCAGCCCAGAAGCTCACTGAGCTACGCTGTCCGATGCCTGGAGTGTTTATCAGGGCTTCGATGTCTAGGCCTAACTGCCTGACTCATGGGCCGCTGCTTGAGTTCAGTCTCCGGCACCCCCTACCCCTCCCCTCCTTCAGGAGGTCCGATGTCAAGCTGGCTCAGAGCCCTAACCCTCTAAGCCAGAGCTACTGGTCTGGTAACCTGCCCCCTTCCTGAGTCTTCTCATTAACATAAACTCAGGAGTGATCCAAGTAGCTTGTGACTGATAAAGATACTGCTATATTATTCAGGAATATGGGAGGGAGGGAAGGCCAGTCTAATTCTTTACAAGGGGTCTGAAGGGGCAAACAGGAGCTCTACTTGCATTGAGCTGTGGCTTGCAGATGTGTTTTGTTTAGGCAGATTGGAGCCATTGATAACTCCAGAGGGAGGGAGAGGCCTAGTCAGTCTCCTCTGATATGGGGCCAAAGCTGGAGCATTTGCCAGAGGGCAGGACCTGCGAGGGGCCCGTGGGGAGGCCCTGACTAGCCTTGGGTGTGTAAGGTCCTGCCCCTTTCCAGCTCCCTGTTCCAACCCCTCCTTGCCCACGAGGTTGTGGACCAAGCCAAGGGTCCCATCTTGGTCCTCTGAAACTGCCCAAGCGTGCCAGGACACCAAGCTCCTGAACAGGAACTGGATTTTTTTTTTTAAAGATTTATTTATTTATTCGTACAGAACTGGGGTACAGGCCAGAGATGCAGAGGGTGAGAGGCTTCACCAGAGACAGAGGGGAAGCAGAACAGGCAGATCGAAGAAGTACACTGCGGGCGGGTCAGGAGAGGTCTGCCGCGCCATGTGGTCACCTCCGGGGCAGGCGGGGTTCGAACTCATGCGGAAGCGGCTTTAGTTTCTCAGTGCTGTGCTTTAACCCGCTGCGCCACCAGGGAGGGCCAGGAACTGAATTTTAACTCTACGCGCCCATCCTTCTGGGACTGTAGGTTTACCTTGAGAGCCTGCCAGGGCTTTCTCCCTTATGTTTTTGCCTGGCGCTGTGTGGCACATTGTGTGGGCTTAGGCAATGGTAAACAAAGAGAGGCTAGGGTCTTTCTTTGTCTTCATCATCTTCACCAAAGGGTCCCTGATCGGAAACCCTCGGAGCTAGAAGTGTTCCAGAACTCAAAACCTTCAGACCTGGGACAGTCACACACGGACCACCCACTTCCTAACCCCCAGCAGGGCTCTGCAGCCAGAGCCAGGGATCTCGGTGCTGTGAGGGCTGGTAGTGCCTCACAGCCAGTCAGGTTTGGCCTTGCTGCTAAATGCATTCAGGCCAAGTCAGGTTTTGTGGCCAAATGAGTTATGAAGAAGCTATAGAATTTCAGAGCTCTGGAAATTTAAAGTTGCAGGCAAGACATTATAGGCTCAACCACTCACACTGCTTGGAGGAACTTCTGTTTCGCTGTGAACGCATCACCTTTGTGGGCCCTATGGTGGAAGATGCTGTTATCCCCATTCCACAGCAGAGAAACAGCTCAGCACTGACAGTTCTGACTGCAAGGCCCGGGGGCTTTGCGACGGTAGGTCCCCAGGGTCACTGCTTGCCGCCAGGCTCCTTTGCGCTAGCACCAGGCGTGAGGTGGGAGAATGAGGCTGGCAGCTTCAGCACCTGTGTGGTCGCCACTCCGGGATGGAGAGCTGAAGTCCAGGCCTCAAGCCCACAGGGTGCTGGGGCATGAGATGCGAGGCAGGGGAGAGTGTGGGACTGAGGTGAATGCGGGTGCACACACCCTGGAGAGCAGCCTGTTGTTGCCAAAGAGAAAGATGCCTGTGTTCAAGGAAAGCCACAGTCTGGGTTTTTATGGGAAAATCTCCTGATGTTTAATTCAAAATGTTTTTTAAATGGCTTTATGGAGCTGTAATTTACATATCATGAAGTTCACCCATTTAAAGTGTACGACTTAATGGTTTTTAGTAGCCATCACCATAATATAATCCTAAAACATTTTCATCACCCTAAACACAGCAGCAGACACTCTTATTTTCTACCAAGCACCCTCTCACCCCCACCTCACCCTGTCTTGGGCAACCACTAATCAACTTTACATATCCATTGATTTGCTTCTTCTAGACATCGAGTACAAGTGACACACTGCACAGTCTTCACGGCTGCTGCTTTCTCTGAGCATGATGTTCTCAAGGTTCCTCCTTGTAGCCCATATCAGCATTTCACTCCTTTTCATCGCCAAGTAATACTCCCTAGCACAGATATACCACATTTCCCTCCCATTTATCTCTAGACAGACACGTGTGTCTTCCACATGTTGGGGGCAGACATGAACATGATGTAAAAAGTATTTATTTGCCTGGACATGCGTTTTCCTGGAAGGGGAACTATGGGTCATGAAAATCCAGTATCGTCGAACTTTTTTTTTTTTAAAGATTTATTTATTTATTCATATAGAACTGGGGTAAAGGCCAGAGATGTGGAGGGTGAGAGGATTCACCAGAGACAGAGTGGGGAGCGGAGCAGGCAGATCGACGAGGTACACTGCTGAGGGGAGCAGCAGGCGGGCCAGGAGAGGTCTGCCTCGCCATGTGGACTCCTCCGGGGCAGGCGGGAATCGAACTCATGAGGAATTGGCTTAAGCTTCTTAGTGCTGTGCTTTAACCCGCTGCGCCACCAGGGAGGGCCCATCGTCGAACTTTTTAAATGAAAACGCTGCAAAACCATGCCAGCCAACAAAACATCACCGCAGACCCTTAGCCTCTCTCCTGCCTAGGCCAAGGAATTTCCAAGCACCTTTTTCCAGGGAAATATATATAGTCTTTTCTCACTTAGCCTCATTTGACCGCTTTAGGATGTTTTACAAAGCTTGCTGTGGTCATTTCAAGTTGGTATTTATCAAATGCTGCATTTGTAGAATAAGTCCTGGCCCAGGACAGCAGACCGGCTCCTCACCACCCACCCTCCCCTCACTCTCCAGGCTCCCTCCCTGCAGGTCCAGCCCACTCTAATGCCATCTCAGGACCCTCTCTCTGCTCACTTCCAGGCGCTCCCTGCTGTGCTGGCCTTAATGGCACTTACTGTGTGGAATGGGTGGGCACTCAGTGAATACTTGTTGAGTGGGTAAGAGAACTTTACTGCGAGTGCATTTACCTGTCTGCCCCCCACCCCCACCCCCACCCCGCCCAGGGCGGTTTGCCCGTCCTTCTCCATTGTGTGGGGCAGGGAATGTTCTGGGCTGCAGCCACCCAGACCTTGACCCTCCTCCCCGCGGATGGCCCAGATGTCTCCAGACATGGGGAGTAACCTGGCGCCTGTTGAGGACCTTGCCCGGGGCAGTTGGCAGTGGCCCGGTGACTTGCCCCTGGGCAGTGCCTGTCCCCCTCGTCACCTGGCCTGGCTCCAGCTGAAGTCCCCAGCGCAGGCTGTTGGTGCTGGATTTGTGCTTCCTGTGACCTGGGTGGCCTGGCGAGTTACTTCCCTTCTCTGAGCACTGCGGCACCTTCTAGAATAGCAGAAGCTGGGTCTGTGCAGGGCCAGAGTCACCCACCTGGAGGAAGGGAGCCAGGGGCGTGTTCTCAATGCTGCTTGTCAAACAGGGTTGGGCTGTCAGCCCGTAGCAGTGACTCGAAGGGGGGTGGGGCACCAGGCTCCCTGCTGGCTGGGTGACCCTGGCTTGGCCAGGACGGCCTCATTCACAGTGGCCCCCCTTCATGCACCAACGCATCTGTCAGGTCAGCTGCCTCTCGTCCTGTGTGAGGCCCTGTCTGTGTCAGTCCAAGAATCCATGCCAGCCTCTTCTGGAGCCCCTGCCTCCCCTTACCTTTCCTAAGGTAGAAAACAGCCCCACCCCAGCCCCTGCAGGCTTCAGGTCCTTGGGGAGTCCTGGCTCTCCTCTGGCATCCAGTGCTCCCTTCAGGGGCCCTCAGCTTCTCTCTGCTGCAGGAGGCACAGGGCTTTTATTTTTCAAATTGTTTTGACTGGTGTTGCTTTCATCTGGTCTTTGTTTACCAGCAGCAGGCAGCTAGACCTGGGTGTCAGGCTCTGAGGGAGTTGGGGAGCAGCCAGCCCAGCCCTCCCTGGAGAAAGCGTTCTCTCTGCCTGGCTGACTGGACTTGAGAATGAAGCCGGGAGGATGGGTGGGAAGAGGGTGGGAGGACCAGTGAGGCTGTAGGCCTGCAGCCCCGCCCCCTCCTTTCTCTTCCTCCCTTCCTTCCACCCTTCCAGAGCATTTCGGGGGGGCCAGACCCTGGGGAGACTCTCAGGCAGCTTCCTGTGCCACTGTGCCTAGTGGGGGAGGCAGTGACTCAAGGGGCCTGGGCCTGAGCCCGAGAGGGAGCCCCCAGGCAGGTAGCAGCCACACCGGGGCGGGGCCGTCAGAGGCCTAAAGGTGGGAGGAGTAAGCTGGGTGAGGAGACAGTGGGGTGCAGGGGTGAGAAGGGGGCCTCAGAGCAAGGGCCCCGTGGGAGGGTATCCTTGAGTGGGACCCTGAGAGCGACCTGGGCAGGACGCGGGACACAGGTGGGGTGCAGAGGCTGAGGGTGCATGGCTGGGGGTGAATGGGGGGAGCCGGTCTCTAGGGGGGAGTGCAGGCAGGTGACCACTTGGAGTGGCTACACATGGTGGGCAGTGGGGAGCTGGGTCAGATGGTGGCCACGGTGGGTGCCAGGCTGGGAAATATGGGCCTGACCTGGGGTGGGGCAGCTGTGGGGAGCCACTGAGGGTTTTAAACACATGAGTGGCAAGGTCAGGCCATAAATGGGCTAGAGAGGGGTGGCCCAGGCCTCAGGAGCCGGCTGAGCGGCTGTGGGGTGTCTGGTCCAGGAGATGATGGCAGCGGGAACAGGGCTGTGGCGTGATGGCAGAGAAGCAGGGCTGGCAGGACCTGAGGATGCCTGTACTGAGGGCAAGGGTGGAGTGTAGGGGTGCCGGTGGAGTCTGCCATGGGGTGACAGTCAGTCAGCCCTGAAGTCTGTGAGGTTGGAAGACAGAGACAGAGAGGGAAGAGGGAGTGAGCAAAACCTCACCCTGCCCAGAGGACCCTCCGCTGGTGACTGAGGGTAGCCTCGTCCTCGCCTGTCCAAGGCAAGTGCCAGACAACCAGAGAGTGGCAGTCCTGAGTCAGGAGCTCCAGCCGCAGACATCGCCGGGGGCCCAGAACTCGGCCTCTCTGCCTGTGCCTGGGCTGTCCGAGCTGCCCGGGGCCACCTTTTCTCTGCCCCTCTCTGGGTGATCTTTCTACACCCGGCTCCAAGCACACCTCTCCTCCAGCCCAGATGGAAGGGACTTCTCTCTCCTTCAAGGCCTCTCAGGGTGGAAGAGGTAAATGCCCTCCGCGGCCCGGAAGGAGATGGGGCTGAGCGAGCCAGGAGGTGCATCTCAGCTCGGCTCAGCAGCCTGAGGCTCCACGACCTTGGCCCTGACTATTAGCCAAGCTCCGCACAGCCCCTGCGGAAGGCCAGCTGGGGGACGAAGGTGCCAGGCCTTCTGTTTTTCAGAAGAGAAGCTAAAAGTCTCCCATTTTAATGGAAACCCTCCAAATTTTCGCGTGTTGGCCAAAAGGTTCGTATTTTGCAGGTCTAGCCAACACCAGCAAGGTGGGTTCACCCATGGGCCACTGGCAGACGGAGGACGTATGTATTCCTTGGTCAGTATTTGTTGCAACTGATTTTCTGTCACATTCTGTGTCATCGTCCTCATTAACCCGAGGGGAATTCGCAGCTGTATCCCAGGGACAGGATGCTGGCTTTGGTACATATTCTTGAATGAATCACTGGGAGGCTTAGAAGCAACTCAGGACCTGCAGAGGGGTCTGAAGGTGCTAGAAGGGAGCCAGGACTGGGGTGGAGGAAGATGAGGGGCTGTTCAAGGGGGGCTGGAGGGGCCGGCTTGCATCCCACCCTCGGGCTCCCAGTTGGTCACTGGTGATTGAAATCCAGCCACCTCCTTCGCCTGCTCGTGGAAGCTGGGATTGGGGAACATGCAGATCACTGGGGCTCTCATACAAATGAGCCTGGTCCCAGGCATAGGGCCAAACAGAAACTGGGCTTTGGGAGATAGGTAGAAGCATGAATTTTAGAAAATTTAATACAAATTGGAAGTAAAGCTCATGGTTCTAGCAGTTGCTTGGTTCTAGCAGTTCAACTGATAAATCTGTGGGTGCAGCAGGGTTGCCAGGTACTCTGGGGCCTGGTATTTGGGGAAATGCAGGGAAACCCCAACACAGTGTGGGAGCCTCTGGCTGGCTGAGGGAGGGCTGCCTGGGCTGGTGCCGGCTTGGTCTCCAAAGGATATGCTGTTCCTCCCACCTAAAATGCTGTTCCTGTTTTCTACTGAGCCCTTGGGCCCTGGGCTGGGTAACTTCTCCTTGGGACACCTTCCTCAACATTATTACAAGACGAGAGTTTCGTGTCTGTCCTCCAGGGATTGTTCTAGATTTAAAAAACAATCAAACATGGTAGCCTGGGGCACTCTCTTTTCTGTGCCTTGCTTTTTCTTACTTACTATTTCGTGGAGACCATTTTTGGTCAGTAAAGTTTAATCCACTGATTTCTTTTTCCCACATGGATTGTTAACATAATGCATATTTACTGAGCACCTAGCTCTGTGCTCAGGCACAGTGGGCTGTAGGGGTGGGGAGCTCGTTAATACCTAAATGTAGAGGAAACCTGTCAGGGGCCATCCTGGAGAGCCGGGGTGGGGGTTGGGGTGCGGTGGGAGGGAGCAGGTGCCGTCTACACTGGGCTGAGGGAGGTCAGTTTGCAAAGAGCCTTTCAGGCCTCAACCTGAAGGAAGTTGAATTAGTTATAGCCATAGAGCAAATTACTCCCAACAGGTAGTCTAGAACAACAGACATGATTGCCCAGCTTAGTCTGAAAGTCGGACTTCAAGTCTCTCAGGTCTCGGTCAAGCTGTGACGGGGCTGTGGTCACACCTGGGTCTGCTCCGCACCCCGCTCACGTCTTGGGGGTGGCCGCTCCGCCTCCTCAGGCCCCCGACTGAGGACCCCTGGGCCTCGCCCAAGGGCCACTCACTGCTTGGCCCTTGTTCCTCACACAAAGGGTCCTAGAACATGCGACAGCATGGCCCCCGGGAAGCTACCATCTTTTAAAATCCAGCGCTGAAGTGAGGGTCCAGCACTGCTGTGTCCAGCCCACCCTCGGGAGAGGGGGTCCCAGGAGAGGGTGACCACCAAGGGGCGGGGCCAGCTGAGAAGCTGCCCACCTCCGAGCGGAAGGAGGGAGGGGGCAGACGTGAGGGAAGGACGGTTCAAGTTGCGGGGCCGGCCCAGGGCCAGCTGCTTCCAGGAGCTTCAAGGAGGCCGAGTGGTCGGAGAGGAGGGCTGGGGGCGGGGGCAAGAGGTGGGTTCACCCAGGCTTCTGTTGCCATCACACAGCCCATCAGCCTGGACGTTCGGGGGTGTTTTCAAGCCTCTTCTGCAATGACAACCCTCGCCTAGATCCCTTGGCCACGCGTACACAGGGCACACAGGCCCCAGGGTGGAGCCTCAGAGGTGGAGCGGCCGGAGAGGGAGGGCTACTTCAGCCTTCTCAGCCGGACAACTCTTGCCAAACCTCTTGCCCGCCCGCTCTGGGGGCCTCTGGGCCCCCGCTTCCCTGGCCCTGCTGCCTGTTTGCCGCCCAGGGGCTGCTGCCTCCTGGCTCTGTCTCCCTCCCTCCCGCCCCTCGCCGGGGGTCATTCTGCCACACACGGCTGGGGAGCCCAAGAGCTCCTTGGAGGACTCTTCCCTTGATGGAAATTCTCCGCGCTTGGAAAACTCTTCTCACAGACGGTATCTTCTGGGGGCTTTTCCCAGGAGCTGGAAACTCCCCCATGGCTATTTTGAGACAATGAATTGGGCCTGTGCTTGCCCACTCTCTGTATCTGGGAAGGTAGCCGGCTGGCAGGATCTGCCAAAGAGCATGAAGGAGGACACCTGGAAGCGGAGGCCGCCCCTCGGGGCCCCCCAGGCCCACTCACACTGCCCACGGGCCCCTCGAGTCTTGGAGAGGTCTGGGGGCTCTGAGATCCGTGTGAAGCTCCACCAGCCGCAAGGCAGGCAAGAGCCGCGTCACCACCCAGTGCCAGCCCTGGGCCCTCTTGTGCGGGGCTCTGTCCCTGGCAGCCTGAGGCTGTGTCGCTCTGCAGCTCTTGGTCTTCCCCACTCCCAGATTTCCATTTTTTTCATCAAGATGTGGGATCACACCACTTCTGAGAGCACACGAATGGCAGTGATGGGTCATTTCTGGGGCGCCTGGCTCTTCAAGGGGCACGAGATGCTCAAGGTGCCCACTCTGGTGCTGGCGGCGGGCGCACCTGGCTCACATAGGTACGCAGCCTCAGGGGCCTCAGTGGCCCTGCCTGTCAGCGAGCTGGTGATACTCGGCCCTCTCAAGGGCCCGACAGGATCGATGAGATGGGCATGGCCTGTGGCCTCACAGAACAGAGGCTGCCGGGTCCGCTCCAGGAGCCCCTTACCCCCTCTCTCGCCCTCTGACTGTGTCTGTCTCCCCCAAGAGTGTAAGGGCCACGTCGGTCCCACTCATCTCGCTCCAGCCCTTGGCCCAGTGCAGGTGCTCAGGCATCAAGGGGATGAATGAGGAAGGCTGGGCACACAGGGGTGGGGGCTCTGCCCCCGGCTCCCCAGCGCCTGTCATGTCCATGGCCTCTTCTGCCCACTCTTCCCCCCCTGGACACACCAGTAGGACTGTGGGGTGTATCAGAGCCAGTGGGTGTAAAAGACGGGGCAGAGGGCAGATGCCCAGGAAAGTGTAGGGGCCTGCTCGGGCAGGAGGGGCCCCCTGACCCCCAGTAAATTGTAGGGGCCTGCTTGGGCAGGAGGGGTCCCCTGATCCCCAGTAAAGCGCTCGGGTTGGGGGGTGCTCTGGGCGGGCGTGGACCAAGAGAGGGGTGCCTGTGTGCTCTGCAGAGCTGGGCTCCTTCTCTCCTGAGACCTTCTCCCTCACCTCCTCCTCCTCGCCTCCTCCCCCGAGGCAGGCAACTTTATCTGGTCTCCACGTGGAATAGGCGAGAAACAGCTCTGCTTGATCATTTATTCTTCCAAACCTTTTCATCGAACACCTGCTTCTAGGCTTTTGAATTCCCAAAGCCGGGGGTTTGACTCTTGTTTCTCAGTCTTCTGCACAGCTGTGCCCTGGCGGTGGAGGTCTTCTGTCTAATTGCTCAGATGAGGAGGGTCGCGGGGTCACAGGGCAAGCTGGGGACATGGCCGTTAATATAAAAAATCACCCCCCCCACCACATTGCCCTATGCTCCCCCAACACTCACCAGAAATGAGGTCATGACCTTCAGATCATTCTGGACACCTCCAGGGGGGCTTGAGCCCATTCACAGCCTCATGGCTGCATGGAGGGGGCTGGGGTGCACAAGGTGGGGGTTCAGTGAGCCTATGATTTGAAGCTGAAAGGTCACCCCTTAAATGCCACCTCCGATTTAGGCCACTTCCCTTTAACAGGCAAATAGAAAAAACGGGCAGAGTCAAGTGTCTGAAACGAGACCTCTGGGGAGAGGACGGAATAATTGGGGTGATCCAGTGCCGAGAAGCAGATGGAGGAGGATGCGGTGATCACGGAGCTCCAGAAAGGCTCCTTTCCAAAAGATGCCAACTGACTCCCCCCGCTTCTCCTCGGAGGGCAGAGCAAGAAATTGGCTTAAATTGGAGCTGGAAAGATTTAGGTTATGTGTAAGGAGGAACTTTTAAAACCCTGAAATATGCTACCAAGAGAGGCTGCCGGCTCTCAGGAGAGTGTCTAAAAATAGCTTGCTCTTTAAAAATAGATCTGGGCAAACTTTAAACATAGCATCAGCTCAGCTATGCTGAGGAGGGGACTTAGCGCCTGGTGCCTGGCCTGGGGGGGTCTGCCTGGGCCTATGGCAGCTGGGAGGAGACTTTGGTCTCTGTGGGGCAGGCAGCTGGACGTTTTACATTTGTATAGATGGGGTCACTTTTCGATTTGCTCCCCACTGGCGGGTCTCATGAAATAGCAGAGCTGAGGATCGCAAGTTTGCTTTCCCTGGGAGGACATAGGGCTGACGTTAACTGGGTCAGTCCGCCAGCTTCTCCCAGTTCCTCCCCAGTTCTGAGTCAGGGCTCTCCAGTGCCCCCAGGTTTGCTGGCGATTCATCAGTCCCAGGGGTGCCAGGCTCCTTCCTGCCGTCCTCCCCCTCAGCCTGCCCATCCGCCTCCTAATCTCAGTGTCTGGCTGGGCCGTGTCCTCTTCCCCTGCAAGGTCCTGGCCATCAGAGTGGTGTCCTACAAAGCCTGCTGCCCCTGGCTCCTCGCGGTCATGCAGCCCTGCCCACTGCCTTCAGGATAAAGCACGAACTCCCTGAGGTGTCTGCAGGGTTTTTCCTGCCGTGTCCTGTTTACCCCTCCTGCAGTGCCTCTTGCCACCCACCTGCCCACCTCATGCCCGTTACAGCCCTGCAAACCTCAGCCTGCGGGCTCTGCCTGGTCCACCCTCCCGTTCCCCAGACTCTCACTGTCAGCTTGAACATCACCCCTGTAGAACCTTTCCTGAACTCCCTCCACTCACGCCTGGCCTGGAAGCCCAGCTAGGGCCCCTCGGCCCCTGGGACTGTCCATACAGCAGTCCCCCACGCAATCAACTCTGCTGCCCCCTCAATCCCGGCAGCCCAAGAACAGGTCAAGGTCAGGTCACTTGTTCCCTGCCATGGTCCACCCACCAGAAGAAAGCCTGGCACATGGCAGGTGCTCAAGAAACGCCCGGTGACTGTGAACCGAAGGTTAGGTCACCCCAGTCGGCTTTTCCTTCTGCTACCGGCCTGCCCCGCCCCACCTGGCCCTCTCTGTCTTGTCCCTGCCGTGACCAGCGTGGGATGCTGGCGGGGTCAGATCCAGAGCACGTACACGAGAGTATTTGTTTCGGCACCACTGCTCCCCAAGTGTTCTGAGTACTAACTGAGACAACATCTTTAATAATAAACTCTATTATAAATTAATTAATCAGCTCCTTCCCTGATATTTAAATTAAATGGAGCATGGCTTCAGCAGAATATGTCCATACTCTGCAAAGAGAAGTGGGTGGGATGCAAGGGGGGGTCTGGAAGTCTACTGGGCATCGTTGCTCCATATGCTTCCCCAGGGGAATCTCCAAGCTGGGCCACATTTCCTGGGCCAGGGCCCAGTCACCTTCCCTTGTCCATTGCAGGCTGGCCCTCCTGCGTGTCCTCCAGAGGCAGGAGGCACCGCCGCGTGTGTCCAGGTTGACTCTCCCCAGGTGTCACATCCAGTTCCCAGCACACCCCTCAATGTGCAGCATGCCTAGCCGGCGGCACTCACTGGCGAGGCTGATCCACGCTTTCCCATTTTCCCCTGAAACCATTTCACACCCCTTCTCCCTTCTCTAACCCCTGACACAGGAGAGGAAGAGCTCTCAGTCCTGCGCTCTTACTCTAACCCAGGTCCCAAAGCCAGCCCCTTTGTCTTCTAGAACCTTCCCTGCCAGGCCCATGCAGGTGCTCAGTAATCACAGAGAGAGGCGCCTTCTCTCCACTTTGCTTCTACAAAGTGCCCCCTGGCCCCTCGGCACTATCAGTCTCTCCCTAACCGCCCGAGCATCCGGTAAGCACAGCAGCAGCCTCTCTCTCTGCTCTTTCAGCTCCCTCCTGGGCCCTGGGCCCAAGCCCTTTGTTTCCATCTCTGTTTCTTCAAGGCTTCCCTGACTTCTCTGTGAGTATTTGGCTGAGTGCTTCCTTCCGCTTCTCTGTCTGCATCATCCCCAAAGGCTGCCATGTTGGCAGATTTAGTGGTCATGTCGTTGTCTTCAACTTTGACCTAATGGGTGACCCTCACTTCTTGACATGTCCATGGGGACACCACAGCCTGGATTCCTCCTGCTGCCCTGGCCTCTGGTCTTCGGCCACCTCTGCTGACCCCTCTTGCTCTGCCCTCCTCTGTCCTGAGCCTTCCTCATCTCTCCCTGCAATCTCCCCACAAGTGGGAAGCCCATTTGTGTAGCCAGGAGTTGAGAGGTCTGGGAACCACCTGTCGAGATTTATAGCTGTGGGTGTCCTGGTGTGGGCCGGCTCCAGGAAGCAGCGGCAGGAAATCCTCATTCATTTGGTCACGGGTCGTTCAGAGGTGCAGTAACTCAGCAGAAAGTCACTTTTTAATTCAGATGAGTTGGAAACAATTTCTTCTGCTGAGGATTCATGTGTCAGATGCTACCGGCAGACCTTGCTTTACAGAACAGAATGTGCTTCCTGAAACATGGGCGAGGGTCAGTTTTTTGAAGTAGAATCTTTAAATGCAGTCAGAGGATCTCACTGACCCATCTTTGAGTGAACTGTAATTTTCATTTATTGAATGCTCTTAATGCATAGCCTTTTGCTTTGGGGAATAAATGGGCATCAATTGAGAAATCAATGCTTTTCTAAACTAACAAGTTGGAAAATTAATTATTCTGCCAACAGATGGGTCCAGCTTCTGGAGTTTTGTATTAAAAGACTGTTATGTACCTACTGTCTTAGCATAAGGAGTGGTCGTTCTCAAGAATGTCTTTCTTTAGTGGATGCGCATTGGTATTGCCTATAACCAGGCTATCCCCATTTTATGGATGAAACCTCTCCTAACTTAAGGGACACTTGGAGTGTCAGAGAGAGGAGGAAAATGCAACAACTGAGAGTTTGGAGAGCATGGTTCTGCCCCCAGGAAGGGACTGGAGAGCAGGGGAAGTGAATGAGGACCTACTGAGGAGGCAACACTCTGGGGTGGGATAGCAATCCCAGAGGGAATGAGCACTGGGTAGTGGGAGGGGGCACTTGTCCTTGAGGTAATGAACATGGCTACGAGTGACCAGTGTTTAAACAGTATGGCACTGGCACTGGGAGAGAGAAGCAGAGAAACAGAACAACCAGCTAGAGGCTCATGTGTATGTGGGACTGTGCAAATCATAAAAAAGAGAGTCAGTTATAATCAATATGGAAAGAATGGTTTATTCTCTAATGGTTTGAAATAATTAGCAGCTCATTAAAAAATATTCAGTTGGAGACTTACCTAGCATCATTCATCCGGATATGGTCTAGGTGAATTAACACAAACACATGCAAATGTGCTAGAGAAATATAGGAGAATGCATTTATGGCACTGGTTTTCCTAAAGTAGACACAGGAAGCAAAAATCAAGAAGGAAAAGACTGATTAAATTGATTATATCAAATAGGAAAATGGATGTTAAAAGCAGCTTTGCTCATAAGTGCCAATATTGGAAGCAACTAAATGTCCTTCAACAGGTGAATGGGTAAAAGTCCACGGCCCATCCAGACTGTGGGATCTTATTCAGCAAAAAGGGAAAAAAAGAAACGAGCTGTCAAGCCGTGGAAAGACAGGGAGGACACTTATATGCTTATTATTACTTAAGAGAAGCCAGTCTAAAGAGGCTATAGTTTGCACATCACCCTGGGAAAGGCAAGACTTGCCAGGGCTTGGGGGTGGGATGGGAGAGATGACTAGGTGGGGTGTATGGGAACATACATGCTACTATACACTATGCTTTGTCAAAAGCCATAGTATGTACAACACAGAAGTGAACCTGATGTAAACTCCAGATGGGGTTAGTAATAGTGTAGCAATATTGGCTCATGCGTTGTGATAAATGTGTCACATTAATGCATTAATTAATTAATCAGAGAAACTGGGGTGAGGGTGCACATGAAGCACAGAGAAGGGGTGTAGGGAGCTCTCTGAAATGTACTTTATGCTCAATTTTCCTGTAAACTTAAATTACTCTAGAGAAGAGTTCTGTTAATTAAAAAAAAAAGTGTTGCTTCTCTCTGGTGGCACACGGGTTAAAGTGCAGCACTGCAAAGCTGGCCAGGCCACTTGGTGGAAGTTCGATCCCCGCCCCGGAGGTGACCCACATGGCCGGCAGACCTCTCCTGACCGGCCCGCTGCTCCCCTTAGCAGTGTGCTTCACCGATCTGCCTGTTCTGCTCCCCGCTCTGTCTCTGGTGAATCCTCTCACCGCCCCTGCACCTCTGGCCTGTACCCCAGTTCTGTATTCATAAATAAATAACTCTTAAAAATAAATAAATAAAATGTCCCCTACATGGAAAAAGACAAGTAGCAAAGTAACAGACTATTTGCATTCTGGGCAACAGATAGGACTAGTATCCAGAATACGTAAAGAGTACTTGCCAATGGATAAGGAAAAAGATTTAAAAAGAAAGAAAAACGAACAAAAGACCCATAGAAAATGAAATAGAAATGGTCAGTAACCATATGAAAATGCCCACGCTCTCTAGTAGGCAGGGGAACAAGAAACTTAAAACATTGTTGAAGTATCTCTTTCAGTATGCAATGGGCGGGACTTGTCATGTTTTATACAGTCGACTATTGGCGAGGATTTGGACAGTACAGCTACTCCAGAGAGCAATTCACCGGCCTTGATTAAGATTTAAAATGCATACGCTTTATGACCTAGCAATTCTTGCTGCTCACTGGAGAAATTCTTGCTGGCCTGCACAAAGAGACCAGCAAGGTGTTCATTGCAGCAAAAGCTAGAAATAAAGACCATTGTGTGATTAGATAAGTAATTATCCAGGAGTAGTTTGCCTCGGTTGCAAAGAATTAAGGGATATCTGTTATGAACCTCTTGGCAAGTTCACCAAGAATTGTATCAATTAAAGAAAAGAAGGTTCCCATATGGCTCCCCTACTGTCTCCTCCCCACAGACCAAGACAGGCCAGCGAGGGCCAGCGAGGGCCAGGTGGGCTGTTGGTGGTGGGTGGGGCAGCCCAGGAAAGTTCTGGTCCTGCCCACCAGAGCACCACTCAGGATGGGGTCTAGGCTGTGCTCCAGCTTGCAGGACAGTTTGGGGGGTGTGGGGGTGGGGGTTCAGCACCTGCTAAGTTTGCCCTCTTCCTAGATTTCCTGACCCAAGTGCTCTTTCCAACCCTGGAAAGCAGCCCTCTGAGGTCAGTGAGAGGTGAGACGTGTCCGTGAGACGCTGACCCCAGTGTGGAGACCCAACAGCCACCTCTGAGTCCTCCATCTGGCTGGAGACTGGGCGCAGTTGCTGGAGGGCATGTTCTGTCCCTGCTCACGATGCCTGACTGCTCATTTCTCCTGTGTTCTGCTTTTAGTGACGTTACATTGGTAACTTGAAACAGCCCACAGTGGGAGTCTTTACACCATGGAAATTGGCAAAGGCTTCAAATCTGGATATTTGGAGCTGTTCCTTTTGGAGAATCAGTTATTAAACACTTGCCCTCACACTGTACCCCGGCTTTCACTGAACCCCTCCTGGGTTCCAGGACTCAGAAAATCAACCCCTTTAGACACCTGTTCTTTTTTTATCTCCACAGGCACAGAACTGAAAAAATTTAAAATAACAATCATTATTCCTGCTATGTTTGATGGTATCACTTATTTCTACTCCATTCTCTTTAATTTTTTTTTTAAATGCTGGTTGCAATTCATGAAGTTGAGTTCGTGACCCACTAACTAGTGAGTTAAGCTATGCAGTTAGAAAAAATCTCTCCGGTCTGCTTCTCCCAAATGACCTTCTCACAGCGATGGCTAACTCTGGCCCGAAGACTGCTTTTGTGAATAAAGTTTTATTGAAACACAGCTGTGCTTGTCCACTGACCTGCTGTCTCCAGCTCCTTGTGCACCTTGAGGGTGGAGTTAGTGGTTGCCATAGGAACACATGACCCACAGACCTGAAACTGTTTACTTCTCTGGTCCTTAACAGCAAAAGTTTGCCCGCGGCTGATACTGTCTCCCTCGCTTACATGTCTCCAGGCTGCTTTGTCCAGTAGCTCAACTGAGGCTCCTTTGCCAACAAGAAGTCCCCACCCTCATCATGTGGCGCTCCAGTCCCCCTCATCTCCCTTCCCGGGCTCCATGTTGTCTCCCAGTCCAACAGACAGGCCAGAGGCAGAGAGTCCGGCCTGGCTCCCTGACGCTTTCTTCTGCTGTTCCTGCAGGCCTGCTGGGCATGGTGGCCCACATGATGTACACACAGGTGTTCCAGGTCACCGTGAGCCTCGGCCCTGAGGACTGGCGGCCCCACTCCTGGGACTATGGCTGGTCTTTCTGGTAAGTGACTCCACACATCAGAGCCAGGGTGTGCTGGCACTTCAGCGGCTCAGTCCATTTTGGGGTATAGAGATGGTGGGGTAAGCTCAGAGTCCACAGGAGCTGCAAGACCATGGAACTGGGGCTACAGACTGTGACCCCTCAGCCAAATCCAGCCCACCAGCTGTTCTTACGTAGCCCTCACAGGAAGGATGGTTTTTACATTTTTTTAATGCTTGAAAGTAAATAAAAAGAAGACGATTTTGTTAAATGTGAAAATTACATGGAATTCAAGTTTCAGCAGCCATAAGTCAAGTTTTTCTGGAACATGGCCACGCTCATTGTTTACCTGTTGTCCACGGCTGCTTCCATGTCGCAACGGCAGAGCTGATCAGTGGCCACAAGACTGAATGGCCAGCAAGTACAGCAAATACTACCTGGCCCCTCCCAGAGGAATTTCACTGACCCCTGCCTCAGAGGCTGCCCTGGAAGTGAGATGGAAGGCAGGCACCATGGAGGGTCCCGGTGGCCCCATGGGCTGGGAGGACCTCAGTGAGGGACCCTGACACAGGAAACAGAGCCAGGAGCTCACAGCCTGGTGTGCAAGAGGGAAGAAACAGTCAGGATTCTTTGCTTCTCCAGAGAGGGAATCCCTCTCCCCAAATTAGAACAAGCAAGAGGTGATTATTTGTTCAGGTAGTTGGCAAGTCCAGGTGAATCAGCTAGGAAGTTATAGAGCATAACAGGAAATCCCCCTACCTCAGCCTAAGCAATACAGAGATCCATCAGTTGCAGTAAACAGAAAGCACAGCTGTGCTGTGGACTTCAGGATATGCTTGATCCAGCTGCTGATAGTATCAGGGTTGAGTTCTCTTTGTCTGTGGTCATCTGAGCACCATCCCCTTGACATATTAGCCCGGCCCCTGAGTGGGCTTCCCTCTTAGTGGTGAGACAGCTCCTGTTGAGATGGGTGCTTCTTTTTTCATATAGAGGGGGCAAAGGCTTTTCCCCATTGGTAGCAAAGATAGTCACCACGCCCAGCTCTAGGTTTGTGTCTGACAAGTGTTACCATGTCAGCGGAGGTAAGGTTTCTAGCCAGTCTTTCCAGCCCAAATCCTGGCTCTGACTTTCTGGCTTAGTTTAAGTCATGTGATCATCCATCAACGAATGGTTTAGATGCCTAGAAGATGACTGCTCTAACTGATCTAGCCTGAGCCACACGGTCCAGACGGTGGGGTCGGGCTCAGCTCAGTTCTCAGAGAGAGCAGGTGAGGTCTCCCGTAGAGACCCAGGGTGGGAGAGAGCAGAGTGGACTGCTGTCAGGAGGAATGTGTGTGGCAAGACAGTGGCCACAGCTGTCCATCATCCAGGGTGTCCATTTCCACTTATAGCTAACATATGCTCACTGAGCACTCACTTGGGTACAGCCACCCTCCTCGGTGCTAAAACAGAGTTGTCATTGCCTGAACTGAGTTACGAGGTTGGGGTGGGGGATCGCAGCCCTCCATGGGAGCACAAGGGATGGGTCATAGACCCCATGCCAGCGTGAGCATCCTCAGGGGCACTTTGGTCAGGCTCTGGTGGAGGAGGAAATGAGATCAGTGTGCTGTGCTGGGCTGGGCGGGGGCAACAGCAGGTGCAAAGCCTCACAGGGAGAAAGGATGTCCGGAAGGGAGCAGAAAAGGCTGCGATAAAGAGAGACGCCACTCCAGACTCCATTCCCGTGGAGTTCCTCCTGTGTTTCTGCCCCTCCCGCTCTCTGGCCTCCGCCTCCCCTCTCCCGCCTTGATCTATCAACACCATCCCTGATCCCAGGCAAAACAACTGCAGGGAAGGCTCTGACTGCCTTAATCTACCTGTCCCCCTTTAATTCCTTCCTGAGGTCTTGACCGTGGAAGGTGATCCTTGGCTTGAAAAGGACAAAAAGAGGGAACAAACATTCTGGAGTGTTGATTACTTGTGTCATTAATCTTCCCTGCACTGGTGTGTTATTAGCACAGCGATGGAGCACAGCAGTGCTGGGTGGCCAGTTCCTGGAGGGGAAACTGAGGCACAGAGGGATTTATGTAACCTGCCCCAGGTGACCTGGACTGTGGTGGCCCAGCTGGTAGCTGGCTCTGGAGCCCGTGCACCCCGCTCTGTGTCCTGTCTCCCTGGGGTGACGGGTTGGTAATAGTAAGACAGTTTGGAAGTGCACAGTGAGAGCCCCTGTCTTCTCCTGTCACCGTTACTGATTTGAAGTTCCACATGTACAACAGCCCCACATTCCTGGGAGAAACAGGCTCAGAAAAGGATCAGGGCCTCCCTGGTGGTGCAGCAGGTTAAAGCACAGCACTAAGAAGCTAAAGCCACTGCAGCACAAGTTCGAGCCCCACCTGCCCCCGAGGTGACCCACATGGTGTGGCAGACCTCTCCTGACCCTCCCGCTGCTCCCCTCAGCAGTGTGCTTGGTCAGTCGGCCTGTTCTGCTCCCCGCTCTGTCTCTGGTGAGTCCCCTCACTGCCCCTGCACCTCTGGCCTGTACTCCAGTTCTGTACACAAATAAATGACTCTTTAAAAAAAAATGACAGTGGGACGAATCACCCTCCTCCCCCAGGTCTCTCCAGAAGCCCCTGGCTCTGGGTCCAGTCAACGCCCAGTTCGGGCCGGGGAGCCGTTCTTCCCCTGGAAGCTGGGCCTCTGCCCCAGGAGGTGGGGTCAGACTCCCGCGGGACTCCGAATTTCCACTTGGCTTATTCAAGGCTGGGGCCCGATGTGCGGCCCTTATTAGGGCTGATCCATTTCTCCTTGTCACCAAGGCCCCCAAGATGGATCAGCCCCATTTTTCATCCCTTGCATCTGGGGCCTCGCCAGGGCTGTGCAGTGTCTTCTCTCTTGTTTAATGTGTGTGAGGCCATTTGTCAAGATTCCGGCCCCAGAGGCTCCCCTGCCCCCACCCAGGGCACCCGAGAGGAGCCGGCTCCGGGAAACAGCGCCAGCCTCTGTGTCCCAGATGCAGAGAGCACACGTGGGGGCTGGGGTGGGGGGCCGAGGATCCAGCAGACGTCAGCCCCGGCCCCACCAGGAGCACCCATGCAGGAAGGTGAAGGGTCAGCTCTCACCCTGAAAAGCGCACCCATCCCGTAGGGAGTGTCGGGGAGGAGGTGGCTGGGCCAGCTGTGAGTGCACCCTGACTCTGGCCCTCGCCCACTGGGGCTGTGGCCCACACAGGTCACCCTCCCTGTGCCTCAGTGCCCTCAGCTGTATAGGGGGCTAGCCCCAGTTTCTACCCTCCGGAGCCATCACCCCACCATGAGTGGCTTCAAGTAACAATGTGTGGTGACCGCTGATGGCTGGGGTGACTGAGCTCGGCTGGGTGGCCCTGGCGCTGTCATTCGCTGTGGGCTGGGGCTGGGGTCAGCAGCCGGCCGGCGGGCCCTCAGCAGGCTGGCCTGGGTGCTGCCTGGAGGCTGGAGCTCGGGGAGGATCGACCGCGGGAGTGGCAGCCAGTCGCGGGCCAAGTCCCGGGGCCACCCGAGTCCCTGAGGGCCCAAGCGGAAGCTCACAGCTGTTTTCCATTAACTTCCCTGGAAGCCACACAGGACAGCCACTTCCCACACCCACCACCCTCCCCTCCCCTACACTTCCCTCCCACAGTGTCCACTCTGTTCTTGGCTCTAACAACCAGGCCACCCACACACACCCTCGCCACACCGGCGCAGCCGTGTGAGGTCCAGACATCAGCAGGAATCCAGCCCCGAGGTGTCAGGCTGTGCCATGTGTGGGGGCCTGGGGAGCCTGGGGTGAGAGGAGCAGGGGGAGGGGAGCAGGGGGACTGCAGATGCAGGGCTGCAGCCTGAGCCCCTCACCACACTAAAACCAGAACAGTGTTTTATATCTGTTTTTTTTTCATTTGTTTTTATTAATTCTGGAAATGTTTACTGAGTACCTACTATGTGCCATAAGCCCTAAGGACACAGCAGTGAACAAAATGAAGTCTCTGTTTCCATGAACCTGGCATGTCGGTATGTGTGCGACTCATACCGGATAAATCAAGCCCAAGTAGTAAGGACTTCTGGGAAGATGGAGTTGACATCATTTTCCCCATTTCTCCTGCCAAGTACAGCCCAACTCCCCAGACAT
Organism: Condylura cristata; assembly: GCF_000260355.1. Taxonomy (NCBI): domain Eukaryota; kingdom Metazoa; phylum Chordata; class Mammalia; order Eulipotyphla; family Talpidae; genus Condylura; species Condylura cristata. Next base: position 5,985,698 of record NW_004567133.1, read on the forward strand.
TCTACTTAAAACAAACATAGCCAGACTCTGAAAGTGGAGAGAAGACAGCAAGCCGCTCGAGACACGAGACAGCAGACGGTATGTCCTTGATTCAGGTGTGACCGAGACCTCAGGAACTGTCACACCAACAACCCACCCCCAGCTCCACCGCCAGTCTGCTCTTTCTAGCCAAAGAGCGGGGAAAGGTCAACCTACCAGGACAGAAAACGCACAGCAGTGGCTGTTTGGGCAAGTCACACACCCAGAGAAAGCTGCAGCTTGGCCCTGACCCTTGCCAGCACAGGCTGAGGGAGGCGCTTAGGGTTCACCTCCCGCTGCATTGAGGTGGCCCAGCCCACCCGGCCGCCCAGCCCGCTGGGATGCTGCCAGAGTAGGGAGTTGGGACTTTGCTGCTGGGACCCTCCCGGAGAGTAACAAGTGCCACCTACTCCCGAGTGTCATGGAGATCACATTCATACCCTTTCTCCTCAAAAAGTGTAGTGTCTATGCATGAATGTAGCAAAACATTTATAGGGCTTGCACGTTGAAAGCCATAAAATGCAGTGGGAGAAATCAAAGAAGAGCCAAATAAATGGAGAGATGTACTGTGCTTACGGTAAAGATGTCGCTGTGGACAGGTTCGGCGTAATTCCTATCAAAACCTCAGTAAGATTTCTTGTGGATAGAGCCACCGTTATTTGCAAAGGAACTGCAATAGCTAATGCATTGTTGTAAAAGAGGAGTAAAGTCTACCAGTTTAAGATGTAGCATATTGCTACAGCAATCCAGGCTGTGTGGTGCTGATTGATGGACAGTTAGATATGCAGATCATGAAACAGAACAGAGAACCCAGAAACAGACCCACAGACTTGCCCTACTGATTTTTGACAAAAGTGCAGATTCACCTAGTACAAGGCGGAGTAACCTTTCCAACAAATGGTGCTGAGGCTACTGGACATTACAGACAACCTCCCCCCCAGCAAACAAAAACAACAAAACTTGATATAAATTCCATCCCTGATGTAGAAGCCAATTCAAATGGACACAAATAGGAAATGTAAATCTTTAGAAAAAAAGAAGGAGAATATCTTAGGAACTAGTGTGAGGTATCGACATCAAAAGCACAAGAAGAAAAAATTAATAAGTTGGATTTCATCAAAATGAAACACTTGCGCTCTGAATGACCCTGGAGGGGCTGGAAAGATGAGCCATAGACTGGAGGAAAATATTTGAAAATCACATATCGGATGAAGAACGGATTTCTGGAATATATAAAAAGTGCCAAAACTCGACATAAAACAACAAGCACCAGCAAAGCAATTCAATTAGGAAGTAGGCAAAGAACACGAACAGACACTTTGCCAAAGATACGCAGACAACAAATAAACAAACGGAAATGTTCAACACTATTAGGCGTGAGAGAACCTCAGATGACGTCACCGGCAGGTGTCATTACCCACCATCAGGACAGTTAGAATAGACACAGCGACAACACCAAATGCTGGAGCTGTCTGGAGAGGCTCACAAGTTCCTGGCAAAAGTCCTGTTCAGCAATACAAAGTGGATACACACAACTTGGACAGCTTTCCAGAGAATCAAGCTGAGTGAAAAAAGTCAATCCCAAATATATACATTGTGTGAGTCTACAACTTTGGTGAAATGACAACATCCTGGAAACAAAGAACAGATTTGTGGCTGCCAGGGTGGGGGAGGCTGGTGAGGAAGAGGGTGTCACTGTCAAATGGCAGCCGGAGGGGTGGTCGGGAAACACCTTGACTCCCTGGCAACGGGCTGCTGGGAATATATTGGCTAGAGGCTCCCCGCTTGGGACAGATGGGTGACAGGTACAGGATCCACTCTGTATTACATCTTACAACTGCATGGGGATCTGCCATGATCTTGACATAAGAGAGTTTCATTTAAAAACAGGCAAGAACACAGGAAAAGAGCCAAGGAAGTGACGGGGTGGGAGGCCTGTAGCACGCAGGAGATAGAAGGAGATGAAGAGGGTGAGCGATGGAGAAGAAAGACGAGCCCTGTTTCTCGGTCGCTTCAGCACAAGTCCTGGGGTTGAGTTGCAGTGACCAGTGGACACCAAGTCAGAGCAGTGGCCCTGAGAATACGGTGGTGACAGCAGTAACAGCCAAGCTTGTGGCTGACTGGCGCCTTGCAAAGGTGTCTCATGCATCGTCTCCTTTAATCCTTGCAACAACCCTGCCAGGCGGTGCCATTGAATGTCCAGTAAAATAGGTGTGAAGAATTGAGGCTGAGAGGTTAAGCGTCTTGCCCAGGGGCATGCAGAAACAAAGTCATTTTCCGCTCCTAGAGAACCAGCTTTCACGGTGTCTGGCCCTCAGCTACTTCTCACCGCTCCAACTAATCCCCTCATGCCTGCTGGGCCAGGATCTCCCAGCTCCTCCAGCTTGTGCAACTCCAGCTACTGCCTCCTGCCCCAGCGCGTTTGCACACACACTTCCTCCTCCTGGAGAACCCTTGTCCCTGGGAAACGCCCTCCTACTCGGTTGTGTTCTGAGTGACCTTCCCTGATGCCAGCCCCCTGGGATAGCATGACTCTCTTTCGTCTCCCAGTGAAGAACTCTGCCCTGCCTGGACCAGGATATATAGGTCATTCTGTCTCCCATACCAGCCCATGAGCGGGGCAGGACCTCTGCTCTTCTCTATGGCAGCAGCTGCTCAGATCAGGCCCAGAGGAGGCAGTGGTGGAGGGTGCATGGGTGTCCCCTGACCCCTCACGTGGCACCTCTCTCCTCCTCTCTTGGCAGCCTGGCGTGGGGCTCCTTTACCTGCTGCATGGCTGCCTCTGTCACCACACTCAACTCCTACACCAAGACGGTCATTGAGTTCCGGCACAAGCGCAAGGTCTTTGAGCAGAGCTACCGGGAGGAGCCGACCTTCATAGACCCTGAGGCCATCAAGTACTTCCGGGAGAGGTCAGTGAAGGTCCGCAGCCTCTGGCCGCTGCTGGGGATCTGAGGCCCGAGGCTGGCCTCAGAGGCTCCGGGGCTCCAGTTAAGAGTTCTGGGGGATTGTGGGGTGATAGGAGCAGCCTGGGTGAGGCATCTTGGTTCCTACCATGTTGGGATTTCTGGGACATTTTAAGGCTTTATGGGGCATGCATGTGGGCTTCTGTGAATCTGAGTCTGGAAATCAAGAAGGAAACTGAGTTTGAGGGTTTTCCATCGCACCCCATGTTTCTTAGAACCAAGATGGGGGCATACAGAGGCTGAACCAAGGTCTCCGCAGGTACTGTCATAGCACTGAGTGAAAACAAGACCCAGCAGAGGGTTTGGTGTGTCTTCTAGAGATGAGGACGTCTTCCTAGAGGCAGGGACTATGTCTGATCACGTGGATCCGCAGAGTCGGGTGGGAACAGAGGAAATAACAAAAAATGAGATGTGTGGTAGTTGGGTGGGTGGGTGAGTGGATGGATGGATAGGTGGGTGGATGGGTGGGTGGG